>NW_027509208.1:32535000-33135000 GCF_051911475.1 Siphateles boraxobius | reverse complement strand
ACGGGGAGTATTCTTCTTTATCACGACCAAACACCTTGCATAAGCTCGGGCTTTACCGTGGAAGGTGCTGTTAAGGTCAACCTGCCGTTCAAGACTCGCTTGATTATTTGTAGCTAATTGCATTTGAAAGATTTTACTTTCAAGAAAGCGTTTGCAATAGGTTTGTAAAAGGTGTTATTTGAATGTTTGGCCTGAGTCTTTTTTTTTTGTGGGATTTTCACTGTTCTGACCAGCCTGTTCCGTTCCGAACGATTGGAAACAGTGAATAATTTTGCGAAGCAATCAGTTCAAAGCTTTGTTTCTCCCATCACTACCCTTTTGTGCTTGGTAAAACTTATATTCACACCGCTGTCTTGGACAAAACAGCCAATTCTTTTAGCCACGCTCGATCTGTGGCCCAGCCTATTGTGGTACTTTGTTACAAGCTGCCAAACGTCCTCTGTTCTTGAACAAACACATGTAGCTCTGCTGTGAGCAGAGCATCCAAAAATATCAGAAACTCGCAAATGTTCCCCTCCACGGAAATCTTTAGTAAAAGGCGAAAGATTTATGCGTGAATGAAGAGAAACTCGAGCTGTACCCATGAGACGTTGGGACAATGTGCTCCCAAGCACATGCAACCATGCTCAGCAAGGGTAATGTCTGGTGCAGGCTCCTCCCATCCAGCTTATTTTCTTAAAAAACAAAAACAATAATACAGCCATATCCATTAGAGGAAGGAGCAAATGTAAAAAGAATCTGCCCCATGACCAAATGTCCGCAAACCCTGTCCAAGAGGATGTCACTGAATCCGATAGTATGTCGAAGACCAGTGGTAGTATTCGCATGAGATTTTTATGAACTTCCTGGATGCTAAATGAACAAACCCTTCATCTCCTTGGATTGCGGGTGGATACCTCCATAGGACAGGGTGAGCTCCTTGGCCAAAATAAAAGGCTTAAATAATAATAACTCCATTAATGGAAAGCATATCCAGTATTAAGTGACGTCTCAACGGTTAAGCATAGACAACAGTACCGTACCGCCCAGAGTAGCAATTGGGATGACCAGTCCTCGTTAGTATAGTGGACAGTATCTCCGGAAGACCGGGGTTCGATTAGTCTTCTTCTTTATCACGACCAAACACCTTGCATAAGCTCAGGCTTTACCGTGGAAGGCGCTGTTAAAGTCAACCTGCCGTTCAAGACTCACTTGATTATGTTTAGCTAATTGCATTTGAAAGATTTTACTTTCAAGAAAGCGTTTGCAAAAGGTTTGTAAAAGGTGTTTTTTGAATGTTTGGCCTGAGTCTTTTTTTTTTGTTGCATTTTCACTGTTCTGACCAGTGTGTTGCGTTCCGAACGCTTGGAAACAGTGAATAATGTTGCGAAACAATCGGTTCAAAGCTTTGTTTCTCCCATCACTACCCTTTTGTGCTTGGTAAAACTTACATTCACACTGCTGACACAAGACTCGAAGTTGTGAACTGGGAAAGTGTGGATGGTTTGACGACTACCCAGTTCCAGTCTTGGACAAAACAGCCAATTCTTTTAGCCACGCTCAATCTCTGGCCCAACCTATTGTGGTACTTTGTTACAAGCTGCCAAACGTCCTCTGTTCTTGAACAAACACATGTAGCTCTGCTGTGAGCGAGACAATTCTTGGATACCTCCATAGGACAGGGTGAGCTCTTTGGCCAAAATAAAAGGTTTAAATAATAATAACTCCATTAATGGAAAGCATATCCAGTATTAAGTGACGTCTCAACGGTTGAGCATAGACAACAGTAACACACCGCCCAGAGAAGCAACTGTGATGACCAGTCCTCGTTAGTATAGTGGACAGTATCTCCGCCTGTCACGCGGAAGACCAGGGTTCGATTCCCCGACGGGGAGTCTTCTTCTTTATCACGACCAAACACCTTGCATAAGCTCGGGCTTTACCGTGGAAGGTGCTGTTAAAGTCAACCTGCCGTTCAAGACTCGCTTGATTATTTGTAGCTAATTGCATTTGAAAGATTTTACTTTCAAGAAAGCGTTTGCAATAGGTTTGTAAAAGGTGTTATTTGAATGTTTGGCCTGAGTCTTTTTTTTTTGTGGGATTTTCACTGTTCTGACCAGCGTGTTCCATTCCGAACGCTTGGAAACAGTGAATAATGTTGCGAAACAATCGGTTCAAAGCTTTGTTTCTCCCATCACTACCCTTTTGTGCTTGGTAAAACTTACATTCACACCGCTGTCTTGGACAAAACAGCCAATTCTTTTAGCCACGCTCGATCTGTGGCCCAGCCTATTGTGGTACTTTGTTACAAGCTGCCAAACGTCCTCTGTTCTTGAACAAACACATGTAGCTCTGCTGTGAGCAGAGCATCCAAAAATATCAGAAACTCTAAAATGTTCCCCTCCACGGAAATCTTTAGTAAAAGGCGAAACATTTATGCGTGAATGAAGAGAAACTCGAGCTGTACCCATGAGACGTTGGGACAATGTGGTCCCAAGCACATGCAAACATGCTCAGCAAGGGTAATGTCTGGTGCAGGCTCCTCCCATCCAGCATATTTTCTTTTTTTTAAAAAAACAATAATACAGCCATATCCATTAGAGGAAGGAGCAAATGTAAAAAGAATCTGCCCCATCACCAAATGTCCGCAAACCCTGTCCAAGAGGATGTCACTGAATCCGATAGTATGTCGAAGACCAGTGGTAGTATTCTCATGAGATTTTTATGAACTTCCTGGATGCTAAATGAACAAACCCTTCATCTCCTTGGATTGCGGGTGGATACCTCCATAGGACAGGGTGAGCTCCTTGGCCAAAATAAAAGGCTTAAATAATAATAACTCCATTAATGGAAAGCATATCCAGTATTAAGTGACGTCTCAACGGTTGAGCATAGACAACAGTACCATACCGCCCAGAGAAGCAATTGGGATGACCAGTCCTCGTCAGTATAGTGGACAGTATCTCCGCCTGTCACGCGGAAGACCGGGGTTCGATTAGTCTTCTTCTTTATCACGACCAAACACCTTGCATAAGCTCAGGCTTTACCGTGGAAGGCGCTGTTAAAGTCAACCTGCCGTTCAAGACTCACTTGATTATGTTTAGCTAATTGCATTTGAAAGATTTTACTTTCAAGAAAGCTATTGCAATAGGTTTGTAAAAGGTGTTTTTTGAATGTTTGGCCTGAGTCTTTTTGTTGTTGTTGCATTTTCACTGTTCTGACCAGTGTGTTGCGTTCCGAACGCTTGGAAACAGTGAATAATGTTGCGAAACAATCGGTTCAAAGCTTTGTTTCTCCCATCACTACCCTTTTGTGCTTGGTAAAACTTACATTCACACTGCTGACACAAGACTCGAAGTTGTGAACTGGGAAAGTGTGGATGGTTTGACGACTACCAAGTTCCAGTCTTGGACAAAACAGCCAATTCTTTTAGCCACGCTCAATCTCTGGCCCAACCTATTGTGGTACTTTGTTACAAGCTGCCAAACGTCCTCTGTTCTTGAACAAACACATGTAGCTCTGCTGTGAGCAAGACAATCCTTGGATACCTCCATAGGACAGGGTGAGCTCTTTGGCCAAAATAAAAGGTTTAAATAATAATAACTCCATTAATGGAAAGCATATCCAGTATTACGTGACGTCTCAACGGTTGAGCATAGACAACAGTAACACACCGCCCAGAGAAGCAACTGTGATGACCAGTCCTCGTTAGTATAGTGGACAGTATCTCTGCCGTCACGCGGAAGACCGGGGTTCGATTCCCCGACGGGGAGTATTCTTCTTTATCACGACCAAACACCTTGCATAAGCTCGGGCTTTACCGTGGAAGGTGCTGTTAAAGTCAACCTGCCGTTCAAGACTCGCTTGATTATTTTTAGCTAATTGCATTTGAAAGATTTTACTTTCAAGAAAGCGTTTGCAATAGGTTTGTAAAAGGTGTTTTTTGAATGTTTGGCCTGAGTCTTTTTTTTTTTGTGGGATTTTCACTGTTCTGACCAGCGTGTTCCATTCCGAACGCTTGGAAACAGTAAATAATTTTGCGAAGCAATCAGTTCAAGCTTTGTTTCTCCCATCACTACCCTTTTGTGCTTGGTAAAACTTACATTCACACCGCTGTCTTGGACAAAACAGCCAATTCTTTTAGCCACGCTCGATCTGTGGCCCAGCCTATTGTGGTACTTTGTTACAAGCTGCCAAACGTCCTCTGTTCTTGAACAAACACATGTAGCTCTGCTGTGAGCAGAGCATCCAAAAATATCAGAAACTCGCAAATGTTCCCCTCCACGGAAATCTTTAGTAAAAGGCGAAAGATTTATGCGTGAATGAAGAGAAACTCGAGCTGTAACCATGAGACGTTGGGACAATGTGGTCCCAAGCACATGCAACCATGCTCAGCAAGGGTAATGTCTGGTGCAGGCTCCTCCCATCCAGCTTATTTTCTTTAAAAAAAAAACAATAATACAGCCATATCCATTAGAGGAAGGAGCAAATGTAAACAGAATCTGCCCCATCACCAAATGTCCGCAAACCCTGTCCAAGAGGATGTCACTGAATCCGATAGTATGTCGAAGACCAGTGGTAGTATTCGCATTAGATTTTTATGAACTTCCTGGATGCTAAATGAACAAACCCTTCATCTCCTTGGATTGCGGGTGGATACCTCCATAGGACAGGGTGAGCTCCTTGGCCAAAATAAAAGGCTTAAATAATAATAACTCCATTAATGGAAAGCATATCCAGTATTAAGTGACGTCTCAACGGTTGAGCATAGACAACAGTACCGTACCGCCCAGAGAAGCCACTGTGATGACCAGTCCTCGTTAGTATAGTGGACAGTATCTCCGCCTGTCACGCGCAAGACCGGGGTTCGATTAGTCTTCTTCTTTATCACGACCAAACACCTTGCATAAGCTCAGGCTTTACCGTGGAAGGCGCTGTTAAAGTCAACCTGCCGTTCAAGACTCACTTGATTATGTTTAGCTAATTGCATTTGAAAGATTTTACTTTCAAGAAAGCTATTGCAATAGGTTTGTAAAAGGTGTTTTTTGAATGTTTGGCCTGAGTCTTTTTTTTTTGTTGCATTTTCACTGTTCTGACCAGTGTGTTGCGTTCCGAACGCTTGGAAACAGTGAATAATGTTGCGAAACAATCGGTTCAAAGCTTTGTTTCTCCCATCACTACCCTTTTGTGCTTGGTAAAACTTACATTCACACTGCTGACACAAGACTCGAAGATGTGAACTGGGAAAGTGTGGATGGTTTGACGACTACCCAGTTCCAGTCTTGGACAAAACAGCCAATTCTTTTAGCCACGCTCGATCTGTGGCCCAGCCTATTGTGGTACTTTGTTACAAGCTGCCAAGCGTCCTCTGTTCTTGAACAAACACATGTAGCTCTGCTGTGAGCACATGCAACCATGCTCAGCAAGGGTAATGTCTGGTGCAGGCTCCTCCCATCCATCTTATTTTCTTTAAAAAAAAACACAATAATACAGCCATATCCATTAGAGGAAGGAGCAAATGTAAAAAGAATCTGCCCCATCACCAAATGTCCGCAAACCCTGTCCAAGAGGATGTCACTGAATCCGATAGTATGTCGAAGACCAGTGGTAGTATTCGCATGAGATTTTTATGAACTTCCTGGATGCTAAATGAACAAACCCTTCATCTCCTTGGATTGCGGGTGGATACCTCCATAGGACAGGGTGAGCTCCTTGGCCAAAATAAAAGGCTTAAATAATAATAACTCCATTAATGGAAAGCATATCCAGTATTAAGTGACGTCTCAACGGTTGAGCATAGACAACAGTACCGTACCGCCCAGAGAAGCAATTGGGATGACCAGTCCTCGTTAGTATAGTGGACAGTATCTCCGCCTGTCACGCGGAAGACCGGGGTTCGAATAGTCTTCTTCTTTATCACGACCAAACACCTTGCATAAGCTCAGGCTTTACCGTGGAAGGCGCTGTTAAAGTCAACCTGCCGTTCAAGACTCACTTGATTATGTTTAGCTAATTGCATTTGAAAGATTTTACTTTCAAGAAAGCGTTTGCAATAGGTTTGTAAAAGGTGTTTTTTGAATGTTTGGCCTGAGTCTTTTTTTTTTGTGGGATTTTCACTGTTCTGACTAGCGTGTTCCGTTCCGAACGCTTGGAAACAGTGAATAATTTTGCGAAGCAATCAGTTCAAAGCTTTGTTTCTCCCATCACTACCCTTTTGTGCTTGGTAAAACTTACATTCACACCGCTGTCTTGGACAAAACAGCCAATTCTTTTAGCCACGCTCGATAAGTGGCCCAGCCTATTGTGGTACTTTGTTACAAGCTGCCAAACGTCCTCTGTTCTTGAACAAACACATGTAGCTCTGCTGTGAGCAAGACAATTCTTGGATACCTCCATAGGACAGGGTGAGCTCTTTGGCCAAAATAAAAGGTTTAAATAATAATAACTCCATTAATGGAAAGCATATCTAGTATTAAGTGACGTCTCAACGGTTGAGCATAGACAACAGTAACACACCACCCAGAGAACCAACAGTGATGACCAGTCCTCGTTAGTATAGTGGACAGTATCTCCGCCTGTCACGCGGAAGACCGGGGTTCGATTCCCCGACGGGGAGTATTCTTCTTTATCACGACCAAACACCTTGCATAAGCTCGGGCTTTACCGTGGAAGGTGCTGTTAAAGTCAACCTGCCGTTCAAGACTCGTTGATTATTTGTAGCTGATTGCATTTGAAAGATTTTACTTTCAAGAAAGCGTTTGCAATAGGTTTGTAAAAGGTGTTTTTTGAATGTTTGGCCTGAGTCTTTTTTTTTGTGGGATTTTCACTGTTCTGACCAGCGTGTTCCGTTCCGAACGCTTGGAAACAGTGAATAATTTTGCGAAGCAATCAGTTCAAAGCTTTGTTTCTCCCATCACTACCCTTTTGTGCTTGGTAAAACTTACATTCACACCGCTGTCTTGGACAAAACAGCCAATTCTTTTAGCCACGCTCGATCTGTGGCCCAGCCTATTGTGGTACTTTGTTACAAGCTGCCAAATGTCCTCTGTTCTTGAACAAACACATGTAGCTCTGCTGTGAGCAGAGCATCCAAAAATATCAGAAACTCGCAAATGTTCCCCTCCACGGAAATCTTTAGTAAAAGGCGAAACATTTATGCGTGAATGAAGAGAAACTCGAGCTGTACCCATGAGACGTTGGGACAATGTGGTCCCAAGCACATGCAACCATGCTCAGCAACGGTAATGTCTGGTGCAGGCTCCTCCCATCCAGCTTTTTTTCTTTAAAAAAAACACAATAATACAGCCATATCCATTAGAGGAAGGAGCAAATGTAAAAAGAATCTGCCCCATCACCAAATGTCCGCAAACCCTGTCCAAGAGGATGTCACTGAATCCGATAGTATGTCGAAGACCAGTGGTAGTATTCGCATGAGATTTTTATGAACTTCCTGGATGCTAAATGAACAAACCCTTCATCTCCTTGGATTGCGGGTGGATACCTCCATAGGACAGGGTGAGCTCCTTGGCCAAAACAAAAGGCTTAAATAATAATAACTCCATTAATGGAAAGCATATCCAGTATTAAGTGACGTCTCAACGGTTGAGCATAGACAACAGTACCGTACCGCCCAGAGAAGCAATTGGGATGACCAGTCCTCGTCAGTATAGTGGACAGTATCTCCGCCTGTCACGCGGAAGACCGGGGTTCGATTAGTCTTCTTCTTTATCACGACCAAACACCTTGCATAAGCTCAGGCTTTACCGTGGAAGGCGCTGTTAAAGTCAACCTGCCGTTCAAGACTCACTTGATTATGTTTAGCTAATTGCATTTAAAAGATTTTACTTTCAAGAAATCGTTTGCAATAGGTTTGTAAAAGGTGTTTTTTGAATGTTTGGCCTGAGTCTTTTTTTTTTGTTGCATTTTCACTGTTCTGACCAGTGTGTTGCGTTCCGAACGCTTGGAAACAGTGAATAATGTTGCGAAACAATCGGTTCAAAGCTTTGTTTCTCCCATCACTACCCTTTTGTGCTTGGTAAAACTTACATTCACACCGCTGTCTTGGACAAAACAGCCAATTCTTTTAGCCACGCTCGATCTGTGGCCCAGCCTATTGTGGTACTTTGTTACAAGCTGCCAAACGTCCTCTGTTCTTGAACAAACACATGTAGCTCTGCTGTGAGCAGAGCATCCAAAAATATCAGAAACTCGCAAATGTTCCCCTCCACGGAAATCTTTAGTAAAAGGCGAAAGATTTATGCGTGAATGAAGAGAAACTCGAGCTGTACCCATGAGACGTTGGGACAATGTGGTCGCAAGCACATGCAACCATGCTCAGCAAGGGTAATGTCTGGTGCAGGCTCCTCCCATACAGCTTATTTTCTTTAAAAAAAAACACGATAATACAGCCATATCCATTAGAGGAAGGAGCAAATGTAAAAAGAATCTGCCCCATCACCAAATGTCCGCAAACCCTGTCCAAGAGGATGTCACTGAATTCGATAGTATGTCGAAGACCAGTGGTAGTATTCGCATGAGATTTTTATGAACTTCCTGGATGCTAAATGAACAAACCCTTCATCTCCTTGGATTGCGGGTGGATACCTCCATAGGACAGGGTGAGCTCCTTGGCCAAAATAAAAGGCTTAAATAATAATAACTCCATTAATGGAAAGCATATCCAGTATTAAGTGACGTCTCAACGGTTGAGCATAGACAACAGTACCGTACCGCCCAGAGAAGCAATTGGGATGACCAGTCCTCGTTAGTATAGTGGACAGTATCTCCGCCTGTCACGCGGAAGACCGGGGTTCGATTAGTCTTCTTCTTTATCACGACCAAACACCTTGCATAAGCTCAGGCTTTACCGTGGAAGGCGCTGTTAAAGTCAACCTGCCGTTCAAGACTCACTTGATTATGTTTAGCTAATTGCATTTGAAAGATTTTACTTTCAAGAAAGCGTTTGCAATAGGTTTGTAAAAGGTGTTTTTTGAATGTTTGGCCTGAGTCTTTTTTTTTTGTTGCATTTTCACTGTTCTGACCAGTGTGTTGCGTTCCGAACGCTTGGAAACAGTGAATAATGTTGCGAAACAATCTGATCAAAGCTTTGTTTCTCCCATCACTACCCTTTTGTGCTTGGTAAAACTTACATTCACACTGCTGACACAACACTCGAAGTTGTGAACTGGGAAAGTGTGGATGGTTTGACGACTACCAAGTTCCAGTCTTGGACAAAACAGCCAATTCTTTTAGCCACGCTCAATCTCTGGCCCAACCTATTGTGGTACTTTGTTACAAGCTGCCAAACGTCCTCTGTTCTTGAACAAACACATGTAGCTCTGCTGTGAGCAAGACAATCCTTGGATACCTCCATAGGACAGGGTGAGCTCTTTGGCCAAAATAAAAGGTTTAAATAATAATAACTCCATTAATGGAAAGCATATCCAGTATTATGTGACGTCTCAACGGTTGAGCATAGACAACAGTAACACACCGCCCAGAGAAGCAACTGTGATGACCAGTCCTCGTTAGTATAGTGGACAGTATCTCCGCCTGTCACGCGGAAGACCGGGGTTCGATTAGTCTTCTTCTTTATCACGACCAAACACCTTGCATAAGCTCAGGCTTTACCGTGGAAGGCGCTGTTAAAGTCAACCTGCCGTTCAAGACTCACTTGATTATGTTTAGCTAATTGCATTTGAAAGATTTTACTTTCAAGAAAGCTATTGCAATAGGTTTGTAAAAGGTGTTTTTTGAATGTTTGGCCTGAGTCTTTTTGTTGTTGTTGCATTTTCACTGTTCTGACCAGTGTGTTGCGTTCCGAACGCTTGGAAACAGTGAATAATGTTGCGAAACAATCGGTTCAAAGCTTTGTTTCTCCCATCACTACCCTTTTGTGCTTGGTAAAACTTACATTCACACTGCTGACACAAGACTCGAAGTTGTGAACTGGGAAAGTGTGGATGGTTTGACGACTACCAAGTTCCAGTCTTGGACAAAACAGCCAATTCTTTTTGGCCACGCTCAATCTCTGGCCCAACCTATTGTGGTACTTTGTTACAAGCTGCCAAACGTCCTCTGTTCTTGAACAAACACATGTAGCTCTGCTGTGAGCAAGACAATCCTTGGATACCTCCATAGGACAGGGTGAGCTCTTTGGCCAAAATAAAAGGTTTAAATAATAATAACTCCATTAATGGAAAGCATATCTAGTATTAAGTGACGTCTCAACGGTTGAGCATAGACAACAGTAACACACCGCCCAGAGAACCAACAGTGATGACCAGTCCTCGTTAGTATAGTGGACAGTATCTCCGCCTGTCACGCGGAAGACCGGGGTTCGATTCCCCGACGGGGAGTATTCTTCTTTATCACGACCAAACACCTTGCCTAAGCTCGGGCTTTACCGTGGAAGGTGCTGTTAAAGTCAACCTGCCATTCAAGACTCGCTTGATTATTTGTAGCTGATTGCATTTGAAAGATTTTACTTTCAAGAAAGCGTTTGCAATAGGTTTGTAAAAGGTGTTTTTTGAATGTTTGGCCTGAGTCTTTTTTTTTGTGGGATTTTCACTGTTCTGACCAGCGTGTTCCGTTCCGAACGCTTGGAAACAGTGAATAATTTTGCGAAGCAATCAGTTCAAACCTTTGTTTCTCCCATCACTACCCTTTTGTGCTTGGTAAAACTTACATTCACACCGCTGTCTTGGACAAAACAGCCAATTCTTTTAGCCACGCTCGATCTGTGGCCCAGCCTATTGTGGTACTTTGTTACAAGCTGCCAAATGTCCTCTGTTCTTGAACAAACACATGTAGCTCTGCTGTGAGCAGAGCATCCAAAAATATCAGAAACTCGCAAATGTTCCCCTCCACGGAAATCTTTAGTAAAAGGCGAAAGATTTATGCGTGAATGAAGAGAAACTCGAGCTGTACCCATGAGACGTTAGGACAATGTGGTCCCAAGCACATGCAACCATGCTCAGCAAGGGTAATGTCTGGTGCAGGCTCCTCCCATCCAGCTTTTTTTCTTAAAAAAAAAACACAATAATACAGCCATATCCATTAGAGGACGGAGCAAATGTAAAAAGAATCTGCCCCATCACCAAATGTCCGCAAACCCTGTCCAAGAGGATGTCACTGAATCCGATAGTATGTCGAAGACCAGTGGTAGTATTCGCATGAGATTTTTATGAACTTCCTGGATGCTAAATGAACAAACCCTTCATCTCCTTGGATTGCGGGTGGATACCTCCATAGGACAGGGTGAGCTCCTTGGCCAAAATAAAAGGCTTAAATAATAATAACTCCATTAATGGAAAGCATATCCAGTATTAAGTGACGTCTCAACGGTTGAGCATAGACAACAGTACCGTACCGCCCAGAGAAGCAATTGGGATGACCAGTCCTCGTTAGTATAGTGGACAGTATCTCCGCCTGTCACGCGGAAGACCGGGGTTCGATTAGTCTTCTTCTTTATCACGACCAAACACCTTGCATAAGCTCAGGCTTTACCGTGGAAGGCGCTGTTAAAGTCAACCTGCCGTTCAAGACTCACTTGATTATGTTTAGCTAATTGCATTTGAAAGATTTTACTTTCAAGAAAGCGTTTGCAATAGGTTTGTAAAAGGTGTTTTTTGAATGTTTGGCCTGAGTCTTTTTTTTTTGTGGGATTTTCACTGTTCTGACTAGCGTGTTCCGTTCCGAACGCTTGGAAACAGTGAATAATTTTGCGAAGCAATCAGTTCAAAGCTTTGTTTCTCCCATCACTACCCTTTTGTGCTTGGTAAAACTTACATTCACACCGCTGTCTTGGACAAAACAGCCAATTCTTTTAGCCACGCTCGATAAGTGGCCCAGCCTATTGTGGTACTTTGTTACAAGCTGCCAAACGTCCTCTGTTCTTGAACAAACACATGTAGCTCTGCTGTGAGCAAGACAATTCTTGGATACCTCCATAGGACAGGGTGAGCTCTTTGGCCAAAATAAAAGGTTTAAATAATAATAACTCCATTAATGGAAAGCATATCTAGTATTAAGTGACGTCTCAACGGTTGAGCATAGACAACAGTAACACACCGCCCAGAGAACCAACAGCGATGACCAGTCCTCGTTAGTATAGTGGACAGTATCTCCGCCTGTCACGCGGAAGACGGGGGTTCGATTCCCCGACGGGGAGTATTCTTCTATATCACGACCAAACACCTTGCATAAGCTCGGGCTTTACCGTGGAAGGTGCTGTTAAAGTCAACCTGCCATTCAAGACTCGCTTGATTATTTGTAGCTGATTGCATTTGAAAGATTTTACTTTCAAGAAAGCGTTTGCAATAGGTTTGTAAAAGGTGTTTTTTGAATGTTTGGCCTGAGTCTTTTTTTTTGTGGGATTTTCACTGTTCTGACCAGCGTGTTCCGTTCCGAACGCTTGGAAACAGTGAATAATTTTGCGAAGCAATCAGTTCAAACCTTTGTTTCTCCCATCACTACCCTTTTGTGCTTGGTAAAACTTACATTCACACCGCTGTCTTGGACAAAACAGCCAATTCTTTTAGCCACGCTCGATAAGTGGCCCAGCCTATTGTGGTACTTTGTTACAAGCTGCCAAACGTCCTCTGTTCTTGAACAAACACATGTAGCTCTGCTGTGAGCAAGACAATTCTTGGATACCTCCATAGGACAGGGTGAGCTCTTTGGCCAAAATAAAAGGTTTAAATAATAATAACTCCATTAATGGAAAGTATATCTAGTATTAAGTGACGTCTCAACGGTTGAGCATAGACAACAGTAACAGACCGCCCAGAGAACCAACAGTGATGACCAGTCCTCGTTAGTATAGTGGACAGTATCTCCGCCTGTCACGCGGAAGACCGGGTTTGATTCCCCGACGGGGAGTATTCTTCTTTATCATGACCAAACACCTTGCCTAAGCTCGGGCTTTACCGTGGAAGGTGCTGTTAAAGTCAACCTGCCATTCAAGACTCGCTTGATTATTTGTAGCTGATTGCATTTGAAAGATTTTACTTTCAAGAAAGCGTTTGCAATAGGTTTGTAAAAGGTGTTTTTTGAATGTTTGGCCTGAGTCTTTTTTTTTGTGGGATTTTCACTGTTCTGACCAGCGTGTTCCGTTCCGAACGCTTGGAAACAGTGAATAATTTTGCGAAGCAATCAGTTCAAACCTTTGTTTCTCCCATCACTACCCTTTTGTGCTTGGTAAAACTTACATTCACACCGCTGTCTTGGACAAAACAGCCAATTCTTTTAGCCACGCTTGATCTGTGGCCCAGCCTATTGTGGTACTTTGTTACAAGCTGCCAAATGTCCTCTGTTCTTGAACAAACACATGTAGCTCTGCTGTGAGCAGAGCATCCAAAAATATCAGAAACTCGTAAATGTTCCCCTCCACGGAAATCTTTAGTAAAAGGCGAAAGATTTATGCGTGAATGAAGAGAAACTCAAGCTGTACCCATGAGACGTTGGGACAATGTGGTCCCAAGCACATGCAACCATGCTCAGCAAGGGTAATGTCTGGTGCAGGCTCCTCCCAACCAGCTTATTTTCTTTAAAAAAAATCACAATAATACAGCCATATCCATTAGAGGAAGGAGCAAATGTAAAAAGAATCTGCCCCATCACCAAATGTCCGCAAACCCTGTCCAAGAGGATGTCACTGAATCCGATAGTATGTCGAAGACCAGTGGTAGTATTCGCATGAGATTTTTATGAACTTCCTGGATGCTAAATGAACAAACCCTTCATCTCCTTGGATTGCGGGTGGATACCTCCATAGGACAGGGTGAGCTCCTTGGCCAAAATAAAAGGCTTAAATAATAATAACTCCATTAATGGAAAGCATATCCAGTATTAAGTGACGTCTCAACGGTTGAGCATAGACAACAGTACCGTACCGCCCAGAGAAGCAATTGGGATGACCAGTCCTCGTTAGTATAGTGGACAGTATCTCCGCCTGTCACGTCGGAAGACCGGGGTTCGATTAGTCTTCTTCTTTATCACGACCAAACACCTTGCATAAGCTCAGGCTTTACCGTGGAAGGCGCTGTTAAAGTCAACCTGCCGTTCAAGACTCACTTGATTATGTTTAGCTAATTGCATTTGAAAGATTTTACTTTCAAGAAAGCTATTGCAATAGGTTTGTAAAAGGTGTTTTTTGAATGTTTGGCCTGAGTCTTTTTTTTTTGTTGCATTTTCACTGTTCTGACCAGTGTGTTGCGTTCCGAACGCTTGGAAACAGTGAATAATGTTGCGAAACAATCGGTTCAAAGCTTTGTTTCTCCCATCACTACCCTTTTGTGCTTGGTAAAACTTACATTCACACTGCTGACACAAGACTCGAAGATGTGAACTGGGAAAGTGTGGATGGTTTGACGACTACCCAGTTCCAGTCTTGGACAAAACAGCCAATTCTTTTAGCCACGCTCGATCTGTGGCCCAGCCTATTGTGGTACTTTGTTACAAGCTGCCAAACGTCCTCTGTTCTTGAACAAACACATGTAGCTATGCTGTGAGCAGAGCATCCAAAAATATCAGAAACTCGCAAATGTTCCCCTCCACGGAAATCTTTAGTAAAAGGCGAAAGATTTATGCGTGAATGAAGAGAAACTCAAGCTGTACCCATGAGACGTTGGGACAATGTGGTCCCAAGCACATGCAACCATGCTCAGCAAGGGTAATGTCTGGTGCAGGCTCCTCCCATCCAGCTTATTTTCTTTAAAAAAAAACACAATAATACAGCCATATCCATTAGAGGAAGGAGCAAATGTAAAAAGAATCTGCCCCATCACCAAATGTCCGCAAACCCTGTCCAAGACGATGTCACTGAATCCGATAGTATGTCGAAGACCAGTGGTAGTATTCGCATGAGATTTTTATGAACTTCCTGGATGCTAAATGAACAAACCCTTCATCTCCTTGGATTGCGGGTGGATACCTCCATAGGACAGGGTGAGCTCCTTGGCCAAAATAAAAGGCTTAAATAATAATAACTCCATTAATGGAAAGCATATCCAGTATTAAGTGACGTCTCAACGGTTGAGCATAGACAACAGTACCGTACCGCCCAGAGAAGCAATTGGGATGACCAGTCCTCGTTAGTATAGTGGACAGTATCTCCGCCTGTCACGCGGAAGACCGGGGTTCGATTAGTCTTCTTCTTTATCACGACCAAACACCTTGCATAAGCTCAGGCTTTACCGTGGAAGGCGCTGTTAAAGTCAACCTGCCGTTCAAGACTCACTTGATTATGTTTAGCTAATTGCATTTGAAAGATTTTACTTTCAAGAAAGCGTTTGCAATAGGTTTGTAAAAGGTGTTTTTTGAATGTTTGGCCTGAGTCTTTTTTTTGTGTGGGATTTTCACTGTTCTGACTAGCGTGTTCCGTTCCGAACGCTTGGAAACAGTGAATAATTTTGCGAAGCAATCAGTTCAAAGCTTTGTTTCTCCCATCACTACCCTTTTGTGCTTGGTAAAACTTACATTCACACCGCTGTCTTGGACAAAACAGCCAATTCTTTTAGCCACGCTCGATAAGTGGCCCAGCCTATTGTGGTACTTTGTTACAAGCTGCCAAACGTCCTCTGTTCTTGAACAAACACATGTAGCTCTGCTGTGAGCAAGACAATTCTTGGATACCTCCATAGGACAGGGTGAGCTCTTTGGCCAAAATAAAAGGTTTAAATAATAATAACTCCATTAATGGAAAGCATATCTAGTATTAAGTGACGTCTCAACGGTTGAGCATAGACAACAGTAACACACCGCCCAGAGAACCAACAGCGATGACCAGTCCTCGTTAGTATAGTGGACAGTATCTCCGCCTGTCACGCGGAAGACCGGGGTTCGATTCCCCGACGGGGAGTATTCTTCTATATCACGACCAAACACCTTGCATAAGCTCGGGCTTTACCGTGGAAGGTGCTGTTAAAGTCAACCTGCCATTCAAGACTCGCTTGATTATTTGTAGCTGATTGCATTTGAAAGATTTTACTTTCAAGAAAGCGTTTGCAATAGGTTTGTAAAAGGTGTTTTTTGAATGTTTGGCCTGAGTCTTTTTTTTTGTGGGATTTTCACTGTTCTGACCAGCGTGTTCCGTTCCGAACGCTTGGAAACAGTGAATAATTTTGCGAAGCAATCAGTTCAAACCTTTGTTTCTCCCATCACTACCCTTTTGTGCTTGGTAAAACTTACATTCACACCGCTGTCTTGGACAAAACAGCCAATTCTTTTAGCCACGCTCGATCTGTGGCCCAGCCTATTGTGGTACTTTGTTACAAGCTGCCAAATGTCCTCTGTTCTTGAACAAACACATGTAGCTCTGCTGTGAGCAGAGCATCCAAAAATATCAGAAACTCGCAAATGTTCCCATCCACGGAAATCTTTAGTAAAAGGCGAAAGATTTATGCGTGAATGAAGAGAAACTCGAGCTGTACCCATGAGACGTTAGGACAATGTGGTCCCAAGCACATGCAACCATGCTCAGCAAGGGTAATGTCTGGTGCAGGCTCCTCCCATCCAGCTTTTTTTCTTAAAAAAAAAACACAATAATACAGCCATATCCATTAGAGGACGGAGCAAATGTAAAAAGAATCTGCCCCATCACCAAATGTCCGCAAACCCTGTCCAAGAGGATGTCACTGAATCCGATAGTATGTCGAAGACCAGTGGTAGTATTCGCATGAGATTTTTATGAACTTCCTGGATGCTAAATGAACAAACCCTTCATCTCCTTGGATTGCGGGTGGATACCTCCATAGGACAGGGTGAGCTCCTTGGCCAAAATAAAAGGCTTAAATAATAATAACTCCATTAATGGAAAGCATATCCAGTATTAAGTGACGTCTCAACGGTTGAGCATAGACAACAGTACCGTACCGCCCAGAGAAGCAATTGGGATGACCAGTCCTCGTTAGTATAGTGGACAGTATCTCCGCCTGTCACGCGGAAGACCGGGGTTCGATTAGTCTTCTTCTTTATCACGACCAAACACCTTGCATAAGCTCAGGCTTTACCGTGGAAGGCGCTGTTAAAGTCAACCTGCCGTTCAAGACTCACTTGATTATGTTTAGCTAATTGCATTTGAAAGATTTTACTTTCAAGAAAGCGTTTGCAATAGGTTTGTAAAAGGTGTTTTTTGAATGTTTGGCATGAGTCTTTTTTTTTGTGGGATTTTCACTGTTCTGACTAGCGTGTTCCGTTCCGAACGCTTGGAAACAGTGAATAATTTTGCGAAGCAATCAGTTCAAAGCTTTGTTTCTCCCATCACTACCCTTTTGTGCTTGGTAAAACTTACATTCACACCGCTGTCTTGGACAAAACAGCCAATTCTTTTAGCCACGCTCGATAAGTGGCCCAGCCTATTGTGGTACTTTGTTACAAGCTGCCAAACGTCCTCTGTTCTTGAACAAACACATGCAGCTCTGCTGTGAGCAAGACAATTCTTGGATACCTCCATAGGACAGGGTGAGCTCTTTGGCCAAAATAAAAGGTTTAAATAATAATAACTCCATTAATGGAAAGCATATCTAGTATTAAGTGACGTCTCAACGGTTGAGCATAGACAACAGTAACACACCGCCCAGAGAACCAACAGCGATGACCAGTCCTCGTTAGTATAGTGGACAGTATCTCCGCCTGTCACGCGGAAGACCGGGGTTCGATTCCCCGACGGGGAGTATTCTTCTATATCACGACCAAACACCTTGCATAAGCTCGGGCTTTACCGTGGAAGGTGCTGTTAAAGTCAACCTGCCATTCAAGACTCGCTTGATTATTTGTAGCTGATTGCATTTGAAAGATTTTACTTTCAAGAAAGCGTTTGCAATAGGTTTGTAAAAGGTGTTTTTTGAATGTTTGGCCTGAGTCTTTTTTTTTGTGGGATTTTCACTGTTCTGACCAGCGTGTTCCGTTCCGAACGCTTGGAAACAGTGAATAATTTTGCGAAGCAATCAGTTCAAACCTTTGTTTCTCCCATCACTACCCTTTTGTGCTTGGTAAAACTTACATTCACACCGCTGTCTTGGACAAAACAGCCAATTCTTTTAGCCACGCTCGATCTGTGGCCCAGCCTATTGTGGTACTTTGTTACAAGCTGCCAAATGTCCTCTGTTCTTGAACAAACACATGTAGCTCTGCTGTGAGCAGAGCATCCAAAAATATCAGAAACTCGCAAATGTTCCCCTCCACGGAAATCTTTAGTAAAAGGCGAAAGATTTATGCGTGAATGAAGAGAAACTCAAGCTGTACCCATGAGACGTTAGGACAATGTGGTCCCAAGCACATGCAACCATGCTCAGCAAGGGTAATGTCTGGTGCAGGCTCCTCCCATCCAGCTTTTTTTCTTAAAAAAAAAACACAATAATACAGCCATATCCATTAGAGGACGGAGCAAATGTAAAAAGAATCTGCCCCATCACCAAATGTCCGCAAACCCTGTCCAAGAGGATGTCACTGAATCCGATAGTATGTCGAAGACCAGTGGTATTATTCGCATGAGATTTTTATGAACTTCCTGGATGCTAAATGAACAAACCCTTCATCTCCTTGGATTGCGGGTGGATACCTCCATAGGACAGGGTGAGCTCCTTGGCCAAAATAAAAGGCTTAAATAATAATAACTCCATTAATGGAAAGCATATCCAGTATTAAGTGACGTCTCAACGGTTGAGCATAGACAACAGTACCGTACCGCCCAGAGAAGCAATTGGGATGACCAGTCCTCGTTAGTATAGTGGACAGTATCTCCGCCTGTCACGCGGAAGACCGGGGTTCGATTAGTCTTCCTCTTTATCACGACCAAACACCTTGCATAAGCTCAGGCTTTACCGTGGAAGGCGCTGTTAAAGTCAACCTGCCGTTCAAGACTCACTTGATTATTTGTAGCTGATTGCATTTGAAAGATTTTACTTTCAAGAAAGCGTTTGCAATAGGTTTGTAAAAGGTGTTTTTTGAATGTTTGGCCTGAGTCTTTTTTTTTTGTGGGATTTTCACTGTTCTGACTAGCGTGTTCCGTTCCGAACGCTTGGAAACAGTGAATAATTTTGCGAAGCAATCAGTTCAAAGCTTTGTTTCTCCCATCACTACCCTTTTGTGCTTGGTAAAACTTACATTCACACCGCTGTCTTGGACAAAACAGCCAATTCTTTTAGCCACGCTCGATAAGTGGCCCAGCCTATTGTGGTACTTTGTTACAAGCTGCCAAACGTCCTCTGTTCTTGAACAAACACATGTAGCTCTGCTGTGAGCAAGACAATTCTTGGATACCTCCATAGGACAGGGTGAGCTCTTTGGCCAAAATAAAAGGTTTAAATAATAATAACTCCATTAATGGAAAGCATATCTAGTATTAAGTGACGTCTCAACGGTTGAGCATAGACAACAGTAACACACCACCCAGAGAACCAACAGTGATGACCAGTCCTCGTTAGTATAGTGGACAGTATCTCTGCCTGTCACGCTTTAGACCGGGGTTCGATTCCCCGACGGGGAGTATTCTTCTTTATCACGACCAAACACCTTGCATAAGCTCGGGCTTTACAGTGGAAGGTGCTGTTAAAGTCAACCTGCCGTTCAAGACTCGCTTGATTATTTTTAGCTAATTGCATTTGAAAGATTTTACTTTCAAGAAAGCGTTTGCAATAGGTTTGTAAAAGGTGTTTTTTGAATGTTTGGCCTGAGTCTTTTTTTTTGTGGGATTTTCACTGTTCTGACCAGCGTGTTCCGTTCCGAACGCTTGGAAACAGTGAATAATTTTGCGAAGCAATCAGTTCAAAGCTTTGTTTCTCCCATCACTACCCTTTTGTGCTTGGTAAAACTTACATTCACACCGCTGTCTTGGACAAAACAGCCAATTCTTTTAGCCACGCTCGATCTGTGGCCCAGCCTATTGTGGTACTTTGTTACAAGCTGCCAAACGTCCTCTGTTCTTGAACAAACACATGTAGCTCTGCTGTGAGCAGAGCATCCAAAAATATCAGAAACTCGCAAATGTTCCCCTCCACGGAAATCTTTAGTAAAAGGCGAAAGATTTATGCGTGAATGAAGAGAAACTCGAGCTGTAACCATGAGACGTTGGGACAATGTGGTCCCAAGCACATGCAACCATGCTCAGCAAGGGTAATGTCTGGTGCAGGCTCCTCCCATCCAGCTTATTTTCTTTAAAAAAAAAACAATAATACAGCCATATCCATTAGAGGAAGGAGCAAATGTAAAAAGAATCTGCCCCATCACCAAATGTCCGCAAACCCTGTCCAAGAGGATGTCACTGAATCCGATAGTATGTCGAAGACCAGTGGTAGTATTCGCATGAGATTTTTATGAACTTCCTGGATGCTAAATGAACAAACCCTTCATCTCCTTGGATTGTGGGTGGATACCTCCATAGGACAGGGTGAGCTCCTTGGCCAAAATAAAAGGCTTAAATAATAATAACTCCATTAATGGAAAGCATATCCAGTATTAAGTGACGTCTCAACGGTTGAGCATAGACAACAGTACCGTACCGCCCAGAGAAGCAATTGGGATGACCAGTCCTCGTTAGTATAGTGGACAGTATCTCCGCCTGTCATGCGGAAGACCGGGGTTCGATTAGTCTTCTTCTTTATCACGACCAAACACCTTGCATAAGCTCAGGCTTTACCGTGGAAGGCGCTGTTAAAGTCAACCTGCCGTTCAAGACTCACTTGATTATGTTTAGCTAATTGCATTTGAAAGATTTTACTTTCAAGAAAGCGTTTGCAATAGGTTTGTAAAAGGTGTTTTTTGAATGTTTGGCCTGAGTCTTTTTTTTTTGTTGCATTTTCACTGTTCTGACCAGTGTGTTGCGTTCCGAACGCTTGGAAACAGTGAATAATGTTGCGAAACAATCGGTTCAAAGCTTTGTTTCTCCCATCACTACCCTTTTGTGCTTGGTAAAACTTACATTCACACTGCTGACACAAGACTCGAAGTTGTGAACTGGGTTGTGTGGATGGTTTGACGACTACCAAGTTCCAGTCTTGGACAAAACAGCCAATTCTTTTAGCCACGCTCAATCTCTGGCCCAACCTATTGTGGTACTTTGTTACAAGCTGCCAAACGTCCTCTGTTCTTGAACAAACACATGTAGCTCTGCTGTGAGCAAGACAATCCTTGGATACCTCCATAGGACAGGGTGAGCTCTTTGGCCAAAATAAAAGGTTTTAATAATAATAACTCCATTAATGGAAAGCAAATCCAGTATTACGTGACGTCTCAACGGTTGAGCATAGACAACAGTAACACACCGCCCAGAGAAGCAACTGTGATGACCAGTCCTTGTTAGTATAGTGGACAGTATCTCTGCCTGTCACGCGGAAGACCGGGGTTCGATTCCCCGACGGGGAGTATTCTTCTTTATCACGACCAAACACCTTGCATAAGCTCGGGCTTTACCGTGGAAGGTGCTGTTAAAGTCAACCTGCCGTTCAAGACTCGCTTGATTATTTTTAGCTAATTGCATTTGAAAGATTTTACTTTCAAGAAAGCGTTTGCAATAGGTTTGTAAAAGGTGTTTTTTGAATGTTTGGCCTGAGTCTTTTTTTTGTGGGATTTTCACTGTTCTGACCAGCGTGTTCCGTTCCGAACGCTTGGAAACAGTGAATAATTTTGCGAAGCAATCAGTTCAAAGCTTTGTTTCTCCCATCACTACCCTTTTGTGCTTGGTAAAACTTACATTCACACCGCTGTCTTGGACAAAACAGCCAATTCTTTTAGCCACGCTCGATCTGTGGCCCAGCCTATTGTGGTACTTTGTTACAAGCTGCCAAACGTCCTCTGTTCTTGAACAAACACATGTAGCTCTGCTGTGAGCAGAGCATCCAAAAATATCAGAAACTCGCAAATGTTCCCCTCCACGGAAATCTTTAGTAAAAGGCGAAAGATTTATGCGTGAATGAAGAGAAACTCGAGCTGTAACCATGAGACGTTGGGACAATGTGGTCGCAAGCACATGCAACCATGCTCAGCAAGGGTAATGTCTGGTGCAGGCTCCTCCCATCCAGCTTATTTTCTTTAAAAAAAAAACAATAATACAGCCATATCCATTAGAGGAAGGAGCAAATGTAAACAGAATCTGCCCCATCACCAAATGTCCGCAAACCCTGTCCAAGAGGATGTCACTGAATCCGATAGTATGTCGAAGACCAGTGGTAGTATTCGCATTAGATTTTTATGAACTTCCTGGATGCTAAATGAACAAACCCTTCATCTCCTTGGATTGCGGGTGGATACCTCCATAGGACAGGGTGAGCTCCTTGGCCAAAATAAAAGGCTTAAATAATAATAACTCCATTAATGGAAAGCATATCCAGTATTAAGTGACGTCTCAACGGTTGAGCATAGACAACAGTACCGTACCGCCCAGAGAAGCCACTGTGATGACCAGTCCTCGTTAGTATAGTGGACAGTATCTCCGGAAGACCGGGGTTCGATTAGTCTTCTTCTTTATCACGACCAAACACCTTGCATAAGCTCAGGCTTTACCGTGGAAGACGCTGTTAAAGTCAACCTGTCGTTCAAGACTCACTTGATTATGTTTAGCTAATTGCATTTGAAAGATTTTACTTTCAAGAAAGCTATTGCAATAGGTTTGTAAAAGGTGTTTTTTGAATGTTTGGCCTGAGTCTTTTTTTATTGTTGCATTTTCACTGTTCTGACCAGTGTGTTGCGTTCCGAACGCTTGGAAACAGTGAATAATGTTGCGAAACAATCGGTTCAAAGCTTTGTTTCTCCCATCACTACCCTTTTGTGCTTGGTAAAACTTACATTCACACTGCTGACACAAGACTCGAAGATGTGAACTGGGAAAGTGTGGATGGTTTGACGACTACCCAGTTCCAGTCTTGGACAAAACAGCCAATTCTTCTAGCCACGCTCGATCTGTGGCCCAGCCTATTGTGGTACTTTGTTACAAGCTGCCAAACGTCCTCTGTTCTTGAACAAACACATGTAGCTCTGCTGTGAGCAGAGCATCCAAAAATATCAGAAACTCGCAAATGTTCCCCTCCACGGAAATCTTTAGTAAAAGGCGAAAGATTTATGCGTGAATGAAGAGAAACTCGAGCTGTACCCATGAGACGTTGGGACAATGTGGTCGCAAGCACATGCAACCATGCTCAGCAAGGGTAATGTCTGGTGCAGGCTCCTCCCATCCAGCTTATTTTCTTTAAAAAAAAACACAATAATACAGCCATATCCATTAGAGGAAGGAGCAAATGTAAAAAGAATCTGCCCCATCACCAAATGTCCGCAAACCCTGTCCAAGAGGATGTCACTGAATCCGATAGTATGTCGAAGACCAGTGGTAGTATTCGCATGAGATTTTTATGAACTTCCTGGATGCTAAATGAACAAACCCTTCATCTCCTTGGATTGCGGGTGGATACCTCCATAGGACAGGGTGAGCTCCTTGGCCAAAATAAAAGGCTTAAATAATAATAACTCCATTAATGGAAAGCATATCCAGTATTAAGTGACGTCTCAACGGTTGAGCATAGACAACAGTACCGTACCGCCCAGAGAAGCAATTGGGATGACCAGTCCTCGTTAGTATAGTGGACAGTATCTCCGCCTGTCACGCGGAAGACCGGGGTTCGATTAGTCTTCTTCTTTATCACGACCAAACACCTTGCATAAGCTCAGGCTTTACCGTGGAAGGCGCTGTTAAAGTCAACCTGCCGTTCAAGACTCACTTGATTATGTTTAGCTAATTGCATTTGAAAGATTTTACTTTCAAGAAAGCGTTTGCAATAGGTTTGTAAAAGGTGTTTTTTGAATGTTTGGCCTGAGTCTTTTTTTTTTGTGGGATTTTCACTGTTCTGACTAGCGTGTTCCGTTCCGAACGCTTGGAAACAGTGAATAATTTTGCGAAGCAATCAGTTCAAAGCTTTGTTTCTCCCATCACTACCCTTTTGTGCTTGGTAAAACTTACATTCACACCGCTGTCTTGGACAAAACAGCCAATTCTTTTAGCCACGCTCGATAAGTGGCCCAGCCTATTGTGGTATTTTGTTACAAGCTGCCAAACGTCCTCTGTTCTTGAACAAACACATGTAGCTCTGCTGTGAGCAAGACAATCCTTGGATACCTCCATAGGACAGGGTGAGCTCTTTGGCCAAAATAAAAGGTTTAAATAATAATAACTCCATTAATGGAAAGCATATCCAGTATTACGTGACGTCTCAACGGTTGAGCATAGACAACAGTAACACACCACCCAGAGAAGCAACTGTGATGACCAGTCCTCGTTAGTATAGTGGACAGTATCTCCGCCTGTCACGCGGAAGACCGGGGTTCGATTCCCCGACGGGGAGTATTCTTCTTTATCACGACCAAACACCTTGCATAAGCTCGGGCTTTACCGTGGAAGGTGCTGTTAAAGTCAACCTGCCGTTCAAGACTCGCTTGATTATTTTTAGCTAATTGCATTTGAAAGATTTTACTTTCAAGAAAGCGTTTGCAATAGGTTTGTAAAAGGTGTTTTTTGAATGTTTGGCCTGAGTCTTTTTTTTTTGTGGGATTTTCACTGTTCTGACCAGCGTGTTCCGTTCCGAACGCTTGCAAACAGTGAATAATTTTGCGAAGCAATCAGTTCAAAGCTTTGTTTCTCCCATCACTACCCTTTTGTGCTTGGTAAAACTTACATTCACACCGCTGTCTTGGACAAAACAGCCAATTCTTTTAGCCACGCTCGATCTGTGGCCCAGCCTATTGTGGTACTTTGTTACAAGCTGCCAAACGTCCTCTGTTCTTGAACAAACACATGTAGCTCTGCTGTGAGCAGAGCATCCAAAAATATCAGAAACTTGCAAATGTTCCCCTCCACGGAAATCTTTAGTAAAAGGCGAAAGATTTATGCGTGAATGAAGAGAAACTCGAGCTGTAACCATGAGACGTTGGGACAATGTGGTCCCAAGCACATGCAACCATGCTCAGCAAGGGTAATGTCTGGTGCAGGCTCCTCCCATCCAGCTTATTTTCTTTAAAAAAAAAACAATAATACAGCCATATCCATTAGAGGAAGGAGCAAATGTAAACAGAATCTGCCCCATCACCAAATGTCCGCAAACCCTGTCCAAGAGGATGTCACTGAATCCGATAGTATGTCGAAGACCAGTGGTAGTATTCGCATGAGATTTTTATGAACTTCCTGGATGCTAAATGAACAAACCCTTCATCTCCTTGGATTGCGGGTGGATACCTCCATAGGACAGGGTGAGCTCCTTGGCCAAAATAAAAGGCTTAAATAATAATAACTCCATTAATGGAAAGCATATCCAGGATTAAGTGACGTCTCAACGGTTGAGCATAGACAACAGTACCGTACCGCCCAGAGAAGCCACTGTGATGACCAGTCCTCGTTAGTATAGTGGACAGTATCTCCGGAAGACCGGGGTTCGATTAGTCTTCTTCTTTATCACGACCAAACACCTTGCATAAGCTCAGGCTTTACCGTGGAAGACGCTGTTAAAGTCAACCTGTCGTTCAAGACTCACTTGATTATGTTTAGCTAATTGCATTTGAAAGATTTTACTTTCAAGAAAGCTATTGCAATAGGTTTGTAAAAGGTGTTTTTTGAATGTTTGGCCTGAGTCTTTTTTTATTGTTGCATTTTCACTGTTCTGACCAGTGTGTTGCGTTCCGAACGCTTGGAAACAGTGAATAATGTTGCGAAACAATCGGTTCAAAGCTTTGTTTCTCCCATCACTACCCTTTTGTGCTTGGTAAAACTTACATTCACACTGCTGACACAAGACTCGAAGATGTGAACTGGGAAAGTGTGGATGGTTTGACGACTACCCAGTTCCAGTCTTGGACAAAACAGCCAATTCTTCTAGCCACGCTCGATCTGTGGCCCAGCCTATTGTGGTACTTTGTTACAAGCTGCCAAACGTCCTCTGTTCTTGAACAAACACATGTAGCTCTGCTGTGAGCAGAGCATCCAAAAATATCAGAAACTCGCAAATGTTCCCCTCCACGGAAATCTTTAGTAAAAGGCGAAAGATTTATGCGTGAATGAAGAGAAACTCGAGCTGTACCCATGAGACGTTGGGACAATGTGGTCGCAAGCACATGCAACCATGCTCAGCAAGGGTAATGTCTGGTGCAGGCTCCTCCCATCCAGCTTATTTTCTTTAAAAAAAAACACAATAATACAGCCATATCCATTAGAGGAAGGAGCAAATGTAAAAAGAATCTGCCCCATCACCAAATGTCCGCAAACCCTGTCCAAGAGGATGTCACTGAATCCGATAGTATGTCGAAGACCAGTGGTAGTATTCGCATGAGATTTTTATGAACTTCCTGGATGCTAAATGAACAAACCCTTCATCTCCTTGGATTGCGGGTGGATACCTCCATAGGACAGGGTGAGCTCCTTGGCCAAAATAAAAGGCTTAAATAATAATAACTCCATTAATGGAAAGCATATCCAGTATTAAGTGACGTCTCAACGGTTGAGCATAGACAACAGTACCGTACCGCCCAGAGAAGCAATTGGGATGACCAGTCCTCGTTAGTATAGTGGACAGTATCTCCGCCTGTCACGCGGAAGACCGGGGTTCGATTAGTCTTCTTCTTTATCACGACCAAACACCTTGCATAAGCTCAGGCTTTACCGTGGAAGGCGCTGTTAAAGTCAACCTGCCGTTCAAGACTCACTTGATTATGTTTAGCTAATTGCATTTGAAAGATTTTACTTTCAAGAAAGCGTTTGCAATAGGTTTGTAAAAGGTGTTTTTTGAATGTTTGGCCTGAGTCTTTTTTTTTTGTGGGATTTTCACTGTTCTGACTAGCGTGTTCCGTTCCGAACGCTTGGAAACAGTGAATAATTTTGCGAAGCAATCAGTTCAAAGCTTTGTTTCTCCCATCACTACCCTTTTGTGCTTGGTAAAACTTACATTCACACCGCTGTCTTGGACAAAACAGCCAATTCTTTTAGCCACGCTCGATAAGTGGCCCAGCCTATTGTGGTATTTTGTTACAAGCTGCCAAACGTCCTCTGTTCTTGAACAAACACATGTAGCTCTGCTGTGAGCAAGACAATCCTTGGATACCTCCATAGGACAGGGTGAGCTCTTTGGCCAAAATAAAAGGTTTAAATAATAATAACTCCATTAATGGAAAGCATATCCAGTATTACGTGACGTCTCAACGGTTGAGCATAGACAACAGTAACACACCGCCCAGAGAAGCAACTGTGATGACCAGTCCTCGTTAGTATAGTGGACAGTATCTCCGCCTGTCACGCGGAAGACCGGGGTTCGATTCCCCGACGGGGAGTATTCTTCTTTATCACGACCAAACACCTTGCATAAGCTCGGGCTTTACCGTGGAAGGTGCTGTTAAAGTCAACCTGCCGTTCAAGACTCGCTTGATTATTTTTAGCTAATTACATTTGAAAGATTTTACTTTCAAGAAAGCGTTTGCAATAGGTTTGTAAAAGGTGTTTTTTGAATGTTTGGCCTGAGTCTTTTTTTTTTGTGGGATTTTCACTGTTCTGACCAGCGTGTTCCGTTCCGAATGCTTGCAAACAGTGAATAATTTTGCGAAGCAATCAGTTCAAAGCTTTGTTTCTCCCATCACTACCCTTTTGTGCTTGGTAAAACTTACATTCACACCGCTGTCTTGGACAAAACAGCCAATTCTTTTAGCCACGCTCGATCTGTGGCCCAGCCTATTGTGGTACTTTGTTACAAGCTGCCAAACGTCCTCTGTTCTTGAACAAACACATGTAGCTCTGCTGTGAGCAGAGCATCCAAAAATATCAGAAACTTGCAAATGTTCCCCTCCACGGAAATCTTTAGTAAAAGGCGAAAGATTTATGCGTGAATGAAGAGAAACTCGAGCTGTAACCATGAGACGTTGGGACAATGTGGTCCCAAGCACATGCAACCATGCTCAGCAAGGGTAATGTCTGGTGCAGGCTCCTCCCATCCAGCTTATTTTCTTTAAAAAAAAACAATAATACAGCCATGTCCATTAGAGGAAGGAGCAAATGTAAACAGAATCTGCCCCATCACCAAATGTCCGCAAACCCTGTCCAAGAGGATGTCACTGAATCCGATAGTATGTCGAAGACCAGTGGTAGTATTCGCATGAGATTTTTATGAACTTCCTGGATGCTAAATGAACAAACCCTTCATCTCCTTGGATTGCGGGTTGATACCTCCATAGGACAGGGTGAGCTCCTTGGCCAAAATAAAAGGCTTAAATAATAATAACTCCATTAATGGAAAGCATATCCAGGATTAAGTGACGTCTCAACGGTTGAGCATAGACAACAGTACCGTACCGCCCAGAGAAGCCACTGTGATGACCAGTCCTCGTTAGTATAGTGGACAGTATCTCCGCCTGTCACGCGCAAGACCGGGGTTCGATTAGTCTTCTGCTTTATCACGACCAAACACCTTGCATAAGCTCAGGCTTTACCGTGGAAGGCGCTGTTAAAGTCAACCTGCCGTTCAAGACTCACTTGATTATGTTTAGCTAATTGCATTTGAAAGATTTTACTTTCAAGAAAGCTATTGCAATAGGTTTGTAAAAGGTGTTTTTTGAATTTTTGGCCTGAGTCTTTTTTTTTTGTTGCATTTTCACTGTTCTGACCAGTGTGTTGCGTTCCGAACGCTTGGAAACAGTGAATAATGTTGCGAAACAATCGGTTCAAAGCTTTGTTTCTCCCATCACTACCCTTTTGTGCTTGGTAAAACTTACATTCACACTGCTGACACAAAACTCGAAGATGTGAACTGGGAAAGTGTGGATGGTTTGACGACTACCCAGTTCCAGTCTTGGACATAACAGCCAATTCTTTTAGCCACGCTCGATCTGTGGCCCAGCCTATTGTGGTACTTTGTTACAAGCTGCCAAACGTCCTCTGTTCTTGAACAAACACATGTAGCTCTGCTGTGAGCAGAGCATCCAAAAATATCAGAAACTCGCAAATGTTCCCCTCCACGGAAATCTTTAGTAAAAGGCGAAAGATTTATGCGTGAATGAAGAGAAACTCGAGCTGTACCCATGAGACGTTGGGACAATGTGGTCCCAAGCACATGCAACCATGCTCAGCAAGGGTAATGTCTGGTGCAGGCTCCTCCCATCCAGCTTATTTTCTTTAAAAAAAACACAATAATACAGCCATATCCATTAGAGGAAGGAGCAAATGTAAAAAGAATCTGCCCCATCACCAAATGTCCGCAAACCCTGTCCAAGAGGATGTCACTGAATCCGATAGTATGTCGAAGACCAGTGGTAGTATTCGCATGAGATTTTTATGAACTTCCTGGATGCTAAATGAACAAACCCTTCATCTCCTTGGATTGCGGGTGGATACCTCCATAGGACAGGGTGAGCTCCTTGGCCAAAATAAAAGGCTTAAATAATAATAACTCCATTAATGGAAAGCATATCCAGTATTAAGTGACGTCTCAACGGTTGAGCATAGACAACAGTACCGTACCGCCCAGAGAAGCAATTGGGATGACCAGTCCTCGTTAGTATAGTGGACAGTATCTCCGCCTGTCACGCGGAAGACCGGGGTTCGATTAGTCTTCTTCTTTATCACGACCAAACACCTTGCATAAGCTCAGGCTTTACCGTGGAAGGCGCTGTTAAAGTCAACCTGCCGTTCAAGACTCACTTGATTATGTTTAGCTAATTGCATTTGAAAGATTTTACTTTCAAGAAAGCTATTGCAATAGGTTTGTAAAAGGTGTTTTTTGAATGTTTGGCCTGAGTCTTTTTTTGTTGTTGCATTTTCACTGTTCTGACCAGTGTGTTGCGTTCCGAACGCTTGGAAACAATGAATAATGTTGCGAAACAATCGGTTCAAAGCTTTGTTTCTCCCATCACTACCCTTTTGTGCTTGGTAAAACTTACATTCACACTGCTGACACAAGACTCGAAGATGTGAACTGGGAAAGTGTGGATGGTTTGACGACTACCCAGTTCCAGTCTTGGACAAAACAGCCAAATCTTTTAGCCACGCTCGATCTGTGGCCCAGCCTATTGTGGTACTTTGTTACAAGCTGCCAAACATCCTCTGTTCTTGAACAAACACATGTAGCTCTGCTGTGAGCAGAGCATCCAAAAATATCAGAAACTCGCAAATGTTCCCCTCCACGGAAATCTTTAGTAAAAGGCGAAAGATTTATGCGTGAATGAAGAGAAACTCGAGCTGTACCCATGAGACGTTGGGACAATGTGGTCCCAAGCACATGCAACCATGCTCAGCAAGGGTAATGTCTGGTGCAGGCTCCTCCCATCCAGCTTATTTTCTTTAAAAAAAACCACAATAATACAGCCATATCCATTAGAGGAAGGAGCAAATGTAAAAAGAACTGCCCCATCACCAAATGTCCGCAAACCCTGTCCAAGAGGATGTCACTGAATCCGATAGTATGTCGAAGACCAGTGGTAGTATTCGCATGAGATTTTTATGAACTTCCTGGATGCTAAATGAACAAACCCTTCATCTCCTTGGATTGCGGGTGGATACCTCCATAGGACAGGGTGAGCTCCTTGGCCAAAATAAAAGGCTTAAATAATAATAACTCCATTAATGGAAAGCATATCCAGTATTAAGTGACGTCTCAACGGTTGAGCATAGACAACAGTACCGTACCGCCCAGAGAAGCAATTGGAATGACCAGTCCTCGTTAGTATAGTGGACAGTATCTCCGCCTGTCACGCGGAAGACCGGGGTTCGATTAGTCTTCTTCTTTATCACGACCAAACACCTTGCATAAGCTCAGGCTTTACCGTGGAAGGCGCTGTTAAAGTCAACCTGCCGTTCAAGACTCACTTGATTATGTTTAGCTAATTGCATTTGAAAGATTTTACTTTCAAGAAAGCTATTGCAATAGGTTTGTAAAAGGTGTTTTTTGAATGTTTGGCCTGAGTCTTTTTTTTTTGTTGCATTTTCACTGTTCTGACCAGTGTGTTGCGTTCCGAACGATTGGAAACAGTGAATAATGTTGCGAAACAATCGGTTCAAAGCTTTGTTTCTCCCATCACTACCCTTTTGTGCTTGGTAAAACTTACATTCACACTGCTGACACAAGACTCGAAGATGTGAACTGGGAAAGTGTGGATGGTTTGACGACTACCCAGTTCCAGTCTTGGACAAAACAGCCAATTCTTTTAGCCACGCTCGATCTGTGGCCCAGCCTATTGTGGTACTTTGTTACAAGCTGCCAAACGTCCTCTGTTCTTGAACAAACACATGTAGCTCTGCTGTGAGCAGAGCATCCAAAAATATCAGAAACTCGCAAATGTTCCCCTCCACGGAAATCTTTAGTAAAAGGCGAAAGATTTATGCGTGAATGAAGAGAAACTCGAGCTGTACCCATGAGACGTTGGGACAATGTGGTCCCAAGCACATGCAACCATGCTCAGCAAGGGTAATGTCTGGTGCAGGCTGCTCCCATCCAGCTTTTTTCTTTAAAAAAAAAACAATAATACAGCCATATCCATTAGAGGAAGGAGCAAATGTAAAAAGAATCTGCCCCATCACCAAATGTCCGCAAACCCTGTCCAAGAGGATGTCACTGAATCCGATAGTATGTCGAAGACCAGTGGTAGTATTCGCATGAGATTTTTATGAACTTCCTGGATGCTAAATGAACAAACCCTTCATCTCCTTGGATTGCGGGTGGATACCTCCATAGGACAGGGTGAGCTCCTTGGCCAAAATAAAAGGCTTAAATAATAATAACTCCATTAATGGAAAGCATATCCAGTATTAAGTGACGTCTCAACGGTTGAGCATAGACAACAGTACCGTACCGCCCAGAGAAGCAATTGGGATGACCAGTCCTCGTTAGTATAGTGGACAGTATCTCCGCCTGTCACGCGGAAGACCGGGGTTCGATTAGTCTTCTTCTTTATCACGACCAAACACCTTGCATAAGCTCAGGCTTTACCGTGGAAGGCGCTGTTAAAGTCAACCTGCCGTTCAAGACTCACTTGATTATGTTTAGCTAATTGCATTTGAAAGATTTTACTTTCAAGAAAGCGTTTGCAATAGGTTTGTAAAAGGTGTTTTTTGAATGTTTGGCCTGAGTCTTTTTTTTTGTTCTTGCATTTTCACTGTTCTGACCAGTGTGTTGCGTTCCGAACGCTTGGAAACAGTGAATAATGTTGCGAAACAATCGGTTCAAAGCTTTGTTTCTCCCATCACTACCCTTTTGTGCTTGGTAAAACTTACATTCACACTGCTGACACAAGACTCGAAGTTGTGAACTGGGAAAGTGTGGATGGTTTGACGACTACGAAGTTCCAGTCTTGGACAAAACAGCCAATTCTTTTAGCCACGCTCAATCTCTGGCCCAAACTATTGTGGTACTTTGTTACAAGCTGCCAAACGTCCTCTGTTCTTGAACAAACACATGTAGCTCTGCTGTGAGCAAGACAATTCTTGGATACCTCCATAGGACAGGGTGAGCTCTTTGGCCAAAATAAAAGGTTTAAATAATAATAACTCCATTAATGGAAAGCATATCCAGTATTACGTGACGTCTCAACGGTTGAGCATAGACAACAGTAACACACCGCCCAGAGAAGCAACTGTGATGACCAGTCCTCGTTAGTATAGTGGACAGTATCTCCGCCTGTCACGCGGAAGACCGGGGTTCGATTCCCCGACGGGGAGTATTCTTCTTTATCACGACCAAACACCTTGCATAAGCTCGGGCTTTACCGTGGAAGGTGCTGTTAAAGTCAACCTGCCGTTCAAGACTCGCTTGATTATTTTTAGCTAATTGCATTTGAAAGATTTTACTTTCAAGAAAGCGTTTGCAATAGGTTTGTAAAAGGTGTTTTTTGAATGTTTGGCCTGAGTCTTTTTTTTTTGTGGGATTTTCACTGTTCTGACCAGCGTGTTCCGTTCCGAACGCTTGCAAACAGTGAATAATTTTGCGAAGCAATCAGTTCAAAGCTTTGTTTCTCCCATCACTACCCTTTTGTGCTTGGTAAAACTTACATTCACACCGCTGTCTTGGACAAAACAGCCAATTCTTTTAGCCACGCTCGATCTGTGGCCCAGCCTATTGTGGTACTTTGTTACAAGCTGCCAAACGTCCTCTGTTCTTGAACAAACACATGTAGCTCTAATGTGAGCAGAGCATCCAAAAATATCAGAAACTTGCAAATGTTCCCCTCCACGGAAATCTTTAGTAAAAGGCGAAAGATTTATGCGTGAATGAAGAGAAACTCGAGCTGTAACCATGAGACGTTGGGACAATGTGGTCCCAAGCACATGCAACCATGCTCAGCAAGGGTAATGTCTGGTGCAGGCTCCTCCCATCCAGCTTATTTTCTTTAAAAAAAAAACAATAATACAGCCATATCCATTAGAGGAAGGAGCAAATGTAAACAGAATCTGCCCCATCACCAAATGTCCGCAAACCCTGTCCAAGAGGATGTCACTGAATCCGATAGTATGTCGAAGACCAGTGGTAGTATTCGCATGAGATTTTTATGAACTTCCTGGATGCTAAATGAACAAACCCTTCATCTCCTTGGATTGCGGGTGGATACCTCCATAGGACAGGGTGAGCTCCTTGGCCAAAATAAAAGGCTTAAATAATAATAACTCCATTAATGGAAAGCATATCCAGGATTAAGTGACGTCTCAACGGTTGAGCATAGACAACAGTACCGTACCGCCCAGAGAAGCCACTGTGATGACCAGTCCTCGTTAGTATAGTGGACAGTATCTCCGGAAGACCGGGGTTCGATTAGTCTTCTTCTTTATCACGACCAAACACCTTGCATAAGCTCAGGCTTTACCGTGGAAGACGCTGTTAAAGTCAACCTGTCGTTCAAGACTCACTTGATTATGTTTAGCTAATTGCATTTGAAAGATTTTACTTTCAAGAAAGCTATTGCAATAGGTTTGTAAAAGGTGTTTTTTGAATGTTTGGCCTGAGTCTTTTTTTATTGTTGCATTTTCACTGTTCTGACCAGTGTGTTGCGTTCCGAACGCTTGGAAACAGTGAATAATGTTGCGAAACAATCGGTTCAAAGCTTTGTTTCTCCCATCACTACCCTTTTGTGCTTGGTAAAACTTACATTCACACTGCTGACACAAGACTCGAAGATGTGAACTGGGAAAGTGTGGATGGTTTGACGACTACCCAGTTCCAGTCTTGGACAAAACAGCCAATTCTTCTAGCCACGCTCGATCTGTGGCCCAGCCTATTGTGGTACTTTGTTACAAGCTGCCAAACGTCCTCTGTTCTTGAACAAACACATGTAGCTCTGCTGTGAGCAGAGCATCCAAAAATATCAGAAACTCGCAAATGTTCCCCTCCACGGAAATCTTTAGTAAAAGGCGAAAGATTTATGCGTGAATGAAGAGAAACTCGAGCTGTACCCATGAGACGTTGGGACAATGTGGTCGCAAGCACATGCAACCATGCTCAGCAAGGGTAATGTCTGGTGCAGGCTCCTCCCATCCAGCTTATTTTCTTTAAAAAAAAACACAATAATACAGCCATATCCATTAGAGGAAGGAGCAAATGTAAAAAGAATCTGCCCCATCACCAAATGTCCGCAAACCCTGTCCAAGAGGATGTCACTGAATCCGATAGTATGTCGAAGACCAGTGGTAGTATTCGCATGAGATTTTTATGAACTTCCTGGATGCTAAATGAACAAACCCTTCATCTCCTTGGATTGCGGGTGGATACCTCCATAGGACAGGGTGAGCTCCTTGGCCAAAATAAAAGGCTTAAATAATAATAACTCCATTAATGGAAAGCATATCCAGTATTAAGTGACGTCTCAACGGTTGAGCATAGACAACAGTACCGTACCGCCCAGAGAAGCAATTGGTATGACCAGTCCTCGTTAGTATAGTGGACAGTATCTCCGCCTGTCACGCGGAAGACCGGGGTTCGATTAGTCTTCTTCTTTATCACGACCAAACACCTTGCATAAGCTCAGGCTTTACCGTGGAAGGCGCTGTTAAAGTCAACCTGCCGTTCAAGACTCACTTGATTATGTTTAGCTAATTGCATTTGAAAGATTTTACTTTCAAGAAAGCGTTTGCAATAGGTTTGTAAAAGGTGTTTTTTGAATGTTTGGCCTGAGTCTTTTTTTTTTGTGGGATTTTCACTGTTCTGACTAGCGTGTTCCGTTCCGAACGCTTGGAAACAGTGAATAATTTTGCGAAGCAATCAGTTCAAAGCTTTGTTTCTCCCATCACTACCCTTTTGTGCTTGGTAAAACTTACATTCACACCGCTGTCTTGGACAAAACAGCCAATTCTTTTAGCCACGCTCGATAAGTGGCCCAGCCTATTGTGGTATTTTGTTACAAGCTGCCAAACGTCCTCTGTTCTTGAACAAACACATGTAGCTCTGCTGTGAGCAAGACAATCCTTGGATACCTCCATAGGACAGGGTGAGCTCTTTGGCCAAAATAAAAGGTTTAAATAATAATAACTCCATTAATGGAAAGCATATCCAGTATTACGTGACGTCTCAACGGTTGAGCATAGACAACAGTAACACACCACCCAGAGAAGCAACTGTGATGACCAGTCCTCGTTAGTATAGTGGACAGTATCTCCGCCTGTCACGCGGAAGACCGGGGTTCGATTCCCCGACGGGGAGTATTCTTCTTTATCACGACCAAACACCTTGCATAAGCTCGGGCTTTACCGTGGAAGGTGCTGTTAAAGTCAACCTGCCGTTCAAGACTCGCTTGATTATTTTTAGCTAATTGCATTTGAAAGATTTTACTTTCAAGAAAGCGTTTGCAATAGGTTTGTAAAAGGTGTTTTTTGAATGTTTGGCCTGAGTCTTTTTTTTTTGTGGGATTTTCACTGTTCTGACCAGCGTGTTCCGTTCCGAACGCTTGCAAACAGTGAATAATTTTGCGAAGCAATCAGTTCAAAGCTTTGTTTCTCCCATCACTACCCTTTTGTGCTTGGTAAAACTTACATTCACACCGCTGTCTTGGACAAAACAGCCAATTCTTTTAGCCACGCTCGATCTGTGGCCCAGCCTATTGTGGTACTTTGTTACAAGCTGCCAAACGTCCTCTGTTCTTGAACAAACACATGTAGCTCTGCTGTGAGCAGAGCATCCAAAAATATCAGAAACTTGCAAATGTTCCCCTCCACGGAAATCTTTAGTAAAAGGCGAAAGATTTATGCGTGAATGAAGAGAAACTCGAGCTGTAACCATGAGACGTTGGGACAATGTGGTCCCAAGCACATGCAACCATGCTCAGCAAGGGTAATGTCTGGTGCAGGCTCCTCCCATCCAGCTTATTTTCTTTAAAAAAAAACAATAATACAGCCATATCCATTAGAGGAAGGAGCAAATGTAAACAGAATCTGCCCCATCACCAAATGTCCGCAAACCCTGTCCAAGAGGATGTCACTGAATCCGATAGTATGTCGAAGACCAGTGGTAGTATTCGCATGAGATTTTTATGAACTTCCTGGATGCTAAATGAACAAACCCTTCATCTCCTTGGATTGCGGGTTGATACCTCCATAGGACAGGGTGAGCTCCTTGGCCAAAATAAAAGGCTTAAATAATAATAACTCCATTAATGGAAAGCATATCCAGGATTAAGTGACGTCTCAACGGTTGAGCATAGACAACAGTACCGTACAGCCCAGAGAAGCCACTGTGATGACCAGTCCTCGTTAGTATAGTGGACAGTATCTCCGCCTGTCACGCGCAAGACCGGGGTTCGATTAGTCTTCTTCTTTATCACGACCAAACACCTTGCATAAGCTCAGGCTTTACCGTGGAAGGCGCTGTTAAAGTCAACCTGCCGTTCAAGACTCACTTGATTATGTTTAGCTAATTGCATTTGAAAGATTTTACTTTCAAGAAAGCTATTGCAATAGGTTTGTAAAAGGTGTTTTTTGAATTTTTGGCCTGAGTCTTTTTTTTTTGTTGCATTTTCACTGTTCTGACCAGTGTGTTGCGTTCCGAACGCTTGGAAACAGTGAATAATGTTGCGAAACAATCGGTTCAAAGCTTTGTTTCTCCCATCACTACCCTTTTGTGCTTGGTAAAACTTACATTCACACTGCTGACACAAAACTCGAAGATGTGAACTGGGAAAGTGTGGATGGTTTGACGACTACCCAGTTCCAGTCTTGGACATAACAGCCAATTCTTTTAGCCACGCTCGATCTGTGGCCCAGCCTATTGTGGTACTTTGTTACAAGCTGCCAAACGTCCTCTGTTCTTGAACAAACACATGTAGCTCTGCTGTGAGCAGAGCATCCAAAAATATCAGAAACTCGCAAATGTTCCCCTCCACGGAAATCTTTAGTAAAAGGCGAAAGATTTATGCGTGAATGAAGAGAAACTCGAGCTGTACCCATGAGACGTTGGGACAATGTGGTCCCAAGCACATGCAACCATGCTCAGCAAGGGTAATGTCTGGTGCAGGCTCCTCCCATCCAGCTTATTTTCTTTAAAAAAAACACAATAATACAGCCATATCCATTAGAGGAAGGAGCAAATGTAAAAAGAATCTGCCCCATCACCAAATGTCCGCAAACCCTGTCCAAGAGGATGTCACTGAATCCGATAGTATGTCGAAGACCAGTGGTAGTATTCGCATGAGATTTTTATGAACTTCCTGGATGCTAAATGAACAAACCCTTCATCTCCTTGGATTGCGGGTGGATACCTCCATAGGACAGGGTGAGCTCCTTGGCCAAAATAAAAGGCTTAAATAATAATAACTCCATTAATGGAAAGCATATCCAGTATTAAGTGACGTCTCAACGGTTGAGCATAGACAACAGTACCGTACCGCCCAGAGAAGCAATTGGGATGACCAGTCCTCGTTAGTATAGTGGACAGTATCTCCGCCTGTCACGCGGAAGACCGGGGTTCGATTAGTCTTCTTCTTTATCACGACCAAACACCTTGCATAAGCTCAGGCTTTACCGTGGAAGGCGCTGTTAAAGTCAACCTGCCGTTCAAGACTCACTTGATTATGTTTAGCTAATTGCATTTGAAAGATTTTACTTTCAAGAAAGCTATTGCAATAGGTTTGTAAAAGGTGTTTTTTGAATGTTTGGCCTGAGTCTTTTTTTGTTGTTGCATTTTCACTGTTCTGACCAGTGTGTTGCGTTCCGAACGCTTGGAAACAATGAATAATGTTGCGAAACAATCGGTTCAAAGCTTTGTTTCTCCCATCACTACCCTTTTGTGCTTGGTAAAACTTACATTCACACTGCTGACACAAGACTCGAAGATGTGAACTGGGAAAGTGTGGATGGTTTGACGACTACCCAGTTCCAGTCTTGGACAAAACAGCCAAATCTTTTAGCCACGCTCGATCTGTGGCCCAGCCTATTGTGGTACTTTGTTACAAGCTGCCAAACATCCTCTGTTCTTGAACAAACACATGTAGCTCTGCTGTGAGCAGAGCATCCAAAAATATCAGAAACTCGCAAATGTTCCCCTCCACGGAAATCTTTAGTAAAAGGCGAAAGATTTATGCGTGAATGAAGAGAAACTCGAGCTGTACCCATGAGACGTTGGGACAATGTGGTCCCAAGCACATGCAACCATGCTCAGCAAGGGTAATGTCTGGTGCAGGCTCCTCCCATCCAGCTTATTTTCTTTAAAAAAAAACACAATAATACAGCCATATCCATTAGAGGAAGGAGCAAATGTAAAAAGAACTGCCCCATCACCAAATGTCCGCAAACCCTGTCCAAGAGGATGTCACTGAATCCGATAGTATGTCGAAGACCAGTGGTAGTATTCGCATGAGATTTTTATGAACTTCCTGGATGCTAAATGAACAAACCCTTCATCTCCTTGGATTGCGGGTGGATACCTCCATAGGACAGGGTGAGCTCCTTGGCCAAAATAAAAGGCTTAAATAATAATAACTCCATTAATGGAAAGCATATCCAGTATTAAGTGACGTCTCAACGGTTGAGCATAGACAACAGTACCGTACCGCCCAGAGAAGCAATTGGGATGACCAGTCCTCGTTAGTATAGTGGACAGTATCTCCGCCTGTCACGCGGAAGACCGGGGTTCGATTAGTCTTCTTCTTTATCACGACCAAACACCTTGCATAAGCTCAGGCTTTACCGTGGAAGGCGCTGTTAAAGTCAACCTGCTGTTCAAGACTCACTTGATTATGTTTAGCTAATTGCATTTGAAAGATTTTACTTTCAAGAAAGCTATTGCAATAGGTTTGTAAAAGGTGTTTTTTGAATGTTTGGCCTGAGTCTTTTTTTTTTGTTGCATTTTCACTGTTCTGACCAGTGTGTTGCGTTCCGAACGATTGGAAACAGTGAATAATGTTGCGAAACAATCGGTTCAAAGCTTTGTTTCTCCCATCACTACCCTTTTGTGCTTGGTAAAACTTACATTCACACTGCTGACACAAGACTCGAAGATGTGAACTGGGAAAGTGTGGATGGTTTGACGACTACCCAGTTCCAGTCTTGGACAAAACAGCCAATTCTTTTAGCCACGCTCGATCTGTGGCCCAGCCTATTGTGGTACTTTGTTACAAGCTGCCAAACGTCCTCTGTTCTTGAACAAACACATGTAGCTCTGCTGTGAGCAGAGCATCCAAAAATATCAGAAACTCGCAAATGTTCCCCTCCACGGAAATCTTTAGTAAAAGGCGAAAGATTTATGCGTGAATGAAGAGAAACTCGAGCTGTACCCATGAGACGTTGGGACAATGTGGTCCCAAGCACATGCAACCATGCTCAGCAAGGGTAATGTCTGGTGCAGGCTGCTCCCATCCAGCTTTTTTCTTTAAAAAAAAAACAATAATACAGCCATATCCATTAGAGGAAGGAGCAAATGTAAAAAGAATCTGCCCCATCACCAAATGTCCGCAAACCCTGTCCAAGAGGATGTCACTGAATCCGATAGTATGTCGAAGACCAGTGGTAGTATTCGCATGAGATTTTTATGAACTTCCTGGATGCTAAATGAACAAACCCTTCATCTCCTTGGATTGCGGGTGGATACCTCCATAGGACAGGGTGAGCTCCTTGGCCAAAATAAAAGGCTTAAATAATAATAACTCCATTAATGGAAAGCATATCCAGTATTAAGTGACGTCTCAACGGTTGAGCATAGACAACAGTACCGTACCGCCCAGAGAAGCAATTGGGATGACCAGTCCTCGTTAGTATAGTGGACAGTATCTCCGCCTGTCACGCGGAAGACCGGGGTTCGATTAGTCTTCTTCTTTATCACGACCAAACACCTTGCATAAGCTCAGGCTTTACCGTGGAAGGCGCTGTTAAAGTCAACCTGCCGTTCAAGACTCACTTGATTATGTTTAGCTAATTGCATTTGAAAGATTTTACTTTCAAGAAAGCGTTTGCAATAGGTTTGTAAAAGGTGTTTTTTGAATGTTTGGCCTGAGTCTTTTTTTTTGTTGTTGCATTTTCACTGTTCTGACCAGTGTGTTGCGTTCCGAACGCTTGGAAACAGTGAATAATGTTGCGAAACAATCGGTTCAAAGCTTTGTTTCTCCCATCACTACCCTTTTGTGCTTGGTAAAACTTACATTCACACTGCTGACACAAGACTCGAAGTTGTGAACTGGGAAAGTGTGGATGGTTTGACGACTACGAAGTTCCAGTCTTGGACAAAACAGCCAATTCTTTTAGCCACGCTCAATCTCTGGCCCAAACTATTGTGGTACTTTGTTACAAGCTGCCAAACGTCCTCTGTTCTTGAACAAACACATGTAGCTCTGCTGTGAGCAAGACAATTCTTGGATACCTCCATAGGACAGGGTGAGCTCTTTGGCCAAAATAAAAGGTTTAAATAATAATAACTCCATTAATGGAAAGCATATCCAGTATTACGTGACGTCTCAACGGTTGAGCATAGACAACAGTAACACACCGCCCAGAGAAGCAACTGTGATGACCAGTCCTCGTTAGTATAGTGGACAGTATCTCCGCCTGTCACGCGGAAGACCGGGGTTCGATTCCCCGACGGGGAGTATTCTTCTTTATCACGACCAAACACCTTGCATAAGCTCGGGCTTTACCGTGGAAGGTGCTGTTAAAGTCAACCTGCCGTTCAAGACTCGCTTGATTATTTTTAGCTAATTGCATTTGAAAGATTTTACTTTCAAGAAAGCGTTTGCAATAGGTTTGTAAAAGGTGTTTTTTGAATGTTTGGCCTGAGTCTTTTTTTTGTGGGATTTTCACTGTTCTGACCAGCGTGTTCCGTTCCGAACGCTTGGAAACAGTGAATAATTTTGCGAAGCAATCAGTTCAAAGCTTTGTTTCTCCCATCACTACCCTTTTGTGCTTGGTAAAACTTACATTCACACCGCTGTCTTGGACAAAACAGCCAATTCTTTTAGCCACGCTCGATCTGTGGCCCAGCCTATTGTGGTACTTTGTTACAAGCTGCCAAACGTCCTCTGTTCTTGAACAAACACATGTAGCTCTGCTGTGAGCAGAGCATCCAAAAATATCAGAAACTCGCAAATGTTCCCCTCCACGGAAATCTTTAGTAAAAGGCGAAAGATTTATGCGTGAATTAAGAGAAACTCGAGCTGTAACCATGAGACGTTGGGACAATGTGGTCCCAAGCACATGCAACCATGCTCAGCAAGGGTAATGTCTGGTGCAGGCTCCTCCCATCCAGCTTATTTTCTTTAAAAAAAAACAATAATACAGCCATGTCCATTAGAGGAAGGAGCAAATGTAAACAGAATCTGCCCCATCACCAAATGTCCGCAAACCCTGTCCAAGAGGATGTCACTGAATCCGATAGTATGTCGAAGACCAGTGGTAGTATTCGCATGAGATTTTTATGAACTTCCTGGATGCTAAATGAACAAACCCTTCATCTCCTTGGATTGCGGGTGGATACCTCCATAGGACAGGGTGAGCTCCTTGGCCAAAATAAAAGGCTTAAATAATAATAACTCCATTAATGGAAAGCATATCCAGGATTAAGTGACGTCTCAACGGTTGAGCATAGACAACAGTACCGTACCGCCCAGAGAAGCCACTGTGATGACCAGTCCTCGTTAGTATAGTGGACAGTATATCCGCCTGTCACGCGCAAGACCGGGGTTCGATTAGTCTTCTTCTTTATCACGACCAAACACCTTGCATAAGCTCAGGCTTTACCGTGGAAGGCGCTGTTAAAGTCAACCTGCCGTTCAAGACTCACTTGATTATGTTTAGCTAATTGCATTTGAAAGATTTTACTTTCAAGAAAGCTATTGCAATAGGTTTGTAAAAGGTGTTTTTTGAATGTTTGGCCTGAGTCTTTTTTTTTTGTTGCATTTTCACTGTTCTGACCAGTGTGTTGCGTTCCGAACGCTTGGAAACAGTGAATAATGTTGCGAAACAATCGGTTCAAAGCTTTGTTTCTCCCATCACTACCCTTTTGTGCTTGGTAAAACTTACATTCACACTGCTGACACAAGACTCGAAGATGTGAACTGGGAAAGTGTGGATGGTTTGACGACTACCCAGTTCCAGTCTTGGACAAAACAGCCAATTCTTTTAGCCACGCTCGATCTGTGGCCCAGCCTATTGTGGTACTTTGTTACAAGCTGCCAAACGTCCTCTGTTCTTGAACAAACACATGTAGCTCTGCTGTGAGCAGAGCATCCAAAAATATCAGAAACTCGCAAATGTTCCCCTCCACGGAAATCTTTAGTAAAAGGCGAAAGATTTATGCGTGAATGAAGAGAAACTCGAGCTGTACCCATGAGACGTTGGGACAATGTGGTCCCAAGCACATGCAACCATGCTCAGCAAGGGTAATGTCTGGTGCAGGCTCCTCCCATCCAGCTTATTTTCTTTAAAAAAAAACACAATAATACAGCCATATCCATTAGAGGAAGGAGCAAATGTAAAAAGAATCTGCCCCATCACCAAATGTCCGCAAACCCTGTCCAAGAGGATGTCACTGAATCCGATAGTATGTCGAAGACCAGTGGTAGTATTCGCATGAGATTTTTATGAACTTCCTGGATGCTAAATGAACAAACCCTTCATCTCCTTGGATTGCGGGTGGATACCTCCATAGGACAGGGTGAGCTCCTTGGCCAAAATAAAAGGCTTAAATAATAATAACTCCATTAATGGAAAGCATATCCAGTATTAAGTGACGTCTCAACGGTTGAGCATAGACAACAGTACCGTACCGCCCAGAGAAGCAATTGGGATGACCAGTCCTCGTTAGTATAGTGGACAGTATCTCCGCCTGTCACGCGGAAGACCGGGGTTCGATTAGTCTTCTTCTTTATCACGACCAAACACCTTGCATAAGCTCAGGCTTTACCGTGGAAGGCGCTGTTAAAGTCAACCTGCCGTTCAAGACTCACTTGATTATGTTTAGCTAATTGCATTTGAAAGATTTTACTTTCAAGAAAGCTATTGCAATAGGTTTGTAAAAGGTGTTTTTTGAATGTTTGGCCTGAGTCTTTTTTTTTTGTTGCATTTTCACTGTTCTGACCAGTGTGTTGAGTTCCGAACGCTTGGAAACAATGAATAATGTTGCGAAACAATCGGTTCAAAGCTTTGTTTCTCCCATCACTACCCTTTTGTGCTTGGTAAAACTTACATTCACACTGCTGACACAAGACTCGAAGATGTGAACTGGGAAAGTCTGGATGGTTTGACGACTACCCAGTTCCAGTCTTGGACAAAACAGCCAAATCTTTTAGCCACGCTCGATCTGTGGCCCAGCCTATTGTGGTACTTTGTTACAAGCTGCCAAACATCCTCTATTCTTGAACAAACACATGTAGCTCTGCTGTGAGCAGAGCATCCAAAAATATCAGAAACTCGCAAATGTTCCCCTCCACGGAAATCTTTAGTAAAAGGCGAAAGATTTATGCGTGAATGAAGAGAAACTCGAGCTGTAACCATGAGACGTTGGGACAATGTGGTCCCAAGCACATGCAACCATGCTCAGCAAGGGTAATGTCTGGTGCAGGCTCCTCCCATCCAGCTTATTTTCTTTAAAAAAAACACAATAATACAGCCATATCCATTAGAGGAAGGAGCAAATGTAAAAAGAATCTGCCCCATCACCAAATGTCCGCAAACCCTGTCCAAGAGGATGTCACTGAATCCGATAGTATGTCGAAGACCAGTGGTAGTATTCGCATGAGATTTTTATGAACTTCCTGGATGCTAAATGAACAAACCCTTCATCTCCTTGGATTGCGGGTGGATACCTCCATAGGACAGGGTGAGCTCCTTGGCCAAAATAAAAGGCTTAAATAATAATAACTCCATTAATGGAAAGCATATCCAGTATTAAGTGACGTCTCAACGGTTGAGCATAGACAACAGTACCGTACCGCCCAGAGAAGCAATTGGGATGACCAGTCCTCGTTAGTATAGTGGACAGTATCTCCGCCTGTCACGCGGAAGACCGGGGTTCGATTAGTCTTCTTCTTTATCACGACCAAACACCTTGCATAAGCTCAGGCTTTACCGTGGAAGGCGCTGTTAAAGTCAACCTGCCGTTCAAGACTCACTTGATTATGTTTAGCTAATTGCATTTGAAAGATTTTACTTTCAAGAAAGCTATTGCAATAGGTTTGTAAAAGGTGTTTTTTGAATGTTTGGCCTGAGTCTTTTTTTTTTGTTGCATTTTCACTGTTCTGACCAGTGTGTTGCGTTCCGAACGATTGGAAACAGTGAATAATGTTGCGAAACAATCGGTTCAAAGCTTTGTTTCTCCCATCACTACCCTTTTGTGCTTGGTAAAACTTACATTCACACTGCTGACACAAGACTCGAAGATGTGAACTGGGAAAGTGTGGATGGTTTGACGACTACCCAGTTCCAGTCTTGGACAAAACAGCCAATTCTTTTAGCCACGCTCGATCTGTGGCCCAGCCTATTGTGGTACTTTGTTACAAGCTGCCAAACGTCCTCTGTTCTTGAACAAACACATGTAGCTCTGCTGTGAGCAGAGCATCCAAAAATATCAGAAACTCGCAAATGTTCCCCTCCACGGAAATCTTTAGTAAAAGGCGAAAGATTTATGCGTGAATGAAGAGAAACTCGAGCTGTACCCATGAGACGTTGGGACAATGTGGTCCCAAGCACATGCAACCATGCTCAGCAAGGGTAATGTCTGGTGCAGGCTGCTCCCATCCAGCTTTTTTCTTTAAAAAAAAAAACAATAATACAGCCATATCCATTAGAGGAAGGAGCAAATGTAAAAAGAATCTGCCCCATCACCAAATGTCCGCAAACCCTGTCCAAGAGGATGTCACTGAATCCGATAGTATGTCGAAGACCAGTGGTAGTATTCGCATGAGATTTTTATGAACTTCCTGGATGCTAAATGAACAAACCCTTCATCTCCTTGGATTGCGGGTGGATACCTCCATAGGACAGGGTGAGCTCCTTGGCCAAAATAAAAGGCTTAAATAATAATAACTCCATTAATGGAAAGCATATCCAGTATTAAGTGACGTCTCAACGGTTGAGCATAGACAACAGTACCGTACCGCCCAGAGAAGCAATTGGGATGACCAGTCCTCGTTAGTATAGTGGACAGTATCTCCGCCTGTCACGCGGAAGACCGGGGTTCGATTAGTCTTCTTCTTTATCACGACCAAACACCTTGCATAAGCTCAGGCTTTACCGTGGAAGGCGCTGTTAAAGTCAACCTGCCGTTCAAGACTCACTTGATTATGTTTAGCTAATTGCATTTGAAAGATTTTACTTTCAAGAAAGCGTTTGCAATAGGTTTGTAAAAGGTGTTTTTTGAATGTTTGGCCTGAGTCTTTTTTTTTGTTGTTGCATTTTCACTGTTCTGACCAGTGTGTTGCGTTCCGAACGCTTGGAAACAGTGAATAATGTTGCGAAACAATCGGTTCAAAGCTTTGTTTCTCCCATCACTACCCTTTTGTGCTTGGTAAAACTTACATTCACACTGCTGACACAAGACTCGAAGTTGTGAACTGGGAAAGTGTGGATGGTTTGACGACTACGAAGTTCCAGTCTTGGACAAAACAGCCAATTCTTTTAGCCACGCTCAATCTCTGGCCCAAACTATTGTGGTACTTTGTTACAAGCTGCCAAACGTCCTCTGTTCTTGAACAAACACATGTAGCTCTGCTGTGAGCAAGACAATTCTTGGATACCTCCATAGGACAGGGTGAGCTCTTTGGCCAAAATAAAAGGTTTAAATAATAATAACTCCATTAATGGAAAGCATATCCAGTATTACGTGACGTCTCAACGGTTGAGCATAGACAACAGTAACAAACCGCCCAGAGAAGCAACTGTGATGACCAGTCCTCGTTAGTATAGTGGACAGTATCTCCGCCTGTCACGCGGAAGACCGGGGTTCGATTCCCCGACGGGGAGTATTCTTCTTTATCACGACCAAACACCTTGCATAAGCTCGGGCTTTACCGTGCAAGGTGCTGTTAAAGTCAACCTGCCGTTCAAGACTCGCTTGATTATTTTTAGCTAATTGCATTTGAAAGATTTTACTTTCAAGAAAGCGTTTGCAATAGGTTTGTAAAAGGTGTTTTTTGAATGTTTGGCCTGAGTCTTTTTTTTTGTGGGATTTTCACTGTTCTGACCAGCGTGTTCCGTTCCGAACGCTTGGAAACAGTGAATAATTTTGCGAAGCAATCAGTTCAAAGCTTTGTTTCTCCCATCACTACCCTTTTGTGCTTGGTAAAACTTACATTCACACCGCTGTCTTGGACAAAACAGCCAATTCTTTTAGCCACGCTCGATCTGTGGCCCAGCCTATTGTGGTACTTTGTTACAAGCTGCCAAACGTCCTCTGTTCTTGAACAAACACATGTAGCTCTGCTGTGAGCAGAGCATCCAAAAATATCAGAAACTCGCAAATGTTCCCCTCCACGGAAATCTTTAGTAAAAGGCGAAAGATTTATGCGTGAATGAAGAGAAACTCGAGCTGTAACCATGAGACGTTGGGACAATGTGGTCCCAAGCACATGCAACCATGCTCAGCAAGGGTAATGTCTGGTGCAGGCTCCTCCCATCCAGCTTATTTTCTTTAAAAAAAACACAATAATACAGCCATATCCATTAGAGGAAGGAGCAAATGTAAAAAGAATCTGCCCCATCACCAAATGTCCGCAAACCCTGTCCAAGAGGATGTCACTGAATCCGATAGTATGTCGAAGACCAGTGGTAGTATTCGCATGAGATTTTTATGAACTTCCTGGATGCTAAATGAACAAACCCTTCATCTCCTTGGATTGCGGGTGGATACCTCCATAGGACAGGGTGAGCTCCTTGGCCAAAATAAAAGGCTTAAATAATAATAACTCCATTAATGGAAAGCATATCCAGTATTAAGTGACGTCTCAACGGTTGAGCATAGACAACAGTACCGTACCGCCCAGAGAAGCAATTGGGATGTCCTCGTTAGTATAGTGGACAGTATCTCCGCCTGTCACGCGGAAGACCGGGGTTCGATTAGTCTTCTTCTTTATCACGACCAAACACCTTGCATAAGCTCAGGCTTTACCGTGGAAGGCGCTGTTAAAGTCAACCTGCCGTTCAAGACTCACTTGATTATGTTTAGCTAATTGCATTTGAAAGATTTTACTTTCAAGAAAGCTATTGCAATAGGTTTGTAAAAGGTGTTTTTTGAATGTTTGGCCTGAGTCTTTTTTTTTGTTGCATTTTCACTGTTCTGACCAGTGTGTTGCGTTCCGAACGATTGGAAACAGTGAATAATGTTGCGAAACAATCGGTTCAAAGCTTTGTTTCTCCCATCACTACCCTTTTGTGCTTGGTAAAACTTACATTCACACTGCTGACACAAGACTCGAAGATGTGAACTGGGAAAGTGTGGATGGTTTGACGACTACCCAGTTCCAGTCTTGGACAAAACAGCCAATTCTTTTAGCCACGCTCGATCTGTGGCCCAGCCTATTATGGTACTTTGTTACAAGCTGCCAAACGTCCTCTGTTCTTGAACAAATACATGTAGCTCTGCTGTGAGCAGAGCATCCAAAAATATCAGAAACTCGCAAATGTTCCCCTCCACGGAAATCTTTAGTAAAAGGCGAAAGATTTATGCGTGAATGAAGAGAAACTCGAGCTGTACCCATGAGACGTTGGGACAATGTGGTCCCAAGCACATGCAACCATGCTCAGCAAGGGTAATGTCTGGTGCAGGCTGCTCCCATCCAGCTTTTTTCTTTAAAAAAAAAACAATAATACAGCCATATCCATTAGAGGAAGGAGCAAATGTAAAAAGAATCTGCCCCATCACCAAATGTCCGCAAACCCTGTCCAAGAGGATGTCACTGAATCCGATAGTATGTCGAAGACCAGTGGTAGTATTCGCATGAGATTTTTATGAACTTCCTGGATGCTAAATGAACAAACCCTTCATCTCCTTGGATTGCGGGTGGATACCTCCATAGGACAGGGTGAGCTCCTTGGCCAAAATAAAAGGCTTAAATAATAATAACTCCATTAATGGAAAGCATATCCAGTATTAAGTGACGTCTCAACGGTTGAGCATAGACAACAGTACCGTACCGCCCAGAGAAGCAATTGGGATGACCAGTCCTCGTTAGTATAGTGGACAGTATCTCCGCCTGTCACGCGGAAGACCGGGGTTCGATTAGTCTTCTTCTTTATCACGACCAAACACCTTGCATAAGCTCAGGCTTTACCGTGGAAGGCGCTGTTAAAGTCAACCTGCCGTTCAAGACTCACTTGATTATGTTTAGCTAATTGCATTTGAAAGATTTTACTTTCAAGAAAGCTATTGCAATAGGTTTGTAAAAGGTGTTTTTTGAATGTTTGGCCTGAGTCTTTTTTTTTGTTGTTGCATTTTCACTGTTCTGACCAGTGTGTTGCGTTCCGAACGCTTGGAAACAGTGAATAATGTTGCGAAACAATCGGTTCAAAGCTTTGTTTCTCCCATCACTACCCTTTTGTGCTTGGTAAAACTTACATTCACACTGCTGACACAAGACTCGAAGTTGTGAACTGGGAAAGTGTGGATGGTTTGACGACTACGAAGTTCCAGTCTTGGACAAAACAGCCAATTCTTTTAGCCACGCTCAATCTCTGGCCCAAACTATTGTGGTACTTTGTTACAAGCTGCCAAACGTCCTCTGTTCTTGAACAAACACATGTAGCTCTGCTGTGAGCAAGACAATTCTTGGATACCTCCATAGGACAGGGTGAGCTCTTTGGCCAAAATAAAAGGTTTAAATAATAATAACTCCATTAATGGAAAGCATATCCAGTATTACGTGACGTCTCAACGGTTGAGCATAGACAACAGTAACACACCGCCCAGAGAAGCAACTGTGATGACCAGTCCTCGTTAGTATAGTGGACAGTATCTCCGCCTGTCACGCGGAAGACCGGGGTTCGATTCCCCGACGGGGAGTATTCTTCTTTATCACGACCAAACACCTTGCATAAGCTCGGGCTTTACCGTGGAAGGTGCTGTTAAAGTCAACCTGCCGTTCAAGACTCGCTTGATTATTTTTAGCTAATTGCATTTGAAAGATTTTACTTTCAAGAAAGCGTTTGCAATAGGTTTGTAAAAGGTGTTTTTTGAATGTTTGGCCTGAGTCTTTTTTTTTGTGGGATTTTCACTGTTCTGACCAGCGTGTTCCGTTCCGAACGCTTGGAAACAGTGAATAATTTTGCGAAGCAATCAGTTCAAAGCTTTGTTTCTCCCATCACTACCCTTTTGTGCTTGGTAAAACTTACATTCACACCGCTGTCTTGGACAAAACAGCCAATTCTTTTAGCCACGCTCGATCTGTGGCCCAGCCTATTGTGGTACTTTGTTACAAGCTGCCAAACGTCCTCTGTTCTTGAACAAACACATGTAGCTCTGCTGTGAGCAGAGCATCCAAAAATATCAGAAACTCGCAAATGTTCCCCTCCACGGAAATCTTTAGTAAAAGGCGAAAGATTTATGCGTGAATTAAGAGAAACTCGAGCTGTAACCATGAGACGTTGGGACAATGTGGTCCCAAGCACATGCAACCATGCTCAGCAAGGGTAATGTCTGGTGCAGGCTCCTCCCATCCAGCTTATTTTCTTTAAAAAAAAACAATAATACAGCCATGTCCATTAGAGGAAGGAGCAAATGTAAACAGAATCTGCCCCATCACCAAATGTCCGCAAACCCTGTCCAAGAGGATGTCACTGAATCCGATAGTATGTCGAAGACCAGTGGTAGTATTCGCATGAGATTTTTATGAACTTCCTGGATGCTAAATGAACAAACCCTTCATCTCCTTGGATTGCGGGTGGATACCTCCATAGGACAGGGTGAGCTCCTTGGCCAAAATAAAAGGCTTAAATAATAATAACTCCATTAATGGAAAGCATATCCAGGATTAAGTGACGTCTCAACGGTTGAGCATAGACAACAGTACCGTACCGCCCAGAGAAGCCACTGTGATGACCAGTCCTCGTTAGTATAGTGGACAGTATCTCCGCCTGTCACGCGCAAGACCGGGGTTCGATTAGTCTTCTTCTTTATCACGACCAAACACCTTGCATAAGCTCAGGCTTTACCGTGGAAGGCGCTGTTAAAGTCAACCTGCCGTTCAAGACTCACTTGATTATGTTTAGCTAATTGCATTTGAAAGATTTTACTTTCAAGAAAGCTATTGCAATAGGTTTGTAAAAGGTGTTTTTTGAATGTTTGGCCTGAGTCTTTTTTTTTTGTTGCATTTTCACTGTTCTGACCAGTGTGTTGCGTTCCGAACGCTTGGAAACAGTGAATAATGTTGCGAAACAATCGGTTCAAAGCTTTGTTTCTCCCATCACTACCCTTTTGTGCTTGGTAAAACTTACATTCACACTGCTGACACAAGACTCGAAGATGTGAACTGGGAAAGTGTGGATGGTTTGACGACTACCCAGTTCCAGTCTTGGACAAAACAGCCAATTATTTTAGCCACGCTCGATCTGTGGCCCAGCCTATTGTGGTACTTTGTTACAAGCTGCCAAACGTCCTCTGTTCTTGAACAAACACATGTAGCTCTGCTGTGAGCAGAGCATCCAAAAATATCAGAAACTCGCAAATGTTCCCCTCCACGGAAATCTTTAGTAAAAGGCGAAAGATTTATGCGTGAATGAAGAGAAACTCGAGCTGTACCCATGAGACGTTGGGACAATGTGGTCCCAAGCACATGCAACCATGCTCAGCAAGGGTAATGTCTGGTGCAGGCTCCTCCCATCCAGCTTATTTTCTTTAAAAAAAAACACAATAATACAGCCATATCCATTAGAGGAAGGAGCAAATGTAAAAAGAATCTGCCCCATCACCAAATGTCCGCAAACCCTGTCCAAGAGGATGTCACTGAATCCGATAGTATGTCGAAGACCAGTGGTAGTATTCGCATGAGATTTTTATGAACTTCCTGGATGCTAAATGAACAAACCCTTCATCTCCTTGGATTGCGGGTGGATACCTCCATAGGACAGGGTGAGCTCCTTGGCCAAAATAAAAGGCTTAAATAATAATAACTCCATTAATGGAAAGCATATCCAGTATTAAGTGACGTCTCAACGGTTGAGCATAGACAACAGTACCGTACCGCCCAGAGAAGCAATTGGGATGACCAGTCCTCGTTAGTATAGTGGACAGTATCTCCGCCTGTCACGCGGAAGACCGGGGTTCGATTAGTCTTCTTCTTTATCACGACCAAACACCTTGCATAAGCTCAGGCTTTACCGTGGAAGGCGCTGTTAAAGTCAACCTGCCGTTCAAGACTCACTTGATTATGTTTAGCTAATTGCATTTGAAAGATTTTACTTTCAAGAAAGCTATTGCAATAGGTTTGTAAAAGGTGTTTTTTGAATGTTTGGCCTGAGTCTTTTTTTTTTGTTGCATTTTCACTGTTCTGACCAGTGTGTTGCGTTCCGAACGCTTGGAAACAATGAATAATGTTGCGAAACAATCGGTTCAAAGCTTTGTTTCTCCCATCACTACCCTTTTGTGCTTGGTAAAACTTACATTCACACTGCTGACACAAGACTCGAAGATGTGAACTGGGAAAGTCTGGATGGTTTGACGACTACCCAGTTCCAGTCTTGGACAAAACAGCCAAATCTTTTAGCCACGCTCGATCTGTGGCCCAGCCTATTGTGGTACTTTGTTACAAGCTGCCAAACATCCTCTATTCTTGAACAAACACATGTAGCTCTGCTGTGAGCAGAGCATCCAAAAATATCAGAAACTCGCAAATGTTCCCCTCCACGGAAATCTTTAGTAAAAGGCGAAAGATTTATGCGTGAATGAAGAGAAACTCGAGCTGTAACCATGAGACGTTGGGACAATGTGGTCCCAAGCACATGCAACCATGCTCAGCAAGGGTAATGTCTGGTGCAGGCTCCTCCCATCCAGCTTATTTTCTTTAAAAAAAACACAATAATACAGCCATATCCATTAGAGGAAGGAGCAAATGTAAAAAGAATCTGCCCCATCACCAAATGTCCGCAAACCCTGTCCAAGAGGATGTCACTGAATCCGATAGTATGTCGAAGACCAGTGGTAGTATTCGCATGAGATTTTTATGAACTTCCTGGATGCTAAATGAACAAACCCTTCATCTCCTTGGATTGCGGGTGGATACCTCCATAGGACAGGGTGAGCTCCTTGGCCAAAATAAAAGGCTTAAATAATAATAACTCCATTAATGGAAAGCATATCCAGTATTAAGTGACGTCTCAACGGTTGAGCATAGACAACAGTACCGTACCGCCCAGAGAAGCAATTGGGATGACCAGTCCTCGTTAGTATAGTGGACAGTATCTCCGCCTGTCACGCGGAAGACCGGGGTTCGATTAGTCTTCTTCTTTATCACGACCAAACACCTTGCATAAGCTCAGGCTTTACCGTGGAAGGCGCTGTTAAAGTCAACCTGCCGTTCAAGACTCACTTGATTATGTTTAGCTAATTGCATTTGAAAGATTTTACTTTCAAGAAAGCTATTGCAATAGGTTTGTAAAAGGTGTTTTTTGAATGTTTGGCCTGAGTCTTTTTTTTTTGTTGCATTTTCACTGTTCTGACCAGTGTGTTGCGTTCCGAACGATTGGAAACAGTGAATAATGTTGCGAAACAATCGGTTCAAAGCTTTGTTTCTCCCATCACTACCCTTTTGTGCTTGGTAAAACTTACATTCACACTGCTGACACAAGACTCGAAGATGTGAACTGGGAAAGTGTGGATGGTTTGACGACTACCCAGTTCCAGTCTTGGACAAAACAGCCAATTCTTTTAGCCACGCTCGATCTGTGGCCCAGCCTATTGTGGTACTTTGTTACAAGCTGCCAAACGTCCTCTGTTCTTGAACAAACACATGTAGCTCTGCTGTGAGCAGAGCATCCAAAAATATCAGAAACTCGCAAATGTTCCCCTCCACGGAAATCTTTAGTAAAAGGCGAAAGATTTATGCGTGAATGAAGAGAAACTCGAGCTGTACCCATGAGACGTTGGGACAATGTGGTCCCAAGCACATGCAACCATGCTCAGCAAGGGTAATGTCTGGTGCAGGCTGCTCCCATCCAGCTTTTTTCTTTAAAAAAAAAACAATAATACAGCCATATCCATTAGAGGAAGGAGCAAATGTAAAAAGAATCTGCCCCATCACCAAATGTCCGCAAACCCTGTCCAAGAGGATGTCACTGAATCCGATAGTATGTCGAAGACCAGTGGTAGTATTCGCATGAGATTTTTATGAACTTCCTGGATGCTAAATGAACAAACCCTTCATCTCCTTGGATTGCGGGTGGATACCTCCATAGGACAGGGTGAGCTCCTTGGCCAAAATAAAAGGCTTAAATAATAATAACTCCATTAATGGAAAGCATATCCAGTATTAAGTGACGTCTCAACGGTTGAGCATAGACAACAGTACCGTACCGCCCAGAGAAGCAATTGGGATGACCAGTCCTCGTTAGTATAGTGGACAGTATCTCCGCCTGTCACGCGGAAGACCGGGGTTCGATTAGTCTTCTTCTTTATCACGACCAAACACCTTGCATAAGCTCAGGCTTTACCGTGGAAGGCGCTGTTAAAGTCAACCTGCCGTTCAAGACTCACTTGATTATGTTTAGCTAATTGCATTTGAAAGATTTTACTTTCAAGAAAGCGTTTGCAATAGGTTTGTAAAAGGTGTTTTTTGAATGTTTGGCCTGAGTCTTTTTTTTTGTTGTTGCATTTTCACTGTTCTGACCAGTGTGTTGCGTTCCGAACGCTTGGAAACAGTGAATAATGTTGCGAAACAATCGGTTCAAAGCTTTGTTTCTCCCATCACTACCCTTTTGTGCTTGGTAAAACTTACATTCACACTGCTGACACAAGACTCGAAGTTGTGAACTGGGAAAGTGTGGATGGTTTGACGACTACGAAGTTCCAGTCTTGGACAAAACAGCCAATTCTTTTAGCCACGCTCAATCTCTGGCCCAAACTATTGTGGTACTTTGTTACAAGCTGCCAAACGTCCTCTGTTCTTGAACAAACACATGTAGCTCTGCTGTGAGCAAGACAATTCTTGGATACCTCCATAGGACAGGGTGAGCTCTTTGGCCAAAATAAAAGGTTTAAATAATAATAACTCCATTAATGGAAAGCATATCCAGTATTACGTGACGTCTCAACGGTTGAGCATAGACAACAGTAACAAACCGCCCAGAGAAGCAACTGTGATGACCAGTCCTCGTTAGTATAGTGGACAGTATCTCCGCCTGTCACGCGGAAGACCGGGGTTCGATTCCCCGACGGGGAGTATTCTTCTTTATCACGACCAAACACCTTGCATAAGCTCGGGCTTTACCGTGCAAGGTGCTGTTAAAGTCAACCTGCCGTTCAAGACTCGCTTGATTATTTTTAGCTAATTGCATTTGAAAGATTTTACTTTCAAGAAAGCGTTTGCAATAGGTTTGTAAAAGGTGTTTTTTGAATGTTTGGCCTGAGTCTTTTTTTTTGTGGGATTTTCACTGTTCTGACCAGCGTGTTCCGTTCCGAACGCTTGGAAACAGTGAATAATTTTGCGAAGCAATCAGTTCAAAGCTTTGTTTCTCCCATCACTACCCTTTTGTGCTTGGTAAAACTTACATTCACACCGCTGTCTTGGACAAAACAGCCAATTCTTTTAGCCACGCTCGATCTGTGGCCCAGCCTATTGTGGTACTTTGTTACAAGCTGCCAAACGTCCTCTGTTCTTGAACAAACACATGTAGCTCTGCTGTGAGCAGAGCATCCAAAAATATCAGAAACTCGCAAATGTTCCCCTCCACGGAAATCTTTAGTAAAAGGCGAAAGATTTATGCGTGAATGAAGAGAAACTCGAGCTGTAACCATGAGACGTTGGGACAATGTGGTCCCAAGCACATGCAACCATGCTCAGCAAGGGTAATGTCTGGTGCAGGCTCCTCCCATCCAGCTTATTTTCTTTAAAAAAAACACAATAATACAGCCATATCCATTAGAGGAAGGAGCAAATGTAAAAAGAATCTGCCCCATCACCAAATGTCCGCAAACCCTGTCCAAGAGGATGTCACTGAATCCGATAGTATGTCGAAGACCAGTGGTAGTATTCGCATGAGATTTTTATGAACTTCCTGGATGCTAAATGAACAAACCCTTCATCTCCTTGGATTGCGGGTGGATACCTCCATAGGACAGGGTGAGCTCCTTGGCCAAAATAAAAGGCTTAAATAATAATAACTCCATTAATGGAAAGCATATCCAGTATTAAGTGACGTCTCAACGGTTGAGCATAGACAACAGTACCGTACCGCCCAGAGAAGCAATTGGGATGTCCTCGTTAGTATAGTGGACAGTATCTCCGCCTGTCACGCGGAAGACCGGGGTTCGATTAGTCTTCTTCTTTATCACGACCAAACACCTTGCATAAGCTCAGGCTTTACCGTGGAAGGCGCTGTTAAAGTCAACCTGCCGTTCAAGACTCACTTGATTATGTTTAGCTAATTGCATTTGAAAGATTTTACTTTCAAGAAAGCTATTGCAATAGGTTTGTAAAAGGTGTTTTTTGAATGTTTGGCCTGAGTCTTTTTTTTTGTTGCATTTTCACTGTTCTGACCAGTGTGTTGCGTTCCGAACGATTGGAAACAGTGAATAATGTTGCGAAACAATCGGTTCAAAGCTTTGTTTCTCCCATCACTACCCTTTTGTGCTTGGTAAAACTTACATTCACACTGCTGACACAAGACTCGAAGATGTGAACTGGGAAAGTGTGGATGGTTTGACGACTACCCAGTTCCAGTCTTGGACAAAACAGCCAATTCTTTTAGCCACGCTCGATCTGTGGCCCAGCCTATTATGGTACTTTGTTACAAGCTGCCAAACGTCCTCTGTTCTTGAACAAATACATGTAGCTCTGCTGTGAGCAGAGCATCCAAAAATATCAGAAACTCGCAAATGTTCCCCTCCACGGAAATCTTTAGTAAAAGGCGAAAGATTTATGCGTGAATGAAGAGAAACTCGAGCTGTACCCATGAGACGTTGGGACAATGTGGTCCCAAGCACATGCAACCATGCTCAGCAAGGGTAATGTCTGGTGCAGGCTGCTCCCATCCAGCTTTTTTCTTTAAAAAAAAAACAATAATACAGCCATATCCATTAGAGGAAGGAGCAAATGTAAAAAGAATCTGCCCCATCACCAAATGTCCGCAAACCCTGTCCAAGAGGATGTCACTGAATCCGATAGTATGTCGAAGACCAGTGGTAGTATTCGCATGAGATTTTTATGAACTTCCTGGATGCTAAATGAACAAACCCTTCATCTCCTTGGATTGCGGGTGGATACCTCCATAGGACAGGGTGAGCTCCTTGGCCAAAATAAAAGGCTTAAATAATAATAACTCCATTAATGGAAAGCATATCCAGTATTAAGTGACGTCTCAACGGTTGAGCATAGACAACAGTACCGTACCGCCCAGAGAAGCAATTGGGATGACCAGTCCTCGTTAGTATAGTGGACAGTATCTCCGCCTGTCACGCGGAAGACCGGGGTTCGATTAGTCTTCTTCTTTATCACGACCAAACACCTTGCATAAGCTCAGGCTTTACCGTGGAAGGCGCTGTTAAAGTCAACCTGCCGTTCAAGACTCACTTGATTATGTTTAGCTAATTGCATTTGAAAGATTTTACTTTCAAGAAAGCTATTGCAATAGGTTTGTAAAAGGTGTTTTTTGAATGTTTGGCCTGAGTCTTTTTTTTTGTTGTTGCATTTTCACTGTTCTGACCAGTGTGTTGCGTTCCGAACGCTTGGAAACAGTGAATAATGTTGCGAAACAATCGGTTCAAAGCTTTGTTTCTCCCATCACTACCCTTTTGTGCTTGGTAAAACTTACATTCACACTGCTGACACAAGACTCGAAGTTGTGAACTGGGAAAGTGTGGATGGTTTGACGACTACGAAGTTCCAGTCTTGGACAAAACAGCCAATTCTTTTAGCCACGCTCAATCTCTGGCCCAAACTATTGTGGTACTTTGTTACAAGCTGCCAAACGTCCTCTGTTCTTGAACAAACACATGTAGCTCTGCTGTGAGCAAGACAATTCTTGGATACCTCCATAGGACAGGGTGAGCTCTTTGGCCAAAATAAAAGGTTTAAATAATAATAACTCCATTAATGGAAAGCATATCCAGTATTACGTGACGTCTCAACGGTTGAGCATAGACAACAGTAACACACCGCCCAGAGAAGCAACTGTGATGACCAGTCCTCGTTAGTATAGTGGACAGTATCTCCGCCTGTCACGCGGAAGACCGGGGTTCGATTCCCCGACGGGGAGTATTCTTCTTTATCACGACCAAACACCTTGCATAAGCTCGGGCTTTACCGTGGAAGGTGCTGTTAAAGTCAACCTGCCGTTCAAGACTCGCTTGATTATTTTTAGCTAATTGCATTTGAAAGATTTTACTTTCAAGAAAGCGTTTGCAATAGGTTTGTAAAAGGTGTTTTTTGAATGTTTGGCCTGAGTCTTTTTTTTTGTGGGATTTTCACTGTTCTGACCAGCGTGTTCCGTTCCGAACGCTTGGAAACAGTGAATAATTTTGCGAAGCAATCAGTTCAAAGCTTTGTTTCTCCCATCACTACCCTTTTGTGCTTGGTAAAACTTACATTCACACCGCTGTCTTGGACAAAACAGCCAATTCTTTTAGCCACGCTCGATCTGTGGCCCAGCCTATTGTGGTACTTTGTTACAAGCTGCCAAACGTCCTCTGTTCTTGAACAAACACATGTAGCTCTGCTGTGAGCAGAGCATCCAAAAATATCAGAAACTCGCAAATGTTCCCCTCCACGGAAATCTTTAGTAAAAGGCGAAAGATTTATGCGTGAATTAAGAGAAACTCGAGCTGTAACCATGAGACGTTGGGACAATGTGGTCCCAAGCACATGCAACCATGCTCAGCAAGGGTAATGTCTGGTGCAGGCTCCTCCCATCCAGCTTATTTTCTTTAAAAAAAAACAATAATACAGCCATGTCCATTAGAGGAAGGAGCAAATGTAAACAGAATCTGCCCCATCACCAAATGTCCGCAAACCCTGTCCAAGAGGATGTCACTGAATCCGATAGTATGTCGAAGACCAGTGGTAGTATTCGCATGAGATTTTTATGAACTTCCTGGATGCTAAATGAACAAACCCTTCATCTCCTTGGATTGCGGGTGGATACCTCCATAGGACAGGGTGAGCTCCTTGGCCAAAATAAAAGGCTTAAATAATAATAACTCCATTAATGGAAAGCATATCCAGGATTAAGTGACGTCTCAACGGTTGAGCATAGACAACAGTACCGTACCGCCCAGAGAAGCCACTGTGATGACCAGTCCTCGTTAGTATAGTGGACAGTATCTCCGCCTGTCACGCGCAAGACCGGGGTTCGATTAGTCTTCTTCTTTATCACGACCAAACACCTTGCATAAGCTCAGGCTTTACCGTGGAAGGCGCTGTTAAAGTCAACCTGCCGTTCAAGACTCACTTGATTATGTTTAGCTAATTGCATTTGAAAGATTTTACTTTCAAGAAAGCTATTGCAATAGGTTTGTAAAAGGTGTTTTTTGAATGTTTGGCCTGAGTCTTTTTTTTTTGTTGCATTTTCACTGTTCTGACCAGTGTGTTGCGTTCCGAACGCTTGGAAACAGTGAATAATGTTGCGAAACAATCGGTTCAAAGCTTTGTTTCTCCCATCACTACCCTTTTGTGCTTGGTAAAACTTACATTCACACTGCTGACACAAGACTCGAAGATGTGAACTGGGAAAGTGTGGATGGTTTGACGACTACCCAGTTCCAGTCTTGGACAAAACAGCCAATTATTTTAGCCACGCTCGATCTGTGGCCCAGCCTATTGTGGTACTTTGTTACAAGCTGCCAAACGTCCTCTGTTCTTGAACAAACACATGTAGCTCTGCTGTGAGCAGAGCATCCAAAAATATCAGAAACTCGCAAATGTTCCCCTCCACGGAAATCTTTAGTAAAAGGCGAAAGATTTATGCGTGAATGAAGAGAAACTCGAGCTGTACCCATGAGACGTTGGGACAATGTGGTCCCAAGCACATGCAACCATGCTCAGCAAGGGTAATGTCTGGTGCAGGCTCCTCCCATCCAGCTTATTTTCTTTAAAAAAAAACACAATAATACAGCCATATCCATTAGAGGAAGGAGCAAATGTAAAAAGAATCTGCCCCATCACCAAATGTCCGCAAACCCTGTCCAAGAGGATGTCACTGAATCCGATAGTATGTCGAAGACCAGTGGTAGTATTCGCATGAGATTTTTATGAACTTCCTGGATGCTAAATGAACAAACCCTTCATCTCCTTGGATTGCGGGTGGATACCTCCATAGGACAGGGTGAGCTCCTTGGCCAAAATAAAAGGCTTAAATAATAATAACTCCATTAATGGAAAGCATATCCAGTATTAAGTGACGTCTCAACGGTTGAGCATAGACAACAGTACCGTACCGCCCAGAGAAGCAATTGGGATGACCAGTCCTCGTTAGTATAGTGGACAGTATCTCCGCCTGTCACGCGGAAGACCGGGGTTCGATTAGTCTTCTTCTTTATCACGACCAAACACCTTGCATAAGCTCAGGCTTTACCGTGGAAGGCGCTGTTAAAGTCAACCTGCCGTTCAAGACTCACTTGATTATGTTTAGCTAATTGCATTTGAAAGATTTTACTTTCAAGAAAGCTATTGCAATAGGTTTGTAAAAGGTGTTTTTTGAATGTTTGGCCTGAGTCTTTTTTTTTTGTTGCATTTTCACTGTTCTGACCAGTGTGTTGCGTTCCGAACGCTTGGAAACAATGAATAATGTTGCGAAACAATCGGTTCAAAGCTTTGTTTCTCCCATCACTACCCTTTTGTGCTTGGTAAAACTTACATTCACACTGCTGACACAAGACTCGAAGATGTGAACTGGGAAAGTCTGGATGGTTTGACGACTACCCAGTTCCAGTCTTGGACAAAACAGCCAAATCTTTTAGCCACGCTCGATCTGTGGCCCAGCCTATTGTGGTACTTTGTTACAAGCTGCCAAACATCCTCTATTCTTGAACAAACACATGTAGCTCTGCTGTGAGCAGAGCATCCAAAAATATCAGAAACTCGCAAATGTTCCCCTCCACGGAAATCTTTAGTAAAAGGCGAAAGATTTATGCGTGAATGAAGAGAAACTCGAGCTGTAACCATGAGACGTTGGGACAATGTGGTCCCAAGCACATGCAACCATGCTCAGCAAGGGTAATGTCTGGTGCAGGCTCCTCCCATCCAGCTTATTTTCTTTAAAAAAAACACAATAATACAGCCATATCCATTAGAGGAAGGAGCAAATGTAAAAAGAATCTGCCCCATCACCAAATGTCCGCAAACCCTGTCCAAGAGGATGTCACTGAATCCGATAGTATGTCGAAGACCAGTGGTAGTATTCGCATGAGATTTTTATGAACTTCCTGGATGCTAAATGAACAAACCCTTCATCTCCTTGGATTGCGGGTGGATACCTCCATAGGACAGGGTGAGCTCCTTGGCCAAAATAAAAGGCTTAAATAATAATAACTCCATTAATGGAAAGCATATCCAGTATTAAGTGACGTCTCAACGGTTGAGCATAGACAACAGTACCGTACCGCCCAGAGAAGCAATTGGGATGACCAGTCCTCGTTAGTATAGTGGACAGTATCTCCGCCTGTCACGCGGAAGACCGGGGTTCGATTAGTCTTCTTCTTTATCACGACCAAACACCTTGCATAAGCTCAGGCTTTACCGTGGAAGGCGCTGTTAAAGTCAACCTGCCGTTCAAGACTCACTTGATTATGTTTAGCTAATTGCATTTGAAAGATTTTACTTTCAAGAAAGCTATTGCAATAGGTTTGTAAAAGGTGTTTTTTGAATGTTTGGCCTGAGTCTTTTTTTTGTTGTTGCATTTTCACTGTTCTGACCAGTGTGTTGCGTTCCGAACGCTTGGAAACAGTGAATAATGTTGCGAAACAATCGGTTCAAAGCTTTGTTTCTCCCATCACTACCCTTTTGTGCTTGGTAAAACTTACATTCACACTGCTGACACAAGACTCGAAGTTGTGAACTGGGAAAGTGTGGATGGTTTGACGACTACGAAGTTCCAGTCTTGGACAAAACAGCCAATTCTTTTAGCCACGCTCAATCTCTGGCCCAAACTATTGTGGTACTTTGTTACAAGCTGCCAAACGTCCTCTGTTCTTGAACAAACACATGTAGCTCTGCTGTGAGCAAGACAATTCTTGGATACCTCCATAGGACAGGGTGAGCTCTTTGGCCAAAATAAAAGGTTTAAATAATAATAACTCCATTAATGGAAAGCATATCCAGTATTACGTGACGTCTCAACGGTTGAGCATAGACAACAGTAACACACCGCCCAGAGAAGCAACTGTGATGACCAGTCCTCGTTAGTATAGTGGACAGTATCTCCGCCTGTCACGCGGAAGACCGGGGTTCGATTCCCCGACGGGGAGTATTCTTCTTTATCACGACCAAACACCTTGCATAAGCTCGGGCTTTACCGTGGAAGGTGCTGTTAAAGTCAACCTGCCGTTCAAGACTCGCTTGATTATTTTTAGCTAATTGCATTTGAAAGATTTTACTTTCAAGAAAGCGTTTGCAATAGGTTTGTAAAAGGTGTTTTTTGAATGTTTGGCCTGAGTCTTTTTTTTGTGGGATTTTCACTGTTCTGACCAGCGTGTTCCGTTCCGAACGCTTGGAAACAGTGAATAATTTTGCGAAGCAATCAGTTCAAAGCTTTGTTTCTCCCATCACTACCCTTTTGTGCTTGGTAAAACTTACATTCACACCGCTGTCTTGGACAAAACAGCCAATTCTTTTAGCCACGCTCGATCTGTGGCCCAGCCTATTGTGGTACTTTGTTACAAGCTGCCAAACGTCCTCTGTTCTTGAACAAACACATGTAGCTCTGCTGTGAGCAGAGCATCCAAAAATATCAGAAACTCGCAAATGTTCCCCTCCACGGAAATCTTTAGTAAAAGGCGAAAGATTTATGCGTGAATTAAGAGAAACTCGAGCTGTAACCATGAGACGTTGGGACAATGTGGTCCCAAGCACATGCAACCATGCTCAGCAAGGGTAATGTCTGGTGCAGGCTCCTCCCATCCAGCTTATTTTCTTTAAAAAAAAACAATAATACAGCCATGTCCATTAGAGGAAGGAGCAAATGTAAACAGAATCTGCCCCATCACCAAATGTCCGCAAACCCTGTCCAAGAGGATGTCACTGAATCCGATAGTATGTCGAAGACCAGTGGTAGTATTCGCATGAGATTTTTATGAACTTCCTGGATGCTAAATGAACAAACCCTTCATCTCCTTGGATTGCGGGTGGATACCTCCATAGGACAGGGTGAGCTCCTTGGCCAAAATAAAAGGCTTAAATAATAATAACTCCATTAATGGAAAGCATATCCAGGATTAAGTGACGTCTCAACGGTTGAGCATAGACAACAGTACCGTACCGCCCAGAGAAGCCACTGTGATGACCAGTCCTCGTTAGTATAGTGGACAGTATATCCGCCTGTCACGCGCAAGACCGGGGTTCGATTAGTCTTCTTCTTTATCACGACCAAACACCTTGCATAAGCTCAGGCTTTACCGTGGAAGGCGCTGTTAAAGTCAACCTGCCGTTCAAGACTCACTTGATTATGTTTAGCTAATTGCATTTGAAAGATTTTACTTTCAAGAAAGCTATTGCAATAGGTTTGTAAAAGGTGTTTTTTGAATGTTTGGCCTGAGTCTTTTTTTTTTGTTGCATTTTCACTGTTCTGACCAGTGTGTTGCGTTCCGAACGCTTGGAAACAGTGAATAATGTTGCGAAACAATCGGTTCAAAGCTTTGTTTCTCCCATCACTACCCTTTTGTGCTTGGTAAAACTTACATTCACACTGCTGACACAAGACTCGAAGATGTGAACTGGGAAAGTGTGGATGGTTTGACGACTACCCAGTTCCAGTCTTGGACAAAACAGCCAATTCTTTTAGCCACGCTCGATCTGTGGCCCAGCCTATTGTGGTACTTTGTTACAAGCTGCCAAACGTCCTCTGTTCTTGAACAAACACATGTAGCTCTGCTGTGAGCAGAGCATCCAAAAATATCAGAAACTCGCAAATGTTCCCCTCCACGGAAATCTTTAGTAAAAGGCGAAAGATTTATGCGTGAATGAAGAGAAACTCGAGCTGTACCCATGAGACGTTGGGACAATGTGGTCCCAAGCACATGCAACCATGCTCAGCAAGGGTAATGTCTGGTGCAGGCTCCTCCCATCCAGCTTATTTTCTTTAAAAAAAAACACAATAATACAGCCATATCCATTAGAGGAAGGAGCAAATGTAAAAAGAATCTGCCCCATCACCAAATGTCCGCAAACCCTGTCCAAGAGGATGTCACTGAATCCGATAGTATGTCGAAGACCAGTGGTAGTATTCGCATGAGATTTTTATGAACTTCCTGGATGCTAAATGAACAAACCCTTCATCTCCTTGGATTGCGGGTGGATACCTCCATAGGACAGGGTGAGCTCCTTGGCCAAAATAAAAGGCTTAAATAATAATAACTCCATTAATGGAAAGCATATCCAGTATTAAGTGACGTCTCAACGGTTGAGCATAGACAACAGTACCGTACCGCCCAGAGAAGCAATTGGGATGACCAGTCCTCGTTAGTATAGTGGACAGTATCTCCGCCTGTCACGCGGAAGACCGGGGTTCGATTAGTCTTCTTCTTTATCACGACCAAACACCTTGCATAAGCTCAGGCTTTACCGTGGAAGGCGCTGTTAAAGTCAACCTGCCGTTCAAGACTCACTTGATTATGTTTAGCTAATTGCATTTGAAAGATTTTACTTTCAAGAAAGCTATTGCAATAGGTTTGTAAAAGGTGTTTTTTGAATGTTTGGCCTGAGTCTTTTTTTTTTGTTGCATTTTCACTGTTCTGACCAGTGTGTTGAGTTCCGAACGCTTGGAAACAATGAATAATGTTGCGAAACAATCGGTTCAAAGCTTTGTTTCTCCCATCACTACCCTTTTGTGCTTGGTAAAACTTACATTCACACTGCTGACACAAGACTCGAAGATGTGAACTGGGAAAGTCTGGATGGTTTGACGACTACCCAGTTCCAGTCTTGGACAAAACAGCCAAATCTTTTAGCCACGCTCGATCTGTGGCCCAGCCTATTGTGGTACTTTGTTACAAGCTGCCAAACATCCTCTATTCTTGAACAAACACATGTAGCTCTGCTGTGAGCAGAGCATCCAAAAATATCAGAAACTCGCAAATGTTCCCCTCCACGGAAATCTTTAGTAAAAGGCGAAAGATTTATGCGTGAATGAAGAGAAACTCGAGCTGTAACCATGAGACGTTGGGACAATGTGGTCCCAAGCACATGCAACCATGCTCAGCAAGGGTAATGTCTGGTGCAGGCTCCTCCCATCCAGCTTATTTTCTTTAAAAAAAACACAATAATACAGCCATATCCATTAGAGGAAGGAGCAAATGTAAAAAGAATCTGCCCCATCACCAAATGTCCGCAAACCCTGTCCAAGAGGATGTCACTGAATCCGATAGTATGTCGAAGACCAGTGGTAGTATTCGCATGAGATTTTTATGAACTTCCTGGATGCTAAATGAACAAACCCTTCATCTCCTTGGATTGCGGGTGGATACCTCCATAGGACAGGGTGAGCTCCTTGGCCAAAATAAAAGGCTTAAATAATAATAACTCCATTAATGGAAAGCATATCCAGTATTAAGTGACGTCTCAACGGTTGAGCATAGACAACAGTACCGTACCGCCCAGAGAAGCAATTGGGATGACCAGTCCTCGTTAGTATAGTGGACAGTATCTCCGCCTGTCACGCGGAAGACCGGGGTTCGATTAGTCTTCTTCTTTATCACGACCAAACACCTTGCATAAGCTCAGGCTTTACCGTGGAAGGCGCTGTTAAAGTCAACCTGCCGTTCAAGACTCACTTGATTATGTTTAGCTAATTGCATTTGAAAGATTTTACTTTCAAGAAAGCTATTGCAATAGGTTTGTAAAAGGTGTTTTTTGAATGTTTGGCCTGAGTCTTTTTTTTTTGTTGCATTTTCACTGTTCTGACCAGTGTGTTGCGTTCCGAACGATTGGAAACAGTGAATAATGTTGCGAAACAATCGGTTCAAAGCTTTGTTTCTCCCATCACTACCCTTTTGTGCTTGGTAAAACTTACATTCACACTGCTGACACAAGACTCGAAGATGTGAACTGGGAAAGTGTGGATGGTTTGACGACTACCCAGTTCCAGTCTTGGACAAAACAGCCAATTCTTTTAGCCACGCTCGATCTGTGGCCCAGCCTATTGTGGTACTTTGTTACAAGCTGCCAAACGTCCTCTGTTCTTGAACAAACACATGTAGCTCTGCTGTGAGCAGAGCATCCAAAAATATCAGAAACTCGCAAATGTTCCCCTCCACGGAAATCTTTAGTAAAAGGCGAAAGATTTATGCGTGAATGAAGAGAAACTCGAGCTGTACCCATGAGACGTTGGGACAATGTGGTCCCAAGCACATGCAACCATGCTCAGCAAGGGTAATGTCTGGTGCAGGCTGCTCCCATCCAGCTTTTTTCTTTAAAAAAAAAAACAATAATACAGCCATATCCATTAGAGGAAGGAGCAAATGTAAAAAGAATCTGCCCCATCACCAAATGTCCGCAAACCCTGTCCAAGAGGATGTCACTGAATCCGATAGTATGTCGAAGACCAGTGGTAGTATTCGCATGAGATTTTTATGAACTTCCTGGATGCTAAATGAACAAACCCTTCATCTCCTTGGATTGCGGGTGGATACCTCCATAGGACAGGGTGAGCTCCTTGGCCAAAATAAAAGGCTTAAATAATAATAACTCCATTAATGGAAAGCATATCCAGTATTAAGTGACGTCTCAACGGTTGAGCATAGACAACAGTACCGTACCGCCCAGAGAAGCAATTGGGATGACCAGTCCTCGTTAGTATAGTGGACAGTATCTCCGCCTGTCACGCGGAAGACCGGGGTTCGATTAGTCTTCTTCTTTATCACGACCAAACACCTTGCATAAGCTCAGGCTTTACCGTGGAAGGCGCTGTTAAAGTCAACCTGCCGTTCAAGACTCACTTGATTATGTTTAGCTAATTGCATTTGAAAGATTTTACTTTCAAGAAAGCGTTTGCAATAGGTTTGTAAAAGGTGTTTTTTGAATGTTTGGCCTGAGTCTTTTTTTTTGTTGTTGCATTTTCACTGTTCTGACCAGTGTGTTGCGTTCCGAACGCTTGGAAACAGTGAATAATGTTGCGAAACAATCGGTTCAAAGCTTTGTTTCTCCCATCACTACCCTTTTGTGCTTGGTAAAACTTACATTCACACTGCTGACACAAGACTCGAAGTTGTGAACTGGGAAAGTGTGGATGGTTTGACGACTACGAAGTTCCAGTCTTGGACAAAACAGCCAATTCTTTTAGCCACGCTCAATCTCTGGCCCAAACTATTGTGGTACTTTGTTACAAGCTGCCAAACGTCCTCTGTTCTTGAACAAACACATGTAGCTCTGCTGTGAGCAAGACAATTCTTGGATACCTCCATAGGACAGGGTGAGCTCTTTGGCCAAAATAAAAGGTTTAAATAATAATAACTCCATTAATGGAAAGCATATCCAGTATTACGTGACGTCTCAACGGTTGAGCATAGACAACAGTAACAAACCGCCCAGAGAAGCAACTGTGATGACCAGTCCTCGTTAGTATAGTGGACAGTATCTCCGCCTGTCACGCGGAAGACCGGGGTTCGATTCCCCGACGGGGAGTATTCTTCTTTATCACGACCAAACACCTTGCATAAGCTCGGGCTTTACCGTGCAAGGTGCTGTTAAAGTCAACCTGCCGTTCAAGACTCGCTTGATTATTTTTAGCTAATTGCATTTGAAAGATTTTACTTTCAAGAAAGCGTTTGCAATAGGTTTGTAAAAGGTGTTTTTTGAATGTTTGGCCTGAGTCTTTTTTTTTGTGGGATTTTCACTGTTCTGACCAGCGTGTTCCGTTCCGAACGCTTGGAAACAGTGAATAATTTTGCGAAGCAATCAGTTCAAAGCTTTGTTTCTCCCATCACTACCCTTTTGTGCTTGGTAAAACTTACATTCACACCGCTGTCTTGGACAAAACAGCCAATTCTTTTAGCCACGCTCGATCTGTGGCCCAGCCTATTGTGGTACTTTGTTACAAGCTGCCAAACGTCCTCTGTTCTTGAACAAACACATGTAGCTCTGCTGTGAGCAGAGCATCCAAAAATATCAGAAACTCGCAAATGTTCCCCTCCACGGAAATCTTTAGTAAAAGGCGAAAGATTTATGCGTGAATGAAGAGAAACTCGAGCTGTAACCATGAGACGTTGGGACAATGTGGTCCCAAGCACATGCAACCATGCTCAGCAAGGGTAATGTCTGGTGCAGGCTCCTCCCATCCAGCTTATTTTCTTTAAAAAAAACACAATAATACAGCCATATCCATTAGAGGAAGGAGCAAATGTAAAAAGAATCTGCCCCATCACCAAATGTCCGCAAACCCTGTCCAAGAGGATGTCACTGAATCCGATAGTATGTCGAAGACCAGTGGTAGTATTCGCATGAGATTTTTATGAACTTCCTGGATGCTAAATGAACAAACCCTTCATCTCCTTGGATTGCGGGTGGATACCTCCATAGGACAGGGTGAGCTCCTTGGCCAAAATAAAAGGCTTAAATAATAATAACTCCATTAATGGAAAGCATATCCAGTATTAAGTGACGTCTCAACGGTTGAGCATAGACAACAGTACCGTACCGCCCAGAGAAGCAATTGGGATGTCCTCGTTAGTATAGTGGACAGTATCTCCGCCTGTCACGCGGAAGACCGGGGTTCGATTAGTCTTCTTCTTTATCACGACCAAACACCTTGCATAAGCTCAGGCTTTACCGTGGAAGGCGCTGTTAAAGTCAACCTGCCGTTCAAGACTCACTTGATTATGTTTAGCTAATTGCATTTGAAAGATTTTACTTTCAAGAAAGCTATTGCAATAGGTTTGTAAAAGGTGTTTTTTGAATGTTTGGCCTGAGTCTTTTTTTTTGTTGCATTTTCACTGTTCTGACCAGTGTGTTGCGTTCCGAACGATTGGAAACAGTGAATAATGTTGCGAAACAATCGGTTCAAAGCTTTGTTTCTCCCATCACTACCCTTTTGTGCTTGGTAAAACTTACATTCACACTGCTGACACAAGACTCGAAGATGTGAACTGGGAAAGTGTGGATGGTTTGACGACTACCCAGTTCCAGTCTTGGACAAAACAGCCAATTCTTTTAGCCACGCTCGATCTGTGGCCCAGCCTATTATGGTACTTTGTTACAAGCTGCCAAACGTCCTCTGTTCTTGAACAAATACATGTAGCTCTGCTGTGAGCAGAGCATCCAAAAATATCAGAAACTCGCAAATGTTCCCCTCCACGGAAATCTTTAGTAAAAGGCGAAAGATTTATGCGTGAATGAAGAGAAACTCGAGCTGTACCCATGAGACGTTGGGACAATGTGGTCCCAAGCACATGCAACCATGCTCAGCAAGGGTAATGTCTGGTGCAGGCTGCTCCCATCCAGCTTTTTTCTTTAAAAAAAAAACAATAATACAGCCATATCCATTAGAGGAAGGAGCAAATGTAAAAAGAATCTGCCCCATCACCAAATGTCCGCAAACCCTGTCCAAGAGGATGTCACTGAATCCGATAGTATGTCGAAGACCAGTGGTAGTATTCGCATGAGATTTTTATGAACTTCCTGGATGCTAAATGAACAAACCCTTCATCTCCTTGGATTGCGGGTGGATACCTCCATAGGACAGGGTGAGCTCCTTGGCCAAAATAAAAGGCTTAAATAATAATAACTCCATTAATGGAAAGCATATCCAGTATTAAGTGACGTCTCAACGGTTGAGCATAGACAACAGTACCGTACCGCCCAGAGAAGCAATTGGGATGACCAGTCCTCGTTAGTATAGTGGACAGTATCTCCGCCTGTCACGCGGAAGACCGGGGTTCGATTAGTCTTCTTCTTTATCACGACCAAACACCTTGCATAAGCTCAGGCTTTACCGTGGAAGGCGCTGTTAAAGTCAACCTGCCGTTCAAGACTCACTTGATTATGTTTAGCTAATTGCATTTGAAAGATTTTACTTTCAAGAAAGCTATTGCAATAGGTTTGTAAAAGGTGTTTTTTGAATGTTTGGCCTGAGTCTTTTTTTTTGTTGTTGCATTTTCACTGTTCTGACCAGTGTGTTGCGTTCCGAACGCTTGGAAACAGTGAATAATGTTGCGAAACAATCGGTTCAAAGCTTTGTTTCTCCCATCACTACCCTTTTGTGCTTGGTAAAACTTACATTCACACTGCTGACACAAGACTCGAAGTTGTGAACTGGGAAAGTGTGGATGGTTTGACGACTACGAAGTTCCAGTCTTGGACAAAACAGCCAATTCTTTTAGCCACGCTCAATCTCTGGCCCAAACTATTGTGGTACTTTGTTACAAGCTGCCAAACGTCCTCTGTTCTTGAACAAACACATGTAGCTCTGCTGTGAGCAAGACAATTCTTGGATACCTCCATAGGACAGGGTGAGCTCTTTGGCCAAAATAAAAGGTTTAAATAATAATAACTCCATTAATGGAAAGCATATCCAGTATTACGTGACGTCTCAACGGTTGAGCATAGACAACAGTAACACACCGCCCAGAGAAGCAACTGTGATGACCAGTCCTCGTTAGTATAGTGGACAGTATCTCCGCCTGTCACGCGGAAGACCGGGGTTCGATTCCCCGACGGGGAGTATTCTTCTTTATCACGACCAAACACCTTGCATAAGCTCGGGCTTTACCGTGGAAGGTGCTGTTAAAGTCAACCTGCCGTTCAAGACTCGCTTGATTATTTTTAGCTAATTGCATTTGAAAGATTTTACTTTCAAGAAAGCGTTTGCAATAGGTTTGTAAAAGGTGTTTTTTGAATGTTTGGCCTGAGTCTTTTTTTTTGTGGGATTTTCACTGTTCTGACCAGCGTGTTCCGTTCCGAACGCTTGGAAACAGTGAATAATTTTGCGAAGCAATCAGTTCAAAGCTTTGTTTCTCCCATCACTACCCTTTTGTGCTTGGTAAAACTTACATTCACACCGCTGTCTTGGACAAAACAGCCAATTCTTTTAGCCACGCTCGATCTGTGGCCCAGCCTATTGTGGTACTTTGTTACAAGCTGCCAAACGTCCTCTGTTCTTGAACAAACACATGTAGCTCTGCTGTGAGCAGAGCATCCAAAAATATCAGAAACTCGCAAATGTTCCCCTCCACGGAAATCTTTAGTAAAAGGCGAAAGATTTATGCGTGAATTAAGAGAAACTCGAGCTGTAACCATGAGACGTTGGGACAATGTGGTCCCAAGCACATGCAACCATGCTCAGCAAGGGTAATGTCTGGTGCAGGCTCCTCCCATCCAGCTTATTTTCTTTAAAAAAAAACAATAATACAGCCATGTCCATTAGAGGAAGGAGCAAATGTAAACAGAATCTGCCCCATCACCAAATGTCCGCAAACCCTGTCCAAGAGGATGTCACTGAATCCGATAGTATGTCGAAGACCAGTGGTAGTATTCGCATGAGATTTTTATGAACTTCCTGGATGCTAAATGAACAAACCCTTCATCTCCTTGGATTGCGGGTGGATACCTCCATAGGACAGGGTGAGCTCCTTGGCCAAAATAAAAGGCTTAAATAATAATAACTCCATTAATGGAAAGCATATCCAGGATTAAGTGACGTCTCAACGGTTGAGCATAGACAACAGTACCGTACCGCCCAGAGAAGCCACTGTGATGACCAGTCCTCGTTAGTATAGTGGACAGTATCTCCGCCTGTCACGCGCAAGACCGGGGTTCGATTAGTCTTCTTCTTTATCACGACCAAACACCTTGCATAAGCTCAGGCTTTACCGTGGAAGGCGCTGTTAAAGTCAACCTGCCGTTCAAGACTCACTTGATTATGTTTAGCTAATTGCATTTGAAAGATTTTACTTTCAAGAAAGCTATTGCAATAGGTTTGTAAAAGGTGTTTTTTGAATGTTTGGCCTGAGTCTTTTTTTTTTGTTGCATTTTCACTGTTCTGACCAGTGTGTTGCGTTCCGAACGCTTGGAAACAGTGAATAATGTTGCGAAACAATCGGTTCAAAGCTTTGTTTCTCCCATCACTACCCTTTTGTGCTTGGTAAAACTTACATTCACACTGCTGACACAAGACTCGAAGATGTGAACTGGGAAAGTGTGGATGGTTTGACGACTACCCAGTTCCAGTCTTGGACAAAACAGCCAATTATTTTAGCCACGCTCGATCTGTGGCCCAGCCTATTGTGGTACTTTGTTACAAGCTGCCAAACGTCCTCTGTTCTTGAACAAACACATGTAGCTCTGCTGTGAGCAGAGCATCCAAAAATATCAGAAACTCGCAAATGTTCCCCTCCACGGAAATCTTTAGTAAAAGGCGAAAGATTTATGCGTGAATGAAGAGAAACTCGAGCTGTACCCATGAGACGTTGGGACAATGTGGTCCCAAGCACATGCAACCATGCTCAGCAAGGGTAATGTCTGGTGCAGGCTCCTCCCATCCAGCTTATTTTCTTTAAAAAAAAACACAATAATACAGCCATATCCATTAGAGGAAGGAGCAAATGTAAAAAGAATCTGCCCCATCACCAAATGTCCGCAAACCCTGTCCAAGAGGATGTCACTGAATCCGATAGTATGTCGAAGACCAGTGGTAGTATTCGCATGAGATTTTTATGAACTTCCTGGATGCTAAATGAACAAACCCTTCATCTCCTTGGATTGCGGGTGGATACCTCCATAGGACAGGGTGAGCTCCTTGGCCAAAATAAAAGGCTTAAATAATAATAACTCCATTAATGGAAAGCATATCCAGTATTAAGTGACGTCTCAACGGTTGAGCATAGACAACAGTACCGTACCGCCCAGAGAAGCAATTGGGATGACCAGTCCTCGTTAGTATAGTGGACAGTATCTCCGCCTGTCACGCGGAAGACCGGGGTTCGATTAGTCTTCTTCTTTATCACGACCAAACACCTTGCATAAGCTCAGGCTTTACCGTGGAAGGCGCTGTTAAAGTCAACCTGCCGTTCAAGACTCACTTGATTATGTTTAGCTAATTGCATTTGAAAGATTTTACTTTCAAGAAAGCTATTGCAATAGGTTTGTAAAAGGTGTTTTTTGAATGTTTGGCCTGAGTCTTTTTTTTTTGTTGCATTTTCACTGTTCTGACCAGTGTGTTGCGTTCCGAACGCTTGGAAACAATGAATAATGTTGCGAAACAATCGGTTCAAAGCTTTGTTTCTCCCATCACTACCCTTTTGTGCTTGGTAAAACTTACATTCACACTGCTGACACAAGACTCGAAGATGTGAACTGGGAAAGTCTGGATGGTTTGACGACTACCCAGTTCCAGTCTTGGACAAAACAGCCAAATCTTTTAGCCACGCTCGATCTGTGGCCCAGCCTATTGTGGTACTTTGTTACAAGCTGCCAAACATCCTCTATTCTTGAACAAACACATGTAGCTCTGCTGTGAGCAGAGCATCCAAAAATATCAGAAACTCGCAAATGTTCCCCTCCACGGAAATCTTTAGTAAAAGGCGAAAGATTTATGCGTGAATGAAGAGAAACTCGAGCTGTAACCATGAGACGTTGGGACAATGTGGTCCCAAGCACATGCAACCATGCTCAGCAAGGGTAATGTCTGGTGCAGGCTCCTCCCATCCAGCTTATTTTCTTTAAAAAAAACACAATAATACAGCCATATCCATTAGAGGAAGGAGCAAATGTAAAAAGAATCTGCCCCATCACCAAATGTCCGCAAACCCTGTCCAAGAGGATGTCACTGAATCCGATAGTATGTCGAAGACCAGTGGTAGTATTCGCATGAGATTTTTATGAACTTCCTGGATGCTAAATGAACAAACCCTTCATCTCCTTGGATTGCGGGTGGATACCTCCATAGGACAGGGTGAGCTCCTTGGCCAAAATAAAAGGCTTAAATAATAATAACTCCATTAATGGAAAGCATATCCAGTATTAAGTGACGTCTCAACGGTTGAGCATAGACAACAGTACCGTACCGCCCAGAGAAGCAATTGGGATGACCAGTCCTCGTTAGTATAGTGGACAGTATCTCCGCCTGTCACGCGGAAGACCGGGGTTCGATTAGTCTTCTTCTTTATCACGACCAAACACCTTGCATAAGCTCAGGCTTTACCGTGGAAGGCGCTGTTAAAGTCAACCTGCCGTTCAAGACTCACTTGATTATGTTTAGCTAATTGCATTTGAAAGATTTTACTTTCAAGAAAGCTATTGCAATAGGTTTGTAAAAGGTGTTTTTTGAATGTTTGGCCTGAGTCTTTTTTTTTTGTTGCATTTTCACTGTTCTGACCAGTGTGTTGCGTTCCGAACGATTGGAAACAGTGAATAATGTTGCGAAACAATCGGTTCAAAGCTTTGTTTCTCCCATCACTACCCTTTTGTGCTTGGTAAAACTTACATTCACACTGCTGACACAAGACTCGAAGATGTGAACTGGGAAAGTGTGGATGGTTTGACGACTACCCAGTTCCAGTCTTGGACAAAACAGCCAATTCTTTTAGCCACGCTCGATCTGTGGCCCAGCCTATTGTGGTACTTTGTTACAAGCTGCCAAACGTCCTCTGTTCTTGAACAAACACATGTAGCTCTGCTGTGAGCAGAGCATCCAAAAATATCAGAAACTCGCAAATGTTCCCCTCCACGGAAATCTTTAGTAAAAGGCGAAAGATTTATGCGTGAATGAAGAGAAACTCGAGCTGTACCCATGAGACGTTGGGACAATGTGGTCCCAAGCACATGCAACCATGCTCAGCAAGGGTAATGTCTGGTGCAGGCTGCTCCCATCCAGCTTTTTTCTTTAAAAAAAAAACAATAATACAGCCATATCCATTAGAGGAAGGAGCAAATGTAAAAAGAATCTGCCCCATCACCAAATGTCCGCAAACCCTGTCCAAGAGGATGTCACTGAATCCGATAGTATGTCGAAGACCAGTGGTAGTATTCGCATGAGATTTTTATGAACTTCCTGGATGCTAAATGAACAAACCCTTCATCTCCTTGGATTGCGGGTGGATACCTCCATAGGACAGGGTGAGCTCCTTGGCCAAAATAAAAGGCTTAAATAATAATAACTCCATTAATGGAAAGCATATCCAGTATTAAGTGACGTCTCAACGGTTGAGCATAGACAACAGTACCGTACCGCCCAGAGAAGCAATTGGGATGACCAGTCCTCGTTAGTATAGTGGACAGTATCTCCGCCTGTCACGCGGAAGACCGGGGTTCGATTAGTCTTCTTCTTTATCACGACCAAACACCTTGCATAAGCTCAGGCTTTACCGTGGAAGGCGCTGTTAAAGTCAACCTGCCGTTCAAGACTCACTTGATTATGTTTAGCTAATTGCATTTGAAAGATTTTACTTTCAAGAAAGCGTTTGCAATAGGTTTGTAAAAGGTGTTTTTTGAATGTTTGGCCTGAGTCTTTTTTTTTGTTGTTGCATTTTCACTGTTCTGACCAGTGTGTTGCGTTCCGAACGCTTGGAAACAGTGAATAATGTTGCGAAACAATCGGTTCAAAGCTTTGTTTCTCCCATCACTACCCTTTTGTGCTTGGTAAAACTTACATTCACACTGCTGACACAAGACTCGAAGTTGTGAACTGGGAAAGTGTGGATGGTTTGACGACTACGAAGTTCCAGTCTTGGACAAAACAGCCAATTCTTTTAGCCACGCTCAATCTCTGGCCCAAACTATTGTGGTACTTTGTTACAAGCTGCCAAACGTCCTCTGTTCTTGAACAAACACATGTAGCTCTGCTGTGAGCAAGACAATTCTTGGATACCTCCATAGGACAGGGTGAGCTCTTTGGCCAAAATAAAAGGTTTAAATAATAATAACTCCATTAATGGAAAGCATATCCAGTATTACGTGACGTCTCAACGGTTGAGCATAGACAACAGTAACAAACCGCCCAGAGAAGCAACTGTGATGACCAGTCCTCGTTAGTATAGTGGACAGTATCTCCGCCTGTCACGCGGAAGACCGGGGTTCGATTCCCCGACGGGGAGTATTCTTCTTTATCACGACCAAACACCTTGCATAAGCTCGGGCTTTACCGTGCAAGGTGCTGTTAAAGTCAACCTGCCGTTCAAGACTCGCTTGATTATTTTTAGCTAATTGCATTTGAAAGATTTTACTTTCAAGAAAGCGTTTGCAATAGGTTTGTAAAAGGTGTTTTTTGAATGTTTGGCCTGAGTCTTTTTTTTTGTGGGATTTTCACTGTTCTGACCAGCGTGTTCCGTTCCGAACGCTTGGAAACAGTGAATAATTTTGCGAAGCAATCAGTTCAAAGCTTTGTTTCTCCCATCACTACCCTTTTGTGCTTGGTAAAACTTACATTCACACCGCTGTCTTGGACAAAACAGCCAATTCTTTTAGCCACGCTCGATCTGTGGCCCAGCCTATTGTGGTACTTTGTTACAAGCTGCCAAACGTCCTCTGTTCTTGAACAAACACATGTAGCTCTGCTGTGAGCAGAGCATCCAAAAATATCAGAAACTCGCAAATGTTCCCCTCCACGGAAATCTTTAGTAAAAGGCGAAAGATTTATGCGTGAATGAAGAGAAACTCGAGCTGTAACCATGAGACGTTGGGACAATGTGGTCCCAAGCACATGCAACCATGCTCAGCAAGGGTAATGTCTGGTGCAGGCTCCTCCCATCCAGCTTATTTTCTTTAAAAAAAACACAATAATACAGCCATATCCATTAGAGGAAGGAGCAAATGTAAAAAGAATCTGCCCCATCACCAAATGTCCGCAAACCCTGTCCAAGAGGATGTCACTGAATCCGATAGTATGTCGAAGACCAGTGGTAGTATTCGCATGAGATTTTTATGAACTTCCTGGATGCTAAATGAACAAACCCTTCATCTCCTTGGATTGCGGGTGGATACCTCCATAGGACAGGGTGAGCTCCTTGGCCAAAATAAAAGGCTTAAATAATAATAACTCCATTAATGGAAAGCATATCCAGTATTAAGTGACGTCTCAACGGTTGAGCATAGACAACAGTACCGTACCGCCCAGAGAAGCAATTGGGATGTCCTCGTTAGTATAGTGGACAGTATCTCCGCCTGTCACGCGGAAGACCGGGGTTCGATTAGTCTTCTTCTTTATCACGACCAAACACCTTGCATAAGCTCAGGCTTTACCGTGGAAGGCGCTGTTAAAGTCAACCTGCCGTTCAAGACTCACTTGATTATGTTTAGCTAATTGCATTTGAAAGATTTTACTTTCAAGAAAGCTATTGCAATAGGTTTGTAAAAGGTGTTTTTTGAATGTTTGGCCTGAGTCTTTTTTTTTGTTGCATTTTCACTGTTCTGACCAGTGTGTTGCGTTCCGAACGATTGGAAACAGTGAATAATGTTGCGAAACAATCGGTTCAAAGCTTTGTTTCTCCCATCACTACCCTTTTGTGCTTGGTAAAACTTACATTCACACTGCTGACACAAGACTCGAAGATGTGAACTGGGAAAGTGTGGATGGTTTGACGACTACCCAGTTCCAGTCTTGGACAAAACAGCCAATTCTTTTAGCCACGCTCGATCTGTGGCCCAGCCTATTATGGTACTTTGTTACAAGCTGCCAAACGTCCTCTGTTCTTGAACAAATACATGTAGCTCTGCTGTGAGCAGAGCATCCAAAAATATCAGAAACTCGCAAATGTTCCCCTCCACGGAAATCTTTAGTAAAAGGCGAAAGATTTATGCGTGAATGAAGAGAAACTCGAGCTGTACCCATGAGACGTTGGGACAATGTGGTCCCAAGCACATGCAACCATGCTCAGCAAGGGTAATGTCTGGTGCAGGCTGCTCCCATCCAGCTTTTTTCTTTAAAAAAAAAACAATAATACAGCCATATCCATTAGAGGAAGGAGCAAATGTAAAAAGAATCTGCCCCATCACCAAATGTCCGCAAACCCTGTCCAAGAGGATGTCACTGAATCCGATAGTATGTCGAAGACCAGTGGTAGTATTCGCATGAGATTTTTATGAACTTCCTGGATGCTAAATGAACAAACCCTTCATCTCCTTGGATTGCGGGTGGATACCTCCATAGGACAGGGTGAGCTCCTTGGCCAAAATAAAAGGCTTAAATAATAATAACTCCATTAATGGAAAGCATATCCAGTATTAAGTGACGTCTCAACGGTTGAGCATAGACAACAGTACCGTACCGCCCAGAGAAGCAATTGGGATGACCAGTCCTCGTTAGTATAGTGGACAGTATCTCCGCCTGTCACGCGGAAGACCGGGGTTCGATTAGTCTTCTTCTTTATCACGACCAAACACCTTGCATAAGCTCAGGCTTTACCGTGGAAGGCGCTGTTAAAGTCAACCTGCCGTTCAAGACTCACTTGATTATGTTTAGCTAATTGCATTTGAAAGATTTTACTTTCAAGAAAGCTATTGCAATAGGTTTGTAAAAGGTGTTTTTTGAATGTTTGGCCTGAGTCTTTTTTTTTGTTGTTGCATTTTCACTGTTCTGACCAGTGTGTTGCGTTCCGAACGCTTGGAAACAGTGAATAATGTTGCGAAACAATCGGTTCAAAGCTTTGTTTCTCCCATCACTACCCTTTTGTGCTTGGTAAAACTTACATTCACACTGCTGACACAAGACTCGAAGTTGTGAACTGGGAAAGTGTGGATGGTTTGACGACTACGAAGTTCCAGTCTTGGACAAAACAGCCAATTCTTTTAGCCACGCTCAATCTCTGGCCCAAACTATTGTGGTACTTTGTTACAAGCTGCCAAACGTCCTCTGTTCTTGAACAAACACATGTAGCTCTGCTGTGAGCAAGACAATTCTTGGATACCTCCATAGGACAGGGTGAGCTCTTTGGCCAAAATAAAAGGTTTAAATAATAATAACTCCATTAATGGAAAGCATATCCAGTATTACGTGACGTCTCAACGGTTGAGCATAGACAACAGTAACACACCGCCCAGAGAAGCAACTGTGATGACCAGTCCTCGTTAGTATAGTGGACAGTATCTCCGCCTGTCACGCGGAAGACCGGGGTTCGATTCCCCGACGGGGAGTATTCTTCTTTATCACGACCAAACACCTTGCATAAGCTCGGGCTTTACCGTGGAAGGTGCTGTTAAAGTCAACCTGCCGTTCAAGACTCGCTTGATTATTTTTAGCTAATTGCATTTGAAAGATTTTACTTTCAAGAAAGCGTTTGCAATAGGTTTGTAAAAGGTGTTTTTTGAATGTTTGGCCTGAGTCTTTTTTTTTGTGGGATTTTCACTGTTCTGACCAGCGTGTTCCGTTCCGAACGCTTGGAAACAGTGAATAATTTTGCGAAGCAATCAGTTCAAAGCTTTGTTTCTCCCATCACTACCCTTTTGTGCTTGGTAAAACTTACATTCACACCGCTGTCTTGGACAAAACAGCCAATTCTTTTAGCCACGCTCGATCTGTGGCCCAGCCTATTGTGGTACTTTGTTACAAGCTGCCAAACGTCCTCTGTTCTTGAACAAACACATGTAGCTCTGCTGTGAGCAGAGCATCCAAAAATATCAGAAACTCGCAAATGTTCCCCTCCACGGAAATCTTTAGTAAAAGGCGAAAGATTTATGCGTGAATTAAGAGAAACTCGAGCTGTAACCATGAGACGTTGGGACAATGTGGTCCCAAGCACATGCAACCATGCTCAGCAAGGGTAATGTCTGGTGCAGGCTCCTCCCATCCAGCTTATTTTCTTTAAAAAAAAACAATAATACAGCCATGTCCATTAGAGGAAGGAGCAAATGTAAACAGAATCTGCCCCATCACCAAATGTCCGCAAACCCTGTCCAAGAGGATGTCACTGAATCCGATAGTATGTCGAAGACCAGTGGTAGTATTCGCATGAGATTTTTATGAACTTCCTGGATGCTAAATGAACAAACCCTTCATCTCCTTGGATTGCGGGTGGATACCTCCATAGGACAGGGTGAGCTCCTTGGCCAAAATAAAAGGCTTAAATAATAATAACTCCATTAATGGAAAGCATATCCAGGATTAAGTGACGTCTCAACGGTTGAGCATAGACAACAGTACCGTACCGCCCAGAGAAGCCACTGTGATGACCAGTCCTCGTTAGTATAGTGGACAGTATCTCCGCCTGTCACGCGCAAGACCGGGGTTCGATTAGTCTTCTTCTTTATCACGACCAAACACCTTGCATAAGCTCAGGCTTTACCGTGGAAGGCGCTGTTAAAGTCAACCTGCCGTTCAAGACTCACTTGATTATGTTTAGCTAATTGCATTTGAAAGATTTTACTTTCAAGAAAGCTATTGCAATAGGTTTGTAAAAGGTGTTTTTTGAATGTTTGGCCTGAGTCTTTTTTTTTTGTTGCATTTTCACTGTTCTGACCAGTGTGTTGCGTTCCGAACGCTTGGAAACAGTGAATAATGTTGCGAAACAATCGGTTCAAAGCTTTGTTTCTCCCATCACTACCCTTTTGTGCTTGGTAAAACTTACATTCACACTGCTGACACAAGACTCGAAGATGTGAACTGGGAAAGTGTGGATGGTTTGACGACTACCCAGTTCCAGTCTTGGACAAAACAGCCAATTATTTTAGCCACGCTCGATCTGTGGCCCAGCCTATTGTGGTACTTTGTTACAAGCTGCCAAACGTCCTCTGTTCTTGAACAAACACATGTAGCTCTGCTGTGAGCAGAGCATCCAAAAATATCAGAAACTCGCAAATGTTCCCCTCCACGGAAATCTTTAGTAAAAGGCGAAAGATTTATGCGTGAATGAAGAGAAACTCGAGCTGTACCCATGAGACGTTGGGACAATGTGGTCCCAAGCACATGCAACCATGCTCAGCAAGGGTAATGTCTGGTGCAGGCTCCTCCCATCCAGCTTATTTTCTTTAAAAAAAAACACAATAATACAGCCATATCCATTAGAGGAAGGAGCAAATGTAAAAAGAATCTGCCCCATCACCAAATGTCCGCAAACCCTGTCCAAGAGGATGTCACTGAATCCGATAGTATGTCGAAGACCAGTGGTAGTATTCGCATGAGATTTTTATGAACTTCCTGGATGCTAAATGAACAAACCCTTCATCTCCTTGGATTGCGGGTGGATACCTCCATAGGACAGGGTGAGCTCCTTGGCCAAAATAAAAGGCTTAAATAATAATAACTCCATTAATGGAAAGCATATCCAGTATTAAGTGACGTCTCAACGGTTGAGCATAGACAACAGTACCGTACCGCCCAGAGAAGCAATTGGGATGACCAGTCCTCGTTAGTATAGTGGACAGTATCTCCGCCTGTCACGCGGAAGACCGGGGTTCGATTAGTCTTCTTCTTTATCACGACCAAACACCTTGCATAAGCTCAGGCTTTACCGTGGAAGGCGCTGTTAAAGTCAACCTGCCGTTCAAGACTCACTTGATTATGTTTAGCTAATTGCATTTGAAAGATTTTACTTTCAAGAAAGCTATTGCAATAGGTTTGTAAAAGGTGTTTTTTGAATGTTTGGCCTGAGTCTTTTTTTTTTGTTGCATTTTCACTGTTCTGACCAGTGTGTTGCGTTCCGAACGCTTGGAAACAATGAATAATGTTGCGAAACAATCGGTTCAAAGCTTTGTTTCTCCCATCACTACCCTTTTGTGCTTGGTAAAACTTACATTCACACTGCTGACACAAGACTCGAAGATGTGAACTGGGAAAGTCTGGATGGTTTGACGACTACCCAGTTCCAGTCTTGGACAAAACAGCCAAATCTTTTAGCCACGCTCGATCTGTGGCCCAGCCTATTGTGGTACTTTGTTACAAGCTGCCAAACATCCTCTATTCTTGAACAAACACATGTAGCTCTGCTGTGAGCAGAGCATCCAAAAATATCAGAAACTCGCAAATGTTCCCCTCCACGGAAATCTTTAGTAAAAGGCGAAAGATTTATGCGTGAATGAAGAGAAACTCGAGCTGTAACCATGAGACGTTGGGACAATGTGGTCCCAAGCACATGCAACCATGCTCAGCAAGGGTAATGTCTGGTGCAGGCTCCTCCCATCCAGCTTATTTTCTTTAAAAAAAACACAATAATACAGCCATATCCATTAGAGGAAGGAGCAAATGTAAAAAGAATCTGCCCCATCACCAAATGTCCGCAAACCCTGTCCAAGAGGATGTCACTGAATCCGATAGTATGTCGAAGACCAGTGGTAGTATTCGCATGAGATTTTTATGAACTTCCTGGATGCTAAATGAACAAACCCTTCATCTCCTTGGATTGCGGGTGGATACCTCCATAGGACAGGGTGAGCTCCTTGGCCAAAATAAAAGGCTTAAATAATAATAACTCCATTAATGGAAAGCATATCCAGTATTAAGTGACGTCTCAACGGTTGAGCATAGACAACAGTACCGTACCGCCCAGAGAAGCAATTGGGATGACCAGTCCTCGTTAGTATAGTGGACAGTATCTCCGCCTGTCACGCGGAAGACCGGGGTTCGATTAGTCTTCTTCTTTATCACGACCAAACACCTTGCATAAGCTCAGGCTTTACCGTGGAAGGCGCTGTTAAAGTCAACCTGCCGTTCAAGACTCACTTGATTATGTTTAGCTAATTGCATTTGAAAGATTTTACTTTCAAGAAAGCTATTGCAATAGGTTTGTAAAAGGTGTTTTTTGAATGTTTGGCCTGAGTCTTTTTTTTTTGTTGCATTTTCACTGTTCTGACCAGTGTGTTGCGTTCCGAACGCTTGGAAACAATGAATAATGTTGCGAAACAATCGGTTCAAAGCTTTGTTTCTCCCATCACTACCCTTTTGTGCTTGGTAAAACTTACATTCACACTGCTGACACAAGACTCGAAGATGTGAACTGGGAAAGTCTGGATGGTTTGACGACTACCCAGTTCCAGTCTTGGACAAAACAGCCAAATCTTTTAGCCACGCTCGATCTGTGGCCCAGCCTATTGTGGTACTTTGTTACAAGCTGCCAAACATCCTCTATTCTTGAACAAACACATGTAGCTCTGCTGTGAGCAGAGCATCCAAAAATATCAGAAACTCGCAAATGTTCCCCTCCACGGAAATCTTTAGTAAAAGGCGAAAGATTTATGCGTGAATGAAGAGAAACTCGAGCTGTAACCATGAGACGTTGGGACAATGTGGTCCCAAGCACATGCAACCATGCTCAGCAAGGGTAATGTCTGGTGCAGGCTCCTCCCATCCAGCTTATTTTCTTTAAAAAAAACACAATAATACAGCCATATCCATTAGAGGAAGGAGCAAATGTAAAAAGAATCTGCCCCATCACCAAATGTCCGCAAACCCTGTCCAAGAGGATGTCACTGAATCCGATAGTATGTCGAAGACCAGTGGTAGTATTCGCATGAGATTTTTATGAACTTCCTGGATGCTAAATGAACAAACCCTTCATCTCCTTGGATTGCGGGTGGATACCTCCATAGGACAGGGTGAGCTCCTTGGCCAAAATAAAAGGCTTAAATAATAATAACTCCATTAATGGAAAGCATATCCAGTATTAAGTGACGTCTCAACGGTTGAGCATAGACAACAGTACCGTACCGCCCAGAGAAGCAATTGGGATGACCAGTCCTCGTTAGTATAGTGGACAGTATCTCCGCCTGTCACGCGGAAGACCGGGGTTCGATTAGTCTTCTTCTTTATCACGACCAAACACCTTGCATAAGCTCAGGCTTTACCGTGGAAGGCGCTGTTAAAGTCAACCTGCCGTTCAAGACTCACTTGATTATGTTTAGCTAATTGCATTTGAAAGATTTTACTTTCAAGAAAGCTATTGCAATAGGTTTGTAAAAGGTGTTTTTTGAATGTTTGGCCTGAGTCTTTTTTTTTTGTTGCATTTTCACTGTTCTGACCAGTGTGTTGCGTTCCGAACGATTGGAAACAGTGAATAATGTTGCGAAACAATCGGTTCAAAGCTTTGTTTCTCCCATCACTACCCTTTTGTGCTTGGTAAAACTTACATTCACACTGCTGACACAAGACTCGAAGATGTGAACTGGGAAAGTGTGGATGGTTTGACGACTACCCAGTTCCAGTCTTGGACAAAACAGCCAATTCTTTTAGCCACGCTCGATCTGTGGCCCAGCCTATTGTGGTACTTTGTTACAAGCTGCCAAACGTCCTCTGTTCTTGAACAAACACATGTAGCTCTGCTGTGAGCAGAGCATCCAAAAATATCAGAAACTCGCAAATGTTCCCCTCCACGGAAATCTTTAGTAAAAGGCGAAAGATTTATGCGTGAATGAAGAGAAACTCGAGCTGTACCCATGAGACGTTGGGACAATGTGGTCCCAAGCACATATAACCATGCTCAGCAAGGGTAATGTCTGGTGCAGGCTGCTCCCATCCAGCTTTTTTCTTTAAAAAAAAAACAATAATACAGCCATATCCATTAGAGGAAGGAGCAAATGTAAAAAGAATCTGCCCCATCACCAAATGTCCGCAAACCCTGTCCAAGAGGATGTCACTGAATCCGATAGTATGTCGAAGACCAGTGGTAGTATTCGCATGAGATTTTTATGAACTTCCTGGATGCTAAATAAACAAACCCTTCATCTCCTTGGATTACGGGTGGATACCTCCATAGGACAGGGTGAGCTCCTTGGCCAAAATAAAAGGCTTAAATAATAATAACTCCATTAATGGAAAGCATATCCAGTATTAAGTGACGTCTCAACGGTTGAGCATAGACAACAGTACCGTACCGCCCAGAGAAGCAATTGGGATGACCAGTCCTCGTTAGTATAGTGGACAGTATCTCCGCCTGTCACGCGGAAGACCGGGGTTCGATTAGTCTTCTTCTTTATCACGACCAAACACCTTGCATAAGCTCAGGCTTTACCGTGGAAGGCGCTGTTAAAGTCAACCTGCCGTTCAAGACTCACTTGATTATGTTTAGCTAATTGCATTTGAAAGATTTTACTTTCAAGAAAGCGTTTGCAATAGGTTTGTAAAAGGTGTTTTTTGAATGTTTGGCCTGAGTCTTTTTTTTTGTTGTTGCATTTTCACTGTTCTGACCAGTGTGTTGCGTTCCGAACGCTTGGAAACAGTGAATAATGTTGCGAAACAATCGGTTCAAAGCTTTGTTTCTCCCATCACTACCCTTTTGTGCTTGGTAAAACTTACATTCACACTGCTGACACAAGACTCGAAGTTGTGAACTGGGAAAGTGTGGATGGTTTGACGACTACCAAGTTCCAGTCTTGGACAAAACAGCCAATTCTTTTAGCCACGCTCAATCTCTGGCCCAAACTATTGTGGTACTTTGTTACAAGCTGCCAAACGTCCTCTGTTCTTGAACAAACACATGTAGCTCTGCTGTGAGCAAGACAATCCTTGGATACCTCCATAGGACAGGGTGAGCTCTTTGGCCAAAATAAAAGGTTTAAATAATAATAACTCCATTAATGGAAAGCATATCCAGTATTACGTGACGTCTCAACGGTTGAGCATAGACAACAGTAACACACCGCCCAGAGAAGCAACTGTGATGACCAGTCCTCGTTAGTATAGTGGACAGTATCTCCGCCTGTCACGCGGAAGACCGGGGTTCGATTCCCCGACGGGGAGTATTCTTCTTTATCACGACCAAACACCTTGCATAAGCTCGGGCTTTACCGTGGAAGGTGCTGTTAAAGTCAACCTGCCGTTCAAGACTCGCTTGATTATTTTTAGCTAATTGCATTTGAAAGATTTTACTTTCAAGAAAGCGTTTGCAATAGGTTTGTAAAAGGTGTTTTTTGAATGTTTGGCCTGAGTCTTTTTTTTGTGGGATTTTCACTGTTCTGACCAGCGTGTTCCGTTCCGAACGCTTGGAAACAGTGAATAATTTTGCGAAGCAATCAGTTCAAAGCTTTGTTTCTCCCATCACTACCCTTTTGTGCTTGGTAAAACTTACATTCACACCGCTGTCTTGGACAAAACAGCCAATTCTTTTAGCCACGCTCGATCTGTGGCCCAGCCTATTGTGGTACTTTGTTACAAGCTGCCAAACGTCCTCTGTTCTTGAACAAACACATGTAGCTCTGCTGTGAGCAGAGCATCCAAAAATATCAGAAACTCGCAAATGTTCCCCTCCACGGAAATCTTTAGTAAAAGGCGAAAGATTTATGCGTGAATGAAGAGAAACTCGAGCTGTACCCATGAGTCGTTGGGACAATGTGGTCCCAAGCACATGCAACCATGCTCAGCAAGGGTAATGTCTGGTGCAGGCTCCTCCCATCCAGCTTATTTTCTTTAAAAAAAAACACAATAATACAGCCATATCCATTAGAGGAAGGAGCAAATGTAAAAAGAATCTGCCCCATCACCAAATGTCCGCAAACCCTGTCCAAGAGGATGTCACTGAATCCGATAGTATGTCGAAGACCAGTGGTAGTATTCGCATGAGATTTTTATGAACTTCCTGGATGCTAAATGAACAAACCCTTCATCTCCTTGGATTGCGGGTGGATACCTCCATAGGACAGGGTGAGCTCCTTGGCCAAAATAAAAGGCTTAAATAATAATAACTCCATTAATGGAAAGCATATCCAGTATTAAGTGACGTCTCAACGGTTGAGCATAGACAACAGTACCGTACCGCCCAGAGAAGCAATTGGGATGACCAGTCCTCGTTAGTATAGTGGACAGTATCTCCGCCTGTCACGCGGAAGACCGGGGTTCGATTAGTCTTCTTCTTTATCACGACCAAACACCTTGCATAAGCTCAGGCTTTACCGTGGAAGGCGCTGTTAAAGTCAACCTGCCGTTCAAGACTCACTTGATTATGTTTAGCTAATTGCATTTAAAAGATTTTACTTTCAAGAAATCGTTTGCAATAGGTTTGTAAAAGGTGTTTTTTGAATGTTTGGCCTGAGTCTTTTTTTTTTTGTTGCATTTTCACTGTTCTGACCAGTGTGTTGCGTTCCGAACGCTTGGAAACAGTGAATAATGTTGCGAAACAATCGGTTCAAAGCTTTGTTTCTCCCATCACTACCCTTTTGTGCTTGGTAAAACTTACATTCACACTGCTGACACAAGACTCGAAGATGTGAACTGGGAAAGTGTGGATGGTTTGACGACTACCCAGTTCCAGTCTTGGACAAAACAGCCAATTATTTTAGCCACGCTCGATCTGTGGCCCAGCCTATTGTGGTACTTTGTTACAAGCTGCCAAACGTCCTCTGTTCTTGAACAAACACATGTAGCTCTGCTGTGAGCAGAGCATCCAAAAATATCAGAAACTCGCAAATGTTCCCCTCCACGGAAATCTTTAGTAAAAGGCGAAAGATTTATGCGTGAATGAAGAGAAACTCGAGCTGTACCCATGAGACGTTGGGACAATGTGGTCCCAAGCACATGCAACCATGCTCAGCAAGGGTAATGTCTGGTGCAGGCTCCTCCCATCCAGCTTATTTTCTTTAAAAAAAAACACAATAATACAGCCATATCCATTAGAGGAAGGAGCAAATGTAAAAAGAATCTGCCCCATCACCAAATGTCCGCAAACCCTGTCCAAGAGGATGTCACTGAATCCGATAGTATGTCGAAGACCAGTGGTAGTATTCGCATGAGATTTTTATGAACTTCCTGGATGCTAAATGAACAAACCCTTCATCTCCTTGGATTGCGGGTGGATACCTCCATAGGACAGGGTGAGCTCCTTGGCCAAAATAAAAGGCTTAAATAATAATAACTCCATTAATGGAAAGCATATCCAGTATTAAGTGACGTCTCAACGGTTGAGCATAGACAACAGTACCGTACCGCCCAGAGAAGCAATTGGGATGACCAGTCCTCGTTAGTATAGTGGACAGTATCTCCGCCTGTCACGCGGAAGACCGGGGTTCGATTAGTCTTCTTCTTTATCACGACCAAACACCTTGCATAAGCTCAGGCTTTACCGTGGAAGGCGCTGTTAAAGTCAACCTGCCGTTCAAGACTCACTTGATTATGTTTAGCTAATTGCATTTGAAAGATTTTACTTTCAAGAAAGCTATTGCAATAGGTTTGTAAAAGGTGTTTTTTGAATGTTTGGCCTGAGTCTTTTTTTTTTGTTGCATTTTCACTGTTCTGACCAGTGTGTTGCGTTCCGAACGCTTGGAAACAATGAATAATGTTGCGAAACAATCGGTTCAAAGCTTTGTTTCTCCCATCACTACCCTTTTGTGCTTGGTAAAACTTACATTCACACTGCTGACACAAGACTCGAAGATGTGAACTGGGAAAGTCTGGATGGTTTGACGACTACCCAGTTCCAGTCTTGGACAAAACAGCCAAATCTTTTAGCCACGCTCGATCTGTGGCCCAGCCTATTGTGGTACTTTGTTACAAGCTGCCAAACATCCTCTATTCTTGAACAAACACATGTAGCTCTGCTGTGAGCAGAGCATCCAAAAATATCAGAAACTCGCAAATGTTCCCCTCCACGGAAATCTTTAGTAAAAGGCGAAAGATTTATGCGTGAATGAAGAGAAACTCGAGCTGTAACCATGAGACGTTGGGACAATGTGGTCCCAAGCACATGCAACCATGCTCAGCAAGGGTAATGTCTGGTGCAGGCTCCTCCCATCCAGCTTATTTTCTTTAAAAAAAACACAATAATACAGCCATATCCATTAGAGGAAGGAGCAAATGTAAAAAGAATCTGCCCCATCACCAAATGTCCGCAAACCCTGTCCAAGAGGATGTCACTGAATCCGATAGTATGTCGAAGACCAGTGGTAGTATTCGCATGAGATTTTTATGAACTTCCTGGATGCTAAATGAACAAACCCTTCATCTCCTTGGATTGCGGGTGGATACCTCCATAGGACAGGGTGAGCTCCTTGGCCAAAATAAAAGGCTTAAATAATAATAACTCCATTAATGGAAAGCATATCCAGTATTAAGTGACGTCTCAACGGTTGAGCATAGACAACAGTACCGTACCGCCCAGAGAAGCAATTGGGATGACCAGTCCTCGTTAGTATAGTGGACAGTATCTCCGCCTGTCACGCGGAAGACCGGGGTTCGATTAGTCTTCTTCTTTATCACGACCAAACACCTTGCATAAGCTCAGGCTTTACCGTGGAAGGCGCTGTTAAAGTCAACCTGCCGTTCAAGACTCACTTGATTATGTTTAGCTAATTGCATTTGAAAGATTTTACTTTCAAGAAAGCTATTGCAATAGGTTTGTAAAAGGTGTTTTTTGAATGTTTGGCCTGAGTCTTTTTTTTTTGTTGCATTTTCACTGTTCTGACCAGTGTGTTGCGTTCCGAACGATTGGAAACAGTGAATAATGTTGCGAAACAATCGGTTCAAAGCTTTGTTTCTCCCATCACTACCCTTTTGTGCTTGGTAAAACTTACATTCACACTGCTGACACAAGACTCGAAGATGTGAACTGGGAAAGTGTGGATGGTTTGACGACTACCCAGTTCCAGTCTTGGACAAAACAGCCAATTCTTTTAGCCACGCTCGATCTGTGGCCCAGCCTATTGTGGTACTTTGTTACAAGCTGCCAAACGTCCTCTGTTCTTGAACAAACACATGTAGCTCTGCTGTGAGCAGAGCATCCAAAAATATCAGAAACTCGCAAATGTTCCCCTCCACGGAAATCTTTAGTAAAAGGCGAAAGATTTATGCGTGAATGAAGAGAAACTCGAGCTGTACCCATGAGACGTTGGGACAATGTGGTCCCAAGCACATATAACCATGCTCAGCAAGGGTAATGTCTGGTGCAGGCTGCTCCCATCCAGCTTTTTTCTTTAAAAAAAAAACAATAATACAGCCATATCCATTAGAGGAAGGAGCAAATGTAAAAAGAATCTGCCCCATCACCAAATGTCCGCAAACCCTGTCCAAGAGGATGTCACTGAATCCGATAGTATGTCGAAGACCAGTGGTAGTATTCGCATGAGATTTTTATGAACTTCCTGGATGCTAAATAAACAAACCCTTCATCTCCTTGGATTACGGGTGGATACCTCCATAGGACAGGGTGAGCTCCTTGGCCAAAATAAAAGGCTTAAATAATAATAACTCCATTAATGGAAAGCATATCCAGTATTAAGTGACGTCTCAACGGTTGAGCATAGACAACAGTACCGTACCGCCCAGAGAAGCAATTGGGATGACCAGTCCTCGTTAGTATAGTGGACAGTATCTCCGCCTGTCACGCGGAAGACCGGGGTTCGATTAGTCTTCTTCTTTATCACGACCAAACACCTTGCATAAGCTCAGGCTTTACCGTGGAAGGCGCTGTTAAAGTCAACCTGCCGTTCAAGACTCACTTGATTATGTTTAGCTAATTGCATTTGAAAGATTTTACTTTCAAGAAAGCGTTTGCAATAGGTTTGTAAAAGGTGTTTTTTGAATGTTTGGCCTGAGTCTTTTTTTTTGTTGTTGCATTTTCACTGTTCTGACCAGTGTGTTGCGTTCCGAACGCTTGGAAACAGTGAATAATGTTGCGAAACAATCGGTTCAAAGCTTTGTTTCTCCCATCACTACCCTTTTGTGCTTGGTAAAACTTACATTCACACTGCTGACACAAGACTCGAAGTTGTGAACTGGGAAAGTGTGGATGGTTTGACGACTACCAAGTTCCAGTCTTGGACAAAACAGCCAATTCTTTTAGCCACGCTCAATCTCTGGCCCAAACTATTGTGGTACTTTGTTACAAGCTGCCAAACGTCCTCTGTTCTTGAACAAACACATGTAGCTCTGCTGTGAGCAAGACAATCCTTGGATACCTCCATAGGACAGGGTGAGCTCTTTGGCCAAAATAAAAGGTTTAAATAATAATAACTCCATTAATGGAAAGCATATCCAGTATTACGTGACGTCTCAACGGTTGAGCATAGACAACAGTAACACACCGCCCAGAGAAGCAACTGTGATGACCAGTCCTCGTTAGTATAGTGGACAGTATCTCCGCCTGTCACGCGGAAGACCGGGGTTCGATTCCCCGACGGGGAGTATTCTTCTTTATCACGACCAAACACCTTGCATAAGCTCGGGCTTTACCGTGGAAGGTGCTGTTAAAGTCAACCTGCCGTTCAAGACTCGCTTGATTATTTTTAGCTAATTGCATTTGAAAGATTTTACTTTCAAGAAAGCGTTTGCAATAGGTTTGTAAAAGGTGTTTTTTGAATGTTTGGCCTGAGTCTTTTTTTTGTGGGATTTTCACTGTTCTGACCAGCGTGTTCCGTTCCGAACGCTTGGAAACAGTGAATAATTTTGCGAAGCAATCAGTTCAAAGCTTTGTTTCTCCCATCACTACCCTTTTGTGCTTGGTAAAACTTACATTCACACCGCTGTCTTGGACAAAACAGCCAATTCTTTTAGCCACGCTCGATCTGTGGCCCAGCCTATTGTGGTACTTTGTTACAAGCTGCCAAACGTCCTCTGTTCTTGAACAAACACATGTAGCTCTGCTGTGAGCAGAGCATCCAAAAATATCAGAAACTCGCAAATGTTCCCCTCCACGGAAATCTTTAGTAAAAGGCGAAAGATTTATGCGTGAATGAAGAGAAACTCGAGCTGTACCCATGAGTCGTTGGGACAATGTGGTCCCAAGCACATGCAACCATGCTCAGCAAGGGTAATGTCTGGTGCAGGCTCCTCCCATCCAGCTTATTTTCTTTAAAAAAAAACACAATAATACAGCCATATCCATTAGAGGAAGGAGCAAATGTAAAAAGAATCTGCCCCATCACCAAATGTCCGCAAACCCTGTCCAAGAGGATGTCACTGAATCCGATAGTATGTCGAAGACCAGTGGTAGTATTCGCATGAGATTTTTATGAACTTCCTGGATGCTAAATGAACAAACCCTTCATCTCCTTGGATTGCGGGTGGATACCTCCATAGGACAGGGTGAGCTCCTTGGCCAAAATAAAAGGCTTAAATAATAATAACTCCATTAATGGAAAGCATATCCAGTATTAAGTGACGTCTCAACGGTTGAGCATAGACAACAGTACCGTACCGCCCAGAGAAGCAATTGGGATGACCAGTCCTCGTTAGTATAGTGGACAGTATCTCCGCCTGTCACGCGGAAGACGGGGGTTCGATTAGTCTTCTTCTTTATCACGACCAAACACCTTGCATAAGCTCAGGCTTTACCGTGGAAGGCGCTGTTAAAGTCAACCTGCCGTTCAAGACTCACTTGATTATGTTTAGCTAATTGCATTTGAAAGATTTTACTTTCAAGAAAGCGTTTGCAATAGGTTTGTAAAAGGTGTTTTTTGAATGTTTGGCCTGAGTCTTTTTTTTTTGTTGCATTTTCACTGTTCTGACCAGTGTGTTGCGTTCCGAACGCTTGGAAACAGTGAATAATGTTGCGAAACAATCGGATCAAAGCTTTGTTTCTCCCATCACTACCCTTTTGTGCTTGGTAAAACTTACATTCACACTGCTGACACAACACTCGAAGTTGTGAACTGGGAAAGTGTGGATGGTTTGACGACTACCAAGTTCCAGTCTTGGACAAAACAGCCAATTCTTTTAGCCATGCTCAATCTCTGGCCCAACCTATTGTGGTACTTTGTTACAAGCTGCCAAACGTCCTCTGTTCTTGAACAAACACATGTAGCTCTGCTGTGAGCAAGACAATCCTTGGATACCTCCATAGGACAGGGTGAGCTCTTTGGCCAAAATAAAAGGTTTAAATAATAATAACTCCATTAATGGAAAGCATATCCAGTATTACGTGACGTCTCAACGGTTGAGCATAGAAACAGTAACACAGCGCCCAGAGAAGCAACTGTGATGACCAGTCCTCGTTAGTATAGTGGACAGTATCTCCGCCTGTCACGCGGAAGACCGGGGTTCGATTCCCCGACGGGGAGTATTCTTCTTTATCACGACCAAACACCTTGCATAAGCTCGGGCTTTACCGTGGAAGGTGCTGTTAAAGTCAACCTGCCGTTCAAGACTCGCTTGATTATTTTTAGCTAATTGCATTTGAAAGATTTTACTTTCAAGAAAGCGTTTGCAATAGGTTTGTAAAAGGTGTTTTTTGAATATTTGGCCTGAGTCTTTTTTTTGTGTGGGATTTTCACTGTTCTGACCAGCGTGTTCCGTTCCAAACGCTTGGAAACAGTGAATAATGTTGCGAAGCAATCAGTTCAAAGCTTTGTTTCTCCCATCACTACCCTTTTGTGCTTGGTAAAACTTACATTCACACCGCTGTCTTGGACAAAACAGCCAATTCTTTTAGCCACGCTCGATCTGTGGCCCAGCCTATTGTGGTACTTTGTTACAAGCTGCCAAACGTCCTCTGTTCTTGAACAAACACATGTAGCTCTGCTGTGAGCAGAGCATCCAAAAATATCAGATACTCGCAAATGTTCCCCTCCACGGAAATCTTTAGTAAAAGGCGAAAGATTTATGCGTGAATGAAGAGAAACTCGAGCTGTACCCAAGAGACGTTGGGACAATGTGGTCCGAAGCACATGCAACCATGCTCAGCAAGGGTAATGTCTGGTGCAGGCTCCTCCCATCCAGTTTATTTTCTTTTAAAAAAAAACAATAATACAGCCATATCCATTAGAGGAAGGAGCAAATGTAAACAGAATCTGCCCCATCACCAAATGTCCGCAAACCCTGTCCAAGAGGATGTCACTGAATCCGATAGTATGTCGAAGACCAGTGGTAGTATTCGCATGAGATTTTTATGAACTTCCTGGATGCTAAATGAACAAACCCTTCATCTCCTTGGATTGCGGGTGGATACCTCCATAGGACAGGGTGAGCTCCTTGGCCAAAATAAAAGGCTTAAATAATAATAACTCCATTAATGGAAAGCATATCCAGTATTAAGTGACGTCTCAACAGTTGAGCATAGACAACAGTACCGTACCGCCCAGAGAAGCCACTGTGATGACCAGTCCTCGTTAGTATAGTGGACAGTATCTCCGCCTGTCACGCGCAAGACCGGGGTTCGATTAGTCTTCTTCTTTATCACGACCAAACACCTTGCATAAGCTCAGGCTTTACCGTGGAAGGCGCTGTTAAAGTCAACCTGCCGTTCAAGACTCACTTGATTATGTTTAGCTAATTGCATTTGAAAGATTTTACTTTCAAGAAAGCTATTGCAATAGGTTTGTAAAAGGTGTTTTTTGAATGTTTGGCCTGAGTCTTTTTTTTTTGTTGCATTTTCACTGTTCTGACCAGTGTGTTGCGTTCCGAACGCTTGGAAACAGTGAATAATGTTGCGAAACAATCGGTTCAAAGCTTTGTTTCTCCCATCACTACCCTTTTGTGCTTGGTAAAACTTACATTCACACCGCTGTCTTGGACAAAACAGCCAATTCTTTTAGCCACGCTCGATCTGTGGCCCAGCCTATTGTGGTACTTTGTTACAAGCTGCCAAACGTCCTCTGTTCTTGAACAAACACATGTAGCTCTGCTGTGAGCAAGACAATTCTTGGATACCTCCATAGGACAGGGTGAGCTCTTTGGCCAAAATAAAAGGTTTAAATAATAATAACTCCATTAATGGAAAGCATATCTAGTATTAAGTGACGTCTCAACGGTTGAGCATAGACAACAGTAACACACCGCCCAGAGAACCAACAGTGATGACCAGTCCTCGTTAGTATAGTGGACAGTATCTAGTATAGAAGACCGGGGTTCGATTCCCCGACGGGGAGTATTCTTCTTTATCACGACCAAACACCTTGCATAAGCTCGGGCTTTACCGTGGAAGGTGCTGTTAAAGTCAACCTGCCGTTCAAGACTTGCTTGATTATTTGTAGCTGATTGCATTTGAAAGATTTTACTTTCAAGAAATCGTTTGCGATAGGTTTGTAAAAGGTGTTTTTTGAATGTTTGGCCTGAGTCTTTTTTTTTGTTGCATTTTCACTGTTCTGACCAGTGTGTTGCGTTCCGAACGCTTGGAAACAGTGAATAATGTTGCGAAACAATCGGTTCAAAGCTTTGTTTCTCCCATCACTACCCTTTTGTGCTTGGTAAAACTTACATTCACACTGCTGACACAAGACTCGAAGATGTGAACTGGGAAAGTGTGGATGGTTTGACGACTACCCAGTTCCAGTCTTGGACAAAACAGCCAATTCTTTTAGCCACGCTCGATCTGTGGCCCAGCCTATTGTGGTACTTTGTTACAAGCTGCCAAACGTCCTCTATTCTTGAACAAACACATGTAGCTCTGCTGTGAGCAAGACAATCCTTGGATACCTCCATAGGACAGGGTGAGCTCTTTGGCCAAAATAAAAGGTTTAAATAATAATAACTCCATTAATGGAAAGCATATCCAGTATTATGTGACGTCTCAACGGTTGAGCATAGACAACAGTAACACACCGCCCAGAGAAGCAACTGTGATGACCAGTCCTCGTTAGTATAGTGGACAGTATCTCCGCCTGTCACGCGGAAGACCGGGGTTCGATTCCCCGACGGGGAGTATTCTTCTTTATCACGACCAAACACCTTGCATAAGCTCGGGCTTTACCGTGGAAGGTGCTGTTAAAGTCAACCTGCCGTTCAAGACTCGCTTGATTATTTTTAGCTAATTGCATTTGAAAGATTTTACTTTCAAGAAAGCGTTTGCAATAGGTTTGTAAAAGGTGTTTTTTGAATGTTTGGCCTGAGTCTTTTTTTTTGTGGGATTTTCACTGTTCTGACCAGCGTGTTCCGTTCCGAACGCTTGGAAACAGTGAATAATGTTGCGAAGCAATCAGTTCAAAGCTTTGTTTCTCCCATCACTACCCTTTTGTGCTTGGTAAAACTTACATTCACACCGCTGTCTTGGACAAAACAGCCAATTCTTTTAGCCACGCTCGATCTGTGGCCCAGCCTATTGTGGTACTTTGTTACAAGCTGCCAAACGTCCTCTGTTCTTGAACAAACACATGTAGCTCTGCTGTGAGCAGAGCATCCAAAAATATCAGAAACTCGCAAATGTTCCCCTCCACGGAAATCTTTAGTAAAAGGCGAAAGATTTATGCGTGAATGAAGAGAAACTCGAGCTGTACCCAAGAGACGTTGGGACAATGTGGTCCCAAGCACATGCAACCATGCTCAGCAAGGGTAATGTCTGGTGCAGGCTCCTCCCATCCAGCTTATTTTCTTTAAAAAAAAAACAATAATACAGCCATATCCATTAGAGGAAGGAGCAAATGTAAACAGAATCTGCCCCATCACCAAATGTCCGCAAACCCTGTCCAAGAGGATGTCACTGAATCCGATAGTATGTCGAAGACCAGTGGTAGTATTCGCATGAGATTTTTATGAACTTCCTGGATGCTAAATGAACAAACCCTTCATCTCTTTGGATTGCGGGTGGATACCTCCATAGGGCAGGGTGAGCTCCTTGGCCAAAATAAAAGGCTTAAATAATAATAACTCCATTAATGGAAAGCATATCCAGTATTAAGTGACGTCTCAACGGTTGAGCATAGACAACAGTACCGTACCGCCCAGAGAAGCCACTGTGATGACCAGTCCTCGTTAGTATAGTGGACAGTATCTCCGCCTGTCACGCGCAAGACCGGGGTTCGATTAGTCTTCTTCTTTATCACGACCAAACACCTTGCATAAGCTCAGGCTTTACCGTGGAAGGCGCTGTTAAAGTCAACCTGCCGTTCAAGACTCACTTGATTATGTTTAGCTAATTGCATTTGAAAGATTTTACTTTCAAGAAAGCTATTGCAATAGGTTTGTAAAAGGTGTTTTTTGAATGTTTGGCCTGAGTCTTTTTTTTTTGTTGCATTTTCACTGTTCTGACCAGTGTGTTGCGTTCCGAACGCTTGGAAACAGTGAATAATGTTGCGAATAGGGATGGGAATCGAAAACCGGTTCCACTCGAGAACCGGTTCTAAATTTTACGATCCATCGATATTGTATGCCCTCGACGTTAACGAGTCCTCTTATCGATGCTCCTGCTCTGAGTCAGCCATAGTATGTACAGACCGTGAACTCACAACTGTCCCTTTTGTCCTTTATCAAGCACCATAGCACCGCGTCCAAAGATAATCTTTGTCCTGCAAAGTCTTATTTGATCAGTGAGTAAAATTGTCTCTCTCTGGTAATGTAGATGAACCGCTGCGCTTGTGACAGGCCGCATGTTAAACTGATCGAGCAGAGAGAGAGAGAGAGAGAGAGCCCCGGTCGCGCGCACGCACTCTCTCTCTTCGGAGCAAGTCGAAAGTAGGCTTCACCGTCTCAAAACTAAGCGCTGTCTTCCTCTCTCCCTCGCACATATTAATCAAAATAAACGACACGATGGTAAGGTAGGGAGACTAAAGTTTTATCTGGAGCATTCGGAGATTTGTTTTTCCTGAATTGCCGCTGGGTGTGAATTGTGCTAAAATACGTTGCCTTATCTTCTCTGAAAAGTCTTCCGCACATTCAGCTGACATAATCACACTTCAAATAAACGAAAAAAAACGATCCAGTGATGAAATGTTTTCTGTGATGACACACATCTTGTGGGATGTCCCAACTGGCGGGATAATCACACAACGCGCACACGTCCGATAATGACACGTCCAATTCGCGAACTAATGACTCATTTGAACCGATTCGTTTTAATGAATGGTTAAAACAACTGATCTTTCCAACACTGAACTCACGGGACGTTTAATCGGTGTATAACTAATCGGTAACACTTTACAATAAGGTTCAATTTTTTACAGAAATTACATAAAAAGTACAGTTTGCTTAGTCAAGTGTAAGCATTAAAACGACTTGTTCCCCCCCGAAAAAGACTACTTTTTCCCACACAGTGCTATCAGGAATCGATAAGAGAATCGTTAAAGAATCGGATCGATAAGCAGAATCGTTAGTGGCATTGATATTGATAAAATCTTATCAATTCCCATCCCTAGTTGCGAAACAATCGGTTCAAAGCTTTGTTTCTCCCATCACTACCCTTTTGTGCTTGGTAAAACTTACATTCACACTGCTGACACAAGACTCGAAGATGTGAACTGGGAAAGTGTGGATGGTTTGACGACTACCCAGTTCCAGTCTTGGACAAAACAGCCAATTCTTTTAGCCACGCTCGATCTGTGGCCCAGCCTATTGTGGTACTTTGTTACAAGCTGCCAAACGTCCTCTGTTCTTGAACAAACACATGTAGCTCTGCTGTGAGCAGAGCATCCAAAAATATCAGAAACTCGCAAATGTTCCCCTCCACGGAAATCTTTAGTAAAAGGCGAAAGATTTATGCGTGAATGAAGAGAAACTCGAGCTGTACCCATGAGACGTTGGGACAATGTACTCCAAAGCACATGCAACCATGCTCAGCAAGGGTAATGTCGGGTGCAGGCTCCTCCCATCCAGCTTATTTTCTTTAAAAAAAAAACACAATAATACAGCCATATCCATTAGAGGAAGGAGCAAATGTAAAAAGAATCTGCCCCATCACCAAATGTCCGCAAACCCTGTCCAAGAGGATGTCACTGAATCCGATAGTATGTCGAAGACCAGTGGTAGTATTCGCATGAGATTTTTATGAACTTCCTGGATGCTAAATGAACAAACCCTTCATCTCCTTGGATTGCGGGTGGATACCTCCATAGGACAGGGTGAGCTCCTTGGCCAAAATAAAAGGCTTAAATAATAATAACTCCATTAATGGAAAGCATATCCAGTATTAAGTGACGTCTCAACGGTTGAGCATAGACAACAGTACCGTACCGCCCAGAGAAGCAATTGGGATGACCAGTCCTCGTTAGTATAGTGGACAGTATCTCCGCCTGTCACGCGGAAGACCGGGGTTCGATTAGTCTTCTTCTTTATCACGACCAAACACCTTGCATAAGCTCAGGCTTTACCGTGGAAGGCGCTGTTAAAGTCAACCTGCCGTTCAAGACTCACTTGATTATGTTTAGCTAATTGCATTTGAAAGATTTTACTTTCAAGAAAGCGTTTGCAATAGGTTTGTAAAAGGTGTTTTTTGAATGTTTGGCCTTAGTCTTTTTTTTTTGTGGGATTTTCACTGTTCTGACTAGCGTGTTCCGTTCCGAACGCTTGGAAACAGTGAACAATTTTGCGAAGCAATCAGTTCAAAGCTTTGTTTCTCCCATCACTACCCTTTTGTGCTTGGTAAAACTTACATTCACACCGCTGTCTTGGACAAAACAGCCAATTCTTTTAGCCACGCTCGATCTGTGGCCCAGCCTATTGTGGTACTTTGTTACAAGCTGCCAAACGTCCTCTGTTCTTGAACAAACACATGTAGCTCTGCTGTGAGCAAGACAATTCTTGGATACCTCCATAGGACAGGGTGAGCTCTTTGGCCAAAATAAAAGGTTTAAATAATAATAACTCCATTAATGGAAAGCATATCTAGTATTAAGTGACGTCTCAACGGTTGAGCATAGACAACAGTAACACACCGCCCAGAGAACCAACAGTGATGACCAGTCCTCGTTAGTATAGTGGACAGTATCTAGTATAGAAGACCGGGGTTCGATTCCCCGACGGGGAGTATTCTTCTTTATCACGACCAAACACCTTGCATAAGCTCGGGCTTTACCGTGGAAGGTGCTGTTAAAGTCAACCTGCCGTTCAAGACTTGCTTGATTATTTGTAGCTGATTGCATTTGAAAGATTTTACTTTCAAGAAAGCGTTTGCAATAGGTTTGTAAAAGGTGTTTTTTGAATGTTTGGCCTGAGTCTTTTTTTTGTGGGATTTTCACTGTTCTGACCAGCGTGTTCCGTTCCGAACGCTTGGAAACAGTGAATAATTTTGCGAAGCAATCAGTTCAAAGCTTTGTTTCTCCCATCACTACCCTTTTGTGCTTGGTAAAACTTACATTCACACCGCTGTCTTGGACAAAACAGCCAATTCTTTTAGCCACGCTCGATCTGTGGCCCAGCCTATTGTGGTACTTTGTTACAAGCTACCAAATGTCCTCTGTTCTTGAACAAACACATGTAGCTCTGCTGTGAGCAGAGCATCCAAAAATATCAGAAACTCGCAAATGTTTCCTCCAAGGAAATCTTTAGTAAAAGGCGAAAGATTTATGCGTAAATGAAGAGAAACTCGAGCTGTACCCATGAGACGTTGGGACAATGTGGTCCCAAGCACATGCAACCATGCTCAGCAAGGGTAATGTCTGGTGCAGGCTCCTCCCATCCAGCTTATTTTCTTTAAAAAAAAACACAATAATACAGCCATATCCATTAGAGGAAGGAGCAAATGTAAAAAGAATCTGCCCCATCACCAAATGTCCGCAAACCCTGTCCAAGAGGATGTCACTGAATCCGATAGTATGTCGAAGACCAGTGGTAGTATTCGCATGAGATTTTTATGAACTTCCTGGATGCTAAATGAACAAACCCTTCATCTCCTTGGATTGCGGGTGGATACCTCCATAGGACAGGGTGAGCTCCTTGGCCAAAATAAAAGGCTTAAATAATAATAACTCCATTAATGGAAAGCATATCCAGTATTAAGTGACGTCTCAACGGTTAAGCATAGACAACAGTACCGTACCGCCCAGAGTAGCAATTGGGATGACCAGTCCTCGTTAGTATAGTGGACAGTATCTCCGGAAGACCGGGGTTCGATTAGTCTTCTTCTTTATCACGACCAAACACCTTGCATAAGCTCAGGCTTTACCGTGGAAGGCGCTGTTAAAGTCAACCTGCCGTTCAAGACTCACTTGATTATGTTTAGCTAATTGCATTTGAAAGATTTTACTTTCAAGAAAGCGTTTGCAATAGGTTTGTAAAAGGTGTTTTTTGAATGTTTGGCCTGAGTCTTTTTTTTTTGTTGCATTTTCACTGTTCTGACCAGTGTGTTGCGTTCCGAACGCTTGGAAACAGTGAATAATGTTGCGAAACAATCGGTTCAAAGCTTTGTTTCTCCCATCACTACCCTTTTGTGCTTGGTAAAACTTACATTCACACTCCTGACACAAGACTCGAAGTTGTGAACTGGGAAAGTGTGGATGGTTTGACGACTACCAAGTTCCAGTCTTGGACAAAACAGCCAATTCTTTTAGCCACGCTCAATCTCTGGCCCAACCTATTGTGGTACTTTGTTACAAGCTGCCAAACGTCCTCTGTTCTTGAACAAACACATGTAGCTCTGCTGTGAGCAAGACAATCCTTGGATACCTCCATAGGACAGGGTGAGCTCTTTGGCCAAAATAAAAGGTTTAAATAATAATAACTCCATTAATGGAAAGCATATCCAGTATTACGTGACGTCTCAACGGTTGAGCATAGACAACAGTAACACACCGCCCAGAGAAGCAACTGTGATGACCAGTCCTTGTTAGTATAGTGGACAGTATCTCCGCCTGTCACGCGGAAGACCGGGGTTCGATTTCCCGACGGGGAGTATTCTTCTTTATCACGACCAAACACCTTGCATAAGCTCGGGCTTTACCGTGGAAGGTGCTGTTAAAGTCAACCTGCCGTTCAAGACTCGCTTGATTATTTTTAGCTAATTGCATTTGAAAGATTTTACTTTCAAGAAAGCGTTTGCAATAGGTTTGTAAAAGGTGTTTTTTGAATGTTTGGCCTGAGTCTTTTTTTTGTGGGATTTTCACTGTTCTGACCAGCGTGTTCCGTTCCGAACGATTGGAAACAGTGAATAATTTTGCGAAGCAATCAGTTCAAAGCTTTGTTTCTCCCATCACTACCCTTTTGTGCTTGGTAAAACTTACATTCACACCGCTGTCTTGGACAAAACAGCCAATTCTTTTAGCCACGCTCGATCTGTGGCCCAGCCTATTGTGGTACTTTGTTACAAGCTGCCAAACGTCCTCTGTTCTTGAACAAACACATGTAGCTCTGCTGTGAGCAGAGCATCCAAAAATATCAGAAACTCGCAAATGTTCCCCTCCACGGAAATCTTTAGTAAAAGGCGAAAGATTTATGCGTGAATGAAGAGAAACTCGAGCTGTACCCCAAGAGACGTTGGGACAATGTGGTCGCAAGCACATGCAACCATGCTCAGCAAGGGTAATGTCTGGTGCAGGCTCCTCCCATCCAGCTTATTTTCTTAAAAAAAACACAATAATACAGCCATATCCATTAGAGGAAGGAGCAAATGTAAACAGAATCTGCCCCATCACCAAATATCCGCAAACCCTGTCCAAGAGGATGTCACTGAATCCGATAGTATGTCGAAGACCAGTGGTAGTATTCGCATGAGATTTTTATGAACTTCCTGGATGCTAAATGAACAAACCATTCATCTCCTTGGATTGCGGGTGGATACCTCCATAGGACAGGGTGAGCTCCTTGGCCAAAATAAAAGGCTTAAATAATAATAACTCCATTAATGGAAAGCATATCCAGTATTAAGTGACGTCTCAACGGTTGAGCATAGACAACAGTACCGTACCGCCCAGAGAAGCAATTGGGATGACCAGTCCTCGTTAGTATAGTGGACAGTATCTCCGCCTGTCACGCGGAAGACCGGGGTTCGATTAGTCTTCTTCTTTATCACGACCAAACACCTTGCATAAGCTCAGGCTTTACCGTGGAAGGCGCTGTTAAAGTCAACCTGCCGTTCAAGACTCACTTGATTATGTTTAGCTAATTGCATTTGAAAGATTTTACTTTCAAGAAAGCGTTTGCAATAGGTTTGTAAAAGGTGTTTTTTGAATGTTTGGCCTGAGTCTTTTTTTTTTTGTGGCATTTTCACTGTTCTGACCAGCGTGTTCCGTTCCGAACGCTTGGAAACAGTGAATAATTTTGCGAAGCAATCAGTTCAAAGCTTTGTTTCTCCCATCACTACCCTTTTGTGCTTGATAAAACTTACATTCACACCGCTGTCTTGGACAAAACAGCCAATTCTTTTAGCCTTGCTCGACCTGTGGCCCAGCCTATTGTGATACTTTGTTACAAGCTGCCAAACGTCCTCTGTTCTTGAACAAACACATGTAGCTCTGCTGTGAGCAGAGCATCCAAAAATATCAGAAACTCGCAAATGTTCCCCTCCACGGAAATCTTTAGTAAAAGGCGAAAGATTTATGCGTGAATGAAGAGAAACTCGAGCTGTACCCATGAGACGTTGGGACAATGTGGTCCCAAGCACATGCAACCATGCTCAGCAAGGGTAATGTCTGGTGCAGGCTCCTCCCATCCAGCTTATTTTCTTTAAAAAAAAAAAAACAATAATACAGCCATATCCATTAGAGGAAGGAGCAAATGTAAAAAGAATCTGCACCATCACCAAATGTCTGAAACCCTGTCCAAGAGGATGTCACTGAATCCGATAGTATGCCGAAGACCAGTGGTAGTATTCGCATGAGATTTTTATGAACTTCCTGGATGCTAAATGAACAAACCCTTCATCCCCTTGGATCGCGGGTGGATACCTCCATAGGACAGGGTGAGCTCCTTGGCCAAAATAAAAGGCTTAAATAATTATAACTCCATTAATGGAAAGCATATCCAGTATTAAGTGACGTCTCAACGGTTGAGCATAGACAACAGTACCGTACCGCCCAGAGAAGCCACTGTGATGACCAGTCCTCGTTAGTATAGTGGACAGTATCACCGCCTGTCACGCGGAAGACCGGGGTTCAATTCCCCGACGGGGAGACTTCTCCTTTATCACGACCAAACACCTTGCATAAGATCAGGCTTTACCGTGGAAGGCGCTGTTAAAGTCAACCTGCCGTTCAAGACTCACTTGATTATGTTTAGCTAATTGCATTTGAAAGATTTTACTTTCAAGAAAGCGTTTGCAATAGGTTTGTAAAAGGTGTTTTTTGAATGTTTGGCCTGAGTATTTTTTTTTGTGGCATTTTCACTGTTCTGACCAGCGTGTTCCGTTCCCGAACGCTTGGAAACAGTGAATAATTTTGCCAAGCAATCAGTTCAAAGCTTTGTTTCTCCCATCACTACCCTTTTGTGCTTGATAAAACTTACATTCACACCGCTGTCTTGGACAAAACAGCCAATTCTTTTAGCCAAGCTCGATCTGTGGCCCAGCCTATTGTGGTACTTTGTTACAAGCTGCCAAACGTCCTCTGTTCTTGAACAAACACATGTAGCTCTGCTGTGAGCAGAGCATCAAAAAATATCAGAAACTCGCAAATGTTCCCCTCCACGGAAATCTTTAGTAAAAGGCGAAAGATTTATGCGTGAATGAAGAGAAACTCGAGCTGTACCCATGAGACGTTGGGACAATGTGTTCCCAAGCACATGCAACCATGCTCAGCAAGGGTAATGTCTGGTGCAGGCTCCTCCCATCCAGCTTATTTTCTTTTAAAAAAAAAACAATAATACAGCCATATCCACTAGAGGAAGGAGCAAATGTAAAAAGAATCTGCCCCATCACCAAATGTCCGCAAACCCTGTCCAAGAGGATGTCACTGAATCCGATAGTATGTCGAAGACCAGTGGTAGTATTCGCATGAGATTTTTATGAACTTCCTGGATGCTAAATGAACAAACCCTTCATCTCCTTGGATCGCGGGTGGATACCTCCATAGGACAGGGTGAGCTCCTTGGCCAAAATAAAAGGCTTAAATAATTATAACTCCATTAATGGAAAGCATATCCAGTATTAAGTGACGTCTCAACGGTTGAGCATAGACAACAGTACCGTACCGCCCAGAGAAGCCACTGTGATGACCGGGGTTCAATTCCCCGACGGGGAGTCTTCTCCTTTATCACGACCAAACACCTTGCATAAGATCAGGCTTTACCGTGGAAGGCGCTGTTAAAGTCAACCTGCCGTTCAAGACTCACTTGATTATGTTTAGCTAATTGCATTTGAAAGATTTTACTTTCAAGAAAGCGTTTGCAATAGGTTTGTAAAAGGTGTTTTTTGAATGTTTGGCCTGAGTATTTTTTTTTTGTGGCATTTTCACTGTTCTGACCAGCGTGTTCCGTTCCGAACGCTTGGAAACAGTGAATAAAATTTGCCAAGCAATCAGTTCAAAGCTTTGTTTCTCCCATCACTACCCTTTTGTGCTTGATAAAACTTACATTCACACCGCTGTCTTGGACAAAACAGCCAATTCTTTTAGCCAAGCTCGATCTGTGGCCCAGCCTATTGTGGTACTTTGTTACAAGCTGCCAAACGTCCTCTGTTCTTGAACAAACACATGTAGCTCTGCTGTGAGCAGAGCATCAAAAAATATCAGAAACTCGCAAATGTTCCCCTCCACGGAAATCTTTAGTAAAAGGCGAAAGATTTATGCGTGAATGAAGAGAAACTCGAGCTTTACCCATGAGACGTTGGGACAATGTGGTCCCAAGCACATGCAACCATGCTCAGTAAGGGTAATGTCTGGTGCAGGCTCCTCCCATCCAGCTTATTTTCTTTTAAAAAAAAACAATAATACAGCCATATCCATTAGAGGAAGGAGCAAATGTAAAAAGAATCTGCCCCATCACCAAATGTCCGCAAACCCTGTCCAAGAGGATGTCACTGAATCCGATAGTATGTCGAAGACCAGTGGTAGTATTCGCATGAAATTTTTATGAACTTCCTGGATGCTAAATGAACAAACCCTTCATCTCCTTGGATTGCGGGTGGATACCTCCATAGGACAGGGTGAGCTCCTTGGCCAAAATAAAAGGCTTAAATAATTATAACTCCATTAATGGAAAGCATATCCAGTATTAAGTGACGTCTCAACGGTTGAGCATAGACAACAGTACCGTACCGCCCAGAGAAGCCACTGTGATGACCAGTCCTCGTTAGTATAGTGGACAGTATCTCCGCCTGTCACGCGGAAGACCGGGGTTCAATTCCCCGACGGGGAGTCTTCTCCTTTATCACGACCAAACACCTTGCATAAGCTCAGGCTTTACCGTGGAAGGCGCTGTTAAAGTCAACCTGCCGTTCAAGACTCACTTGATTATGTTTAGCTAATTGCGTTTGAAAGATTTTACTTTCAAGAAAGCGTTTGCAATAGGTTTGTAAAAGGTGTTTTTTGAATGTTTGGCCTGAGTCTTTTTTTTTTGTTGCATTTTCACTGTTCTGACCAGTGTGTTGCGTTCCGAACGCTTGGAAACAGTGAATAATGTTGCGAAACAATCGGTTCAAAGCTTTGTTTCTCCCATCACTACCCTTTTGTGCTTGGTAAAACTTACATTCACACTGCTGACACAAGACTCGAAGTTGTGAACTGGGAAAGTGTGGATGGTTTGACGACTACCCAGTTCCAGTCTTGGACAAAACAGCCAATTCTTTTAGCCACGCTCAATCTCTGGCCCAACCTATTGTGGTACTTTGTTACAAGCTGCCAAACGTCCTCTGTTCTTGAACAAACACATGTAGCTCTGCTGTGAGCAAGACAATCCTTGGATACCTCCATAGGACAGGGTGAGCTCTTTGGCCAAAATAAAAGGTTTAAATAATAATAACTCCATTAATGGAAAGCATATCCAGTATTACGTGACGTCTCAACGGTTGAGCATAGACAACAGTAACACACCGCCCAGAGAAGCAACTGTGATGACCAGTCCTCGTTAGTATAGTAGACAGTATCTCCGCCTGTCACGCGGAAGACCGGGGTTCGATTCCCCGACGGGGAGTATTCTTCTTTATCACGACCAAACACCTTGCATAAGCTCGGGCTTTACCGTGGAAGGTGCTGTTAAAGTCAACCTGCCGTTCAAGACTCGCTTGATTATTTTTAGCTAATTGCATTTGAAAGATTTTACTTTCAAGAAAGCGTTTGCAATAGGTTTGTAAAAGGTGTTTTTTGAATGTTTGGCCTGAGTCTTTTTTTTTGTGGGATTTTCACTGTTCTGACCAGCGTGTTCCATTCCGAACGCTTGGAAACAGTAAATAATTTTGCGAAGCAATCAGTTCAAAGCTTTGTTTCTCCCATCACTACCCTTTTGTGCTTGGTAAAACTTACATTCACACCGCTGTCTTGGACAAAACAGCCAATTCTTTTAGCCACGCTCGATCTGTGGCCCAGCCTAATGTGGTACTTTGTTACAAGCTGCCAAATGTCCTCTGTTCTTGAACAAACACATGTAGCTCTGCTGTGAGCAGAGCATACAAAAATATCAGAAACTCGCAAATGTTCCCCTCCACGGAAATCTTTAGTAAAAGGCGAAAGATTTATGCGTGAATGAAGAGAAACTCGAGCTGTACCCATGAGACGTTGGGACAATGTGGTCCCAAGCACATGCAACCATGCTCAGCAAGGGTAATGTCTGGTGCAGGCTCCTCCCATCCAGCTTATTTTCTTTAAAAAAAAAACAATAATACAGCCATATCCATTAGAGGAAGGAGCAAATGTAAAAAGAATCTGCCCCATCACCAAATGTCCGCAAACCCTGTCCAAGAGGATGTCACTGAATCCGATAGTATGTCGAAAACCAGTGGTAGTATTCGCATGAGATTTTTATGAACTTCCTGGATGCTAAATGAACAAACCCTTCATCTCCTTGGATTGCAGGTGGATACCTCCATAGGACAGGGTGAGCTCCTTGGCCAAAATAAAAGGCTTAAATAATTATAACTCCATTAATGGAAAGCATATCCAGTATTAAGTGACGTCTCAACGGTTGAGCATAGACAACAGTACGGTACCGCCCAGAGAAGCCACTGTGATGACCAGTCCTCGTTAGTATAGTGGACAGTATCTCCGCCTGTTACGCGGAAGACCAGGGTTCAATTCCCCGACGGGGAGTCTTCTCCTTTATCACGACCAAACACCTTGCATAAGATCAGGCTTTACCGTGGAAGGCGCTGTTAAAGTCAACCTGCCGTTCAAGACTCACTTGATTATGTTTAGCTAATTGCATTTGAAAGATTTTACTTTCAAGAAAGTGTTTGCAATAGGTTTGTAAAAGGTGTTTTTTGAATGTTTGGCCTGAGTCTTTTTTTTTTGTTGCATTTTCACTGTTCTGACCAGTGTGTTGCGTTCCGAACGCTTGGAAACAGTGAATAATGTTGCGAAACAATCGGTTCAAAGCTTTGTTTCTCCCATCACTACCCTTTTGTGCTTGGTAAAACTTACATTCACACTGCTGACACAAGACTCGAAGTTGTGAACTGGGAAAGTGTGGATGGTTTGACGACTACCAAGTTCCAGTCTTGGACAAAACAGCCAATTCTTTTAGCCACGCTCAATCTCTGGCCCAACCTATTGTGGTACTTTGTTACAAGCTGCCAAACGTCCTCTGTTCTTGAACAAACACATGTAGCTCTGCTGTGAGCAAGACAATCCTTGGATACCTCCATAGGACAGGGTGAGCTCTTTGGCCAAAATAAAAGGTTTAAATAATAATAACTCCATTAATGGAAAGCATATCCAGTATTACGTGACGTCTCAACGGTTGAGCATAGACAACAGTAACACACCGCCCAGAGAAGCAACTGTGATGACCAGTCCTCGTTAGTATAGTAGACAGTATCTCCGCCTGTCACGCGGAAGACCGGGGTTCGATTCCCCGACGGGGAGTATTCTTCTTTATCACGACCAAACACCTTGCATAAGCTCGGGCTTTACCGTGGAAGGTGCTGTTAAAGTCAACCTGCCGTTCAAGACTCGCTTGATTATTTTTAGCTAATTGCATTTGAAAGATTTTACTTTCAAGAAAGCGTTTGCAATAGGTTTGTAAAAGGTGTTTTTTGAATGTTTGGCCTGAGTCTTTTTTTTTGTGGGATTTTCACTGTTCTGACCAGCGTGTTCCGTTCCGAACGCTTGGAAACAGTGAATAATTTTGCGAAGCAATCAGTTCAAAGCTTTGTTTCTCCCATCACTACCCTTTTGTGCTTGGTAAAACTTACATTCACACCGCTGTCTTGGACAAAACAGCCAATTCTTTTAGCCACGCTCGATCTGTGGCCCAGCCTATTGTGGTACTTTGTTACAAGCTGCCAAACGTCCTCTGTTCTTGAACAAACACATGTAGCTCTGCTGTGAGCAGAGCATCCAAAAATATCAGAAACTCGCAAATGTTCCCCTCCACGGAAATCTATAGTAAAAGGCGAAAGATTTATGCGTGAATGAAAGAGAAACTCGAGCTGTACCCATGAGACGTTGGGACAATCTGTTCCCAAGCACATGCAACCATGCTCAGCAAGGGTAATGTCTGGTGCAGGCTCCTCCCATCCAGCTTATTTTCTTTTTAAAAAAAACACAATAATACAGCCATATCCATTAGAGGAAGGAGCAAATGTAAAAAGAATCTGCCCCATGACCAAATGTCCGCAAACCCTGTCCAAGAGGATGTCACTGAATCCGATAGTATGTCGAAGACCAGTGGTAGTATTCGCATGAGATTTTTATGAACTTCCTGGATGCTAAATGAACAAACCCTTCATCTCCTTGGATTGCGGGTGGATACCTCCATAGGACAGGGTGAGCTCCTTGGCCAAAATAAAAGGCTTAAATAATAATAACTCCATTAATGGAAAGCATATCCAGTATTAAGTGACGTCTCAACGGTTGAGCATAGACAACAGTACCGTACCGCCCAGAGAAGCCACTGTGATGACCAGTCCTCGTTAGTATAGTGGACAGTATCTCCGCCTGTCACGCGGAAGACCGGGGTTCGATTAGTCTTCTTCTTTATCACGACCAAACACCTTGCATAAGCTCAGGCTTTACCGTGGAAGGCGCTGTTAAAGTCAACCTGCCGTTCAAGACTCACTTGATTATGTTTAGCTAATTGCATTTGAAAGATTTTACTTTCAAGAAAGCGTTTGCAATAGGTTTGTAAAAGGTGTTTTTTGAATGTTTGGCCTGAGTCTTTTTTTTTGTTGCATTTTCACTGTTCTGACCAGTGTGTTGCGTTCCGAACGCTTGGAAACAGTGAATAATGTTGCGAAACAATCGGTTCAAAGCTTTGTTTCTCCCATCACTACCCTTTTGTGCTTGGTAAAACTTACATTCACACTGCTGACACAAGACTCGAAGTTGTGAACTGGGAAAGTGTGGATGGTTTGACGACTACCAAGTTCCAGTCTTGGACAAAACAGCCAATTCTTTTAGCCACGCTCAATCTCTGGCCCAACCTATTGTGGTACTTTGTTACAAGCTGCCAAACGTCCTCTGTTCTTGAACAAACACATGTAGCTCTGCTGTGAGCAAGACAATCCTTGGATACCTCCATAGGACAGGGTGAGCTCTTTGGCCAAAATAAAAGGTTTAAATAATAATAACTCCATTAATGGAAAGCATATCCAGTATTACGTGACGTCTCAACGGTTGAGCATAGAAAACAGTAACACACAGCCCAGAGAAGCAACTGTGATGACCAGTCCTCGTTAGTATAGTGGACAGTATCTTCGCCTGTCACGCGGAAGACCGGGGTTCGATTCCCCGACGGGGAGTATTCTTCTTTATCACGACCAAACACCTTGCATAAGCTCGGGCTTTACCGTGGAAGGTGCTGTTAAAGTCAACCTGCCGTTCAAGACTCGCTTGATTATTTTTAGCTAATTGCATTTGAAAGATTTTACTTTCAAGAAAGCGTTTGCAATAGGTTTGTAAAAGGTGTTTTTTGAATGTTTGGCCTGAGTCTTTTTTTTTGTGGGATTTTCACTGTTCTGACCAGCGTGTTCCGTTCCGAACGCTTGGAAACAGTGAATAATTTTGCGAAGCAATCAGTTCAAAGCAAGGTTATAATCCTTAACGAAAACGAACGAAAAAACGAAAACTAGGTGGGAAAAAACATTGTCGTTAACTAAAATAAAAATAAAAACGAGGCATTACAAAAAAACGATAACTAACTAAAACTGTAATGTGTGTTTGGCAAAACTAACTAAAATAAAATAAAATAATAGAGTAAATGTCCTTAGTTTTCGTCTTTGTAAATGTCTTTCATTTTTAACGCTATTTAAAACACGCAGTGTATTCGTTCAGCTGCATTTCCTTTCGCTGCTCTCCCTCCGTCTCTCTGTCACATGCACGCGCACACACACACACACACACACACACACACACACACACAGCCCCTCCCCTCCGTGCACACCGCGTCTCCATGAAAACGAGGGTTCGACGTTGAAAGCAAGTTCGCGAAAGGTTGGTATCTCGTGAACACCTTTACACAATCACACATTAAAAAGTGGTGCAAAAATATTTTTAATTCTGAATACATTATTGTCTGTGTGTTAATGTCGACCCGAGAAGCGATTGCGCCTTCTTTAGAAAGTTAACTAGTCGCAAATTTGAGGTAAAATGCACTTGGGTTGTCGATATCAAATATATAAGCTGTGATTCAAATATTAAATAATGTTATGTCATTATTCAATACAGATGAGTAGCCGGTCCGACATTAATTTTATGGCCCGCTTCATGCAAAAGATGAATGCACTTTTTATTTTATTTTTAGTTCAAAGGTTGTGCGAATGTTAGACAGTGTGCCTTATATGTAGCCTATATGTTTAATACCGCGGAGTCGGACGCTTTGGATAATCCGTGGTTCAATTAATAAAAAATAACACTTATCATCGTCATTGCGATGTGTGTGGAATGTTTAATGTAGCTTTATATAGCTACTTGATATCTCCGAAATGTAACCATTAACTTGATAAGCGCAACAAATAGCGAAACAAGCGGTAAAGCTGTCAGTTTGTGTGTGCACGCAGAGCTCGTGCATTCAGAGCTGCGCACTTTCAATTGCGTAATTTAAATATCACACTTTAATTATTTATAGCTCATAACTTATAAAAAATAAAATAAAACAAGGTGTTATTACTATATGACAAATGATAGACAGCTATACAGCGCGCAAGGACTGAATTGAGCTCTCTTTCGCGTCTGAATGGACAAATACACAGCATTATGTATAAATGTCCGTTTTGGAGAGTATTCATGCAAACACAGTCAGTTATGTCTTTACAGAACATACAGTTGTGAGAATATCGGATGTGCATCAGTGCAATTGGATCTGCACTCGGTCTTAAAGTGACAGTGCGTAATAAACCTAATGCCGTCTGTGCACTTAATATCAATCAAACAACAAAATAAAAAGAGAAAAGAATTCACTGCTCTTTAATGAGAAATAGCCTGTATTTGCTCAATGATTTTCTCCATGTATTTTGAGTTTTTTAATACTCTTGAGTATTATTTTTGTTTTAATACATTTATAAACTACTTTTTTGTTCCAGATTTTTTTAATTTTTATTTTCATATTCAGTATTACTTTAAATCGGACAAAGACTAGCAATACTTACCTTGCAAGGAGGTTTTTAATACTCTGTTTGGGTATGAACTCTTTTTTTGTGTCACGCGGAAGACCGGGGTTCGATTCCCCGACGGGGAGTCTTCTGCTTTATCACGACCAAACACCTTGCATAAGCTCAGGCTTTACCGTGGAAGGCGCTGTTAAAGTCAACCTGCCTTTCAAGACTCACTTGATTATGTTTAGCTAATTGCATTTTAAACATTTTACTTTCAAGAAAGCATTTGCAATAGGTTTGTAAAATGTGTTTTTTGAATGTTTGGCCTGAATCTTTTTTTTGTGGCATTTTCACTGTTCTGACCAGCGTGTTGCGTTCCGAACGCTTGGAAACAGTGAATAATGTTGCAAAACAATCGGTTCAAAGCTTTGTTTCTCCCATCACTACCCTTTTGTGCTTGGTAAAACTTACATTCACACTGCTGACACAAGAATCGAAGTTGTGAACTGGGATAGTGTGGATGGTTTGACGACTACCCAGTTCCAGTCTTGTTCAAAACAGTCAATTCTTTTAGCAGAGCATCCAAAAATATCAGAAACTCGCAAATGTTCCCCTCCGCGGAAATCTTTAGTAAAAGGTGAAATATTTATGCTTGAATGAAGAGAAACTCGAGCTGTACCCATGATACGTTGGGACAATGTGGTCACAAGCACATGCAACCATGCTCAGCAATGGTAATGTCTGGTGCAGGCTCCTCCCATCCAGCTTATTTTCTTTAAAAAAAAAACAATAATACAGCCATATCCATTAGAGGAAGGAGCAAATGTAAAAAGAATCTGCCCCATCACCAAATGTCCGCAAACCCTGTCCAAGAGGATGTCACTGAATCCGATAGTATGTCGAAGACCAGTGGTAGTATTCGCATGAGATTTTTATGAACTTCCTGGATGCTAAATGAACAAACCCTTCATCTCCTTGGATTGCGGGTGGATACCTCCATAGGACAGGGTGAGCTCCTTGGCCAAAATAAAAGGCTTAAATAATAATAACTCCATTAATGGAAAGCATATACAGTATTAAGTGACGTCTCAACGGTTGAGCATAGACAACAGTAACATACCACCCAGAGAAGGCACTGTGATGATCAGTCCTCGTTAGTATAGTGGACAGTATCTCCGCCTGTCACCCGGTAGAGCGGGGTTCAATTCCCCGACGGGGAGTCTTCTCCTTTATCATGACCAAACACCTTGCATAAGCTCAGGCTTTACCGTGGAAGGCGCTGTTAAAGTCAACCTGCCGTTCAAGACTCATTTGATTATGTTTAGCTAATTGCATTTGAAAGATTTTACTTTCAAGAAAGCGTTTGCAATAGGTTTGTAAAATGTGTTTTTTGAATGTTTGGCCTGAGTCTTTTTTTTGTGTGGCATTTTCACTGTTCTGACCAGCGTGTTCCGTTCCGAACGCTTGGAAACAGTGAATAATTTTGCGAAGCAATCAGTTCAAAGCTTTGTTTCTCCCATCACTACCCTTTTGTGCTTGGTAAAACTTACATTAACACCGCTGTCTTGGATATAACAGCCAATTATTTTAGCCACGCTCGATCTGTGGCCCAGCCTATTGTGGTACTTTGTTACAAGCTGCCAAACGTCCTCTGTTCTTGAACAAACACATGTAGCTCTGCTGTGAGCAGAGCATCCAAAAATATCAGAAACTCTCAAATGTTCCCCTCCACGGAAATCTTTAGTAAAAGGCGAAAGATTTATGCGTGAATGAAGAGAAACTCGAGCTGTACCCATGAGACGTTGGGACAATGTGGTCGCAAGCACATGCAACCATGCTCAGCAAGGGTAATGTCTGGTGCAGGCTCCTCCCATCCAGCTTATTTTCTTTAAAAAAAAAACAATAATACAGCCATATCGATTAGAGGAAGGAGCAAATGTAAAAAGAATCTGCCCCATCACCAAATGTCCGCAAACCCTGTCCAAGAGGATGTCACTGAATCCGATAGTATGTCGAAGACCAGTGGTAGTATTCGCATGAGATTTTTATGAACTTCCTGGATGCTAAATGAACAAACCCTTCATCTCCTTGGATTGCGGGTGGATACCTCCATAGGACAGGGTGAGCTCCTTGGCCAAAATAAAAGGCTTAAATAATTATAACTCCATTAATGGAAAGCATATCCAGTATTAAGTGACGTCTCAACGGTTGAGCATAGACAACAGTACCGTGCCGCCCAGAGAAGCCACTGTGATGACCAGTCCTTGTTAGTATAGTGGACAGTATCTCCGCCTGACACGCGGAAGACCGGGGTTCAATTCCCCGACGGGGAGTCTTCTCCTTTATCATGACCAAACACCTTGCATAAGCTCAGGCTTTACCGTGGAAGGCGCTGTTAAAGTCAACCTGCCGTTCAAGACTCACTTGATTATGTTTAGCTAATTGCATTTGAAAGATTTTACTTTCAAGAAAGCGTTTGCAATAGGTTTGTAAAAGGTGTTTTTTGAATGTTTGGCCTGAGTCTTTTTTTTTTGTGGCATTTTCACTGTTCTGACCAGCGTGTTCCGTTCCGAATGCTTGGAAACAGTGAACAATTTTGCGAAGCAATCAGTTCAAAGCAAGGTTATAATCCTTAACGAAAACGAACGAAAAAACGAAAACTAGGTGGGAAAAAACATTGTCGTTAACTAAAATAAAAATAAAAACGAGGCATTACAAAAAAACGATAACTAACTAAAACTGTAATGTGTGTTTGGCAAAACTAACTAAAATAAAATAAAATAATAGAGTAAATGTCCTTAGTTTTCGTCTTTGTAAATGTCTTTCATTTTTAACGCTATTTAAAACACGCAGTGTATTCGTTCAGCTGCATTTCCTTTCGCTGCTCTCCCTCCGTCTCTCTGTCACATGCACGCGCACACACACACACACACACACACACACACACACAGCCCCTCCCCTCCGTGCACACCGCGTCTCCATGAAAACGAGGGTTCGACGTTGAAAGCAAGTTCGCGAAAGGTTGGTATCTCGTGAACACCTTTACACAATCACACATTAAAAAGTGGTGCAAAAATATTTTTAATTCTGAATACATTATTGTCTGTGTGTTAATGTCGACCCGAGAAGCGATTGCGCCTTCTTTAGAAAGTTAACTAGTCGCAAATTTGAGGTAAAATGCACTTGGGTTGTCGATATCAAATATATAAGCTGTGATTCAAATATTAAATAATGTTATGTCATTATTCAATACAGATGAGTAGCCGGTCCGACATTAATTTTATGGCCCGCGTCATGCAAAAGATGAATGCACTTTTTATTTTATTTTTAGTTCAAAGGTTGTGCGAATGTTAGACAGTGTGCCTTATATGTAGCCTATATGTTTAATACCGCGGAGTCGGACGCTTTGGGTAATCCGTGGTTCAATTAATAAAAAATAACACTTATCATCGTCATTGCGATGTGTGTGGAATGTTTAATGTAGCTTTATATAGCTACTTGATATCTCCGAAATGTAACCATTAACTTGATAAGCGCAACAAATAGCGAAACAAGCGGTAAAGCTGTCAGTTTGTGTGTGCACGCAGAGCTCGTGCATTCAGAGCTGCGCACTTTCAATTGCGTAATTTAAATATCACACTTTAATTATTTATAGCTCATAACTTATAAAAAATAAAATAAAACAAGGTGTTATTACTATATGACAAATGATAGACAGCTATACAGCGCGCAAGGACTGAATTGAGCTCTCTTTCGCGTCTGAATGGACAAATACACAGCATTATGTATAAATGTCCGTTTTGGAGAGTATTCATGCAAACACAGTCAGTTATGTCTTTACAGAACATACAGTTGTGAGAATATCGGATGTGCATCAGTGCAATTGGATCTGCACTCGGTCTTAAAGTGACAGTGCGTAATAAACCTAATGCCGTCTGTGCACTTAATATCAATCAAACAACAAAATAAAAAGAGAAAAGAATTCACTGCTCTTTAATGAGAAATAGCCTGTATTTGCTCAATGATTTTCTCCATGTATTTTGAGTTTTTTAATACTCTTGAGTATTATTTTTGTTTTAATACATTTATAATCTACTTTTTTGTTCCAGATTTTTTTAATTTTTATTTTCATATTCAGTATTACTTTAAATCGGACAAAGACTAGCAATACTTACCTTGCAAGGAGGTTTTTAATACTCTGTTTGGGTATGAACTCTTTTTTTGTGCTTAATTTTAATAATTAATATTGCTAGAAAACTGTTAATCCACTTTTTTGTTCCAGATTTTGTTTCACGTTCAGTATTAGCCTACTTTAAATAGGACAAACACTAGCAAGACTTACCTAGCAAGATAGGCAATACACAATATTTCGTACTTATTTAGAAATGCAGTTTATGTCGTCTTTAGTCTATTTGCTATTTAGTTTTTTTTCCTGGCACACGTCACTTACACATTTTGCACTTTACTGCGGAGTCTTGTGCAGACTGTTTACATATTTGTGCCCATATGTACATTTTATGTACTGGTTTTATTGTTGAATAGATATTTCTAAAATTGTATGATGTTTTCGTTGAGTTATTATTACACAATTCTTTTTCTGACCTTTTTGAATCTTGCCCCTGACAAATAACCCAAAATCCAAAAAAAGACTAAAACTAACATTAAAACTAAAAAAACTAAACTAAAACTAAGCATTTTCAAAAAATAAAAACTAAACTAAACTAGCAAACCCACTTTAAAAACTAATTAAAACTAAACTGAATTTGAAAACCAAAATTCAAAACGAAATAAAAATAAAAACTAATGAAAAATGCAAAACTATAATAACCTTGGTTCAAAGCTTTGTTTCTCCCATCACTACCCTTTTGTGCTTGGTAAAACTTACATTCACACCGCTGTCTTGGACAAAACAGCCAATTCTTTTAGCCACGCTCGATCTGTGGCCCGGCCTATTGTGGTACTTTGTTACAAGCTGCCAAACGTCCTCTGTTCTTGAACAAACACATGTAGCTCTGCTGTGAGCAGAGCATCCAAAAATATCAGAAACTCTCAAATGTTCCCCTCCACGGAAATCTTTAGTAAAAGGCGAAAGATTTATGCGTGAATGAAGAGAAACTCGAGCTGTACCCATGAGACGTTGGGACAATGTGGTCGCAAGCACATGCAACCATGCTCAGCAAGGGTAATGTCTGGTGCAGGCTCCTCCCATCCAGCTTATTTTCTTTAAAAAAACAAACAATAATACAGCCATATCCATTAGAGGAAGGAGCAAATGTAAAAAGAATCTGCCCCATCACCAAATGTCCGCAAACCCTATCCAAGAGGATGTCACTGAATCCGATAATATGTCGAAGACCAGTGGTAGTATTCGCATGAGATTTTTATGAACTTCCTGGATGCTAAATGAACAAACCCTTCATCTCCTTGGATTGCGGGTGGATACCTCCATAGGACAGGGTGAGCTCCTTGGCCAAAATAAAAGGCTTAAATAATAATAACTCCATTAATGGAAAGCATATCCAGTATTAAGTGACGTCTCAACGGTTGAGCATAGACAACAGTACCGTACCGCCCAGAGAAGCAATTGGGATGACCAGTCCTCGTTAGTATAGTGGACAGTATCTCCGCCTGTCACGCGGAAGACCGGGGTTCGATTAGTCTTCTTCTTTATCACGACCAAACACCTTGCATAAGCTCAGGCTTTACCGTGGAAGGCGCTGTTAAAGTCAACCTGCCGTTCAAGACTCACTTGATTATGTTTAGCTAATTGCATTTGAAAGATTTTACTTTCAAGAAAGCGTTTGCAATAGGTTTGTAAAAGGTGTTTTTTGAATGTTTTGCCTGCGTCTTTTTTTTTTGTGGCATTTTCACTGTTCTGACCAGCGTGTTCCGTTCCGAACGCTTGGAAACAGTGAATAATTTTGCGAAGCAATCGGTTCAAAGCTTTGTTTCTCCCATCACTACCCTTTTGTGCTTGGTAAAACTTACATTCACACTGCTGCCTTGGACAAAACAGCCAACTCTTTTAGCCACGCTCTTTAGTAAATCTTTAATAAAAGGCGAAAGATTTATGCGTGAATGAAGAGAAACTCGAGCTGTACCCATGAGACGTTGGGACAATGTGGTCGCAAGCACATGCAACCATGCTCAGCAAGGGTAATGTGTGGTGCAGGCTCCTCCCATCCAGCTTATTTTCTTTAAAAAAAAAACAGTAATACAGCCATATCCATTAGAGGAAGGAGCAAATGTAAATAGAATCTGCCCCATCACCAAATGTCCGCAAACCCTGTCCGAGAGGATGTCACTTAATCCGATAGTATGTCGAAGACCAGTGGTAGTATTCGCATGAGATTTTTATGAACTTCCTGGATGCTAAATGAACAAACCCTTCATCTCCTTGGATTGCGGGGGGATACCTCCTTAGGACAGGGTGAGCTCCTTGGCCAAAATAAAAGGCTTAAATAATAACAACTCCATTAATGGAAAGCATATCCAGTATTAAGTGATGTCTCAACGGTTGAGCATAGACAGCAGTGCGGTACCGCCCAGAGAACCTACTGTGATGGCCAGTCCTCGTTAGTATAGTGGACAGTATCTCCGCCTGTCACGCGGAAGACCGGGGTTCGATTCCCCGACGGGGAGTCTTCTTCTTTATCACGACCAAACACCTTGCATAAGCTCAGGCTTTACCGTGGAAGGCGCTGTTAAAGTCAACCTGCCTTTCAAGACTCACTTGATTATGTTTAGCTAATTGCATTTTAAAAATTTTACTTTCAAGAAAGCATTTGCAATAGGTTTGTAAAATGTGTTTTTTGAATGTTTGGCCTGAGTCTTTTTTTTTTTGTGTGGCATTTTCACTGTTCTGACCAGCGTGTTGCGTTCCGAACGCTTGGAAACAGTGAATAATGTTGCGAAACAATCGGTTCAAAGCTTTGTTTCTCCCATCACTACCCTTTTGTGCTTGGTAAAACTTACATTCACACCGCTGTCTTGGACAAAACAGCCAATTCTTTTAGCCACGCTCGATCTGTGGCCCAGCCTATTGTGGTACTTTGTTACAAGCTGCCAAAAGTCCTGTGTTCTTGAACAAACACATGTAGCTCTCCTGTGAGAAGAGCATCCAAAAATATCAGAAACTCTCAATTGTTCCCCTCCACGGAAATCTTTAGTAAAAGGCGAAAGATTTATGCGTGAATGAAGAGAAACTCGAGCTGTACCCATGAGACGTTGGGACAATGTGGTCGCAAGCACATGCAACCATGCTCAGCAAGGGTAATGTCTGGTGCAGGCTCCTCCCATCCAGCTTATTTTCTTTAAAAAAAAAAACAATAATACAGCCATATCCATTAGAGGAAGGAGCAAATGTAAAAAGAATCTGCCCCATCACCGAATGTCTGCAAACCCTGTCCAAGAGGATGTCACTGAATCCGATAGTATGTCGAAGACCAGTGGTAGTATTCGCATGAGATTTTTATGAACTTCCTGGATGCTAAATGAACAAACCCTTCATCTCCTTGGATTGCGGGTGGATACCTCCATAGGACAGGGTGAGCTCCTTGGCCAAAATAAAAGGCTTAAATAATTATAACTCCATTAATGGAAAGCATATCCAGTATTAAGTTACGTCTCAACGGTTGAGCATAGACAACAGTAACGTACCACCCAGAGAAGGCACTGTGATGATCATTCCTCGTTAGTATAGTGGACAGTATCTCCGCCTGTCACCCGGTAGAGCGGGGTTCAATTCCCCGACGGGGAGTCTTCTCCTTTATCATGACCAATCACCTTGCATAAGCTCAGGCTTTACCGTGGAAGGCGCTGTTAAAGTCAACCTGCCGTTCAAGACTCATTTGATTATATTTAGCTAATTGCATTTGAAAGATTTTACTTTCAAGAAAGCGTTTGCAATAGGTTTGTAAAATGTGTTTTTTGAATGTTTGGCCTGAGTCTTTTTTTTTTTGTGGCATTTTCACTGTTCAGACCAGCGTGTTCCGTTCCGAACGCTTGGAAACAGTGAATAATTTTGCGAAGCAATCAGTTCAAAGCTTTGTTTCTCCCATCACTACCCTTTTGTGCTTGGTAAAACTTACATTAACACCGCTGTCTTGGATATAACAGCCAATTATTTTAGCCACGCTCGATCTGTGGCCCAGCCTATTGTGGTACTTTGTTACAAGCTGCCAAACGTCCTCTGTTCTTGAACAAACACATGTAGCTCTGCTGTGAGCAGAGCATCCAAAAATATCAGAAACTCTCAAATGTTCCCCTCCACGGAAATCTTTAGTAAAAGGCGAAAGATTTATGCGTGAATGAAGAGAAACTCGAGCTGTACCCATGAGACGTTGGGACAATGTGGTCGCAAGCACATGCAACCATGCTCAGCAAGGGTAATGTCTGGTGCAGGCTCCTCCCATCCAGCTTATTTTCTTTTAAAAAAAAACAATAATACAGCCATATCGATTAGAGGAAGGAGCAAATGTAAAAAGAATCTGCCCCATCACCAAATGTCCGCAAACCCTGTCCAAGAGGATGTCACTGAATCCGATAGTATGTCGAAGACCAGTGGTAGTATTCGCATGAGATTTTTATGAACTTCCTGGATGCTAAATGAACAAACCCTTCATCTCCTTGGATTGCGGGTGGATACCTCCATAGGACAGGGTGAGCTCCTTGGCCAAAATAAAAGGCTTAAATAATAATAACTCCATTAATGGAAAGCATATCCAGTATTAAGTGACGTCTCACCGGTTGAGCATAGACAACAGTACCGTACCGCCCAGAGAAGCAATTGGGATGACCAGTCCTCGTTAGTATAGTGGACAGTATCTCCGCCTGTCACACGGAAGACCGGGGTTCGATTAGTCTTCTTCTTTATCACGACCAAACACCTTGCATAAGCTCAGGCTTTACCGTGGAAGGCGCTGTTAAAGTCAACCTGCCGTTCAAGACTCACTTGATTATGTTTAGCTAATTGCATTTGAAAGATTTTACTTTCAAGAAAGCGTTTGCAATAGGTTTGTAAAAGGTGTTTTTTGAATGTTTTGCCTGCGTCTTTTTTTTTTGTGGCATTTTCACTGTTCTGACCAGCGTGTTCCGTTCCGAACGCTTGGAAACAGTAAATAATTTTGCGAAGCAATCGGTTCAAAGCTTTGTTTCTCCCATCACTACCCTTTTGTGCTTGGTAAAACTTACATTCACACTGCTGCCTTGGACAAAACAGCCAACTCTTTTAGCCACGCTCTTTAGTAAATCTTTAATAAAAGGCGAAAGATTTATGCGTGAATGAAGAGAAACTCGAGCTGTACCCATGAGACGTTGGGACAATGTGGTCGCAAGCACATGCAACCATGCTCAGCAAGGGTAATGTGTGGTGCAGGCTCCTCCCATCCAGCTTATTTTCTTTAAAAAAAAACAGTAATACAGCCATATCCATTAGAGGAAGGAGCAAATGTAAATAGAATCTGCCCCATCACCAAATGTCCGCAAACCCTGTCCGAGAGGATGTCACTTAATCCGATAGTATGTCGAAGACCAGTGGTAGTATTCGCATGAGATTTTTATGAACTTCCTGGATGCTAAATGAACAAACCCTTCATCTCCTTGGATTGCGGGGGGATACCTCCATAGGACAGGGTGAGCTCCTTGGCCAAAATAAAAGGCTTAAATAATAACAACTCCATTAATGGAAAGCATATCCAGTATTAAGTGACGTCTCAACGGTTGAGCATAGACAGCAGTGCGGTACCGCCCAGAGAAGCTACTGTGATGGCCAGTCCACGTTAGTATAGTGGACAGTATCTCCGCCTGTCACGCGGAAGACCGGGGTTCGATTCCCCGACGGGGAGTCTTCTTCTTTATCACGACCAAACACCTTGCATAAGCTCAGGCTTTACCGTGGAAGGCGCTGTTAAAGTCAACCTGCCTTTCAAGACTCACTTGATTATGTTTAGCTAATTGCAGTTTAAAAATTTTACTTTCAAGAAAGCATTTGCAATAGGTTTGTAAAATGTGTTTTTTGAATGTTTGACCTGAGTCTTTTTTTTTTTTGTGGCATTTTCACTGTTCTGACCAGCGTGTTGCGTTCCGAACGCTTGGAAACAGTGAATAATGTTGCGATACAATCGGTTCAAAGCTTTGTTTCTCCCATCACTACCCTTTTGTGCTTGTTAAAACTTACATTCACACCGCTGTCTTGGACAAAACAGCCAATTCTTTTAGCCACGCTCGATCTGTGGCCCAGCCTATTGTGGTACTTTGTTACAAGCTGCCAAACGTCCTGTGTTCTTGAACAAACACATGTAGCTCTCCTGTGAGAAGAGCATCCAAAAATATCAGAAACTCTCAAATTTTCCCTCCACGGAAATCTTTAGTGAAAGGCGAAAGATTTATGCGTGAATGAAGAGAAACTCGAGCTGTACCCATGAGACGTTGGGACAATGTGGTCGCAAGCACATGCAACCATGCTCAGCAAGGGTAATGTCTGGTGCAGGCTCCTCCCATCCAGCTTATTTTCTTTAAAAAAAAAAAAACACAATAATACAGCCATATCCATTAGAGGAAGGAGCAAATGTAAAAAGAATCTGCCCCATCACCAAATGTCTGCAAACCCTGTCCAAGAGGATGTCACTGAATCCGATAGTATGTCGAAGACCAGTGGTAGTATTCGCATGAGATTTTTATGAACTTCCTGGATGCTAAATGAACAAACCCTTCATCTCCTTGGATTGCGGGTGGATATCTCCATAGGACAGGGTGAGCTCCTTGGCCAAAATAAAAGGCTTAAATAATTATAACTCCATTAATGGAAAGCATATCCAGTATTAAGTTACGTCTCAACGGTTGAGCATAGACAACAGTAACGTACCACCCAGAGAAGGCACTGTGATGATCAGTCCTCGTTAGTATAGTGGACAGTATCTCCGCCTGTCACCCGGTAGAGCGGGGTTCAATTCCCCGACGGGGAGTCTTCTCCTTTATCATGACCAAACACCTTGCATAAGCTCAGGCTTTACCGTGGAAGGCGCTGTTAAAGTCAACCTGCCGTTCAAGACTCATTTGATTATGTTTAGCTAATTGCATTTGAAAGATTTTACTTTCAAGAAAGCGTTTGCAATAGGTTTGTAAAATGTGTTTTTTGAATGTTTGGCCTGAGTCTTTTTTTTGTGTGGCATTTTCACTGTTCTGACCAGCGTGTTCCGTTCCGAACGCTTGGAAACAGTGAATAATTTTGCGAAGCAATCAGTTCAAAGCTTTGTTTCTCCCATCACTACCCTTTTGTGCTTGGTAAAACTTACATTAACACCGCTGTCTTGGATATAACAGCCAATTATTTTAGCCACGCTCGATCTGTGGCCCAGCCTATTGTGGTACTTTGTTACAAGCTGCCAAACGTCCTCTGTTCTTGAACAAACACATGTAGCTCTGCTGTGAGCAGAGCATCCAAAAATATCAGAAACTCTCAAATGTTCCCCTCCACGGAAATCTTTAGTAAAAGGCGAAAGATTTATGCGTGAATGAAGAGAAACTCGAGCTGTACCCATGAGACGTTGGGACAATGTGGTCGCAAGCACATGCAACCATGCTCAGCAAGGGTAATGTCTGGTGCAGGCTCCTCCCATCCAGCTTATTTTCTTTAAAAAAAAAACAATAATACAGCCATATCGATTAGAGGAAGGAGCAAATGTAAAAAGAATCTGCCCCATCACCAAATGTCCGCAAACCCTGTCCAAGAGGATGTCACTGAATCCGATAGTATGTCGAAGACCAGTGGTAGTATTCGCATGAGATTTTTATGAACTTCCTGGATGCTAAATGAACAAACCCTTCATCTCCTTGGATTGCGGGTGGATACCTCCATAGGACAGGGTGAGCTCCTTGGCCAAAATAAAAGGCTTAAATAATTATAACTCCATTAATGGAAAGCATATCCAGTATTAAGTGACGTCTCAACGGTTGAGCATAGACAACAGTACCGTGCCGCCCAGAGAAGCCACTGTGATGACCAGTCCTTGTTAGTATAGTGGACAGTATCTCCGCCTGACACGCGGAAGACCGGGGTTCAATTCCCCGACGGGGAGTCTTCTCCTTTATCATGACCAAACACCTTGCATAAGCTCAGGCTTTACCGTGGAAGGCGCTGTTAAAGTCAACCTGCCGTTCAAGACTCACTTGATTTTGTTTAGCTAATTGCATTTGAAAGATTTTACTTTCAAGAAAGCGTTTGCAATAGGTTTGTAAAAGGTGTTTTTCTGAATGTTTGGCCTGAGTCTTTTTTTTTTGTGGCATTTTCACTGTTCTGACCAGCGTGTTCCGTTCCGAATGCTTGGAAACAGTGAACAATTTTGCGAAGCAATCAGTTCAAAGCAAGGTTATAATCCTTAACGAAAACGAACGAAAAAACGAAAACTAGGTGGGAAAAAACATTGTCGTTAACTAAAATAAAAATAAAAACGAGGCATTACAAAAAAACGATAACTAACTAAAACTGTAATGTGTGTTTGGCAAAACTAACTAAAATAAAATAAAATAATAGAGTAAATGTCCTTAGTTTTCGTCTTTGTAAATGTCTTTCATTTTTAACGCTATTTAAAACACGCAGTGTATTCGTTCAGCTGCATTTCCTTTCGCTGCTCTCCCTCCGTCTCTCTGTCACATGCACGCGCACACACACACACACACACACACACACACACACACACAGCCCCTCCCCTCCGTGCACACCGCGTCTCCATGAAAACGAGGGTTCGACGTTGAAAGCAAGTTCGCGAAAGGTTGGTATCTCGTGAACACCTTTACACAATCACACATTAAAAAGTGGTGCAAAAATATTTTTAATTCTGAATACATTATTGTCTGTGTGTTAATGTCGACCCGAGAAGCGATTGCGCCTTCTTTAGAAAGTTAACTAGTCGCAAATTTGAGGTAAAATGCACTTGGGTTGTCGATATCAAATATATAAGCTGTGATTCAAATATTAAATAATTTTATGTCATTATTCAATACAGATGAGTAGCCGGTCCGACATTAATTTTATGGCCCGCGTCATGCAAAAGATGAATGCACTTTTTATTTTATTTTTAGTTCAAAGGTTGTGCGAATGTTAGACAGTGTGCCTTATATGTAGCCTATATGTTTAATACCGCGGAGTCGGACGCTTTGGATAATCCGTGGTTCAATTAATAAAAAATAACACTTATCATCGTCATTGCGATGTGTGTGGAATGTTTAATGTAGCTTTATATAGCTACTTGATATCTCCGAAATGTAACCATTAACTTGATAAGCGCAACAAATAGCGAAACAAGCGGTAAAGCTGTCAGTTTGTGTGTGCACGCAGAGCTCGTGCATTCAGAGCTGCGCACTTTCAATTGCGTAATTTAAATATCACACTTTAATTATTTATAGCTCATAACTTATAAAAAATAAAATAAAACAAGGTGTTATTACTATATGACAAATGATAGACAGCTATACAGCGCGCAAGGACTGAATTGAGCTCTCTTTCGCGTCTGAATGGACAAATACACAGCATTATGTATAAATGTCCGTTTTGGAGAGTATTCATGCAAACACAGTCAGTTATGTCTTTACAGAACATACAGTTGTGAGAATATCGGATGTGCATCAGTGCAATTGGATCTGCACTCGGTCTTAAAGTGACAGTGCGTAATAAACCTAATGCCGTCTGTGCACTTAATATCAATCAAACAACAAAATAAAAAGAGAAAATAATTCACTGCTCTTTAATGAGAAATAGCCTGTATTTGCTCAATGATTTTCTCCATGTATTTTGAGTTTTTTAATACTCTTGAGTATTATTTTTGTTTTAATACATTTATAATCTACTTTTTTGTTCCAGATTTTTTTTATTTTTATTTTCATATTCAGTATTACTTTAAATCGGACAAAGACTAGCAATACTTACCTTGCAAGGAGGTTTTTAATACTCTGTTTGGGTATGAACTCTTTTTTTGTGCTTAATTTTAATAATTAATATTGCTAGAAAACTGTTAATCCACTTTTTTGTTCCAGATTTTGTTTCACGTTCAGTATTAGCCTACTTTAAATAGGACAAACACTAGCAAGACTTACCTAGCAAGATAGGCAATACACAATATTTCGTACTTATTTAGAAATGCAGTTTATGTCGTCTTTAGTCTATTTGCTATTTAATTTTTTTTCCTGGCACACGTCACTTACACATTTTGCACTTTACTGCGGAGTCTTGTGCAGACTGTTTACATATTTGTGCCCATATGTACATTTTATGTACTGGTTTTATTGTTGAATAGATATTTCTAAAATTGTATGATGTTTTCGTTGAGTTATTATTACCCAATTCTTTTTCTGACCTTTTTGAATCTTGCCCCTGACAAATAACCCAAAATCCAAAAAAAGACTAAAACTAACATTAAAACTAATAAAAACTAAACTAAAACTAAGCATTTTCAAAAAATAAAAACTAAACTAAACTAGCAAACCGACTTTAAAAACTAATTAAAACTAAACTGAATTTGAAAACCAAAATTCAAAACGAAATAAAAATAAAAACTAATGAAAAATGCAAAACTATAATAACCTTGGTTCAAAGCTTTGTTTCTCCCATCACTACCCTTTTGTGCTTGGTAAAACTTACATTCACACCGCTGTCTTGGACAAAACAGCCAATTCTTTTAGCCACGCTCGATCTGTGGCCCGGCCTATTGTGGTACTTTGTTACAAGCTGCCAAACGTCCTCTGTTCTTGAATAAACACATGTAGCTCTGCTGTGAGCAGAGCATCCAAAAATATCAGAAACTCTCAAATGTTCCCCTCCACGGAAATCTTTAGTAAAAGGCGAAAGATTTATGCGTGAATGAAGAGAAACTCGAGCTGTACCCATGAGACGTTGGGACAATGTGGTCGCAAGCACATGCAACCATGCTCAGCAAGGGTAATGTCTGGTGCAGGCTCCTCCCATCCAGCTTATTTTCTTTAAAAAAACAAACAATAATACAGCCATATCCATTAGAGGAAGGAGCAAATGTAAAAAGAATCTGCCCCATCACCAAATGTCCGCAAACCCTATCCAAGAGGATGTCACTGAATCCGATAATATGTCGAAGACCAGTGGTAGTATTCGCATGAGATTTTTATGAACTTCCTGGATGCTAAATGAACAAACCCTTCATCTCCTTGGATTGCGGGTGGATACCTCTATAGGACAGGGTGAGCTCCTTGGCCAAAATAAAAGGCTTAAATAATAATAACTCCATTAATGGAAAGCATATCCAGTATTAAGTGACGTCTCAACGGTTGAGCATAGACAACAGTACCGTACCGCCCAGAGAAGCAATTGGGATGACCAGTCCTCGTTAGTATAGTGGACAGTATCTCCGCCTGTCACACGGAAGACCGGGGTTCGATTAGTCTTCTTCTTTATCACGACCAAACACCTTGCATAAGCTCAGGCTTTACCGTGGAAGGCGCTGTTAAAGTCAACCTGCCGTTCAAGACTCACTTGATTATGTTTAGCTAATTGCATTTGAAAGATTTTACTTTCAAGAAAGCGTTTGCAATAGGTTTGTAAAAGGTGTTTTTTGAATGTTTTGCCTGCGTCTTTTTTTTTTGTGGCATTTTCACTGTTCTGACCAGCGTGTTCCGTTCCGAACGCTTGGAAACAGTGAATAATTTTGCGAAGCAATCGGTTCAAAGCTTTGTTTCTCCCATCACTACCCTTTTGTGCTTGGTAAAACTTACATTCACACTGCTGCCTTGGACAAAACAGCCAACTCTTTTAGCCACGCTCTTTAGTAAATCTTTAATAAAAGGCGAAAGATTTATGCGTGAATGAAGAGAAACTCGAGCTGTACCCATGAGACGTTGGGACAATGTGGTCGCAAGCACATGCAACCATGCTCAGCAAGGGTAATGTGTGGTGCAGGCTCCTCCCATCCAGCTTATTTTCTTTAAAAAAAAAACAGTAATACAGCCATATCCATTAGAGGAAGGAGCAAATGTAAATAGAATCTGCCCCATCACCAAATGTCCGCAAACCCTGTCCGAGAGGATGTCACTTAATCCGATAGTATGTCGAAGACCAGTGGTAGTATTCGCATGAGATTTTTATGAACTTCCTGGATGCTAAATGAACAAACCCTTCATCTCCTTGGATTGCGGGGGATACCTCCATAGGACAGGGTGAGCTCCTTGTCAAAATAAAAGGCTTAAATAATAACAACTCCATTAATGGAAAGCATATCCAGTATTAAGTGACGTCTCAACGGTTGAGCATAGACAGCAGTGCGGTACCGCCCAGAGAAGCTACTGTGATGGCCTGTCACGCGGAAGACCGGGGTTCGATTCCCCGACGGGGAGTCTTCTTCTTTATCACGACCAAACACCTTGCATAAGCTCAGGCTTTACCGTGGAAGGCGCTGTTAAAGTCAACCTGCCTTTCAAGACTCACTTGATTATGTTTAGCTAATTGCATTTTAAAAATTTTACTTTCAAGAAAGCATTTGCAATAGGTTTGTAAAATGTGTTTTTTGAATGTTTGGCCTGAGTCTTTTTTTTTTTTTGTGGCATTTTCACTGTTCTGACCAGCGTGTTGCGTTCCGAACGCTTGGAAACAGTGAATAATGTTGCGAAACAATCGGTTCAAAGCTTTGTTTCTCCCATCACTACCCTTTTGTGCTTGGTAAAACTTACATTCACACCGCTGTCTTGGACAAAACAGCCAATTCTTTTAGCCACGCTCGATCTGTGGCCCAGCCTATTGTGGTACTTTGTTACAAGCTGCCAAAAGTCCTGTGTTCTTGAACAAACACATGTAGCTCTCCTGTGAGAAGAGCATCCAAAAATATCAGAAACTCTCAAATGTTCCCCTCCACGGAAATCTTTAGTAAAAGGCGAAAGATTTATGCGTGAATGAAGAGAAACTCGAGCTGTACCCATGAGACGTTGGGACAATGTGGTCGCAAGCACATGCAACCATGCTCAGCAAGGGTAATGTCTGGTGCAGGCTCCTCCCATCCAGCTTATTTTCTTTAAAAAAAAAACACAATAATACAGCCATATCCATTAGAGGAAGGAGCAAATGTAAAAAGAATCTGCCCCATCACCAAATGTCTGCAAACCCTGTCCAAGAGGATGTCACTGAATCCGATAGTATGTCGAAGACCAGTGGTAGTATTCGCATGAGATTTTTATGAACTTCCTGGATGCTAAATGAACAAACCCTTCATCTCCTTGGATTGCGGGTGGATACCTCCATAGGACAGGGTGAGCTCCTTGGCCAAAATAAAAGGCTTAAATAATTATAACTCCATTAATGGAAAGCATATCCAGTATTAAGTTACGTCTCAACGGTTGAGCATAGACAACAGTAACGTACCACCCAGAGAAGGCACTGTGATGATCATTCCTCGTTAGTATAGTGGACAGTATCTCCGCCTGTCACCTGGTAGAGCGGGGTTCAATTCCCCGACGGGGAGTCTTCTCCTTTATCATGACCAAACACCTTGCATAAGCTCAGGCTTTACCGTGGAAGGCGCTGTTAAAGTCAACCTGCCGTTCAAGACTCATTTGATTATGTTTAGCTAATTGCATTTGAAAGATTTTACTTTCAAGAAAGCGTTTGCAATAGGTTTGTAAAATGTGTTTTTTGAATGTTTGGCCTGAGTCTTTTTTTTTTTGTGGCATTTTCACTGTTCTGACCAGCGTGTTCCGTTCCGAACGCTTGGAAACAGTGAATAATTTTGCGAAGCAATCAGTTCAAAGCTTTGTTTCTCCCATCACTACCCTTTTGTGCTTGGTAAAACTTACATTAACACCGCTGTCTTGGATATAACAGCCAATTATTTTAGCCACGCTCGATCTGTGGCCCAGCCTATTGTGGTACTTTGTTACAAGCTGCCAAACGTCCTCTGTTCTTGAACAAACACATGTAGCTCTGCTGTGAGCAGAGCATCCAAAAATATCAGAAACTCTCAAATGTTCCCCTCCACGGAAATCTTTAGTTAAAGGCGAAAGATTTATGCGTGAATGAAGAGAAACTCGAGCTGTACCCATGAGACGTTGGGACAATGTGGTCGCAAGCACATGCAACCATGCTCAGCAAGGGTAATGTCTGGTGCAGGCTCCTCCCATCCAGCTTATTTTCTTTTAAAAAAAAACAATAATACAGCCATATCGATTAGAGGAAGGAGCAAATGTAAAAAGAATCTGCCCCATCACCAAATGTCCGCAAACCCTGTCCAAGAGGATGTCACTGAATCCGATAGTATGTCGAAGACCAGTGGTAGTATTCGCATGAGATTTTTATGAACTTCCTGGATGCTAAATGAACAAACCCTTCATCTCCTTGGATTGCGGGTGGATACCTCCATAGGACAGGGTGAGCTCCTTGGCCAAAATAAAAGGCTTAAATAATAATAACTCCATTAATGGAAAGCATATCCAGTATTAAGTGACGTCTCAACGGTTGAGCATAGACAACAGTACCGTACCGCCCAGAGAAGCAATTGGGATGACCAGTCCTCGTTAGTATAGTGGACAGTATCTCCGCCTGTCACACGGAAGACCGGGGTTCGATTAGTCTTCTTCTTTATCACGACCAAACACCTTGCATAAGCTCAGGCTTTACCGTGGAAGGCGCTGTTAAAGTCAACCTGCCGTTCAAGACTCACTTGATTATGTTTAGCTAATTGCATTTGAAAGATTTTACTTTCAAGAAAGCGTTTGCAATAGGTTTGTAAAAGGTGTTTTTTGAATGTTTTGCCTGCGTCTTTTTTTTTTGTGGCATTTTCACTGTTCTGACCAGCGTGTTCCGTTCCGAACGCTTGGAAACAGTAAATAATTTTGCGAAGCAATCGGTTCAAAGCTTTGTTTCTCCCATCACTACCCTTTTGTGCTTGGTAAAACTTACATTCACACTGCTGCCTTGGACAAAACAGCCAACTCTTTTAGCCACGCTCTTTAGTAAATCTTTAATAAAAGGCGAAAGATTTATGCGTGAATGAAGAGAAACTCGAGCTGTACCCATGAGACGTTGGGACAATGTGGTCGCAAGCACATGCAACCATGCTCAGCAAGGGTAATGTGTGGTGCAGGCTCCTCCCATCCAGCTTATTTTCTTTAAAAAAAAAACAGTAATACAGCCATATCCATTAGAGGAAGGAGCAAATGTAAATAGAATCTGCCCCATCACCAAATGTCCGCAAACCCTGTCCGAGAGGATGTCACTTAATCCGATAGTATGTCGAAGACCAGTGGTAGTATTCGCATGAGATTTTTATGAACTTCCTGGATGCTAAATGAACAAACCCTTCATCTCCTTGGATTGCGGGGGGATACCTCCATAGGACAGGGTGAGCTCCTTGGCCAAAATAAAAGGCTTAAATAATAACAACTCCATTAATGGAAAGCATATCCAGTATTAAGTGACGTCTCAACGGTTGAGCATAGACAGCAGTGCGGTACCGCCCAGAGAAGCTACTGTGATGGCCAGTCCTCGTTAGTATAGTGGACAGTATCTCCGCCTGTCACGCGGAAGACCGGGGTTTGATTCCCCGACGGGAAGTCTTCTTCTCTATCACGACCAAACACCTTGCATAAGCTCAGGCTTTACCGTGGAAGGCGCTGTTAAAGTCAACCTGCCTTTCAAGACTCACTTGATTATGTTTAGCTAATTGCATTTTAAAAATTTTACTTTCAAGAAAGCATTTGCAATAGGTTTGTAAAATGTGTTTTTTGAATGTTTGGCCTGAGTCTTTTTTTTTTTTTGTGGCATTTTCACTGTTCTGACCAGCGTGTTGCGTTCCGAACGCTTGGAAACAGTGAATAATGTTGCGAAACAATCGGTTCAAAGGTTTGTTTCTCCCATCACTACCCTTTTGTGCTTGGTAAAACTTACATTCACACCGCTGTCTTGGACAAAACAGCCAATTCTTTTAGCCACGCTCGATCTGTGGCCCAGCCTATTGTGGTACTTTGTTACAAGCTGCCAAACGTCCTGTGTTCTTGAACAAACACATGTAGCTCTCCTGTGAGAAGAGCATCCAAAAATATCAGAAACTCTCAAATGTTCCCCTCCACGGAAATCTTTAGTAAAAGGCGAAAGATTTATGCGTGAATGAAGAGAAACTCGAGCTGTACCCATGAGACGTTGGGACAATGTGGTCGCAAGCACATGCAACCATGCTCAGCAAGGGTAATGTCTGGTGCAGGCTCCTCCCATCCAGCTTATTTTCTTTAAAAAAAAAAAACAATAATACAGCCATATCCATTAGAGGAAGGAGCAAATGTAAAAAGAATCTGCCCCATCACCAAATGTCTGCAAACCCTGTCCAAGAGGATGTCACTGAATCCGATAGTATGTCGAAGACCAGTGTTAGTATTCGCATGAGATTTTTATGAACTTCCTGGATGCTAAATGAACAAACCCTTCATCTCCTTGGATTGCGGGTGGATACCTCCATAGGACAGGGTGAGCTCCTTGGCCAAAATAAAAGGCTTAAATAATTATAACTCCATTAATGGAAAGCATATCCAGTATTAAGTTACGTCTCAACGGTTGAGCATAGACAACAGTAACGTACCACCCAGAGAAGGCACTGTGATGATCATTCCTCGTTAGTATAGTGGACAGTATCTCCGCCTGTCACCCGGTAGAGCGGGGTTCAATTCCCCGACGGGGAGTCTTCTTCTTTATCATGACCAAACACCTTGCATAAGCTCAGGCTTTACCGTGGAAGGCGCTGTTAAAGTCAACCTGCCGTTCAAGACTAATTTGATTATGTTTAGCTAATTGCATTTGAAAGATTTTACTTTCAAGAAAGCGTTTGCAATAGGTTTGTAAAATGTGTTTTTTGAATGTTTGGCCTGAGTCTTTTTTTTTTGTGGCATTTTCACTGTTCTGACCAGCGTGTTCCGTTCCGAACGCTTGGAAACAGTGAATAATTTTGCGAAGCAATCAGTTCAAAGCTTTGTTTCTCCCATCACTACCCTTTTGTGCTTGGTAAAACTTACATTCACACCGCTGTCTTGGATATAACAGCCAATTATTTTAGCCACGCTCGATCTGTGGCCCAGCCTATTGTGGTACTTTGTTACAAGCTGCCAAACGTCCTCTGTTCTTGAACAAACACATGTAGCTCTGCTGTGAGCAGAGCATACAAAAATATCAGAAACTCGCAAATGTTCCCCTCCACGGAAATCTTTAGTAAAAGGCGAAAGATTTATGCGTGAATGAAGAGAAACTCGAGCTGTACCCATGAGACGTTGGGACAATGTGGTCGCAAGCACATGCAACCATGCTCAGCAAGGGTAATGTCTGGTGCAGGCTCCTCCCATCCAGCTTATTTTCTTTAAAAAAAAAACAATAATACAGCCATATCGATTAGAGGAAGGAGCAAATGTAAAAAGAATCTGCCCCATCACCAAATGTCCGCAAACCCTGTCCAAGAGGATGTCACTGAATCCGATAGTATGTCGAAGACCAGTGGTAGTATTCGCATGAGATTTTTATGAACTTCCTGGATGCTAAATGAACAAACCCTTCATCTCCTTGGATTGCGGGTGGATACCTCCATAGGACAGGGTGAGCTCCTTGGCCAAAATAAAAGGCTTAAATAATTATAACTCCATTAATGGAAAGCATATCCAGTATTAAGTGACGTCTCAACGGTTGAGCATAGACAACAGTACCGTACCGCCCAGAGAAGCAATTGGGATGACCAGTCCTCGTTAGTATAGTGGACAGTATCTCCGCCTGTCACACGGAAGACCGGGGTTCGATTAGTCTTCTTCTTTATCACGACCAAACACCTTGCATAAGCTCAGGCTTTACCGTGGAAGGCGCTGTTAAAGTCAACCTGCCGTTCAAGACTCACTTGATTATGTTTAGCTAATTGCATTTGAAAGATTTTACTTTCAAGAAAGCGTTTGCAATAGGTTTGTAAAAGGTGTTTTTTGAATGTTTTGCCTGCGTCTTTTTTTTTTGTGGCATTTTCACTGTTCTGACCAGCGTGTTCCGTTCCGAACGCTTGGAAACAGTAAATAATTTTGCGAAGCAATCGGTTCAAAGCTTTGTTTCTCCCATCACTACCCTTTTGTGCTTGGTAAAACTTACATTCACACTGCTGCCTTGGACAAAACAGCCAACTCTTTTAGCCACGCTCTTTAGTAAATCTTTAATAAAAGGCGAAAGATTTATGCGTGAATGAAGAGAAACTCGAGCTGTACCCATGAGACGTTGGGACAATGTGGTCGCAAGCACATGCAACCATGCTCAGCAAGGGTAATGTGTGGTGCAGGCTCCTCCCATCCAGCTTATTTTCTTTAAAAAAAAAACAGTAATACAGCCATATCCATTAGAGGAAGGAGCAAATGTAAATAGAATCTGCCCCATCACCAAATGTCCGCAAACCCTGTCCGAGAGGATGTCACTTAATCCGATAGTATGTCGAAGACCAGTGGTAGTATTCGCATGAGATTTTTATGAACTTCCTGGATGCTAAATGAACAAACCCTTCATCTCCTTGGATTGCGGGGGGATACCTCCATAGGACAGGGTGAGCTCCTTGGCCAAAATAAAAGGCTTAAATAATAACAACTCCATTAATGGAAAGCATATCCAGTATTAAGTGACGTCTCAACGGTTGAGCATAGACAGCAGTGCGGTACCGCCCAGAGAAGCTACTGTGATGGCCAGTCCTCGTTAGTATAGTGGACAGTATCTCCGCCTGTCACGCGGAAGACCGGGGTTCGATTCCCCGACGGGGAGTCTTCTTCTTTATCACGACCAAACACCTTGCATAAGCTCAGGCTTTACCGTGGAAGGCGCTGTTAAAGTCAACCTGCCTTTCAAGACTCACTTGATTATGTTTAGCTAATTGCATTTTAAAAATTTTACTTTCAAGAAAGCATTTGCAATAGGTTTGTAAAATGTGTTTTTTGAATGTTTGGCCTGAGTCTTTTTTTTTTTTTGTGGCATTTTCACTGTTCTGACCAGCGTGTTGCGTTCCGAACGCTTGGAAACAGTGAATAATGTTGCGAAACAATCGGTTCAAAGCTTTGTTTCTCCCATCACTACCCTTTTGTGCTTGGTAAAACTTACATTCACACCGCTGTCTTGGACAAAACAGCCAATTCTTTTAGCCACGCTCGATCTGTGGCCCAGCCTATTGTGGTACTTTGTTACAAGCTGCCAAACGTCCTGTGTTCTTGAACAAACACATGTAGCTCTCCTGTGAGAAGAGCATCCAAAAATATCAGAAACTCTCAAATGTTCCCCTCCACGGAAATCTTTAGTAAAAGGCGAAAGATTTATGCGTGAATGAAGAGAAACTCGAGCTGTACCCATGAGACGTTGGGACAATGTTGTCGCAAGCACATGCAACCATGCTCAGCAAGGGTAATGTCTGGTGCAGGCTCCTCCCATCCAGCTTATTTTCTTTAAAAAAAAAAAAACAATAATACAGCCATATCCATTAGAGGAAGGAGCAAATGTAAAAAGAATCTGCCCCATCACCAAATGTCTGCAAACCCTGTCCAAGAGGATGTCACTGAATCCGATAGTATGTCGAAGACCAGTGGTAGTATTCGCATGAGATTTTTATGAACTTCCTGGATGCTAAATGAACAAACCCTTCATCTCCTTGGATTGCGGGTGGATACCTCCATAGGACAGGGTGAGCTCCTTGGCCAAAATAAAAGGCTTAAATAATTATAACTCCATTAATGGAAAGCATATCCAGTATTAAGTTACGTCTCAACGGTTGAGCATAGACAACAGTAACGTACCACCCAGAGAAGGCACTGTGATGATCATTCCTCGTTAGTATAGTGGACAGTATCTCCGCCTGTCACCCGGTAGAGCGGGGTTCAATTCCCCGACGGGGAGTCTTCTCCTTTATCATGACCAAACACCTTGCATAAGCTCAGGCTTTACCGTGGAAGGCGCTGTTAAAGTCAACCTGCCGTTCAAGACTAATTTGATTATGTTTAGCTAATTGCATTTGAAAGATTTTACTTTCAAGAAAGCGTTTGCAATAGGTTTGTAAAATGTGTTTTTTGAATGTTTGGCCTGAGTCTTTTTTTTTTGTGGCATTTTCACTGTTCTGACCAGCGTGTTCCGTTCCGAACGCTTGGAAACAGTGAATAATTTTGCGAAGCAATCAGTTCAAAGCTTTGTTTCTCCCATCACTACCCTTTTGTGCTTGGTAAAACTTACATTCACACCGCTGTCCTGGATATAACAGCCAATTATTTTAGCCACGCTCGATCTGTGGCCCAGCCTATTGTGGTACTTTGTTACAAGCTGCCAAACGTCCTCTGTTCTTGAACAAACACATGTAGCTCTGCTGTGAGCAGAGCATCCAAAAATATCAGAAACTCTCAAATGTTCCCCTCCACGGAAATCTTTAGTAAAAGGCGAAAGATTTATGCGTGAATGAAGAGAAACTCGAGCTGTACCCATGAGACGTTGGGACAATGTGGTCGCAAGCACATGCAACCATGCTCAGCAAGGGTAATGTCTGGTGCAGGCTCCTCCCATCCAGCTTATTTTCTTTTTAAAAAAAACAATAATACAGCCATATCGATTAGAGGAAGGAGCAAATGTAAAAAGAATCTGCCCCATCACCAAATGTCCGCAAACCCTGTCCAAGAGGATGTCACTGAATCCGATAGTATGTCGAAGACCAGTGGTAGTATTCGCATGAGATTTTTATGAACTTCCTGGATGCTAAATGAACAAACCCTTCATCTCCTTGGATTGCGGGTGGATACCTCCATAGGACAGGGTGAGCTCCTTGGCCAAAATAAAAGGCTTAAATAATTATAACTCCATTAATGGAAAGCATATCCAGTATTAAGTGACGTCTCAACGGTTGAGCATAGACAACAGTACCGTACCGCCCAGAGAAGCCACTGTGATGACCAGTCCTTGTTAGTATAGTGGACAGTATCTCCGCCTGTCACGCGGAAGACCGGGGTTCAATTCCCCGACGGGGAGTCTTCTCTTTTATCATGACCAAACACCTTGCATAAGCTCAGGCTTTACCGTGGAAGGCGCTGTTAAAGTCAACCTGCCCTTCAAGACTCACTTGATTATGTTTAGCTAATTGCATTTGAAAGATTTTACTTTCAAGAAAGCGTTTGCAATAGGTTTGTAAAAGGTGTTTTTTGAATGTTTGGCCTGAGTCTTTTTTTTGTGTGGCATTTTCACTGTTCTGACCAGCGTGTTCCGTTCCGAATGCTTGGAAACAGTGAACAATTTTGCGAAGCAATCAGTTCAAAGCAAGGTTATAATCCTTAACGAAAACGAATGAAAAAACGAAAACTAGGTGGGAAAAAACATTGTCGTTAACTAAAATAAAAATAAAAACGAGGCATTACAATAAAACGATAACTAACTAAAACTGTAATGTGTGTTTGGCAAAACTAACTAAAATAAAATAAAATAATAGAGTAAATGTCCTTAGTTTTCGTCTTTGTAAATGTCTTTCATTTTTAACGCTATTTAAAACACGCAGTGTATTCGTTCAGCTGCATTTCCTTTCGCTGCTCTCCCTCCGTCTCTCTGTCACATGCACGCGCACACACACACACACACACACACACACACAGCCCCTCCCCTCCGTGCACACCGCGTCTCCATGAAAACGAGGGTTCGACGTTGAAAGCAAGTTCGCGAAAGGTTGGTATCTCGTGAACACCTTTACACAATCACACATTAAAAAGTGGTGCAAAAATATTTTTAATTCTGAATACATTATTGTCTGTGTGTTAATGTCGACCCGAGAAGCGATTGCGCCTTCTTTAGAAAGTTAACTAGTCGCAAATTTGAGGTAAAATGCACTTGGGTTGTCGATATCAAATATATAAGCTGTGATTCAAATATTAAATAATGTTATGTCATTATTCAATACAGATGAGTAGCCGGTCCGACATTAATTTTATGGCCCGCGTCATGCAAAAGATGAATGCACTTTTTATTTTATTTTTAGTTCAAAGGTTGTGCGAATGTTAGACAGTGTGCCTTATATGTAGCCTATATGTTTAATACCGCGGAGTCGGACGCTTTGGATAATCCGTGGTTCAATTAATAAAAAATAACACTTATCATCGTCATTGCGATGTGTGTGGAATGTTTAATGTAGCTTTATATAGCTACTTGATATCTCCGAAATGTAACCATTAACTTGATAAGCGCAACAAATAGCGAAACAAGCGGTAAAGCTGTCAGTTTGTGTGTGCACGCAGAGCTCGTGCATTCAGAGCTGCGCACTTTCAATTGCGTAATTTAAATATCACACTTTAATTATTTATAGCTCATAACTTATAAAAAATAAAATAAAACAAGGTGTTATTACTATATGACAAATGATAGACAGCTATACAGCGCGCAAGGACTGAATTGAGCTCTCTTTCGCGTCTGAATGGACAAATACACAGCATTATGTATAAATGTCCGTTTTGGAGAGTATTCATGCAAACACAGTCAGTTATGTCTTTACAGAACATACAGTTGTGAGAATATCGGATGTGCATCAGTGCAATTGGATCTGCACTCGGTCTTAAAGTGACAGTGCGTAATAAACCTAATGCCGTCTGTGCACTTAATATCAATCAAACAACAAAATAAAAAGAGAAAAGAATTCACTGCTCTTTAATGAGAAATAGCCTGTATTTGCTCAATGATTTTCTCCATGTATTTTGAGTTTTTTAATACTCTTGAGTATTATTTTTGTTTTAATACATTTATAATCTACTTTTTTGTTCCAGATTTTTTTAATTTTTATTTTCATATTCAGTATTACTTTAAATCGGACAAAGACTAGCAATACTTACCTTGCAAGGAGGTTTTTAATACTCTGTTTGGGTATGAACTCTTTTTTTGTGCTTAATTTTAATAATTAATATTGCTAGAAAACTGTTAATCCACTTTTTTGTTCCAGATTTTGTTTCACGTTCAGTATTAGCCTACTTTAAATAGGACAAACACTAGCAAGACTTACCTAGCAAGATAGGCAATACACAATATTTCGTACTTATTTAGAAATGCAGTTTATGTCGTCTTTAGTCTATTTGCTATTTAGTTTTTTTTCCTGGCACACGTCACTTACACATTTTGCACTTTACTGCGGAGTCTTGTGCAGACTGTTTACATATTTGTGCCCATATGTACATTTTATGTACTGGTTTTATTGTTGAATAGATATTTCTAAAATTGTATGATGTTTTCGTTGAGTTATTATTACACAATTCTTTTTCTGACCTTTTTGAATCTTGCCCCTGACAAATAACCCAAAATCCAAAAAAAGACTAAAACTAACATTAAAACTAATAAAAACTAAACTAAAACTAAGCATTTTCAAAAAATAAAAACTAAACTAAACTAGCAAACCCACTTTAAAAACTAATTAAAACTAAACTGAATTTGAAAACCAAAATTCAAAACGAAATAAAAATAAAAACTAATGAAAAATGCAAAACTATAATAACCTTGGTTCAAAGCTTTGTTTCTCCCATCACTACCCTTTTGTGCTTGGTAAAACTTACATTCACACCGCTGTCTTGGACAAAACAGCCAATTCTTTTAGCCACGCTCGATCTGTGGCCCGGCCTATTGTGGTACTTTGTTACAAGCTGCCAAACGTCCTCTGTTCTTGAACAAACACATGTAGCTCTGCTGTGAGCAGAGCATCCAAAAATATCAGAAACTCTCAAATGTTCCCCTCCACGGAAATCTTTAGTAAAAGGCGAAAGATTTATGCGTAAATGAAGAGAAACTCGAGCTGTACCCATGAGACGTTTGGACAATGTGGTCGCAAGCACATGCAACCATGCTCAGCAAGGGTAATGTCTGGTGCAGGCTCCTCCCATCCAGCTTATTTTCTTTAAAAAAAAAACAATAATACAGCCATATCCATTAGAGGAAGGAGCAAATGTAAAAAGAATCTGCCCCATCACCAAATGTCCGCAAACCCTGTCCAAGAGGATGTCACTGAATCCGATAATATGTCGAAGACCAGTGGTAGTATTCGCATGAGATTTTTATGAACTTCCTGGATGCTAAATGAACAAACCCTTCATCTCCTTGGATTGCGGGTGGATACCTCCATAGGACAGGGTGAGCTCCTTGGCCAAAATAAAAGGCTTAAATAATAATAACTCCATTAATGGAAAGCATATCCAGTATTAAGTGACGTCTCAACGGTTGAGCATAGACAACAGTACCGTACCGCCCAGAGAAGCAATTGGGATGACCAGTCCTCGTTAGTATAGTGGACAGTATCTCCGCCTGTCACGCGGAAGACCGGGGTTCGATTAGTCTTCTTCTTTATCACGACCAAACACCTTGCATAAGCTCAGGCTTTACCGTGGAAGGTGCTGTTAAAGTCAACCTGCCGTTCAAGACTCACTTGATTATGTTTAGCTAATTGCATTTGAAAGATTTTACTTTCAAGAAAGCGTTTGCAATAGGTTTGTAAAAGGTGTTTTTTGAATGTTTGGCCTGCGTCTTTTTTTTGTGTGGCATTTTCACTGTTCTGACCAGCGTGTTCCGTTCCGAACGCTTGGAAACAGTGAATAATTTTGCGAAGCAATCGGTTCAAAGCTTTGTTTCTCCCATCACTCCCCTTTTGTGCTTGGTAAAACTTACATTCACACTGCTGCCTTGGACAAAACAGCCAACTCTTTTAGCCACGCTCTTTAGTAAATCTTTAATAAAAGGTCGAAAGATTTATGCGTGAATGAAGAGAAACTCGAGCTGTACCCATGAGACGTTGGGACAATGTGGTCGCAAGCACATGCAACCATGCTCAGCAAGGGTAATGTGTGGTGCAGGCTCCTCCCATCCAGCTTATTTTCTTTAAAAAAAAAACAGTAATACAGCCATATCCATTAGAGGAAGGAGCAAATGTAAATAGAATCTGCCCCATCACCAAATGTCCGCAAACACTGTCCGAGAGGATGTCACTTAATCCGATAGTATGTCGAAGACCAGTGGTAGTATTCGCATGAGATTTTTATGAACTTCCTGGATGCTAAATGAACAAACCCTTCATCTCCTTGGATTGCGGGGGGATACCTCCATAGGACAGGGTGAGCTCCTTGGCCAAAATAAAAGGCTTAAATAATAACAACTCCATTAATGGAAAGCATATCCAGTATTAAGTGACGTCTCAACGGTTGAGCATAGACAGCAGTGCGGTACCGCCCAGAGAAACTACTGTGATGGCCAGTCCTCGTTAGTATAGTGGACAGTATCTCCGCCTGTCACGCGGAAGACCGGGGTTTGATTCCCCGACGGGGAGTCTTCTGCTTTATCACGACCAAACACCTTGCATAAGCTCAGGCTTTACCGTGGAAGGCGCTGTTAAAGTCAACCTGCCTTTCAAGACTCACTTGATTATGTTTAGCTAATTGCATTTTAAAAATTTTACTTTCAAGAAAGCATTTGCAATAGGTTTGTAAAATGTGTTTTTTGAATGTTTGGCCTGAGTCTTTTTTTTTTTTTGTGGGATTTTCACTGTTCTGACCAGCGTGTTGCGTTCCAAACGCTTGGAAACAGTGAATAATGTTGCGAAACAATCGGTTCAAAGCTTTGTTTCTCCCATCACTACCCTTTTGTGCTTGGTAAAACTTGCATTCACACTGCTGACACAAGAATCGAAGTTGTGAACTGGGAAAGTGTGGATGGTTTGACGACTACCCAGTTCCAGTCTTGTTCAAAACAGCCAATTCTTTTAGCAGAGCATCCAAAAATATCAGAGACTCGCAAATGTTCCCCCCCGCTCAAATCTTTAGTAAAAGGTGAAAGATTTATGCGTGAATGAAGAGAAACTCGAGCTGTACCCATGATACGTTGGGACAATGTGGTCACAAGCACATGCAACCATGCTCAGCAATGGTAATGTCTGGTGCAGGCTCCTCCCATCCAGCTTATTTTCTTTTAAAAAAAAACAATAATACAGCCATATCCATTAGAGGAAGGAGCAAATGTAAAAAGAATCTGCCCCATCACCAAAGGCTTGTTCGACTTGAACCGGCGCTGCACAGACCGATCGGTTGATGACATCAAAGTAGCGCGAGAGCGATTAGAGAGCAGACGGCTCCTTATGCTTTTGAATCGCTCTCGCGGTACTTTGATGTCATCAACCGATCGGTCTGCGCAGCGCCGGTTCAAGTCGAACAAGCCTCAAATGTCCGCAAACCCTGTCCAAGAGGATGTCACTGAATCCGATAGTATGTCGAAGACCAGTGGTAGTATTCGCATGAGATTTTTATGAACTTCCTGGATGCTAAATGAACAAACCCTTCATCTCCTTGGATTGCGGGTGGATACCTCCATAGGACAGGGTGAGCTCCTTTTCCAAAATAAAAGGCTTAAATAATAATAACTCCATTAATGGAAAGCATATCCAGTATTAAGTGACGTCTCAACGGTTTAGCATAGACAACAGTACCGTACCGCCCAGAGAAGCAACTGTGATGAACAGTCCTCGTTAGTATAGTGGACAGTATCTCTGCCTGTCACGCGGAAGACCGGGGTTCGATTCCCCGACGGGGAGTCTTCTTCTTTATCACGACCAAACACCTTGCATAAGCTCAGGCTTTACCGTGGAAGGCGCTGTTAAAGTCAACCTGCCGTTCAAGACTCACTTGATTATGTTAAGCTAATTGCATTTGAAAAATTTTACTTTCAAGAAAGCGTTTGCAATAGGTTTGCAAAAGGTGTTTTTTGAATATTTGGCCTGAATCTTTTTTTTGTGGCATTTTCACTGTTCTGACCAGCGTGTTCTGTTCCGAACGCTTGGAAACAGTGAATAATTTTGCGAAGCAATCGGTTCAAAGCTTTGTTTCTCCCATCACTACCCTTTTGTGCTTGGTAAAACTTACATTCACACTGCTGACACAAGACTCGAAGTTGTGAACTGGGAAAGTGTGGATGGTTTGACGACTACCCAGTTCCAGTCTTGGACAAAACAGCCAATTCTTTTAGCCACGCTCGATCTCTGGCCCAGCCTATTGTGGTACTTTGTTACAAGCTGCCAAACGTCCTCTGTTCTTGAACAAACACATGTAACTCTGCTGTGAGCAGAGTATCCAAAAATATCAGAAACTCGCAAATGTTCCTCTCCACGGAAATCTTTAGTAAAAGGCGAAAAATGTATGCGTGAATGAAGAGAAACTCGAGCTGTACCCATGAGACGTTGGGACAATGTGGTCGCTAGCACATGCAACCATGCTCAGCAAGGGTAATGTCTGGTGCAGGCTCCTCCCATCCAGCTTATTTTCTTTAAAAAAACAAAACAATAATACAGCCATATCCATTAGAGGAAGGAGCAAATGTAAAAAGAATCTGCCCCATCACCAAATGTCCGCAAACCCTGTCCAAGAGGATGTCACTGAATCCGATAGTATGTCGAAGACCAGTGGTAGTATTCACATGAGATTTTTATGAACTTCCTGGATGCTAAATGAACAAATCCTTCATCTCCTTGGATTGCGGGTGGATACCTCCATAGGACAGGGTGAGCTCTTTGGCCAAAATAAAAGGCTTAAATAATAATAACTCCATTAATGGAAAGCATATCCAGTATTAAGTGACGTCTCAACGGTTGAGCATAGACAACAGTACCGTACCGCCCAGAGAAGCAACTGTGATGACCAGTCCTCGTTAGTATAGTGGACAGTATCTCTGACTGTCACGCGGAAGACAGGGGTTCGATTCCCCGACGGGGAGTATTCTTCTTTATCACGACCAAACACCTTGCATAAGCTCAGGCTTTACCGTGGAAGGCGCTTTTAAAGTCAACCTGCCGTTCAAGACTCACTTGATTATGTTTAGCTAAGTGCATTTGAAAGATTTTACTTTCAAGAAAGCGTTTGCAATAGGTTTGTAAAAGGTGTGTTTTGAATGTTTGGCCTGAGTCTTTTTTTTTTTTGGCATTTTCACTGTTCTGACCAGCGTGTTGCGTTCCGAACGCTTGGAAACAGTGAATAATGTTGCAAAACAATCGGTTCAAAGCTTTGTTTCTCCCATCACTACCCTTTTGTGATTGGTAAAACTTACATTCACACTGCTGACACAAGACTCGAAGTTGTGAACTGGGAATGTGTGGATGGTTTGACGACTACCCAGTTTCAGTCTTGGACAAAACAGCCAATTCTTTTAGCCACACTCGATCTTTGGCCTAGCCTATTGTGGTACTTTGTCACAAGCTGCCAACATCCTCTGTTCTTGAACAAACACGTGTAGCTCTGCTGTGAGCAGAGCATCCAAAAATATCAGAAACTCGCAAATGTTCCTCTCCACGGAAATCTTTAGTAAAAGGCGAAAGATTTCTGAGTGAATGAAGAGAAACTCGAGCTGTACCCATGATATGTTGGGACAATGTGCTCACAAGCACATGCAACCATGCTCAGCAAGGGTAATGTCTGGTGCAGGCTCCTCCCATCCAGCTTATTTTCTTTAAAAAAAAAAACAATAATACAGCCATATCCATTAGAGGAAGTAGCAAATGTAAAAAGAATCTGCCCCATCACCAAATGTCCGCAAACCCTGTCCAAGAGGATGTCACTGAATCCGATAGTATGTCGAAGACCAGTGGTAGTATTCGCATGAGATTTTTATGAACTTCCTGGATGCTAAATGAACAAACCCTTCATCTCCTTGGATTTCGGGTGGATACCTCCATAGGACAGGGTGATTTCCTTGGCCAAAATAAAAGGCTTAAATAATAATAACTCCATTAATGGAAAGCATATCCAGTATTAAGTGACGTCTCAACGGTTGAGCATAGACAACAGTACCGTACCTCCCAGAGAAGCAACTGTGATGAACAGTCCTCGTTAGTATAGTGGACAGTATCTCCGCCTGTCACGCGGAAGACCGGGGTTCGATTAGTCTTCTTCTTTATCACGACCAAACACCTTGCATAAGCTCGGGCTTTACCGTGGAAGGTGCTGTTAAAGTCAACCTGCCATTCAAGACTCACTTGATTATGTTAAGCTAATTGCATTTGAAAGATTTTACTTTCAAGAAAGCGTTTGCAATAGGTTTGCAAAAGGTGTTTTTTGAATGTTTGGCCTGAGTCTTTTTTTTTTTTTTGGCATTTTCACTGTTCTGACCAGCGTGTTGCGTTCCGAACGCTTGGAAACAGTGAATAATGTTGCAAAACAATCGGTTCAAAGCTTTGTTTCTCCCATCACTACCCTTTTGTGATTGGTAAAACTTACATTCACACTGCTGACACAAGACTCGAAGTTGTGAACTGAGAATGTGTGGATGGTTTGACGACTACCCAGTTTCAGTCTTGGACAAACCAGCCAATTCTTTTAGCCACACTCGATCTCTGGCCCAGCCTATTGTGGTACTTTGTTACAAGCTGCCAAACGTCCTCTGTTCTTGAACAAACTAATGTAGCTCTGCTGTGAGCAGAGCATCCAAAAATATCAGAAACTCGCAAATGTTCCCCTCCACGGAAATCTTTAGTAAAAGGCGAAAGATTTATGCGTGAATGAAGAGAAACTCGAGCTGTACCCATGAGACGTTGGGACAATGTGGTCCCAAGCACATGCAACCATGCTCAGCAAGGGTAATGTCTGGCGCAGGCTCCTCCCATCCAGCTTATTTTCTTTTTAAAAAAAAACAATAATACAGCCATATCCATTAGAGGAAGGAGCAAATGTAAATAGAATCTGCCCCATCACCAAATGTCCGCAAACCCTGTCCAAGAGGATTTCCCTGAATCCGATAGTATGTCGAAGACCAGTGGTAGTATTCGCATGAGATTTTTATGAACTTCCTGGATGCTAAATGAACAAACCCTTCATCTCCTTGGATTGCGGGTGGATACCTCCATAGGACAGGGTGAGCTCCTTGGCCAAAATAAAAGGCTTAAATAATAATAACTCCATTAATGGAAAGCATATCCAGTATTAAGTGACGTCTCAACGGTTGAGCATAGACAACAGTACCGTACCGCCCAGAGAAGCAATTGGGATGACCAGTCCTCGTTAGTATAGTGGACAGTATTTCCGCCTGTCACGCGGAAGACCGGGGTTCGATTAGTCTTCTTCTTTATCACGACCAAACAACTTGCATAAGCTCAGGCTTTACCGTGGAAGGCGCTGTTAAAGTCAACCTGCCGTTCAAGACTCACTTGATTATGTTTAGCTAATTGCATTTGAAAGATTTTACTTTCAAGAAAGCGTTTGCAATAGGTTTGTAAAAGGTGTTTTTTGAATGTTTGGCCTGAGTCTTTTTTTTTGTTGCATTTTCACTGTTCTGACCAGTGTGTTGCGTTCCGAGCGCTTGGAAACAGTGAATAATGTTGCGAAACAATCGGTTCAAAGCTTTTTTTCTCCCATCACTACCCTTTTGTGCTTGGTAAAACTTACATTCACACTGCTGACACAAGACTCGAAGTTGTGAACTGGGAAAGTGTGGATGGTTTGACGTCTACCCAGTTCCAGTCTTGGACAAAACAGCCAATTCTTTTAGCCACGCTCAATCTCTGGCCCAACCTAATGTGGTACTTTGTTACGAGGTGCCAAACGTCCTCTGTTCTTGAACAAACACATGTAGCTCTGCTGTGAGCAAGACAATTCTTGGATACTTCCATAGGACAGGGTGAGCTCCTTGGCCAAAATAAAAGGTTTAAATAATAATAACTCCATTAATGGAAAGCATATCCAGTATTAAGTGACGTCTCAACGGTTGAGCATAGACAACAGTAGCACACCGCCCAGAGAAGCAACTGTGATGACCAGTCCTCGTTAGTATAGTGGACAGTATCTCCGTCTGTCACGCGGAAGACGTTCGATTCCCCGACGGGGAGTCTTCTTCTTTATCACGACCAAACACCTTGCATAAGCACGGGCTTTACCGTGGAAGGTGCTGTTAAAGTCAACCTGCCGTTCAAGACTCGCGTGATAATGTTTAGCTAATTGCATTTGAAAGATTTTACTTTCAAGAAAGCGTTTGCAATAGGTTTGTAAAAGGTGTTTTTTGAATGTTTGGCCTGAGTCTTTTTTTTTTCGTGGGATTTTCACTGTTCTGACCAGCGTGTTCCGTTCCGAACGCTTGGAAACAGTGAACAATTTTGCGAAGCAATCAGTTCAAAGCTTTGTTTCTCCCATCACTACCCTTTTGTGCTTGGTAAAACTTACATTCACACCGCTGTCTTGGACAAAACAGCAAATTCTTTTAGCCACGCTCGATCTGTGGCCCAGCCTATTGTGGTACTTTATTACAAGCTGCCAAACGTCCTCTGTTCTTGAACAAACACATGTAGCTCTGCTGTGAGCAGAGCATCCAAAAACATCAGAAACTCGCAAATGTTCCCCTCCACGGAAATCTTTAGTAAAAGGCGAAAGATTTATGCGTGAATGAAGAGAAACCCGAGCTGTACCCATGAGACGTTGGGACAATGTGGTCCCAAGCACATGCAACCATGCTCAGCAAGGGTAATGTCTGGTGCAGGCTCCTCCCATCCAGCTTATTTTCTTTTTAAAAAAAAGAATAATACAGCCATATCCATTAGAGGAAGGAGCAAATGTAAAAAGAATCTGCCCCATCACCAAATGTCCGCAAACCCTGTCCAAGAGGATGTCACTGAATCCGATAGTATGTCAAAGACCAGTGGTAGTATTCGCATGAGATTTTTATGAACTTCCTGGATGCTAAATGAACAAACCCTTCATCTCCTTGGATTGCGGGTGGATACCTCCATAGGACAGGGTGAGCTCCTTGGCCAAAATAAAAGGCTTAAATAATAATAACTCCATTAATGGAAAGCATATCCAGTATTAAGTGACTTCTCAACGGTTGAGCATAGACAACAGTACCGTACCGCCCAGAGGAGCAATTGGGATGACCAGTCCTCGTTAGTATAGTGGACAGTATCTCCGCCTGTCACGCGGAAGACCGGGGTTCGATTAGTCTTCTTCTTTATCACGACCAAACACCTTGCATAAGCTCAGGCTTTACCGTGGAAGGCGCTGTTAAAGTCAACCTGCCGTTCAAGACTCACTTGATTATGTTCAGCTAATTGCATTTGAAAGATTTTACTTTCAAGAAAGCGTTTGCAATAGGTTTGTAAAAGGTGTTTTTTGAATGTTTGGCCTGAGTCTTTTTTTTTTGTTGCATTTTCACTGTTCTGACCAGTGTGTTGCGTTCCGAACGATTGGAAACAGTGAATAATGTTGCGAAACAATCGGTTCAAAGCTTTGTTTCTCCCATCACTACCCTTTTGTGCTTGGTAAAACTTACATTCACACTGCTGACACAAGACTCGAAGTTGTGAACTGGGAAAGTGTGGATGGTTTGACGACTACCCAGTTCCAGTCTTGGACAAAACAGCCAATTCTTTTAGCCACGCTCAATCTCTGGCCCAACCTATTGTGGTACTTTGTTACAAGCTGCCAAACGTCCTCTGTTCTTGAACAAACAATGTAGCTCTGCTGTGAGCAAGACAATTCTTGGATACCTCCATAGGACAGGGTGAGCTCTTTGGCCAAAATAAAAGGTTTAAATAATAATAACTCCATTAATGGAAAGCATATCCAGTATTAAGTGACGTCTCAACGGTTGAGCATAGACAACAGTAAGACACCGCCCAGAGAAGCAACTGTGATGACCAGTCCTCGTTAGTATAGTGGACAGTATCTCCGCCTGTCACGCGGAAGACCGGGGTTCGATTCCCCGACAGGGTGTCTTCTTCTTTATCACGACCAAACACCTTGCATAAGCTCGGGCTTTACCGTGGAAGGTGCTGTTAAAGTCAACCTGCCGTTCAAGACTCGCTTGATTATTTTTAGCTAATTGCATTTGAAAGATTTTACTTTCAAGAAAGCGTTTGCAATAGGTTTGTAAAAGGTGTTTTTTGAATGTTTGGCCTGAGTCTTTTTTTTTTTTTGTGGGATTTTCACTGTTCTGACCAGCGTGTTCCGTTCCGAACGCTTGGAAACAGTGAATAATTTTGCGAAGCAATCAGTTCAAAGCTTTGTTTCTCCCATCACTACCCTTTTGTGCTTGGTAAAACTTACATTCACACCGCTGTCTTGGACAAAACAGCCAATTCTTTTAGCCACACTCGATCTGTGGCCCAGCCTATTGTGGTACTTTGTTACAAGCTGCCAAACGTCCTCTGTTCTTGAACAAACACATGTAGCTCTGCTGTGAGCAGAGCATCCAAAAATATCAGAAACTCACAAATGTTCCCCTCCACGGAAATCTTTAGTAAAAGGCGAAAGATTTATGCGTGAATGAAGAGAAACTCGAGCTGTACCCATGAGACGTTGGGACAATGTGGTCCCAAGCACATGCAACCATGCTCAGCAAGGGTAATGTCTGGTGCAGGCTCCTCCCATCCAGCTTATTTTCTTAAAAAAAAAAAATAATACAGCCATATCCATTAGAGGAAGGAGCAAATGTAAAAAGAATCTGCCCCATCACCAAATGTCCGCAAACCCTGTCCAAGAGGATGTCACTGAATCCGATAGTATGTCGAAGACCAGTGGTAGTATTCGCATGAGATTTTTATGAACTTCCTGGATGCTAAATGAACAAACCCTTCATCTCCTTGGATTGCGGGTGGATACCTCCATAGGACAGGGTGAGCTCCTTGGCCAAAATAAAAGGCTTAAATAATAATAACTCCATTAATGGAAAGCATATCCAGTATTAAGTGACGTCTCAACGGTTGGGCATAGACAACAGTACCGTACCGCCCAGAGAAGCAATTGGGATGACCAGTCCTCGTTAGTATAGTGGACAGTATCTCCGCCTGTCACGCGGAAGACCGGGGTTCGATTAGTCTTCTTCTTTATCACGACCAAACACCTTGCATAAGCTCGGGCTTTACCGTGGAAGGTGCTGTTAAAGTCAACCTGCCATTCAAGACTCGCTTGATTATTTTTAGCTAATTGCATTTGAAAAATTTTACTTTCAAGAAAGCGTTTGCAATAGGTTTGTAAAAGGTCTTTTTTGAATGTTTGGCCTGAGTCTTTTTTTTTTTTGTGGGATTTTCACTGTTCTGACCAGCGTGTTCCGTTCCGAACGCTTGGAAACAGTGAACAATTTTGCGAAGCAATCAGTTCAAAGCTTTGTTTCTCCCATCACTACCCTTTTGTGCTTGGTAAAACTTACATTCACACCGCTGTCTTGGACAAAACAGCCAATTATTTTAGCCACGCTCGATCTGTGGCCCAACCTATTGTGGTACTTTGTTACAAGCTGCCAAACGTCCTCTGTTCTTGAACAAACACATGTAGCTCTGCTGTGAGCAGAGCATCCAAAAATATCAGAACCTTGCAAATGTTCCCCTCCACGGAAATCTTTAGTAAAAGGCGAAAGATTTATGCGTGAATGAAGAGAAACTCGAGCTGTACCCATGAGACGTTGGGACAATGTGGTTCCAAGCACATGCAACCATGCTCAGCAAGGGTAATGTCTGGTGCAGGCTCCTCCCATCCAGCTTATTTTCTTTAAAAAAAAAAACAATAATACAGCCATATCCATTAGAGGAAGGAGCAAATGTAAAAAGAATCTGCCCCATCACCAAATGTCCGCAAACCCTGTCCAAGAGGATGTCACTGAATCCGATAGTATGTCGAAGACCAGTGGTAGTATTCGCATGAGATTTTTATGAACTTCCTGGATGCTAAATGAACAAACCCTTCATCTCTTTGGATTGCGGGTGGATACCTCCATAGGACAGGGTGAGCTCCTTGGCCAAAATAAAAGGCTTAAATAATAATAACTCCATTAATGGAAAGCATATCCAGTATTAAGTGACGTCTCAACGGTTGAGCATAGACAACAGTACCGTACCGCCCAGAGAAGCAATTGGGATGACCAGTCCTCGTTAGTATAATGGACAGTATCTCCGCCTGTCACGCGGAAGACCGGGTTTAGATTAGTCTTCTTCTTTATCACGACCAAACACCTTGCATAAGCTCAGGCTTTACCGTGGAAGGCGCTGTTAAAGTCAACCTGCCGTTCAAGACTCACTTGATTATGTTTAGCTAATTGCATTTGAAAGATTTTACTTTCAAGAAAGCGTTTGCAATAGGTTTGTAAAAGGTGTTTTTTGAATGTTTGGCCTGAGTCTTTTTTTTTTTGTTGCATTTTCACTGTTCTGACCAGTGTGTTGCGTTCCGAACGCTTGGAAACAGTGAATAATGTTGCGAAACAATCGGTTCAAAGCTTTGTTTCTCCCATCACTACCCTTTTGTGCTTGGTAAAACTTACATTCACACTGCTGACATAAGACTCGAAGTTGTGAACTGGGAAAGTGTGGATGGTTTGACGACTACCCAGTTCCAGTCTTGGACAAAACAGCCAATTCTTTTAGCCACGCTCAATCTCTGGCCCAACCTATTGTGGTACTTTGTTACAAGCTGCCAAACGTCCTCTGTTCTTGAACAAACACATGTAGCTCTGCTGTGAGCAAGACAATTCTTGGATACCTCCATAGGACAGGGTGAGCTCTTTGGCCAAAATAAAATGTTTAAATAATAATAACTCCATTAATGGAAAGCATATCCAGTATTAAGTGACGTCTCTACGGTTGGGCATAGACAACAGTAACACACCACCCAGAGAAGCAACTGTGATGACCAGTCCTCGTTAGTATAGTGGACAGTATCTCCGCCTGTCACGCGGAAGACCGGGGTTCGATTCCCCGACGGGGAGTCTTCTTCTTTATCACGACCAAACACCTTGCATAAGCTCGGGCTTTACCGTGGAAGGTGCTGTTAAAGTCAACCTGCCGTTCAAGACTCGCTTGATTATTTTTAGCTAATTGCATTTGAAAGATTTTACTTTCAAGAAAGCGTTTGCAATAGGTTTGTAAAAGGTGTTTTTTGAATGTTTGGCCTGAGTCTTTTTTCTTTTGTGGGATTTTCACTGTTCTGACCAGCGTGTTCCGTTCCGAACGCTTGGAAACAGTGAATAATTTTGCGAAGCAATCAGTTCAAAGCTTTGTTTCTCCCATCACTACCCTTTGGTGCTTGGTAAAACTTACATTCACACCGCTGTCTTGGACAAAACAGCCAATTCTTTTAGCCACGCTCGATCTTTGGCCCAGCCTATTGTGGTACTTTGTTACAAGCTGCCAAACGTCCTCTGTTCTTGAACAAACACATGTAGCTCTGCTGCGAGCAGAGCATCCAAAACTATAAGAAACTCGCTAATGTTCCCGTCCACGGAAATCTTTAGTAAAAGGCGAAAGATTTATGCGTGAATGAAGAAAAACTCGAGCTGTACCCATGAGACGTTGGGACAATGTGGTTCGAAGCACATGCAACCATGCTCAGCAAGGGTAATGTCTGGTGCAGGCTCCTCCCATCCAGCTTATTTTCTTTAAAAAAAAAACAATAATACAGCCATATCCATTAGAGGAAGGAGCAAATGTAAAAAGAATCTGCCCCATCACCAAATGTCTGCAAACCCTGTCCAAGAGGATGTCACTGAATCCGATAGTATGTCGAAGACCAGTGGTAGTATTCGCATGAGATTTTTATGAACTTCCTGGATGCTAAATGAACAAACCCTTCATCTCCTTGGATTGCGGGTGGATATCTCCATAGGACAGGGTGAGCTCCTTGGCCAAAATAAAAGGCTTAAATAATTATAACTCCATTAATGGAAAGCATATCCAGTATTAAGTTACGTCTCAACGGTTGAGCATAGACAACAGTAACGTACCACCCAGAGAAGGCACTGTGATGATCAGTCCTCGTTAGTATAGTGGACAGTATCTCCGCCTGTCACCCGGTAGAGCGGGGTTCAATTCCCCGACGGGGAGTCTTCTCCTTTATCATGACCAAACACCTTGCATAAGCTCAGGCTTTACCTTGGAAGGCGCTGTTAAAGTCAACCTGCCGTTCAAGACTCATTTGATTATGTTTAGCTAATTGCATTTGAAAGATTTTACTTTCAAGAAAGCGTTTGCAATAGGTTTGTAAAAGGTGTTTTTTGAATGTTTGGCCTGAGTCTTTTTTTTGTGTGGCATTTTCACTGTTCTGACCAGCGTGTTCCGTTCCGAACGCTTGGAAACAGTGAATAATTTTGCGAAGCAATCAGTTCAAAGCTTTGTTTCTCCCATCACTACCCTTTTGTGCTTGTTAAAACTTACATTAACACCGCTGTCTTGGATATAACAGCCAATTATTTTAGCCACGCTCAATCTTTGGCCCAGCCTATTGTGGTACTTTGTTACAAGCTGCCAAACGTCCTCTGTTCTTGAACAAACACATGTAGCTCTGCTGTGAGCAGAGCATCCAAAAATATCAGAAACTCTCAAATGTTCCCCTCCACGGAAATCTTTAGTAAAAGGCGAAAGATTTATGCGTGAATGAAGAGAAACTCGAGCTGTACCCATGAGACGTTGGGACAATGTGGTCCCAAGCACATGCAACCATGCTCAGCAAGGGTAATGTCTGGTGCAGGCTCCTCCCATCCAGCTTATTTTCTTTTAAAAAAAAAACAATAATACAGCCATATCGATTAGAGGAAGGAGCAAATGTAAAAAGAATCTGCCCCATCACCAAATGTCCGCAAACCCTGTCCAAGAGGATGTCACTGAATCCGATAGTATGTCGAAGACCAGTGGTAGTATTCGCATGAGATTTTTATGAACTTCCTGCATGCTAAATGAACAAACCCTTCATCTCCTTGGATTGCGGGTGGATACCTCCATAGGACAGGGTGAGCTCCTTGGCCAAAATAAAAGGCTTAAATAATAATAACTCCATTAATGGAAAGCATATCCAGTATTAAATGACGTCTTAACGGTTGAGCATAGACAACAGTACCGTACCGCCCAGAGAAGCAATTGGGATGACCAGTCCTCGTTAGTATAGTGGACAGTATCTACGCCTGTCACGCGGAAGACCGGGGTTCGATTAGTCTTCTTCTTTATCACGACCAAACACCTTGCATAAGCTCAGGCTTTACCGTGGAAGGCGCTGTTAAAGTCAACCTGCCGTTCAAGACTCACTTGATTATGTTTAGCTAATTGCATTTGAAAGATTTTACTTTCAAGAAAGCGTTTGCAATAGGTTTGTAAAAGGTGTTTTTTGAATGTTTGGCCTGAGTCTTTTTTTTTTTGTTGCATTTTCACTGTTCTGACCAGTGTGTTGCGTTCCGAACGCTTGGAAACAGTGAATAATGTTGCGAAACAATCGGTTCAAAGCTTTGTTTCTCCCATCACTACCCTTTTGTGCTTGGTAAAACTTACATTCACACTGCTGACACAAGACTCGAAGTTGTGAACTGGGAAAGTGTGGATGGTTTGACGACTACCCAGTTCCAGTCTTGGACAAAACAGCCAATTCTTTTAGCCACTCTCAATCTCTGGCCCAACCTATTGTGGTACTTTGTTACAAGCTGCCAAACGTCCTCTGTTCTTGAACAAACACATGTAGCTCTGCTGTGAGCAAGACAATTCTTGGATACCTCCATAGGACAGGGTTAGCTCTTTGGCCAAAATAAAATGTTTAAATAATAATAACTCCATTAATGGAAAGCATATCCAGTATTAAGTGACGTCTCAACGGTTGAGCATAGACAACAGTAACACACCGCCCAGAGAAGCAACTGTGATGACCAGTCCTCGTTAGTATAGTGGACAGTATCTCCGCCTGTCACGCGGAAGACCGGGGTTCGATTCCCCGACGGGGAGTCTTCTTCTTTATCACGACCAAACACCTTGCATAAGCTCGGGCTTTACCGTGGAAGGTGCTGTTAAAGTCAACCTGCCGTTCAAGACTCGCTTGATTATTTTTAGCTAATTGCATTTGAAAGATTTTACTTTCAAGAAAGCGTTTGCAATAGGTTTGTAAAAGGTGTTTTTTGAATGTTTGGCCTGAGTCTTTTTTTTTTTGTGGGATTTTCACTGTTCTGACCAGCGTGTTCCGTTCCGAACGCTTGGAAACAGTGAATAATTTTGCGAAGCAATCAGTTCAAAGCTTTGTTTCTCCCATCACTACCCTTTTGTGCTTGGTAAAACTTACATTCACACCGCTGTCTTGGACAAAACAGCCAATTCTTTTAGCCACGCTCGATCTTTGGCCCAGCCTATTGTGGTACTTTGTTACAAGCTGCCAAACGTCCTCTGTTCTTGAACAAACACATGTAGCTCTGCTGTGAGCAGAGCATCCCCTTTAATGTTCCCCTCCACGGAAATCTTTAGTAAAAGGCGAAAGATTTATGCGTGAATGAAGAGAAACTCGAGCTGTACCCATGAGACGTATGGACAATGTGGTCCCATGCACATGCAACAATGCAAGGGTAATGTCTGGTGCAGGCTCCTCCCATCCAGCTTATTTTCTTTTTTTTAAAAAACAATAATACAGCCATATCCATTAGAGGAAGGAGCAAATGTAAAAAGAATCTGCCCCATCACCAAATGTCCGCAAACCCTGTCCAAGAGGATGTCACTGAATCCGATAGTATGTCGAAGACCAGTGGTAGTATTCGCATGAGATTTTTATGAACTTCCTGGATGCTAAATGAACAAACCCTTCATCTCCTTGGATTGCGGGTGGATACTTTTAGCCACGCACGATCTGTGGCCCAGCCTATTGTGGTACTTTGTTACAAGCTGCCAAACGTCCTCTGTTCTTGAACAAACACATGTAGCTCTGCTGTGAGCAGAGCATCCAAAAATATCAGAAACTCGCAAATGTTCCCCTCCACGGAAATCTTTAGTAAAAGGCGAAAGATTTATGCGTGAATGAAGAGAAACTCGAGCTGTACCCATGAGACGTTGGGACAATGTGGTCCCAAGTACATGCAACCATGGTCAGCAAGGGTAATGTCTGGTGCAGGCTCCTCCCATCCAGCTTATTTTCTTTAAAAAAAAAAAAACAATAATACAGCCATATCCATTAGAGGAAGGAGCAAATGTAAAAAGAATCTGCCCCATCACCAAATGTCCGCAAACCCTGTCCAAGAGGATGTCACTGAATCCGATAGTATGTCGAAGACCAGTGGTAGTATTCGCATGAGATTTTTATGAACTTCCTGGATGCTAAATGAACAAAGCCTTCATCTCCTTGGATTGCGGGTGGATACTTTTAGCCACGCACGATCTGTGGCCCAGCCTATTGTGGTACTTTGTTACAAGCTGCCAAACGTCCTCTGTTCTTGAACAAACACATGTAGCTCTGCTGTGAGCAGAGCATCCAAAAATATCAGAAACTCGCAAATGTTCCCCTCCACGGAAATCTTTAGTAAAAGGCGAAAGATTTATGCGTGAATGAAGAGAAACTTGAGCTGTACCCATGAGACGTTGGGACAATGTGGTCCCAAGCACATGCAACCATGCTCAGCAAGGGTAATGTCTGGTGCAGGCTCCTCCCATCCAGCTTATTTTCTTTAAAAAAAAAACAATAATACAGCCATATCCATTAGAGGAAGGAGCAAATGTAAAAAGAATCTGCCCCATCACCAAATGTCCGCAAACCCTGTCCAAGAGGATGTCACTGAATCCGATAGTATGTCGAAGACCAGTGGTAGTATTCGCATGAGATTTTTATGAACTTCCTGGATGCTAAATGAACAAACCCTTCATCTCCTTGGATTGCGGGTGGATACCTCCATAGGACAGGGTGAGCTCCTTGGCCAAAATAAAAGGCTTAAATAATAATAACTCCATTAATGGAAAGCATATCCAGTATTAAGTGACGTCTCAACGGTTGAGCATAGACAACAGTACCGTACCGCCCAGAGAAGCAATTGGGATGACCAGTCCTCGTTAGTATAATGGACAGTATCTCCGCCTGTCACGCGGAAGACCGGGGTTCGATTAGTCTTCTTCTTTATCACGACCAAACACCTTGCATAAGCTCAGGCTTTACCGTGGAAGGCGCTGTTAAAGTCAACCTGCCGTTCAAGACTCACTTGATTATGTTTAGCTAATTGCATTTGAAAGATTTTACTTTCAAGAAAGCGTTTGCAATAGGTTTGTAAAAGGTGTTTTTTGAATGTTTGGCCTGATTTTTTTTTTTTTTGTTGCATTTTCACTGTTCTGACCAGTGTGTTGCGTTCCGAACGCTTGGAAACAGTGAATAATGTTGCGAAACAATCGGTTCAAAGCTTTGTTTCTCCCATCACTACCCTTTTGTGCTTGGTAAAACTTACATTCACACTGCTGACACAAGACTCGAAGTTGTGAACTGGGAAAGTGTGGATGGTTTGACGACTACCCAGTTCCAGTCTTGGACAAAACAGCCAATTCTTTTAGCCACGCTCAATCTCTGGCCCAACCTATTGTGGTACTTTGTTACAAGCTGCCAAACGTCCTCTGTTCTTGAACAAACACATGTAGCTCTGCTGTGAGCAAGACAATTCTTGGATACCTCCATAGGACAGGGTGAGCTCTTTGGCCAAAATAAAAGGTTTAAATAATAATAACTCCATTAATGGAAAGCATATCCAGTATTAAGTGACGTCTCAACGGTTGAGCGTAGACAACAGTAACACACCGCCCAGAGAAGCAACTGTGATGACCAGTCCTCGTTAGTAAAGTGGACAGTATCTCCGCCTGTCACGCGGAAGACCGGGGTTCGATTCCCCGACGGGGAGTCTTCTTCTTTATCACGACCAAACACCTTGCATAAGCTCGGGCTTTACCGTGGAAGGTGCTGTTAAAGTCAACCTGCCGTTCAAGACTCGCTTGATTATTTTTAGCTAATTGCATTTGAAAGATTTTACTTTCAAGAAAGCGTTTGCAATAGGTTTGTAAAAGGTGTTTTTTGAATGTTTGGCCTGAGTCTTTTTTCTTTTGTGGGATTTTCACTGTTCTGACCAGCGTGTTCCGTTCCGAACGCTTGGAAACAGTGAATAATTTTGCGAAGCAATCAGTTCAAAGCCTTGTTTCTCCCATCACTACCCTTTGGTGCTTGGTAAAACTTACATTCACACCGCTGTCTTGGACAAAACAGCCAATTCTTTTAGCCACGCTCGATCTTTGGCCCAGCCTATTGTGGTACTTTGTTACAAGCTGCCAAACGTCCTCTGTTCTTGAACAAACACATGTAGCTCTGCTGCGAGCAGAGCATCCAAAAATATCAGAAACTCGCAAATGTTCCCCTCCACGGAAATCTTTAGTAAAAGGCGAAAGATTTATGCGTGAATGAAGAGAAACTCGAGCTGTACCCATGAGACGTTGGGACAATGTGGTTTCAAGCACATGCAACCATGCTCAGCAAGGGTAATGTCTGGTGCAGGCTCCTCCCATCCAGCTTATTTTCTTTAAAAAAAAAAACAATAATACAGCCATATCCATTAGAGGAAGGAGCAAATGTAAAAAGAATCTGCCCCATCACCAAATGTCCGCAAACCCTGTCCAAGAGGATGTCACTGAATCCGATAGTATGTCGAAGACCAGTGGTAGTATTCGCATGAGATTTTTATGAACTTCCTGGATGCTAAATGAACAAACCCTTCATCTCCTTGGATTGCGGGTGGATACTTTTAGCCACGCACGATCTGTGGCCCAGCCTATTGTGGTACTTTGTTACAAGCTGCCAAACGTCCTCTGTTCTTGAACAAACACATGTAGCTCTGCTGTGAGCAGAGCATCCAAAAATATCAGAAACGCGCAAATGTTCCCCTCCACGGAAATCTTTAGTAAAAGGCGAAAGATTTATGCGTGAATGAAGAGAAACTCGAGCTGTACCCATGAGACGTTGGGACAATGTGGTCCCAAGCACATGCAACCATGCTCAGCAAGGGTAATGTCTGGAGCAGGCTCCTCCCATCCAGCTTATTTTCTTTAAAAAAAAAACAATAATACAGCCATATCCATTAGAGGAAGGAGCAAATGTAAAAAGAATCTGCCCCATCACCAAATGTCCGCAAACCCTGTCCAAGAGGATGTCACTGAATCCGATAGTATGTCGAAGACCAGTGGTAGTATTCGCATGAGATTTTTATGAACTTCCTGGATGCTAAATGAACAAACCCTTCATCTCCTTGGATTGCGGGTGGATACCTCCATAGGACAGGGTGAGCTCCTTGGCCAAAATAAAAGGCTTAAATAATAATAACTCCATTAATGGAAAGCATATCCAGTATTAAGTGACGTCTCAACGGTTGAGCATAGACAACAGTACCGTACCGCCCAGAGAAGCAATTGGGATGACCAGTCCTCGTTAGTATAATGGACAGTATCTCCGCCTGTCACGCGGAAGACCGGGGTTCGATTAGTCTTCTTCTTTATCACGACCAAACACCTTGCATAAGCTCAGGCTTTACCGTGGAAGGCGCTGTTAAAGTCAACCTGCCGTTCAAGACTCACTTGATTATGTTTAGCTAATTGCATTTGAAAGATTTTACTTTCAAGAAAGCGTTTGCAATAGGTTTGTAAAAGGTGTTTTTTGAATGTTTGGCCTGATTTTTTTTTTTTTTGTTGCATTTTCACTGTTCTGACCAGTGTGTTGCGTTCCGAACGCTTGGAAACAGTGAATAATGTTGCGAAACAATCGGTTCAAAGCTTTGTTTCTCCCATCACTACCCTTTTGTGCTTGGTAAAACTTACATTCACACTGCTGACACAAGACTCGAAGTTGTGAACTGGGAAAGTGTGGATGGTTTGACGACTACCCAGTTCCAGTCTTGGACAAAACAGCCAATTCTTTTAGCCACGCTCAATCTCTGGCCCAACCTATTGTGGTACTTTGTTACAAGCTGCCAAACGTCCTCTGTTCTTGAACAAACACATGTAGCTCTGCTGTGAGCAAGACAATTCTTGGATACCTCCATAGGACAGGGTGAGCTCTTTGGCCAAAATAAAAGGTTTAAATAATAATAACTCCATTAATGGAAAGCATATCCAGTATTAAGTGACGTCTCAACGGTTGAGCATAGACAACAGTAACACACCGCCCAGAGAAGCAACTGTGATGACCAGTCCTCGTTAGTAAAGTGGACAGTATCTCCGCCTGTCACGCGGAAGACCGGGGTTCGATTCCCCGACAGGGAGTCTTCTTCTTTATCACGACCAAACACCTTGCATAAGCTCGGGCTTTACCGTGGAAGGTGCTGTTAAAGTCAACCTGCCGTTCAAGACTCGCTTGATTATTTTTAGCTAATTGCATTTGAAAGATTTTACTTTCAAGAAAGCGTTTGCAATAGGTTTGTAAAAGGTGTTTTTTGAATGTTTGGCCTGAGTCTTTTTTCTTTTGTGGGATTTTCACTGTTCTGACCAGCGTGTTCCGTTCCGAACGCTTGGAAACAGTGAATAATTTTGCGAAGCAATCAGTTCAAAGCCTTGTTTCTCCCATCACTACCCTTTGGTGCTTGGTAAAACTTACATTCACACCGCTGTCTTGGACAAAACAGCCAATTCTTTTAGCCACGCTCGATCTTTGGCCCAGCCTATTGTGGTACTTTGTTACAAGCTGCCAAACGTCCTCTGTTCTTGAACAAACACATGTAGCTCTGCTGCGAGCAGAGCATCCAAAAATATAAGAAACTCGCAAATGTTCCCCTCCACGGAAATCTTTAGTAAAAGGCGAAAGATTTATGCGTGAATGAAGAGAAACTCGAGCTGTACCCATGAGACGTTGGGACAATGTGGTTTCAAGCACATGCAACCATGCTCAGCAAGGGTAATGTCTGGTGCAGGCTCCTCCCATCCAGCTTATTTTCTTTAAAAAAAAAAAACAATAATACAGCCATATCCATTAGAGGAAGGAGCAAATGTAAAAAGAATCTGCCCCATCACCAAATGTCCGCAAACCCTGTCCAAGAGGATGTCACTGAATCCGATAGTATGTCGAAGACCAGTGGTAGTATTCGCATGAGATTTTTATGAACTTCCTGGATGCTAAATGAACAAACCCTTCATCTCCTTGGATTGCGGGTGGATACTTTTAGCCACGCACGATCTGTGGCCCAGCCTATTGTGGTACTTTGTTACAAGCTGCCAAACGTCCTCTGTTCTTGAACAAACACATGTAGCTCTGCTGTGAGCAGAGCATCCAAAAATATCAGAAACGCGCAAATGTTCCCCTCCACGGAAATCTTTAGTAAAAGGCGAAAGATTTATGCGTGAATGAAGAGAAACTCGAGCTGTACCCATGAGACGTTGGGACAATGTGGTCACAAGCACATGCAACCATGCTCAGCAAGGGTAATGTCTGGTGCAGGCTCCTCCCATCCAGCTTATTTTCTTTAAAAAAAAAACAATAATACAGCCATATCCATTAGAGGAAGGAGCAAATGTAAAAAGAATCTGCCCCATCACCAAATGTCCGCAAACCCTGTCCAAGAGGATGTCACTGAATCCGATAGTATGTCGAAGACCAGTGGTAGTATTCGCATGAGATTTTTATGAACTTCCTGGATGCTAAATGAACAAACCCTTCATCTCCTTGGATTGCGGGTGGATACCTCCATAGGACAGGGTGAGCTCCTTGGCCAAAATAAAAGGCTTAAATAATAATAACTCCATTAATGGAAAGCATATCCAGTATTAAGTGACGTCTCAACGGTTGAGCATAGACAACAGTACCGTACCGCCCAGAGAAGCAATTGGGATGACCAGTCCTCGTTAGTATAATGGACAGTATCTCCGCCTGTCACGCGGAAGACCGGGGTTCGATTAGTCTTCTTCTTTATCACGACCAAACACCTTGCATAAGCTCAGGCTTTACCGTGGAAGGCGCTGTTAAAGTCAACCTGCCGTTCAAGACTCACTTGATTATGTTTAGCTAATTGCATTTGAAAGATTTTACTTTCAAGAAAGCGTTTGCAATAGGTTTGTAAAAGGTGTTTTTTGAATGTTTGGCCTGATTTTTTTTTTTTTTTGTTGCATTTTCACTGTTCTGACCAGTGTGTTGCGTTCCGAACGCTTGGAAACAGTGAATAATGTTGCGAAACAATCGGTTCAAAGCTTTGTTTCTCCCATCACTACCCTTTTGTGCTTGGTAAAACTTACATTCACACTGCTGACACAAGACTCGAAGTTGTGAACTGGGAAAGTGTGGATGGTTTGACGACTACCCAGTTCCAGTCTTGGACAAAACAGCCAATTCTTTTAGCCACGCTCAATCTCTGGCCCAACCTATTGTGGTACTTTGTTACAAGCTGCCAAACGTCCTCTGTTCTTGAACAAACACATGTAGCTCTGCTGTGAGCAAGACAATTCTTGGATACCTCCATAGGACAGGGTGAGCTCTTTGGCCAAAATAAAAGGTTTAAATAATAATAACTCCATTAATGGAAAGCATATCCAGTATTAAGTGACGTCTCAACGGTTGAGCATAGACAACAGTAACACACCGCCCAGAGAAGCAACTGTGATGACCAGTCCTCGTTAGTAAAGTGGACAGTATCTCCGCCTGTCACGCGGAAGACCGGGGTTCGATTCCCCGACGGGGAGTCTTCTTCTTTATCACGACCAAACACCTTGCATAAGCTCGGGCTTTACCGTGGAAGGTGCTGTTAAAGTCAACCTGCCGTTCAAGACTCGCTTGATTATTTTTAGCTAATTGCATTTGAAAGATTTTACTTTCAAGAAAGCGTTTGCAATAGGTTTGTAAAAGGTGTTTTTTGAATGTTTGGCCTGAGTCTTTTTTCTTTTGTGGGATTTTCACTGTTCTGACCAGCGTGTTCCGTTCCGAACGCTTGGAAACAGTGAATAATTTTGCGAAGCAATCAGTTCAAAGCCTTGTTTCTCCCATCACTACCCTTTGGTGCTTGGTAAAACTTACATTCACACCGCTGTCTTGGACAAAACAGCCAATTCTTTTAGCCACGCTCGATCTTTGGCCCAGCCTATTGTGGTACTTTGTTACAAGCTGCCAAACGTCCTCTGTTCTTGAACAAACACATGTAGCTCTGCTGCGAGCAGAGCATCCAAAAATATAAGAAACTCGCAAATGTTCCCCTCCACGGAAATCTTTAGTAAAAGGCGAAAGATTTATGCGTGAATGAAGAGAAACTCGAGCTGTACCCATGAGACGTTGGGACAATGTGGTTTCAAGCACATGCAACCATGCTCAGCAAGGGTAATGTCTGGTGCAGGCTCCTCCCATCCAGCTTATTTTCTTTAAAAAAAAAAAAACAATAATACAGCCATATCCATTAGAGGAAGGAGCAAATGTAAAAAGAATCTGCCCCATCACCAAATGTCCGCAAACCCTGTCCAAGAGGATGTCACTGAATCCGATAGTATGTCGAAGACCAGTGGTAGTATTCGCATGAGATTTTTATGAACTTCCTGGATGCTAAATGAACAAACCCTTCATCTCCTTGGATTGCGGGTGGATACTTTTAGCCACGCACGATCTGTGGCCCAGCCTATTGTGGTACTTTGTTACAAGCTGCCAAACGTCCTCTGTTCTTGAACAAACACATGTAGCTCTGCTGTGAGCAGAGCATCCAAAAATATCAGAAACGCGCAAATGTTCCCCTCCACGGAAATCTTTAGTAAAAGGCGAAAGATTTATGCGTGAATGAAGAGAAACTCGAGCTGTACCCATGAGACGTTGGGACAATGTGGTCCCAAGCACATGCAACCATGCTCAGCAAGGGTAATGTCTGGTGCAGGCTCCTCCCATCCAGCTTATTTTCTTTAAAAAAAAAACAATAATACAGCCATATCCATTAGAGGAAGGAGCAAATGTAAAAAGAATCTGCCCCATCACCAAATGTCCGCAAACCCTGTCCAAGAGGATGTCACTGAATCCGATAGTATGTCGAAGACCAGTGGTAGTATTCGCATGAGATTTTTATGAACTTCCTGGATGCTAAATGAACAAACCCTTCATCTCCTTGGATTGCGGGTGGATACTTTTAGCCACGCACGATCTGTGGCCCAGCCTATTGTGGTACTTTGTTACAAGCTGCCAAACGTCCTCTGTTCTTGAACAAACACATGTAGCTCTGCTGTGAGCAGAGCATCCAAAAATATCAGAAACGCGCAAATGTTCCCCTCCACGGAAATCTTTAGTAAAAGGCGAAAGATTTATGCGTGAATGAAGAGAAACTCGAGCTGTACCCATGAGACGTTGGGACAATGTGGTCACAAGCACATGCAACCATGCTCAGCAAGGGTAATGTCTGGTGCAGGCTCCTCCCATCCAGCTTATTTTCTTTAAAAAAAAAACAATAATACAGCCATATCCATTAGAGGAAGGAGCAAATGTAAAAAGAATCTGCCCCATCACCAAATGTCCGCAAACCCTGTCCAAGAGGATGTCACTGAATCCGATAGTATGTCGAAGACCAGTGGTAGTATTCGCATGAGATTTTTATGAACTTCCTGGATGCTAAATGAACAAACCCTTCATCTCCTTGGATTGCGGGTGGATACCTCCATAGGACAGGGTGAGCTCCTTGGCCAAAATAAAAGGCTTAAATAATAATAACTCCATTAATGGAAAGCATATCCAGTATTAAGTGACGTCTCAACGGTTGAGCATAGACAACAGTACCGTACCGCCCAGAGAAGCAATTGGGATGACCAGTCCTCGTCAGTATAATGGACAGTATCTCCGCCTGTCACGCGGAAGACCGGGGTTCGATTAGTCTTCTTCTTTATCACGACCAAACACCTTGCATAAGCTCAGGCTTTACCGTGGAAGGCGCTGTTAAAGTCAACCTGCCGTTCAAGACTCACTTGATTATGTTTAGCTAATTGCATTTGAAAGATTTTACTTTCAAGAAAGCGTTTGCAATAGGTTTGTAAAAGGTGTTTTTTGAATGTTTGGCCTGAGTCTTTTTTTTTTGTTGCATTTTCACTGTTCTGACCAGTGTGTTGCGTTCCGAACGCTTGGAAACAGTGAATAATGTTGCGAAACAATCGGTTCAAAGCTTTGTTTCTCCCATCACTACCCTTTTGTGCTTGGTAAAACTTACATTCACACTGCTGACACAAGACTCGAAGTTGTGAACTGGGAAAGTGTGGATGGTTTGACGACTACCCAGTTCCAGTCTTGGACAAAACAGCCAATTCTTTTAGCCACGCTCGATCTGTGGCCCAGCCTATTTTGGTACTTTGTTACAAGCTGCCAAACTTCCTCTGTTCTTGAACAAACACATGTAGCTCTGCTGTGAGCAGAGCATCCAAAAATATCAGAAACGCGCAAATGTTCCCCTCCACGGAAATCTTTAGTAAAAGGCGAAAGATTTATGCGTGAATGAAGAGAAACTCGAGCTGTACCCACGAGACATTGGGACAATGTGGTTCCAAGCACATGCAACCATGCTCAGCAAGGGTAATGTCTGGTGCAGGCTCCTCCCATCCAGCTTATTTTCTTTTTTTTAAAAAACAATAATACAGCCATATCCATTAGAGGAAGGAGCAAATGTAAAAAGAATCTGCCCCATCACTAAATGTCCGCAAACCCTGTCCAAGAGGATGTCACTGAATCCGATAGTATGTCGAAGACCAGTGGTAGTATTCGCATGAGATTTTTATGAACTTCCTGGATGCTAAATGAACAAACCCTTCATCTCCTTAGATTGCGGATGGATACCTCCATAGGGCAGGGTGAGCTCCTTGGCCAAAATAAAAGGCTTAAATAATAATAACTCCATTAATGGAAAGCATATCCAGTATTAAGTGACGTCTCAACGGTTGAGCATAGACAACAGTACCGTACCGCCCAGAGAAGCAATTGGGATGACCAGTCCTCGTTAGTATAGTGGACAGTATCTCCGCCTGTCACGCGGAAGACCGGGGTTCGATTAGTCTTCTTCTTTATCACGACCAAACACCTTGCATAAGCTCAGGCTTTACCGTGGAAGGCGCTGTTAAAGTCAACCTGCCGTTCAAGACTCACTTGATTATGTTTAGCTAATTGCATTTGAAAGATTTTACTTTCAAGAAAGCGTTTGCAATAGGTTTGTAAAAGTGTTTTTTGAATGTTTGGCCTGAGTCTTTTTTTTTTGTTGCATTTTCACTGTTCTGACCAGTGTGTTGCGTTCCGAACGCTTGGAAACAATGAATAATGTTGCGAAACAATCAGTTCAAAGCTTTGTTTCTCCCATCACTACCCTTTTGTGCTTGGTAAAACTTACATTCACACTGCTGACACAAGACTCGAAGTTGTGAACTGGGAAAGTGTGGATGGTTTGACGACTACCCAGTTCCAGTCTTGGACAAAATAGCCAATTCTTTTAGCCACGCTCAATCTCTGGCCCAACCTATTGTGGTACTTTGTTACAAGCTGCCAAACGTCCTCTGTTCTTGAACAAACACATGTAGCTCTGCTGTGAGCAAGACAATTCTTGGATACCTCCATAGGACAGGGTGAGCTCTTTGGCCAAAATAAAAGGTTTAAATAATAATAACTCCATAACTCCATTAATGGAAAGCATATCCAGTATTAAGTGACGTCTCAACGGTTGAGCATAGACAACAGTAACACACCGCCCAGAGAAGCAACTGTGATGACCAGTCCTCGTTAGTATAGTGGACAGTATCTCCGCCTGTCACGCGGAAGACCGGGGTTCGATTCCCTGACGGGGAGTCTTCTTCTTTATCACGACCAAACACCTTGCATAAGCTCGGGCTTTACCGTGGAAGGTGCTGTTAAAGTCAACCTGCCATTCAAGACTCGCTTGATTATTTTTAGCTAATTGCATTTGAAAGATTTTACTTTCAAGAAAGCGTTTGCAATAGGTTTGTAAAAGGTGTTTTTTGAATGTTTGGCCTGAGTCTTTTTTTTTTTGTGGGATTTTCACTGTTCTGACCAGCGTTTTCCGTTCCGAACGCTTGGAAACAGTGAACAATTTTGCGAAGCAATCAGTTCAAAGCTTTGTTTTTCCCATCACTACCCTTTTGTGCTTGGTAAAACTTACATTCACACCGCTGTCTTGGACAAAACAGCCAATTCTTTTAGCCACGCTCGATCTGTGGCCCAGCCTATTGTGGTACTTTGTTACAAGCTGCCAAACTTCCTCTGTTCTTGAACAAACACATGTAGCTCTGCTGTGAGCAGAGCATCCAAAAATATCAGAAACTCGCAAATGTTCCCCTCCACGGAAATCTTTAGTAAAAGGCGAAAGATTTATGCGTGAATGAAGAGAAACTCGAGCTGTACCCATGAGACGTTGGGACAATGTGGTCCCAAGCACATGCAACCATGCTCAGCAAGGGTAATGTCTGGTGCAGGCTCCTCCCATCCAGCTTATTTTCTTTAAAAAAAAAACAATAATACAGCCATATCCATTAGAGGAAGGAGCAAATGTAAAAAGAATCAGCCCCATCACCAAATGTCCGCAAACCCTGTCCAAGAGGATGTCACTGAATCCGATAGTATGTCGAAGACCAGTGGTAGTATTCGCATGAGATTTTTATGAACTTCCTGCATGCTAAATGAACAAACCCTTCATCTCCTTGGATTGCGGGTGGATACCTCCATAGGACAGGGTGAGCTCCTTGGCCAAAATAAAAGGCTTAAATAATAATAACTCCATTAATGGAAAGCATATCCAGTATTAAATGACGTCTTAACGGTTGAGCATAGACAACAGTACCGTACCGCCCAGAGAAGCAATTGGGATGACCAGTCCTCGTTAGTATAGTGGACAGTATCTCCGCCTGTCACGCGGAAGACCGGGGTTCGATTAGTCTTCTTCTTTATCACGACCAAACACCTTGCATAAGCTCAGGCTTTACCGTGGAAGGCGCTGTTAAAGTCAACCTGCCGTTCAAGACTCACTTGATTATGTTTAGCTAATTGCATTTGAAAGATTTTACTTTCAAGAAAGCGTTTGCAATAGGTTTGTAAAAGGTGTTTTTTGAATGTTTGGCCTGAGTCTTTTTTTTTTGTTGCATTTTCACTGTTCTGACCAGTGTGTTGCGTTCCGAACGCTTGGAAACAGTGAATAATGTTGCGAAACAATCGGTTCAAAGCTTTGTTTCTCCCATCACTACCCTTTTGTGCTTGGTAAAACTTACATTCACACTGCTGACACAAGACTCGAAGTTGTGAACTGGGAAAGTGTGGATGGTTTGACGACTACCCAGTTCCAGTCTTGGACAAAACAGCCAATTCTTTTAGCCACTCTCAATCTCTGGCCCAACCTATTGTGGTACTTTGTTACAAGCTGCCAAACGTCCTCTGTTCTTGAACAAACAGATGTAGCTCTGCTGTGAGCAAGACAATTCTTGGATACCTCCATAGGACAGGGTGAGCTCTTTGGCCAAAATAAAATGTTTAAATAATAATAACTCCATTAATGGAAAGCATATCCAGTATTAAGTGACGTCTCAACGGTTGAGCATAGACAACAGTAACACACCGCCCAGAGAAGCAACTGTGATGACCAGTCCTCGTTAGTATAGTGGACAGTCTTTATCACGTCTTTTTTTTTTGTTGCATTTTCACTGTTCTGACCAGTGTGTTGCGTTCCGAACGCTTGGAAACAGTGAATAATTTTGCGAAGCAATCAGTTCAAAGCTTTGTTTTTCCCATCACTACCCTTTTGTGCTTGGTAAAACTTACATTCACACCGCTGTCTTGGACAAAACAGCCAATTCTTTTAGCCACGCTCGATCTGTGGCCCAGCCTATTGTGGTACTTTGTTACAAGCTGCCAAACTTCCTCTGTTCTTGAACAAACACATGTAGCTCTGCTGTGAGCAGAGCATCCAAAAATATCAGAAACTCGCAAATGTTCCCCTCCACGGAAATCTTTAGTAAAAGGCGAAAGATTTATGCGTGAATGAAGAGAAACTCGAGCTGTACCCATGAGACGTTGGGACAATGTGGTCCCAAGCACATGCAACCATGCTCAGCAAGGGTAATGTCTGGTGCAGGCTCCTCCCATCCAGCTTATTTTCTTAAAAAAAAAAACAATAATACAGCCATATCCATTAGAGGAAGGAGCAAATGTAAAAAGAATCAGCCCCATCACCAAATGTCCGCAAACCCTGTCCAAGAGGATGTCACTGAATCCGATAGTATGTCGAAGACCAGTGGTAGTATTCGCATGAGATTTTTATGAACTTCCTGCATGCTAAATGAACAAACCCTTCATCTCCTTGGATTGCGGGTGGATACCTCCATAGGACAGGGTGAGCTCCTTGGCCAAAATAAAAGGCTTAAATAATAATAACTCCATTAATGGAAAGCATATCCAGTATTAAATGACGTCTTAACGGTTGAGCATAGACAACAGTACCGTACCGCCCAGAGAAGCAATTGGGATGACCAGTCCTCGTTAGTATAGTGGACAGTATCTCCGCCTGTCACGCGGAAGACCGGGGTTCGATTAGTCTTCTTCTTTATCACGACCAAACACCTTGCATAAGCTCAGGCTTTACCGTGGAAGGCGCTGTTAAAGTCAACCTGCCGTTCAAGACTCACTTGATTATGTTTAGCTAATTGCATTTGAAAGATTTTACTTTCAAGAAAGCGTTTGCAATAGGTTTGTAAAAGGTGTTTTTTGAATGTTTGGCCTGAGTCTTTTTTTTTTGTTGCATTTTCACTGTTCTGACCAGTGTGTTGCGTTCCGAACGGTTGGAAACAGTGAATAATGTTGCGAAACAATCGGTTCAAAGCTTTGTTTCTCCCATCACTACCCTTTTGTGCTTGGTAAAACTTACATTCACACTGCTGACACAAGACTCGAAGTTGTGAACTGGGAAAGTGTGGATGGTTTGACGACTACCCAGTTCCAGTCTTGGACAAAACAGCCAATTCTTTTAGCCACTCTCAATCTCTGGCCCAACCTATTGTGGTACTTTGTTACAAGCTGCCAAACGTCCTCTGTTCTTGAACAAACACATGTAGCTCTGCTGTGAGCAAGACAATTCTTGGATACCTCCATAGGACAGGGTGAGCTCTTTGGCCAAAATAAAATGTTTAAATAATAATAACTCCACTAATGGAAAGCATATCCAGTATTAAGTGACGTCTCAACGGTTGAGCATAGACAACAGTAACACACCGCCCAGAGAAGCAACTGTGATGACCAGTCCTCGTTAGTATAGTGGACAGTCTTTATCACGTCTTTTTTTTTTGTTGCATTTTCACTGTTCTGACCAGTGTGTTGCGTTCCGAACGCTTGGAAACAGTGAATAATTTTGCGAAGCAATCAGTTCAAAGCTTTGTTTCTCCCATCACTACCCTTTTGTGCTTGGTAAAACTTACATTCACACCGCTGTCTTGGACAAAACAGCCAATTCTTTTAGCCACGCTCGATCTTTGGCCCAGCCTATTGTGGTACTTTGTTACAAGCTGCCAAACGTCCTCTGTTCTTGAACAAACACATGTAGCTCTGCTGTGAGCAGAGCATCCAAAAATATAAGAAACTCGCAAATGTTCCCCTCCACGGAAATCTTTAGTAAAAGGCGAAAGATTTATGCGTGAATGAAGAGAAACTCGAGCTGTACCCATGAGACGTTGGGACAATGTGGTCCCAAGCACATGCAACCATGCTCAGCAAGGGTAATGTCTGGTGCAGGCTCCTCCCATCCAGCTTATTTTCTTTAAAAAAAAAAACAATAATACAGCCATATCCATTAGAGGAAGGAGCAAAAGTAAAAAGAATCTGCCCCATCACCAAATGTCCGCAAACCCTGTCCAAGAGGATGTCACTGAATCCGATAGTATGTCGAAGACCAGTGGTAGTATTCGCATGAGATTTTTATGAACTTCCTGGATGCTAAATGAACAAACCCTTCATCTCCTTGGATTGCGGGTGGATACCTCCATAGGACAGGGTGAGCTCCTTGGCCAAAATAAAAGGCTTAAATAATAATAACTCCATTAATGGAAAGCATATCCAGTATTAAGTGACGTCTCAACGGTTGAGCATAGACAACAGTACCGTACCGCCCAGAGAAGCAATTGGGATGACCAGTCCTCGTCAGTATAATGGACAGTATCTCCGCCTGTCACGCGGAAGACCGGGGTTCGATTAGTCTTCTTCTTTATCACGACCAAACACCTTGCATAAGCTCAGGCTTTACCGTGGAAGGCGCTGTTAAAGTCAACCTGCCGTTCAAGACTCACTTGATTATGTTTAGCTAATTGCATTTGAAAGATTTTACTTTCAAGAAAGCGTTTGCAATAGGTTTGTAAAAGGTGTTTTTTGAATGTTTGGCCTGAGTCTTTTTTTTTTTGTTGCATTTTCACTGTTCTGACCAGTGTGTTGCGTTCCGAACGCTTGGAAACAGTGAATAATGTTGCGAAACAATCGGTTCAAAGCTTTGTTTCTCCCATCACTACCCTTTTGTGCTTGGTAAAACTTACATTCACACTGCTGACACAAGACTCGAAGTTGTGAACTGGGAAAGTGTGGATGGTTTGACGACTACCCAGTTCCAGTCTTGGACAAAACAGCCAATTCTTTTAGCCACGCTCGATCTGTGGCCCAGGCTATTGTGGTACTTTGTTACAAGCTGCCAAACTTCCTCTGTTCTTGAACAAACACATGTAGCTCTGCTGTGAGCAGAGCATCCAAAAATATCAGAACCTTGCAAATGTTCCCCTCCACGGAAATCTTTAGTAAAAGGCGAAAGATTTATGCGTGAATGAAGAGAAACTCGAGCTGTACCCACGAGACATTGGGACAATGTGGTTCCAAGCACATGCAACCATGCTCAGCAAGGGTAATGTCTGGTGCAGGCTCCTCCCATCCAGCTTATTTTCTTTTTTTTTAAAAACAATAATACAGCCATATCCATTAGAGGAAGGAGCAAATGTAAAAAGAATCTGCCCCATCACTAAATGTCCGCAAACCCTGTCCAAGAGGATGTCACTGAATCCGATAGTATGTCGAAGACCAGTGGTAGTATTCGCATGAGATTTTTATGAACTTCCTGGATGCTAAATGAACAAACCCTTCATCTCCTTAGATTGCGGATGGATACCTCCATAGGGCAGGGTGAGCTCCTTGGCCAAAATAAAAGGCTTAAATAATAATAACTCCATTAATGGAAAGCAAATCCAGTATTAAGTGACGTCTCAACGGTTGAGCATAGACAACAGTACCGTACCGCCCAGAGAAGCAATTGGGATGACCAGTCCTCGTTAGTATAGTGGACAGTATCTCCGCCTGTCACGCGGATTGACCGGGGTTCGATTAGTCTTCTTCTTTATCACGACCAAACACCTTGCATAAGCTCAGGCTTTACCGTGGAAGGCGCTGTTAAAGTCAACCTGCCGTTCAAGACTCACTTGATTATGTTTAGCTAATTGCATTTGAAAGATTTTACTTTCAAGAAAGCGTTTGCAATAGGTTTGTAAAAGTGTTTTTTGAATGTTTGGCCTGAGTCTTTTTTTTTTGTTCCATTTTCACTGTTCTGACCAGTGTGTTGCGTTCCGAACGCTTGGAAACAGTGAATAATGTTGCGAAACAATCAGTTCAAAGCTTTGTTTCTCCCATCACTACCCTTTTGTGCTTGGTAAAACTTACATTCACACTGCTGACACAAGACTCGAAGTTGTGAACTGGGAAAGTGTGGATGGTTTGACGACTACCCAGTTCCAGTCTTGGACAAAATAGCCAATTCTTTTAGCCACGCTCAATCTCTGGCCCAACCTATTGTGGTACTTTGTTACAAGCTGCCAAACGTCCTCTGTTCTTGAACAAACACATGTAGCTCTGCTGTGAGCAAGACAATTCTTGGATACCTCCATAGGACAGGGTGAGCTCTTTGGCCAAAATAAAAGGTTTAAATAATAATAACTCCATAACTCCATTAATGGAAAGCATATCCAGTATTAAGTGACGTCTCAACGGTTGAGCATAGACAACAGTAACACACCGCCCAGAGAAGCAACTGTGATGACCAGTCCTCGTTAGTATAGTGGATAGTATCTCCGCCTGTCACGCGGAAGACCGGGGTTCGATTCCCTGACGGGGAGTCTTCTTCTTTATCACGACCAAACACCTTGCATAAGCTCGGGCTTTACCGTGGAAGGTGCTGTTAAAGTCAACCTGCCTTTCAAGACTCGCTTGATTATTTTTAGCTAATTGCATTTGAAAGATTTTACTTTCAAGAAAGCGTTTGCAATAGGTTTGTAAAAGGTGTTTTTTGAATGTTTGGCCTGAGTCTTTTTTTTTTTGTTGCATTTTCACTGTTCTGACCAGTGTGTTGCGTTCCGAACGCTTGGAAACAGTGAATAATGTTGCGAAACAATCGGTTCAAAGCTTTGTTTCTCCCATCACTACCCTTTTGTGCTTGGTAAAACTTACATTCACACTGCTGACACAAGACTCGAAGTTGTGAACTGGGAAAGTGTGGATGGTTTGACGACTACCCAGTTCCAGTCTTGGACAAAACAGCCAATTCTTTTAGCCACGCTCAATCTCTGGCCCAACCTATTGTGGTACTTTGTTACAAGCTGCCAAACGTCCTCTGTTCTTGAACAAACACATGTAGCTCTGCTGTGAGCAAGACAATTCTTGGATACCTCCATAGGACAGGGTGAGCTCTTTGGCCAAAATAAAATGTTTAAATAATAATAACTCCATTAATGGAAAGCATATCCAGTATTAAGTGACGTCTCAACGGTTGAGCATAGACAACAGTAACACACCGCCCAGAGAAGCAACGGTGATGACCAGTCCTCGTTAGTATAGTGGACAGTATCTCCGCCTGTCACGCGGAAGACCGGGGTTCGATTCCCCGACGGGGAGTCTTCTTCTTTATCACGACCAAACACCTTGCATAAGCTCGGGCTTTACCGTGGAAGGTGCTGTTAAAGTCAACCTGCCGTTCAAGACTCGCTTGATTATTTTTAGCTAATTGCATTTGAAAGATTTTACTTTCAAGAAAGCGTTTGCAATAGGTTTGTGGAAGGTGTTTTTTGAATGTTTGGCCTGAGTCTTTTTTTTGTGTGGGATTTTCACTGTTCTGACCAGCGTGTTCCGTTCCGAACGCTTGGAAACAGTGAATAATTTTGCGAAGCAATCAGTTCAAAGCTTTGTTTCTCCCATCACTACCCTTTTGTGCTTGGTAAAACTTACATTCACACCGCTTGCTTGGACAAAACAGCCAATTCTTTTAGCCACGCTCGATCTGTGACCCAGCCTATTGTGGTACTTTGTTACAAGCTGCCAAACGTCCTCTGTTCTTGAACAAACACATGTAGCTCTGCTGTGAGCAGAGCATCCAAAAATATCAGAAACTCGCAAATGTTCCCCTCCACGGAAATCTTTAGTAAAAGGCGAAAGATTTATGCGTGAATGAAGAGAAACTCGAGCTGTACCCATGAGACGTATGGACAATGTGGTCCCAAGCACATGCTACAATGCAAGGGTAATGTCTGGTGCAGGCTCCTCCCATCCAGCTTATTTTCTTTTTTTTAAAAAACAATAATACAGCCATATCCATTAGAGGAAGGAGCAAATGTAAAAAGAATCTGCCCCATCACCAAATGTCCGCAAACCCTGTCCAAGAGGATGTCACTGAATCCGATAGTATGTCGAAGACCAGTGGTAGTATTCGCATGAGATTTTTATGAACTTCCTGGATGCTAAATGAACAAACCCGTCATCTCCTTGGATTGCGGGTGGATACTTTTAGCCACGCACGATCTGTGGCCCAGCCTATTGTGGTACTTTGTTACAAGCTGCCAAACGTCCTCTGTTCTTGAACAAACACATGTAGCTCTGCTGTGAGCAGAGCATCCAAAAATATCAGAAACTCGCAAATGTTCCCCTCCACGGAAATCTTTAGTAAAAGGCGAAAGATTTATGCGTGAATGAAGAGAAACTCGAGCTGTACCCATGAGACGTTGGGACAATGTGGTCCCAAGCACATGCAACCATGCTCAGCAAGGGTAATGTCTGGTGCAGGCTCCTCCCATCCAGCTTATTTTCTTTTAAAAAAAAAAAACAATAATACAGCCATATCCATTAGAGGAAGGAGCAAATGTAAAAAGAATCTGCCCCATCACCAAATGTCCGCAAACCCTGTCCAAGAGGATGTCACTGAATCCGATAGTATGTCGAAGACCAGTGGTAGTATTCGCATGAGATTTTTATGAACTTCCTGGATGCTAAATGAACAAACCCTTCATCTCCTTGGATTGCGGGTGGATACTTTTAGCCACGCACGATCTGTGGCCCAGCCTATTGTGGTACTTTGTTACAAGCTGCCAAACGTCCTCTGTTCTTGAACAAACACATGTAGCTCTGCTGCGAGCAGAGCATCCAAAAATATCAGAAACTCGCAAATGTTCCCCTCCACGGAAATCTTTAGTAAAAGGCGAAAGATTTATGCGTGAATGAAGAGAAACTCGAGCTGTACCCATGAGACGTTGGGACAATCTGGTCCCAAGCACATGCAACCATGCTCAGCAAGGGTAATGTCTGGTGCAGGCTCCTCCCATCCAGCTTATTTTCTTTAAAAAAAAACAATAATACAGCCATATCCATTAGAGGAAGGAGCAAATGTTAAAAGAATCTGCCCCATCACCAAATGTCCGCAAACCCTGTCCAAGAGGATGTCACTGAATCCGATAGTATGTCGAAGACCAGTGGTAGTATTCGCATGAGATTTTTATGAACTTCCTGGATGCTAAATGAACAAACCCTTCATCTCCTTGGATTGCGGGTGGATACCTCCATAGGACAGGGTGAGCTCCTTGGCCAAAATAAAAGGCTTAAATAATAATAACTCCATTAATGGAAAGCATATCCAGTATTAAGTGACGTCTCAACGGTTGAGCATAGACAACAGTACCGTACCGCCCAGAGAAGCAATTGGGATGACCAGTCCTCGTTAGTATAATGGACAGTATCTCCGCCTGTCACGTGGAAGACCGGGGTTCGATTAGTCTTCTTCTTTATCACGACCAAACACCTTGCATAAGCTCAGGCTTTACCGTGGAAGGCGCTGTTAAAGTCAACCTGCCGTTCAAGACTCACTTGATTATGTTTAGCTAATTGCATTTGAAAGATTTTACTTTCAAGAAAGCGTTTGCAATAGGTTTGTAAAAGGTGTTTTTTGAATGTTTGGCCTGAGTCTTTTTTTTTTTGTTGCATTTTCACTGTTCTGACCAGTGTGTTGCGTTCCGAACGCTTGGAAACAGTGAATAATGTTGCGAAACAATCGGTTCAAAGCTTTGTTTCTCCCATCACTACCCTTTTGTGCTTGGTAAAACTTACATTCACACTGCTGACACAAGACTCGAAGTTGTGAACTGGGAAAGTGTGGATGGTTTGACGACTACCCAGTTCCAGTCTTGGACAAAACAGCCAATTCTTTTAGCCACGCTCAATCTCTGGCCCAACCTATTGTGGTACTTTGTTACAAGCTGCCAAACGTCCTCTGTTCTTGAACAAACACATGTAGCTCTGCTGTGAGCAAGACAATTCTTGGATACCTCCATAGGACAGGGTGAGCTCTTTGGCCAAAATAAAATGTTTAAATAATAATAACTCCATTAATGGAAAGCATATCCAGTATTAAGTGACGTCTCAACGGTTGAGCATAGACAACAGTAACACACCGCCCAGAGAAGCAACTGTGATGACCAGTCCTCGTTAGTATTGTGGACAGTATCTCCGCCTGTCACGCGGAAGACCGGGGTTCGATTCCCCGACGGGGAGTCTTCTTCTTTATCACGACCAAACACCTTGCATAAGCTCGGGCTTTACCGTGGAAGGTGCTGTTAAAGTCAACCTGCCGTTCAAGACTCGCTTGATTATTTTTAGCTAATTGCATTTGAAAGATTTTACTTTCAAGAAAGCGTTTGCAATAGGTTTGTAAAAGGTGTTTTTTGAATGTTTGGCCTGAGTCTTTTTTCTTTTGTGGGATTTTCACTGTTCTGACCAGCGTGTTCCGTTCCGAACGCTTGGAAACAGTGAATAATTTTGCGAAGCAATCAGTTCAAAGCTTTGTTTCTCCCATCACTACCCTTTGGTGCTTGGTAAAACTTACATTCACACCGCTGTCTTGGACAAAACAGCCAATTCTTTTAGCCACGCTCGATCTTTGGCCCAGCCTATTGTGGTACTTTGTTACAAGCTGCCAAACGTCCTCTGTTCTTGAACAAACACATGTAGCTCTGCTGCGAGCAGAGCATCCAAAAATATAAGAAACTCGCAAATGTTCCCCTCCACGGAAATCTTTAGTAAAAGGCGAAAGATTTATGCGTGAATGAAGAGAAACTCGAGCTGTACCCATGAGACGTTGGGACAATGTGGTTCGAAGCACATGCAACCATGCTCAGCAAGGGTAATGTCTGGTGCAGGCTCCTCCCATCCAGCTTATTTTCTTTTAAAAAAAAAAAACAATAATACAGCCATATCCATTAGAGGAAGGAGCAAATGTAAAAAGAATCTGCCCCATCACCAAATGTCCGCAAACCCTGTCCAAGAGGATGTCACTGAATCCGATAGTATGTCGAAGACCAGTGGTAGTATTCGCATGAGATTTTTATGAACTTCCTGGATGCTAAATGAACAAACCCTTCATCTCTTTGGATTGCGGGTGGATACCTCCATAGGACAGGGTGAGCTCCTTGGCCAAAATAAAAGGCTTAAATAATAATAACTCCATTAATGGAAAGCATATCCAGTATTAATTGACGTCTCAACGGTTGAGCATAGACAACAGTACCGTACCGCCCAGAGAAGCAATTAGGATGACCAGTCCTCGTTAGTATAGTGGACAGTATCTCCGCCTGTCACGCGGAAGACCGGGGTTCGATTAGTCTTCTTCTTTATCACGGCCAAACACCTTGCATAAGCTCAGGCTTTACCGTGGAAGGCGCTGTTAAAGTCAACCTGCCGTTCAAGACTCACTTGATTATGTTTAGCTAATTGGATTTTTAAAGATTTTACTTTCAAGAAAGCGTTTGCAATAGGTTTGTAAAAGGTGTTTTTTGAATGTTTGGCCTGAGTCTTTTTTTTTTGTTACATTTTCACTGTTCTGACCAGTGTGTTGCGTTCCGAACGCTTGGAAACAGTGAATAATGTTGCGAAACAATCGGTTCAAAGCTTTGTTTCTCCCATCACTACCCTTTTGTGCTTGGTAAAACTTACATTCACACTGCTGACACAAGACTCGAAGTTGTGAACTGGGAAAGTGTGGATGGTTTGACGACTACCCAGTTCCAGTCTTGGACAAAACAGCCAATTCTTTTAGCCACTCTCAATCTCTGGCCCAACCTATTGTGGTACTTTGTTACAAGCTGCCAAACGTCCTCTGTTCTTGAACAAACACATGTAGCTCTGCTGTGAGCAAGACAATTCTTGGATACCTCCATAGGACAGGGTGAGCTCTTTGGCCAAAATAAAATGTTTAAATAATAATAACTCCATTAATGGAAAGCATATCCAGTATTAAGTGACGTCTCAACGGTTGAGCATAGACAACAGTAACACACCGCCCAGAGAAGCAACTGTGATGACCAGTCCTCGTTAGTATAGTGGACAGTATCTCCGCCTGTCACGCGGAAGACCGGGGTTCGATTCCCCGACGGGGAGTCTTCTTCTTTATCACGACCAAACACCTTGCATAAGCTCGGGCTTTACCGTGGAAGGTGCTGTTAAAGTCAACCTGCCATTCAAGACTCGCTTGATTATTTTTAGCTAATTGCATTTGAAAGATTTTACTTTCAAGAAAGCGTTTGCAATAGGTTTGTAAAAGGTGTTTTTTGAATGTTTGGCCTGAGTCTTTTTTTTTGTGGGATTTTCACTGTTCTGACCAGCGTGTTCCGTTCCGAACGCTTGGAAACAGTGAACAATTTTGCGAAGCAATCAGTTCAAAGCTTTGTTTCTCCCATCACTACCCTTTTGTGCTTGGTAAAACTTACATTCACACCGCTGTCTTGGACAAAACAGCCAATTCTTTTAGCCACGCTCGATCTGTGGCCCAGCCTATTGTGGTACTTTGTTACAAGCTGCCAAACGTCCTCTGTTCTTGAACAAACACATGTAGCTCTGCTGTGAGCAGAGCATCCAAAAATATCAGAAACTCGCAAATGTTCCCCTCCACGGAAATCTTTAGTAAAAGGCGAAAGATTTATGCGTGAATGAAGAGAAACTCGAGCTGTACCCATGAGACGTTGGGACAATGTGGTCCCAAGCACATGCAACCATGCTCAGCAAGGGTAATGTCTGGTGCAGGCTCCTCCCATCCAGCTTATTTTCTTTTTTTTAAAAAACAATAATACAGCCATATCCATTAGAGGAAGGAGCAAATGTAAAAAGAATCTGCCCCATCACCAAATGTCCGCAAACCCTGTCCAAGAGGATGTCACTGAATCCGATAGTATGTCGAAGACCAGTGGTAGTATTCGCATGAGATTTTTGTGAACTTCCTGGATGCTAAATGAACAAACCCTTCATCTCCTTAGATTGCGGATGGATACCTCCATAGGACAGGGTGAGCTCCTTGGCCAAAATAAAAGGCTTAAATAATAATAACTCCATTAATGGAAAGCATATCCAGTATTAAGTGACGTCTCAACGGTTGAGCATAGACAACAGTACCGTACCGCCCAGAGAAGCAATTGGGATGACCAGTCCTCGTTAGTATAGTGGACAGTATCTCCGCCTGTCACGCGGAAGACCGGGGTTCGATTAGTCTTCTTCTTTATCACGACCAAACACCTTGCATAAGCTCAGGCTTTACAGTGGAAGGCGCTGTTAAAGTCAACCTGCCGTTCAAGACTCACTTGATTATGTTTAGCTAATTGCATTTGAAAGATTTTACTTTCAAGAAAGCGTTTGCAATAGGTTTGTAAAAGGTGTTTTTTGAATGTTTGGCCTGAGTCTTTTTTTTTTGTTGCATTTTCACTGTTCTGACCAGTGTGTTGCGTTCCGAACGCTTGGAAACAGTGAATAATGTTGCGAAACAATCGGTTCAAAGCTTTGTTTCTCCCATCACTACCCTTTTGTGCTTGGTAAAACTTACATTCACACTGCTGACACAAGACTCGAAGTTGTGAACTGGGAAAGTGTGGATGGTTTGACGACTACCCAGTTCCAGTCTTGGACAAAACAGCCAATTCTTTTAGCCACGCTCAATCTCTGGCCCAACCTATTGTGGTACTTTGTTACAAGCTGCCAAACGTCCTCTGTTCTTGAACAAACACATGTAGCTCTGCTGTGAGCAAGACAATTCTTGGATACCTCCATAGGACAGGGTGAGCTCTTTGGCCAAAATAAAATGTTTAAATAATAATAACTCCATTATTGGAAAGCATATCCAGTATTAAGTGACGTCTCAACGGTTGAGCATAGACAACAGTAACACACCGCCCAGAGAAGCAACGGTGATGACCAGTCCTCGTTAGTATAGTGGACAGTATCTCCGCCTGTCACGCGGAAGACCGGGGTTCGATTCCTCGACGGGCAGTCTTCTTCTATATCACGACCAAACACCTTGCATAAGCTCGGGCTTTACCGTGGAAGGTGCCGTTAAAGTCAACCTGCCGTTCAAGACTCGCTTGATTATTTTTAGCTAATTGCATTTGAAAGATTTTACTTTCAAGAAAGCGTTTGCAATAGGTTTGTGGAAGGTGTTTTTTGAATGTTTGGCCTGAGTCTTTTTTTTGTGTGGGATTTTCACTGTTCTGACCAGCGTGTTCCGTTCCGAACGCTTGGAAACAGTGAATAATTTTGCGAAGCAATCAGTTCAAAGCTTTGTTTCTCCCATCACTACCCTTTTGTGCTTGGTAAAACTTACATTCACACCGCTTGCTTGGACAAAACAGCCAATTCTTTTAGCCACGCTCGATCTGTGACCCAGCCTATTGTGGTACTTTGTTACAAGCTGCCAAACGTCCTCTGTTCTTGAACAAACACATGTAGCTCTGCTGTGAGCAGAGCATCCAAAAATATCAGAAACTCGCAAATGTTCCCCTCCACGGAAATCTTTAGTAAAAGGCGAAAGATTTATGCGTGAATGAAGAGAAACTCGAGCTGTACCCATGAGACGTATGGACAATGTGGTCCCAAGCACATGCTACAATGCAAGGGTAATGTCTGGTGCAGGCTCCTCCCATCCAGCTTATTTTCTTTTTTTTTAAAAACATTAGGCTTGTTCGACTTGAACCGGCGCTGCGCAGACCGATCAGTTGATGACATCAAAGTACCGCGAGAGCGATTCAAAAGCATAAGGAGCCGTCTGCTCTCTAATCGCTCTCGCGGTACTTTGATGTCATCAACCGATCGGTCTGTGCAGCGCCGGTTCAAGTCGAACAAGCCTAATAATACAGCCATATCCATTAGAGGAAGGAGCAAATGTAAAAAGAATCTGCCCCATCACCAAATGTCCGCAAACCCTGTCCAAGAGGATGTCACTGAATCCGATAGTATGTCGAAGACCAGTGGTAGTATTCGCATGAGATTTTTATGAACTTCCTGGATGCTAAATGAACAAACCCGTCATCTCCTTGGATTGCGGGTGGATACTTTTAGCCACGCACGATCTGTGGCCCAGCCTATTGTGGTACTTTGTTACAAGCTGCCAAACGTCCTCTGTTCTTGAACAAACACATGTAGCTCTGCTGTGAGGAGAGCATCCAAAAATATCAGAAACTCGCAAATGTTCCCCTCCACGGAAATCTTTAGTAAAAGGCGAAAGATTTATGCGTGAATGAAGAGAAACTCGAGCTGTACCCATGAGACGTTGGGACAATGTGGTCCCAAGCACATGCAACCATGCTCAGCAAGGGTAATGTCTGGTGCAGGCTCCTCCCATCCAGCTTATTTTCTTTAAAAAAACAAAAACAATAATACAGCCATATCCATTAGAGGAAGGAGCAAATGTAAAAAGAATCTGCCCCATCACCAAATGTCCGCAAACCCTGTCCAAGAGGATGTCACTGAATCCGATAGTATGTCGAAGACCAGTGGTAGTATTCGCATGAGATTTTTATGAACTTCCTGGATGCTAAATGAACAAACCCGTCATCTCCTTGGATTGCGGGTGGATACTTTTAGCCACGCACGATCTGTGGCCCAGCCTATTGTGGTACTTTGTTACAAGCTGCCAAACGTCCTCTGTTCTTGAACAAACACATGTAGCTCTGCTGTGAGCAGAGCATCCAAAAATATCAGAAACTCGCAAATGTTCCCCTCCACGGAAATCTTTAGTAAAAGGCGAAAGATTTATGCGTGAATGAAGAGAAACTCGAGCTGTACCCATGAGACGTTGGGACAATGTGGTCCCAAGCACATGCAACCATGCTCAGCAAGGGTAATGTCTGGTGCAGGCTCCTCCCATCCAGCTTATTTTCTTTTAAAAAAAAAAAACAATAATACAGCCATATCCATTAGAGGAAGGAGCAAATGTAAAAAGAATCTGCCCCATCACCAAATGTCCGCAAACCCTGTCCAAGAGGATGTCACTGAATCCGATAGTATGTCGAAGACCAGTGGTAGTATTCGCATGAGATTTTTATGAACTTCCTGGATGCTAAATGAACAAACCCTTCATCTCCTTGGATTGCGGGTGGATACTTTTAGCCACGCACGATCTGTGGCCCAGCCTATTGTGGTACTTTGTTACAAGCTGCCAAACGTCCTCTGTTCTTGAACAAACACATGTAGCTCTGCTGCGAGCAGAGCATCCAAAAATATCAGAAACTCGCAAATGTTCCCCTCCACGGAAATCTTTAGTAAAAGGCGAAAGATTTATGCGTGAATGAAGAGAAACTCGAGCTGTACCCATGAGACGTTGGGACAATCTGGTCCCAAGCACATGCAACCATGCTCAGCAAGGGTAATGTCTGGTGCAGGCTCCTCCCATCCAGCTTATTTTCTTTAAAAAAAAACAATAATACAGCCATATCCATTAGAGGAAGGAGCAAATGTTAAAAGAATCTGCCCCATCACCAAATGTCCGCAAACCCTGTCCAAGAGGATGTCACTGAATCCGATAGTATGTCGAAGACCAGTGGTAGTATTCGCATGAGATTTTTATGAACTTCCTGGATGCTAAATGAACAAACCCTTCATCTCCTTGGATTGCGGGTGGATACCTCCATAGGACAGGGTGAGCTCCTTGGCCAAAATAAAAGGCTTAAATAATAATAACTCCATTAATGGAAAGCATATCCAGTATTAAGTGACGTCTCAACGGTTGAGCATAGACAACAGTACCGTACCGCCCAGAGAAGCAATTGGGATGACCAGTCCTCGTTAGTATAATGGACAGTATCTCCGCCTGTCACGTGGAAGACCGGGGTTCGATTAGTCTTCTTCTTTATCACGACCAAACACCTTGCATAAGCTCAGGCTTTACCGTGGAAGGCGCTGTTAAAGTCAACCTGCCGTTCAAGACTCACTTGATTATGTTTAGCTAATTGCATTTGAAAGATTTTACTTTCAAGAAAGCGTTTGCAATAGGTTTGTAAAAGGTGTTTTTTGAATGTTTGGCCTGAGTCTTTTTTTTTTTGTTGCATTTTCACTGTTCTGACCAGTGTGTTGCGTTCCGAACGCTTGGAAACAGTGAATAATGTTGCGAAACAATCGGTTCAAAGCTTTGTTTCTCCCATCACTACCCTTTTGTGCTTGGTAAAACTTACATTCACACTGCTGACACAAGACTCGAAGTTGTGAACTGGGAAAGTGTGGATGGTTTGACGACTACCCAGTTCCAGTCTTGGACAAAACAGCCAATTCTTTTAGCCACGCTCAATCTCTGGCCCAACCTATTGTGGTACTTTGTTACAAGCTGCCAAACGTCCTCTGTTCTTGAACAAACACATGTAGCTCTGCTGTGAGCAAGACAATTCTTGGATACCTCCATAGGACAGGGTGAGCTCTTTGGCCAAAATAAAATGTTTAAATAATAATAACTCCATTAATGGAAAGCATATCCAGTATTAAGTGACGTCTCAACGGTTGAGCATAGACAACAGTAACACACCGCCCAGAGAAGCAACTGTGATGACCAGTCCTCGTTAGTATTGTGGACAGTATCTCCGCCTGTCACGCGGAAGACCGGGGTTCGATTCCCCGACGGGGAGTCTTCTTCTTTATCACGACCAAACACCTTGCATAAGCTCGGGCTTTACCGTGGAAGGTGCTGTTAAAGTCAACCTGCCGTTCAAGACTCGCTTGATTATTTTTAGCTAATTGCATTTGAAAGATTTTACTTTCAAGAAAGCGTTTGCAATAGGTTTGTAAAAGGTGTTTTTTGAATGTTTGGCCTGAGTCTTTTTTCTTTTGTGGGATTTTCACTGTTCTGACCAGCGTGTTCCGTTCCGAACGCTTGGAAACAGTGAATAATTTTGCGAAGCAATCAGTTCAAAGCTTTGTTTCTCCCATCACTACCCTTTGGTGCTTGGTAAAACTTACATTCACACCGCTGTCTTGGACAAAACAGCCAATTCTTTTAGCCACGCTCGATCTTTGGCCCAGCCTATTGTGGTACTTTGTTACAAGCTGCCAAACGTCCTCTGTTCTTGAACAAACACATGTAGCTCTGCTGCGAGCAGAGCATCCAAAAATATAAGAAACTCGCAAATGTTCCCCTCCACGGAAATCTTTAGTAAAAGGCGAAAGATTTATGCGTGAATGAAGAGAAACTCGAGCTGTACCCATGAGACGTTGGGACAATGTGGTTCGAAGCACATGCAACCATGCTCAGCAAGGGTAATGTCTGGTGCAGGCTCCTCCCATCCAGCTTATTTTCTTTTAAAAAAAAAAAACAATAATACAGCCATATCCATTAGAGGAAGGAGCAAATGTAAAAAGAATCTGCCCCATCACCAAATGTCCGCAAACCCTGTCCAAGAGGATGTCACTGAATCCGATAGTATGTCGAAGACCAGTGGTAGTATTCGCATGAGATTTTTATGAACTTCCTGGATGCTAAATGAACAAACCCTTCATCTCTTTGGATTGCGGGTGGATACCTCCATAGGACAGGGTGAGCTCCTTGGCCAAAATAAAAGGCTTAAATAATAATAACTCCATTAATGGAAAGCATATCCAGTATTAATTGACGTCTCAACGGTTGAGCATAGACAACAGTACCGTACCGCCCAGAGAAGCAATTGGGATGACCAGTCCTCGTTAGTATAGTGGACAGTATCTCCGCCTGTCACGCGGAAGACCGGGGTTCGATTAGTCTTCTTCTTTATCACGGCCAAACACCTTGCATAAGCTCAGGCTTTACCGTGGAAGGCGCTGTTAAAGTCAACCTGCCGTTCAAGACTCACTTGATTATGTTTAGCTAATTGGATTTTTAAAGATTTTACTTTCAAGAAAGCGTTTGCAATAGGTTTGTAAAAGGTGTTTTTTGAATGTTTGGCCTGAGTCTTTTTTTTTTGTTACATTTTCACTGTTCTGACCAGTGTGTTGCGTTCCGAACGCTTGGAAACAGTGAATAATGTTGCGAAACAATCGGTTCAAAGCTTTGTTTCTCCCATCACTACCCTTTTGTGCTTGGTAAAACTTACATTCACACTGCTGACACAAGACTCGAAGTTGTGAACTGGGAAAGTGTGGATGGTTTGACGACTACCCAGTTCCAGTCTTGGACAAAACAGCCAATTCTTTTAGCCACTCTCAATCTCTGGCCCAACCTATTGTGGTACTTTGTTACAAGCTGCCAAACGTCCTCTGTTCTTGAACAAACACATGTAGCTCTGCTGTGAGCAAGACAATTCTTGGATACCTCCATAGGACAGGGTGAGCTCTTTGGCCAAAATAAAATGTTTAAATAATAATAACTCCATTAATGGAAAGCATATCCAGTATTAAGTGACGTCTCAACGGTTGAGCATAGACAACAGTAACACACCGCCCAGAGAAGCAACTGTGATGACCAGTCCTCGTTAGTATAGTGGACAGTATCTCCGCCTGTCACGCGGAAGACCGGGGTTCGATTCCCCGACGGGGAGTCTTCTTCTTTATCACGACCAAACACCTTGCATAAGCTCGGGCTTTACCGTGGAAGGTGCTGTTAAAGTCAACCTGCCGTTCAAGACTCGCTTGATTATTTTTAGCTAATTGCATTTGAAAGATTTTACTTTCAAGAAAGCGTTTGCAATAGGTTTGTAAAAGGTGTTTTTTGAATGTTTGGCCTGAGTCTTTTTTTTTGTGGGATTTTCACTGTTCTGACCAGCGTGTTCCGTTCCGAACGCTTGGAAACAGTGAACAATTTTGCGAAGCAATCAGTTCAAAGCTTTGTTTCTCCCATCACTACCCTTTTGTGCTTGGTAAAACTTACATTCACACCGCTGTCTTGGACAAAACAGCCAATTCTTTTAGCCACGCTCGATCTGTGGCCCAGCCTATTGTGGTACTTTGTTACAAGCTGCCAAACGTCCTCTGTTCTTGAACAAACACATGTAGCTCTGCTGTGAGCAGAGCATCCAAAAATATCAGAAACTCGCAAATGTTCCCCTCCACGGAAATCTTTAGTAAAAGGCGAAAGATTTATGCGTGAATGAAGAGAAACTCGAGCTGTACCCATGAGACGTTGGGACAATGTGGTCCCAAGCACATGCAACCATGCTCAGCAAGGGTAATGTCTGGTGCAGGCTCCTCCCATCCAGCTTATTTTCTTTTTTTTTAAAAACAATAATACAGCCATATCCATTAGAGGAAGGAGCAAATGTAAAAAGAATCTGCCCCATCACCAAATGTCCGCAAACCCTGTCCAAGAGGATGTCACTGAATCCGATAGTATGTCGAAGACCAGTGGTAGTATTCGCATGAGATTTTTGTGAACTTCCTGGATGCTAAATGAACAAACCCTTCATCTCCTTAGATTGCGGATGGATACCTCCATAGGACAGGGTGAGCTCCTTGGCCAAAATAAAAGGCTTAAATAATAATAACTCCATTAATGGAAAGCATATCCAGTATTAAGTGACGTCTCAACGGTTGAGCATAGACAACAGTACCGTACCGCCCAGAGAAGCAATTGGGATGACCAGTCCTCGTTAGTATAGTGGACAGTATCTCCGCCTGTCACGCGGAAGACCGGGGTTCGATTAGTCTTCTTCTTTATCACGACCAAACACCTTGCATAAGCTCAGGCTTTACAGTGGAAGGCGCTGTTAAAGTCAACCTGCCGTTCAAGACTCACTTGATTATGTTTAGCTAATTGCATTTGAAAGATTTTACTTTCAAGAAAGCGTTTGCAATAGGTTTGTAAAAGGTGTTTTTTGAATGTTTGGCCTGAGTCTTTTTTTTTTTGTTGCATTTTCACTGTTCTGACCAGTGTGTTGCGTTCCGAACGCTTGGAAACAGTGAATAATGTTGCGAAACAATCGGTTCAAAGCTTTGTTTCTCCCATCACTACCCTTTTGTGCTTGGTAAAACTTACATTCACACTGCTGACACAAGACTCGAAGTTGTGAACTGGGAAAGTGTGGATGGTTTGACGACTACCCAGTTCCAGTCTTGGACAAAACAGCCAATTCTTTTAGCCACGCTCAATCTCTGGCCCAACCTATTGTGGTACTTTGTTACAAGCTGCCAAACGTCCTCTGTTCTTGAACAAACACATGTAGCTCTGCTGTGAGCAAGACAATTCTTGGATACCTCCATAGGACAGGGTGAGCTCTTTGGCCAAAATAAAATGTTTAAATAATAATAACTCCATTATTGGAAAGCATATCCAGTATTAAGTGACGTCTCAACGGTTGAGCATAGACAACAGTAACACACCGCCCAGAGAAGCAACGGTGATGACCAGTCCTCGTTAGTATAGTGGACAGTATCTCCGCCTGTCACGCGGAAGACCGGGGTTCGATTCCTCGACGGGCAGTCTTCTTCTATATCACGACCAAACACCTTGCATAAGCTCGGGCTTTACCGTGGAAGGTGCCGTTAAAGTCAACCTGCCGTTCAAGACTCGCTTGATTATTTTTAGCTAATTGCATTTGAAAGATTTTACTTTCAAGAAAGCGTTTGCAATAGGTTTGTGGAAGGTGTTTTTTGAATGTTTGGCCTGAGTCTTTTTTTTGTGTGGGATTTTCACTGTTCTGACCAGCGTGTTCCGTTCCGAACGCTTGGAAACAGTGAATAATTTTGCGAAGCAATCAGTTCAAAGCTTTGTTTCTCCCATCACTACCCTTTTGTGCTTGGTAAAACTTACATTCACACCGCTTGCTTGGACAAAACAGCCAATTCTTTTAGCCACGCTCGATCTGTGACCCAGCCTATTGTGGTACTTTGTTACAAGCTGCCAAACGTCCTCTGTTCTTGAACAAACACATGTAGCTCTGCTGTGAGCAGAGCATCCAAAAATATCAGAAACTCGCAAATGTTCCCCTCCACGGAAATCTTTAGTAAAAGGCGAAAGATTTATGCGTGAATGAAGAGAAACTCGAGCTGTACCCATGAGACGTATGGACAATGTGGTCCCAAGCACATGCTACAATGCAAGGGTAATGTCTGGTGCAGGCTCCTCCCATCCAGCTTATTTTCTTTTTTTTTAAAAACATTAGGCTTGTTCGACTTGAACCGGCGCTGCGCAGACCGATCAGTTGATGACATCAAAGTACCGCGAGAGCGATTCAAAAGCATAAGGAGCCGTCTGCTCTCTAATCGCTCTCGCGGTACTTTGATGTCATCAACCGATCGGTCTGTGCAGCGCCGGTTCAAGTCGAACAAGCCTAATAATACAGCCATATCCATTAGAGGAAGGAGCAAATGTAAAAAGAATCTGCCCCATCACCAAATGTCCGCAAACCCTGTCCAAGAGGATGTCACTGAATCCGATAGTATGTCGAAGACCAGTGGTAGTATTCGCATGAGATTTTTATGAACTACCTGGATGCTAAATGAACAAACCCGTCATCTCCTTGGATTGCGGGTGGATACTTTTAGCCACGCACGATCTGTGGCCCAGCCTATTGTGGTACTTTGTTACAAGCTGCCAAACGTCCTCTGTTCTTGAACAAACACATGTAGCTCTGCTGTGAGGAGAGCATCCAAAAATATCAGAAACTCGCAAATGTTCCCCTCCACGGAAATCTTTAGTAAAAGGCGAAAGATTTATGCGTGAATGAAGAGAAACTCGAGCTGTACCCATGAGACGTTGGGACAATGTGGTCCCAAGCACATGCAACCATGCTCAGCAAGGGTAATGTCTGGTGCAGGCTCCTCCCATCCAGCTTATTTTCTTTAAAAAAACAAAAACAATAATACAGCCATATCCATTAGAGGAAGGAGCAAATGTAAAAAGAATCTGCCCCATCACCAAATGTCCGCAAACCCTGTCCAAGAGGATGTCACTGAATCCGATAGTATGTCGAAGACCAGTGGTAGTATTCGCATGAGATTTTTATGAACTTCCTGGATGCTAAATGAACAAACCCGTCATCTCCTTGGATTGCGGGTGGATACTTTTAGCCACGCACGATCTGTGGCCCAGCCTATTGTGGTACTTTGTTACAAGCTGCCAAACGTCCTCTGTTCTTGAACAAACACATGTAGCTCTGCTGTGAGCAGAGCATCCAAAAATATCAGAAACTCGCAAATGTTCCCCTCCACGGAAATCTTTAGTAAAAGGCTAAAGATTTATGCGTGAATGAAGAGAAATTCGAGCTGTACCCATGAGACGTTGGGACAATGTGGTCCCAAGCACATGCAACCATGCTCAGCAAGGGTAATGTCTGGTGCAGGCTCCTCCCATCCAGCTTATTTTCTTTAAAAAAAAAAAAACAATAATACAGCCATATCCATTAGAGGAAGGAGCAAATGTAAAAAGAATCTGCCCCATCACCAAATGTCCGCAAACCCTGTCCAAGAGGATGTCACTGAATCCGATAGTATGTCGAAGACCAGTGGTAGTATTCGCATGAGATTTTTATGAACTTCCTGGATGCTAAATGAACAAACCCTTCATCTCCTTAGATTGCGGATGGATACCTCCATAGGACAGGGTGAGCTCCTTGGCCAAAATAAAAGGCTTAAATAATAATAACTCCATTAATGGAAAGCATATCCAGTATTAAGTGACGTCTCAACGGTTGAGCATAGACAACAGTACCGTACCGCCCAGAGAAGCAATTGGGATGACCAGTCCTCGTTAGTATAGTGGACAGTATCTCCGCCTGTCACGCGGAAGACCGGGGTTCGATTAGTCTTCTTCTTTATCACGACCAAACACCTTGCATAAGCTCAGGCTTTACAGTGGAAGGCGCTGTTAAAGTCAACCTGCCGTTCAAGACTCACTTGATTATGTTTAGCTAATTGCATTTGAAAGATTTTACTTTCAAGAAAGCGTTTGCAATAGGTTTGTAAAAGGTGTTTTTGAATGTTTGGCCTGAGTCTTTTTTTTTTGTTGCATTTTCACTGTTCTGACCAGTGTGTTGCGTTCCGAACGCTTGGAAACAGTGAATAATGTTGCGAAACAATCGGTTCAAAGCTTTGTTTCTCCCATCACTACCCTTTTGTGCTTGGTAAAACTTACATTCACACTGCTGACACAAGACTCGAAGTTGTGAACTGGGAAAGTGTGGATGGTTTGACGACTACCCAGTTCCAGTCTTGGACAAAACAGCCAATTCTTTTAGCCACGCTCAATCTCTGGCCCAACCTATTGTGGTACTTTGTTACAAGCTGCCAAACGTCCTCTGTTCTTGAACAAACACATGTAGCTCTGCTGTGAGCAAGACAATTCTTGGATACCTCCATAGGACAGGGTGAGCTCTTTGGCCAAAATAAAATGTTTAAATAATAATAACTCCATTAATGGAAAGCATATCCAGTATTAAGTGACGTCTCAACGGTTGAGCATAGACAACAGTAACACACCGCCCAGAGAAGCAACGGTGATGACCAGTCCTCGTTAGTATAGTGGACAGTATCTCCGCCTGTCACGCGGAAGACCGGGGTTCGATTCCCCGACGGGGAGTCTTCTTCTTTATCACGACCAAACACCTTGCATAAGCTCGGGCTTTACCGTGGAAGGTGCTGTTAAAGTCAACCTGCCGTTCAAGACTCGCTTGATTATTTTTAGCTAATTGCATTTGAAAGATTTTACTTTCAAGAAAGCGTTTGCAATAGGTTTGTGGAAGGTGTTTTTTGAATGTTTGGCCTGAGTCTTTTTTTTGTGTGGGATTTTCACTGTTCTGACCAGCGTGTTCCGTTCCGAACGCTTGGAAACAGTGAATAATTTTGCGAAGCAATCAGTTCAAAGCTTTGTTTCTCCCATCACTACCCTTTTGTGCTTGGTAAAACTTACATTCACACCGCTTGCTTGGACAAAACAGCCAATTCTTTTAGCCACGCTCGATCTGTGACCCAGCCTATTGTGGTACTTTGTTACAAGCTGCCAAACGTCCTCTGTTCTTGAACAAACACATGTAGCTCTGCTGTGAGCAGAGCATCCAAAAATATCAGAAACTCGCAAATGTTCCCCTCCACGGAAATCTTTAGTAAAAGGCGAAAGATTTATGCGTGAATGAAGAGAAACTCGAGCTGTACCCATGAGACGTATGGACAATGTGGTCCCAAGCACATGCAACAATGCAAGGGTAATGTCTGGTGCAGGCTCCTCCCATCCAGCTTATTTTCTTTTTTTTTAAAAACAATAATACAGCCATATCCATTAGAGGAAGGAGCAAATGTAAAAAGAATCTGCCCCATCACCAAATGTCCGCAAACCCTGTCCAAGAGGATGTCACTGAATCCGATAGTATGTCGAAGACCAGTGGTAGTATTCGCATGAGATTTTTATGAACTTCCTGGATGCTAAATGAACAAACACTTCATCTCCTTGGATTGCGGGTGGATACCTCCATAGGACAGGGTGAGCTCCTTGGCTAAAATAAAAGGCTTAAATAATAATAACTCCATTAATGGAAAGCATATCCAGTATTAAGTGACGTCTCAACGGTTGAGCATAGACAACAGTACCGTACCGCCCAGAGAAGCAATTGGGATGACCAGTCCTCGTTAGTATAGTGGACAGTATCTCAGCCTGTCACGCGGAAGACCGGGGTTCGATTCCCCGACGGGGGGTCTTCTTCTTTATCACGACCAAACACCTTGCATAAGCTCGGGCTTTACCGTGGAAGGTGCTGTTAAAGTCAACCTGCCATTCAAGACTCGCTTGATTATTTTTAGCTAATTGCATTTGAAAGATTTTACTTTCAAGAAAGCGTTTGCAATAGGTTTGTAAAAGGTGTTTTTTGAATGTTTGGCCTGAGTCTTTTTTTTGTGGGATTTTCACTGTTCTGACCAGCGTGTTCCGTTCCGAACGCTTGGAAACAGTGAACAATTTTGCGAAGCAATCAGTTCAAAGCTTTGTTTTTCCCATCACTACCCTTTTGTGCTTGGTAAAACTTACATTCACACCGCTGTCTTGGACAAAAAAGCCAATTCTTTTAGCCACGCTCGATCTGTGGCCCAGCCTATTGTGGTACTTTGTTACAAGCTGCCAAACGTCCTCTGTTCTTGAACAAACACATGTAGCTCTGCTGTGAGCAGAGCATCCAAAAATATCAGAAACTCGCAAATGTTCCCCTCCACGGAAATCTTTAGTAAAAGGCGAAAGATTTATGCGTGAATGAAGAAAAACTCGAGCTGTACCCATGAGACGTTGGGACAATGTGGTCCCAAGCACATGCAACCATGCTCAGCAAGGGTAATGTCTGGTGCAGGCTCCTCCCATCCAGCTTATTTTCTTTTTTTTTAAAAACAATAATACAGCCATATCCATTAGAGGAAGGAGCAAATGTAAAAAGAATCTGCCCCATCACCAAATGTCCGCAAACCCTGTCCAAGAGGATGTCACTGAATCCGATAGTATGTCGAAGACCAGTGGTAGTATTCGCATGAGATTTTTATGAACTTCCTGGATGCTAAATGAACAAACCCTTCATCTCCTTAGATTGCGGATGGATACCTCCATAGGACAGGGTGAGCTCCTTGGCCAAAATAAAAGGCTTAAATAATAATAACTCCATTAATGGAAAGCATATCCAGTATTAAGTGACGTCTCAACGGTTGAGCATAGACAACAGTACCGTACCGCCCAGAGAAGCAATTGGGATGACCAGTCCTAGTTAGTATAGTGGACAGTATCTCCGCCTGTCACGCGGAAGACCGGGGTTCGATTAGTCTTCTTCTTTATCACGACCAAACACCTTGCATAAGCTCAGGCTTTACAGTGGAAGGCGCTGTTAAAGTCAACCTGCCGTTCAAGACTCACTTGATTATGTTTAGCTAATTGCATTTGAAAGATTTTACTTTCAAGAAAGCGTTTGCAATAGGTTTGTAAAAGGTGTTTTTGAATGTTTGGCCTGAGTGTTTTTTTTTGTTGCATTTTCACTGTTCTGACCAGTGTGTTGCGTTCCGAACGCTTGGAAACAGTGAATAATGTTGCGAAACAATCGGTTCAAAGCTTTGTTTCTCCCATCACTACCCTTTTGTGCTTGGTAAAACTTACATTCACACTGCTGACACAAGACTCGAAGTTGTGAACTGGGAAAGTGTGGATGGTTTGACGACTACCCAGTTCCAGTCTTGGACAAAACAGCCAATTCTTTTAGCCACGCTCAATCTCTGGCCCAACCTATTGTGGTACTTTGTTACAAGCTGCCAAACGTCCTCTGTTCTTGAACAAACACATGTAGCTCTGCTGTGAGCAAGACAATTCTTGGATACCTCCATAGGACAGGGTGAGCTCTTTGGCCAAAATAAAATGTTTAAATAATAATAACTCCATTAATGGAAAGCATATCCAGTATTAAGTGACGTCTCAACGGTTGAGCATAGACAACAGTAACACACCGCCCAGAGAAGCAACTGTGATGACCAGTCCTCGTTAGTATAGTGGACAGTATCTCCGCCTGTCACGCGGAAGACCGGGGTTCGATTGCCAGACGGGGAGTCTTCTTCTTTATCACGACCAAACACCTTGCATAAGCTCGGGCTTTACCGTGGAAGGTGCTGTTAAAGTCAACCTGCCGTTCAAGACTCGCTTGATTATTTTTAGCTAATTGCATTTGAAAGATTTTACTTTCAAGAAAGCGTTTGCAATAGGTTTGTAAAAGGTGTTTTTTGAATGTTTGGCCTGAGTCTTTTTTTTTGTGGGATTTTCACTGTTCTGACCAGCGTGTTCCGTTCCGAACGCTTGGAAACAGTGAATAATTTTGCGAAGCAATCAGTTCAAAGCTTTGTTTCTCCCATCACTACCCTTTGGTGCTTGGTAAAACTTACATTCACACCGCTGTCTTGGACAAAACAGCCAATTCTTTTAGCCACGCTCGATCTTTGGCCCAGCCTATTGTGGTACTTTGTTACAAGCTGCCAAACGTCCTCTGTTCTTGAACAAACACATGTAGCTCTGCTGTGAGCAGAGCATCCAAAAATATCAGAAACTCGCAAATGTTCCCCTCCACGGAAATCTTTAGTAAAAGGCGAAAGATTTATGCGTGAATGAAGAGAAACTCGAGCTGTACCCATGAGACGTTGGGACAATGTGGTCCCAAGCACATGCAACCATGCTCAGCAAGGGTAATGTCTGGTGCAGGCTCCTCCCATCCAGCTTATTTTCTTTTTTTTTAAAAACAATAATACAGCCATATCCATTAGAGGAAGGAGCAAATGTAAAAAGAATCTGCCCCATCACCAAATGTCCGCAAACCCTGTCCAAGAGGATGTCACTGAATCCGATAGTATGTCGAAGACCAGTGGTAGTATTCGCATGAGATTTTTGTGAACTTCCTGGATGCTAAATGAACAAACCCTTCATCTCCTTAGATTGCGGATGGATACCTCCATAGGACAGGGTGAGCTCCTTGGCCAAAATAAAAGGCTTAAATAATAATAACTCCATTAATGGAAAGCATATCCAGTATTAAGTGACGTCTCAACGGTTGAGCATAGACAACAGTACCGTACCGCCCAGAGAAGCAATTGGGATGACCAGTCCTCGTTAGTATAGTGGACAGTATCTCCGCCTGTCACGCGGAAGACCGGGGTTCGATTAGTCTTCTTCTTTATCACGACCAAACACCTTGCATAAGCTCAGGCTTTACAGTGGAAGGCGCTGTTAAAGTCAACCTGCCGTTCAAGACTCACTTGATTATGTTTAGCTAATTGCATTTGAAAGATTTTACTTTCAAGAAAGCGTTTGCAATAGGTTTGTAAAAGGTGTTTTTTGAATGTTTGGCCTGAGTCTTTTTTTTTTGTTGCATTTTCACTGTTCTGACCAGTGTGTTGCGTTCCGAACGCTTGGAAACAGTGAATAATGTTGCGAAACAATCGGTTCAAAGCTTTGTTTCTCCCATCACTACCCTTTTGTGCTTGGTAAAACTTACATTCACACTGCTGACACAAGACTCGAAGTTGTGAACTGGGAAAGTGTGGATGGTTTGACGACTACCCAGTTCCAGTCTTGGACAAAACAGCCAATTCTTTTAGCCACGCTCAATCTCTGGCCCAACCTATTGTGGTACTTTGTTACAAGCTGCCAAACGTCCTCTGTTCTTGAACAAACACATGTAGCTCTGCTGTGAGCAAGACAATTCTTGGATACCTCCATAGGACAGGGTGAGCTCTTTGGCCAAAATAAAATGTTTAAATAATAATAACTCCATTATTGGAAAGCATATCCAGTATTAAGTGACGTCTCAACGGTTGAGCATAGACAACAGTAACACACCGCCCAGAGAAGCAACGGTGATGACCAGTCCTCGTTAGTATAGTGGACAGTATCTCCGCCTGTCACGCGGAAGACCGGGGTTCGATTCCTCGACGGGCAGTCTTCTTCTATATCACGACCAAACACCTTGCATAAGCTCGGGCTTTACCGTGGAAGGTGCCGTTAAAGTCAACCTGCCGTTCAAGACTCGCTTGATTATTTTTAGCTAATTGCATTTGAAAGATTTTACTTTCAAGAAAGCGTTTGCAATAGGTTTGTGGAAGGTGTTTTTTGAATGTTTGGCCTGAGTCTTTTTTTTGTGTGGGATTTTCACTGTTCTGACCAGCGTGTTCCGTTCCGAACGCTTGGAAACAGTGAATAATTTTGCGAAGCAATCAGTTCAAAGCTTTGTTTCTCCCATCACTACCCTTTTGTGCTTGGTAAAACTTACATTCACACCGCTTGCTTGGACAAAACAGCCAATTCTTTTAGCCACGCTCGATCTGTGACCCAGCCTATTGTGGTACTTTGTTACAAGCTGCCAAACGTCCTCTGTTCTTGAACAAACACATGTAGCTCTGCTGTGAGCAGAGCATCCAAAAATATCAGAAACTCGCAAATGTTCCCCTCCACGGAAATCTTTAGTAAAAGGCGAAAGATTTATGCGTGAATGAAGAGAAACTCGAGCTGTACCCATGAGACGTATGGACAATGTGGTCCCAAGCACATGCTACAATGCAAGGGTAATGTCTGGTGCAGGCTCCTCCCATCCAGCTTATTTTCTTTTTTTTTAAAAACATTAGGCTTGTTCGACTTGAACCGGCGCTGCGCAGACCGATCAGTTGATGACATCAAAGTACCGCGAGAGCGATTCAAAAGCATAAGGAGCCGTCTGCTCTCTAATCGCTCTCGCGGTACTTTGATGTCATCAACCGATCGGTCTGTGCAGCGCCGGTTCAAGTCGAACAAGCCTAATAATACAGCCATATCCATTAGAGGAAGGAGCAAATGTAAAAAGAATCTGCCCCATCACCAAATGTCCGCAAACCCTGTCCAAGAGGATGTCACTGAATCCGATAGTATGTCGAAGACCAGTGGTAGTATTCGCATGAGATTTTTATGAACTACCTGGATGCTAAATGAACAAACCCGTCATCTCCTTGGATTGCGGGTGGATACTTTTAGCCACGCACGATCTGTGGCCCAGCCTATTGTGGTACTTTGTTACAAGCTGCCAAACGTCCTCTGTTCTTGAACAAACACATGTAGCTCTGCTGTGAGGAGAGCATCCAAAAATATCAGAAACTCGCAAATGTTCCCCTCCACGGAAATCTTTAGTAAAAGGCGAAAGATTTATGCGTGAATGAAGAGAAACTCGAGCTGTACCCATGAGACGTTGGGACAATGTGGTCCCAAGCACATGCAACCATGCTCAGCAAGGGTAATGTCTGGTGCAGGCTCCTCCCATCCAGCTTATTTTCTTTAAAAAAACAAAAACAATAATACAGCCATATCCATTAGAGGAAGGAGCAAATGTAAAAAGAATCTGCCCCATCACCAAATGTCCGCAAACCCTGTCCAAGAGGATGTCACTGAATCCGATAGTATGTCGAAGACCAGTGGTAGTATTCGCATGAGATTTTTATGAACTTCCTGGATGCTAAATGAACAAACCCGTCATCTCCTTGGATTGCGGGTGGATACTTTTAGCCACGCACGATCTGTGGCCCAGCCTATTGTGGTACTTTGTTACAAGCTGCCAAACGTCCTCTGTTCTTGAACAAACACATGTAGCTCTGCTGTGAGCAGAGCATCCAAAAATATCAGAAACTCGCAAATGTTCCCCTCCACGGAAATCTTTAGTAAAAGGCTAAAGATTTATGCGTGAATGAAGAGAAATTCGAGCTGTACCCATGAGACGTTGGGACAATGTGGTCCCAAGCACATGCAACCATGCTCAGCAAGGGTAATGTCTGGTGCAGGCTCCTCCCATCCAGCTTATTTTCTTTAAAAAAAAAAAAACAATAATACAGCCATATCCATTAGAGGAAGGAGCAAATGTAAAAAGAATCTGCCCCATCACCAAATGTCCGCAAACCCTGTCCAAGAGGATGTCACTGAATCCGATAGTATGTCGAAGACCAGTGGTAGTATTCGCATGAGATTTTTATGAACTTCCTGGATGCTAAATGAACAAACCCTTCATCTCCTTAGATTGCGGATGGATACCTCCATAGGACAGGGTGAGCTCCTTGGCCAAAATAAAAGGCTTAAATAATAATAACTCCATTAATGGAAAGCATATCCAGTATTAAGTGACGTCTCAACGGTTGAGCATAGACAACAGTACCGTACCGCCCAGAGAAGCAATTGGGATGACCAGTCCTCGTTAGTATAGTGGACAGTATCTCCGCCTGTCACGCGGAAGACCGGGGTTCGATTAGTCTTCTTCTTTATCACGACCAAACACCTTGCATAAGCTCAGGCTTTACAGTGGAAGGCGCTGTTAAAGTCAACCTGCCGTTCAAGACTCACTTGATTATGTTTAGCTAATTGCATTTGAAAGATTTTACTTTCAAGAAAGCGTTTGCAATAGGTTTGTAAAAGGTGTTTTTGAATGTTTGGCCTGAGTCTTTTTTTTTTGTTGCATTTTCACTGTTCTGACCAGTGTGTTGCGTTCCGAACGCTTGGAAACAGTGAATAATGTTGCGAAACAATCGGTTCAAAGCTTTGTTTCTCCCATCACTACCCTTTTGTGCTTGGTAAAACTTACATTCACACTGCTGACACAAGACTCGAAGTTGTGAACTGGGAAAGTGTGGATGGTTTGACGACTACCCAGTTCCAGTCTTGGACAAAACAGCCAATTCTTTTAGCCACGCTCAATCTCTGGCCCAACCTATTGTGGTACTTTGTTACAAGCTGCCAAACGTCCTCTGTTCTTGAACAAACACATGTAGCTCTGCTGTGAGCAAGACAATTCTTGGATACCTCCATAGGACAGGGTGAGCTCTTTGGCCAAAATAAAATGTTTAAATAATAATAACTCCATTAATGGAAAGCATATCCAGTATTAAGTGACGTCTCAACGGTTGAGCATAGACAACAGTAACACACCGCCCAGAGAAGCAACGGTGATGACCAGTCCTCGTTAGTATAGTGGACAGTATCTCCGCCTGTCACGCGGAAGACCGGGGTTCGATTCCCCGACGGGGAGTCTTCTTCTTTATCACGACCAAACACCTTGCATAAGCTCGGGCTTTACCGTGGAAGGTGCTGTTAAAGTCAACCTGCCGTTCAAGACTCGCTTGATTATTTTTAGCTAATTGCATTTGAAAGATTTTACTTTCAAGAAAGCGTTTGCAATAGGTTTGTGGAAGGTGTTTTTTGAATGTTTGGCCTGAGTCTTTTTTTTGTGTGGGATTTTCACTGTTCTGACCAGCGTGTTCCGTTCCGAACGCTTGGAAACAGTGAATAATTTTGCGAAGCAATCAGTTCAAAGCTTTGTTTCTCCCATCACTACCCTTTTGTGCTTGGTAAAACTTACATTCACACCGCTTGCTTGGACAAAACAGCCAATTCTTTTAGCCACGCTCGATCTGTGACCCAGCCTATTGTGGTACTTTGTTACAAGCTGCCAAACGTCCTCTGTTCTTGAACAAACACATGTAGCTCTGCTGTGAGCAGAGCATCCAAAAATATCAGAAACTCGCAAATGTTCCCCTCCACGGAAATCTTTAGTAAAAGGCGAAAGATTTATGCGTGAATGAAGAGAAACTCGAGCTGTACCCATGAGACGTATGGACAATGTGGTCCCAAGCACATGCAACAATGCAAGGGTAATGTCTGGTGCAGGCTCCTCCCATCCAGCTTATTTTCTTTTTTTTTAAAAACAATAATACAGCCATATCCATTAGAGGAAGGAGCAAATGTAAAAAGAATCTGCCCCATCACCAAATGTCCGCAAACCCTGTCCAAGAGGATGTCACTGAATCCGATAGTATGTCGAAGACCAGTGGTAGTATTCGCATGAGATTTTTATGAACTTCCTGGATGCTAAATGAACAAACACTTCATCTCCTTGGATTGCGGGTGGATACCTCCATAGGACAGGGTGAGCTCCTTGGCTAAAATAAAAGGCTTAAATAATAATAACTCCATTAATGGAAAGCATATCCAGTATTAAGTGACGTCTCAACGGTTGAGCATAGACAACAGTACCGTACCGCCCAGAGAAGCAATTGGGATGACCAGTCCTCGTTAGTATAGTGGACAGTATCTCAGCCTGTCACGCGGAAGACCGGGGTTCGATTCCCCGACGGGGGGTCTTCTTCTTTATCACGACCAAACACCTTGCATAAGCTCGGGCTTTACCGTGGAAGGTGCTGTTAAAGTCAACCTGCCATTCAAGACTCGCTTGATTATTTTTAGCTAATTGCATTTGAAAGATTTTACTTTCAAGAAAGCGTTTGCAATAGGTTTGTAAAAGGTGTTTTTTGAATGTTTGGCCTGAGTCTTTTTTTTGTGGGATTTTCACTGTTCTGACCAGCGTGTTCCGTTCCGAACGCTTGGAAACAGTGAACAATTTTGCGAAGCAATCAGTTCAAAGCTTTGTTTTTCCCATCACTACCCTTTTGTGCTTGGTAAAACTTACATTCACACCGCTGTCTTGGACAAAAAAGCCAATTCTTTTAGCCACGCTCGATCTGTGGCCCAGCCTATTGTGGTACTTTGTTACAAGCTGCCAAACGTCCTCTGTTCTTGAACAAACACATGTAGCTCTGCTGTGAGCAGAGCATCCAAAAATATCAGAAACTCGCAAATGTTCCCCTCCACGGAAATCTTTAGTAAAAGGCGAAAGATTTATGCGTGAATGAAGAAAAACTCGAGCTGTACCCATGAGACGTTGGGACAATGTGGTCCCAAGCACATGCAACCATGCTCAGCAAGGGTAATGTCTGGTGCAGGCTCCTCCCATCCAGCTTATTTTCTTTTTTTTTAAAAACAATAATACAGCCATATCCATTAGAGGAAGGAGCAAATGTAAAAAGAATCTGCCCCATCACCAAATGTCCGCAAACCCTGTCCAAGAGGATGTCACTGAATCCGATAGTATGTCGAAGACCAGTGGTAGTATTCGCATGAGATTTTTATGAACTTCCTGGATGCTAAATGAACAAACCCTTCATCTCCTTAGATTGCGGATGGATACCTCCATAGGACAGGGTGAGCTCCTTGGCCAAAATAAAAGGCTTAAATAATAATAACTCCATTAATGGAAAGCATATCCAGTATTAAGTGACGTCTCAACGGTTGAGCATAGACAACAGTACCGTACCGCCCAGAGAAGCAATTGGGATGACCAGTCCTCGTTAGTATAGTGGACAGTATCTCCGCCTGTCACGCGGAAGACCGGGGTTCGATTAGTCTTCTTCTTTATCACGACCAAACACCTTGCATAAGCTCAGGCTTTACAGTGGAAGGCGCTGTTAAAGTCAACCTGCCGTTCAAGACTCACTTGATTATGTTTAGCTAATTGCATTTGAAAGATTTTACTTTCAAGAAAGCGTTTGCAATAGGTTTGTAAAAGGTGTTTTTTGAATGTTTGGCCTGAGTCTTTTTTTTGTTGCATTTTCACTGTTCTGACCAGTGTGTTGCGTTCCGAACGCTTGGAAACAGTGAATAATGTTGCGAAACAATCGGTTCAAAGCTTTGTTTCTCCCATCACTACCCTTTTGTGCTTGGTAAAACTTACATTCACACTGCTGACACAAGACTCGAAGTTGTGAACTGGGAAATTGTGGATGGTTTGACGACTACCCAGTTCCAGTCTTGGACAAAACAGCCAATTCTTTTAGCCACGCTCAATCTCTGGCCCAACCTATTGTGGTACTTTGTTACAAGCTGCCAAACGTCCTCTGTTCTTGAACAAACACATGTAGCTCTGCTGTGAGCAAGACAATTCTTGGATACCTCCATAGGACAGGGTGAGCTCTTTGGCCAAAATAAAATGTTTAAATAATAATAACTCCATTAATGGAAAGCATATCCAGTATTAAGTGACGTCTCAACGGTTGAGCATAGACAACAGTAACACACCGCCCAGAGAAGCAACTGTGATGACCAGTCCTCGTTAGTATAGTGGACAGTATCTCCGCCTGTCACGCGGAAGACCGGGGTTCGATTCCCCGACGGGGAGTCTTCTTCTTTATCACGACCAAACACCTTGCATAAGCTCGGGCTTTACCGTGGAAGGTGCTGTTAAAGTCAACCTGCCGTTCAAGACTCGCTTGATTATTTTTAGCTAATTGCATTTGAAAGATTTTACTTTCAAGAAAGCGTTTGCAATAGGTTTGTGGAAGGTGTTTTTTGAATGTTTGGCCTGAGTCTTTTTTTTTGTGTGGGATTTTCACTGTTCTGACCAGCGTGTTCCGTTCCGAACGCTTGGAAACAGTGAATAATTTTGCGAAGCAATCAGTTCAAAGCTTTGTTTCTCCCATCACTACCCTTTTGTGCTTGGTAAAACTTACATTCACACCGCTTGCTTGGACAAAACAGCCAATTCTTTTAGCCACGCTCGATCTGTGACCCAGCCTATTGTGGTACTTTGTTACAAGCTGCCAAACGTCCTCTGTTCTTGAACAAACACATGTAGCTCTGCTGTGAGCAGAGCATCCAAAAATATCAGAAACTCGCAAATGTTCCCCTCCACGGAAATCTTTAGTAAAAGGCGAAAGATTTATGCGTGAATGAAGAGAAACTCGAGCTGTACCCATGAGACGTATGGACAATGTGGTCCCAAGCACATGCAACAATGCAAGGGTAATGTCTGGTGCAGGCTCCTCCCATCCAGCTTATTTTCTTTTTTTTTAAAAACAATAATACAGCCATATCCATTAGAGGAAGGAGCAAATGTAAAAAGAATCTGCCCCATCACCAAATGTCCGCAAACCCTGTCCAAGAGGATGTCACTGAATCCGATAGTATGTCGAAGACCAGTGGTAGTATTCGCATGAGATTTTTATGAACTTCCTGGATGCTAAATGAACAAACCCTTCATCTCCTTGGATTGCGGGTGGATACTTTTAGCCACGCACGATCTGTGGCCCAGCCTATTGTGGTACTTTGTTACAAGCTGCCAAACGTCCTATGTTCTTGAACAAACACATGTAGCTCTGCTGTGAGCAGAGCATCCAAAAATATCAGAAACTCGCAAATGTTCCCCTCCACGGAAATCTTTAGTAAAAGGCGAAAGATTTATGCGTGAATGAAGAGAAACTCGAGCTGTACCCATGAGACGTTGGGACAATGTGGTCCCAAGCACATGCAACCATGCTCAGCAAGGGTAATGTCTGGTGCAGGCTCCTCCCATCCAGCTTATTTTCTTTAAAAAAAAAACAATAATACAGCCATATCCATTAGAGGAAGGAGCAAATGTTAAAAGAATCTGCCCCATCACCAAATGTCCGCAAACCCTGTCCAAGAGGATGTCACTGAATCCGATAGTATGTCGAAGACCAGTGGTAGTATTCGCATGAGATTTTTATGAACTTCCTGGATGCTAAATGAACAAACCCTTCATCTCCTTGGATTGCGGGTGGATACCTCCATAGGACAGGGTGAGCTCCTTGGCCAAAATAAAAGGCTTAAATAATAATAACTCCATTAATGGAAAGCATATCCAGTATTAAGTGACGTCTCAACGGTTGAGCATAGACAACAGTACCGTACCGCCCAGAGAAGCAATTGGGATGACCAGTCCTCGTTAGTATAATGGACAGTATCTCCGCCTGTCACGCGGAAGACCGGGGTTCGATTAGTCTTCTTCTTTATCACGACCAAACACCTTGCATAAGCTCAGGCTTTACCGTGGAAGGCGCTGTTAAAGTCAACCTGCCGTTCAAGACTCACTTGATTATGTTTAGCTAATTGCATTTGTAAGATTTTACTTTCAAGAAAGCGTTTGCAATAGGTTTGTAAAAGGTGTTTTTTGAATGTTTGGCCTGAGTCTTTTTTTTTTGTTGCATTTTCACTGTTCTGACCAGTGTGTTGCGTTCCGAACGCTTGGAAACAGTGAATAATGTTGCGAAACAATCGGTTCAAAGCTTTGTTTCTCCCATCACTACCCTTTTGTGCTTGGTAAAACTTACATTCACACTGCTGACACAAGACTCGAAGTTGTGAACTGGGAAAGTGTGGATGGTTTGACGACTACCCAGTTCCAGTCTTGGACAAAACAGCCAATTCTTTTAGCCACGCTCAATCTCTGGCCCAACCTATTGTGGTACTTTGTTACACTGTAAAAATGAATACGAATGAATATGCTAAATCTAATCAATAAAATTGAGGCAACAGATTACAAGCAATATTATTCATTAAATTTAACAAATTAGAATTGAGTAATAATTAACCAAATTAATTCCTTAAAAGTTAACCATTTAAAATGAGTAAAATTTACACATTTTCTTAAACAAAAATATCGGAATAACAGACTGACGTCAAAGATGAATTAAGAACACTTTTTTTTATTGCCAACATTGAAGACACCTGATGTTAACAAGCCATATCACTGAAGGAGAAAACCGCAATTGGTATGTTACCATTATGGTGATCAGTGTTTGCTTAAGTTGGGCTCTTGACTCTTAAATCATTGACTTTAGATTTTGTTTGGCTGTTGTACTTCAGTTATAACAGCCAGATGAACAACTACAAAAGGTGATCTGATGGTGTTTGTTATGTTTTAACATAATCATTATTTCACTATCATTTGACCTGAATCACTGAACTCATATTTCTCAGTTAAGTTTACTTTATATTTAAAAGTAAATAATTATAGGAGCCCTGTCATTGTACAGCTTCATATTTTTAGCGTTTTCAATGAGACCAAATCAATAATAAGACAATTTTTAAAGGTACTTTATGTTGGCACACACAGACATCAAGAATTAGCGTATACATCTCAACAATGGTGACAAACAGATCAACTCTGAACACAAGCTCATTATTTATTCATGCAGCAATGCATGATGGGAGCCATGAATGAGTTTTGATTGGTGGCACGCAGAATGCACTGCAACATGCTTTATAATTGTCACCATTGTTGAGATTCACAGGCTGATTCTTGATGTCTGTGTGTCTAAAAACAAACAAAAAATAATAATAATTGTATTTGAGATATGTTTAAAAAAATTCTTAGGATTACATTGTAAAGGTTACAAATACTGTACAAGGACAGTGCTGCTATAATTAATAAAGTAAACCTAAATTGGGCTCTATATGAGTTCCATGATTCAGGTCAAATGATTGTGAACTAATGATTATGTTAAAACACAACCAACACCATCAGATCACCTTTTCTATTTGTTCATCTGACTGTTATAACTGAAGTACAACAACCAATCAAAATCTAAAGTCAATGATTTAAGAGTCAAGAGCCCAACTAAAGCAAACATTAATCTCCATAATGGTAACATACCAATTACGGTTTTCTCCTTCAGTGATTCGGCTTGTTAACATCAGGTGTCTTCAATGTTGGCAATAAAAAAAAGTGTTCTTAATTCATCTTTGACGTCAGTCTGTTATTCTGATATTTTTGTTTAAAAAAATGTGTAAATTTTACTCATTTTAAATGGTTAACTTTTAAGGAATTAATTTGGTTAATTATTACTCAATTCTAATTTGTTAAATTTAATTAATAATATTGCTTGTAATCTGTTGCCTCAATTTTATTGATTAGATTTAGCATATTCATTCGTATTCATTTTTACAGTGTACAAGCTGCCAAAGTCCTCTGTTCTTGAACAAACACATGTAGCTCTGCTGTGAGCAAGACAATTCTTGGATACCTCCATAGGACAGGGTGAGCTCTTTGGCCAAAATAAAATGTTTAAATAATAATAACTCCATTAATGGAAAGCATATCCAGTATTAAGTCACGTCTCAACGGTTGAGCATAGACAACAGTAACACACAGCCCAGAGAAGCAACTGTGATGACCAGTCCTCGTTAGTATATTGGACAGTATCTCCGCCTGTCACGTGGAAGACCGGGGTTCGATTCCCCGACGGGGAGTCTTCTTCTTTATCACGACCAAACACCTTGCATAAGCTCGGGCTTTACCGTGGAAGGTGCTGTTAAAGTCAACCTGCCGTTCAAGACTCGCTTGATTATTTTTAGCTAATTGCATTTGAAAGATTTTACTTTCAAGAAAGCGTTTGCAATAGGTTTGTAAAAGGTGTTTTTTGAATGTTTGGCCTGAGTCTTTTTTTTTTTGTGGGATTTTCACTGTTCTGACCAGCGTGTTCCGTTCCGAACGCTTGGAAACAGTGAATAATTTTGCGAAGCAATCAGTTCAAAGCTTTGTTTCTCCCATCACTACCCTTTTGTGCTTGGTAAAACTTACATTCACACCGCTTGCTTGGACAAAACAGCCAATTCTTTTAGCCACGCTCGATCTGTGACCCAGCCTATTGTGGTACTTTGTTACAAGCTGCCAAACGTCCTCTGTTCTTGAACAAACACATGTAGCTCTGCTGTGAGCAGAGCATCCAAAAATATCAGAAACTCGCAAATGTTCCCCTCCACGGAAATCTTTAGTAAAAGGCGAAAGATTTATGCGTGAATGAAGAGAAACTCGAGCTGTACCCATGAGACGTATGGACAATGTGGTCCCAAGCACATGCAACAATGCAAGGGTAATGTCTGGTGCAGGCTCCTCCCATCCAGCTTATTTTCTTTTTTTTTAAAAACAATAATACAGCCATATCCATTAGAGGAAGGAGCAAATGTAAAAAGAATCTGCCCCATCACCAAATGTCCGCAAACCCTGTCCAAGAGGATGTCACTGAATCCGATAGTATGTCGAAGACCAGTGGTAGTATTCGCATGAGATTTTTATGAACTTCCTGGATGCTAAATGAACAAACCCTTCATCTCCTTGGATTGCGGGTGGATACTTTTAGCCACGCACGATCTGTGGCCCAGCCTATTGTGGTACTTTGTTACAAGCTGCCAAACGTCCTCTGTTCTTGAACAAACACATGTAGCTCTGCTGTGAGCAGAGCATCCAAAAATATCAGAAACTCGCAAATGTTCCCCTCCACGGAAATCTTTAGTAAAAGGCGAAAGATTTATGCGTGAATGAAGAGAAACTCGAGCTGTACCCATGAGACGTTGGGACAATGTGGTCCCAAGCACATGCAACAATGCAAGGGTAATGTCTGGTGCAGGCTCCTCCCATCCAGCTTATTTTCTTTTTTAAAAAAAACAATAATACAGCCATATCCATTAGAGGAAGGAGCAAATGTAAAAAGAATCTGCCCCATCACCAAATGTCCGCAAACCCTGTCCAAGAGGATGTCACTGAATCCGATAGTATGTCGAAGACCAGTGGTAGTATTCGCATGAGATTTTTATGAACTTCCTGGATGCTAAATGAACAAACCCTTCATCTCCTTGGATTGCGGGTGGATACTTTTAGCCACGCACGATCTGTGGCCCAGCCTATTGTGGTACTTTGTTACAAGCTGCCAAACGTCCTCTGTTCTTGAACAAACACATGTAGCTCTGCTGTGAGCAGAGCATCCAAAAATATCAGAAACTCGCAAATGTTCCCCTCCACGGAAATCTTTAGTAAAAGGCGAAAGATTTATGCGTGAATGAAGAGAAACTCGAGCTGTACCCATGAGACGTTGGGACAATGTGGTCCCAAGCACATGCAACCATGCTCAGCAAGGGTAATGTCTGGTGCAGGCTCCTCCCATCCAGCTTATTTTCTTTAAAAAAAACAATAATACAGCCATATCCATTAGAGGAAGGAGCAAATGTAAAAAGAATCTGCCCCATCACCAAATGTCCGCAAACCCTGTCCAAGAGGATGTCACTGAATCCGATAGTATGTCGAAGACCAGTGGTAGTATTCGCATGAGATTTTTATGAACTTCCTTGATGCTAAATGAACAAACCCTTCATCTCCTTGGATTGCGGGTGGATACCTCCATAGGACAGGGTGAGCTCCTTGGCCAAAATAAAAGGCTTAAATAATAATAACTCCATTAATGGAAAGCAAATCCAGTATTAAGTGACGTCTCAACGGTTGAGCATAGACAACAGTACCGTACCGCCCAGAGAAGCAATTGGGATGACCAGTCCTCGTTAGTATAATGGACAGTATCTCCGCCTGTCACGCGGAAGACCGGGGTTCGATTAGTCTTCTTCTTTATCACGACCAAACACCTTGCATAAGCTCAGGCTTTACCGTGGAAGGCGCTGTTAAAGTCAACCTGCCGTTCAAGACTCACTTGATTATGTTTAGCTAATTGCATTTGAAAGATTTTACTTTCAAGAAAGCGTTTGCAATAGGTTTGTAAAAGGTGTTTTTTGAATGTTTGGCCTGAGTCTTTTTTTTTTGTTGCATTTTCACTGTTCTGACCAGTGTGTTGCGTTCCGAACGCTTGGAAACAGTGAATAATGTTGCGAAACAATCGGTTCAAAGCTTTGTTTCTCCCATCACTACCCTTTTGTGCTTGGTAAAACTTACATTCACACTGCTGACACAAGACTCGAAGTTGTGAACTGGGAAAGTGTGGATGGTTTGACGACTACCCAGTTCCAGTCTTGGACAAAACAGCCAATTATTTTAGCCACGCTCAATCTCTGGCCCAACCTATTGTGGTACTTTGTTACAAGCTGCCAAACGTCCTCTGTTCTTGAACAAACACATGTAGCTCTGCTGTGAGCAAGACAATTCTTGGATACCTCCATAGGACAGGGTGAGCTCTTTGGCCAAAATAAAATGTTTAAATAATAATAACTCCATTAATGGAAAGCATATCCAGTATTAAGTGACGTCTCAACGGTTGAGCATAGACAACAGTAACACACCGCCCAGAGAAGCAACTGTGATGACCAGTCCTCGTTAGTATAGTGGACAGTATCTCTGCCTGTCACGCGGAAGACCGGGGTTCGATTCCCCGACGGGGAGTCTTCTTCTTTATCACGACCAAACACCTTGCATAAGCTCGGGCTTTACCGTGGAAGGTGCTGTTAAAGTCAACCTGCCATTCAAGACTCGCTTGATTATTTTTAGCTAATTGCATTTGAAAGATTTTACTTTCAAGAAAGCGTTTGCAATAGGTTTGTAAAAGGTGTTTTTTGAATGTTTGGCCTGAGTCTTTTTTCTTTTGTGGGATTATCACTGTTCTGACCAGCGTGTTCCGTTCCGAACGCTTGGAAACAGTGAATAATTTTGCGAAGCAATCAGTTCAAAGCTTTGTTTCTCCCATCACTACCCTTTGGTGCTTGGTAAAACTTACATTCACACCGCTGTCTTGGACAAAACAGCCAATTCTTTTAGCCACGCTCGATCTGTGGCCCAGCCTATTGTGGTACTTTGTTACAAGCTGCCAAACGTCCTCTGTTCTTGAACAAACACATGTAGCTCTGCTGTGAGCAGAGCATCCAAAAATATCAGAACCTTGCAAATGTTCCCCTCCACGGAAATCTTTAGTAAAAGGCGAAAGATTTATGCGTGAATGAAGAGAAACTCGAGCTGTACCCACGAGACATTGGGACAATGTGGTTCCAAGTACATGCAACCATGCTCAGCAAGGGTAATGTCTGGTGCAGGCTCCTCCCATCCAGCTTATTTTCTTTAAAAAAAAAACAATAATACAGCCATATCCATTAGAGGAAGGAGCAAATGTAAAAAGAATCTGCCCCATCACCAAATGTCCGCAAACCCTGTCCAAGAGGATGTCACTGAATCCGATAGTATGTCGAAGACCAGTGGTAGTATTCGCATGAGATTTTTATGAACTTCCTGCATGCTAAATGAACAAACCCTTCATCTCCTTGGATTGCGGGTGGATACCTCCATAGGACAGGGTGAGCTCCTTGGCCAAAATAAAAGGCTTAAATAATAATAACTCCATTAATGGAAAGCATATCCAGTATTAAATGACGTCTTAACGGTTGAGCATAGACAACAGTACCGTACCGCCCAGAGAAGCAATTGGGATGACCAGTCCTCGTTAGTATAGTGGACAGTATCTCCGCCTGTCACGCGGAAGTCCGGGGTTCGATTAGTCTTCTTCTTTATCACGACCAAACACCTTGCATAAGCTCAGGCTTTACCGTGGAAGGCGCTGTTAAAGTCAACCTGCCGTTCAAGACTCACTTGATTATGTTTAGCTAATTGCATTTGAAAGATTTTACTTTCAAGAAAGCGTTTGCAATAGGTTTGTAAAAGGTGTTTTTTGAATGTTTGGCCTGAGTCTTTTTTTTTTGTTGCATTTTCACTGTTCTGACCAGTGTGTTGCGTTCCGAACGCTTGGAAACAGTGAATAATGTTGCGAAACAATCGGTTCAAAGCTTTGTTTCTCCCATCACTACCCTTTTGTGCTTGGTAAAACTTACATTCACACTGCTGACACAAGACTCGAAGTTGTGAACTGGGAAAGTGTGGATGGTTTGACGACTACCCAGTTCCAGTCTTGGACAAAACAGCCAATTCTTTTAGCCACTCTCAATCTCTGGCCCAACCTATTGTGGTACTTTGTTACAAGCTGCCAAACGTCCTCTGTTCTTGAACAAACACATGTAGCTCTGCTGTGAGCAAGACAATTCTTGGATACCTCCATAGGACAGGGTGAGCTCTTTGGCCAAAATAAAATGTTTAAATAATAATAACTCCATTAATGGAAAGCATATCCAGTATTAAGTGACGTCTCAACGGTTGAGCATAGACAACAGTAACACACTGCCCAGAGAAGCAACTGTGATGACCAGTCCTCGTTAGTATAGTGGACAGTATCTCCGCCTGTCACGCGGAAGACCGGGGTTCGATTCCCCGACGGGGAGTCTTCTTCTTTATCACGACCAAACACCTTGCATAAGCTCGGGCTTTACCGTGGAAGGTGCTGTTAAAGTCAACCTGCCGTTCAAGACTCGCTTGATTATTTTTAGCTAATTGCATTTGAAAATTTTACTTTCAAGAAAGCGTTTGCAATAGGTTTGTAAAAGGTGTTTTTTGAATGTTTGGCCTGAGTCTTTTTTTTTGTGTGGGATTTTCACTGTTCTGACCAGCGTGTTCCGTTCCGAACGCTTGGAAACAGTGAATAATTTTGCGAAGCAATCAGTTCAAAGCTTTGTTTCTCCCATCACTACCCTTTTGTGCTTGGTAAAACTTACATTCACACCGCTGTCTTGGACAAAACAGCCAATTCTTTTAGCCACGCTCGATCTTTGGCCCAGCCTATTGTGGTACTTTGTTACAAGCTGCCAAACGTCCTCTGTTCTTGAACAAACACATGTAGCTCTGCTGTGAGCAGAGCATCCAAAAATATCAGAAACTCGCAAATGTTCCCCTCCACGGAAATCTTTAGTAAAAGGCGAAAGATTTATGCGTGAATGAAGAGAAACTCGAGCTGTACCCATGAGACGTTGGGACAATGTGGTCCCAAGCACATGCAACCATGCTCAGCAAGGGTAATGTCTGGTGCAGGCTCCTCCCATCCAGCTTATTTTCTTTTTTTTTAAAAACAATAATACAGCCATATACATTAGAGGAAGGAGCAAATGTAAAAAGAATCTGCCCCATCACCAAATGTCCGCAAACCCTGTCCAAGAGGATGTCACTGAATCCGATAGTATGTCGAAGACCAGTGGTAGTATTCGCATGAGATTTTTATGAACTTCCTGGATGCTAAATGAACAAACCCTTCAATCTCCTTAGATTGCGGATGGATACCTCCATAGGACAGGGTGAGCTCCTTGGCCAAAATAAAAGGCTTAAATAATAATAACTCCATTAATGGAAAGCAAATCCAGTATTAAGTGACGTCTCAACGGTTGAGCATAGACAACAGTACCGTACCGCCCAGAGAAGCAATTGGGATGACCAGTCCTCGTTAGTATAATGGACAGTATCTCCGCCTGTCACGCGGAAGACCGGGGTTCGATTAGTCTTCTTCTTTATCACGACCAAACACCTTGCATAAGCTCAGGCTTTACCGTGGAAGGCGCTGTTAAAGTCAACCTGCCGTTCAAGACTCACTTGATTATGTTTAGCTAATTGCATTTGAAAGATTTTACTTTCAAGAAAGCGTTTGCAATAGGTTTGTAAAAGGTGTTTTTTGAATGTTTGGCCTGAGTCTTTTTTTTTTGTTGCATTTTCACTGTTCTGACCAGTGTGTTGCGTTCCGAACGCTTGGAAACAGTGAATAATGTTGCGAAACAATCGGTTCAAAGCTTTGTTTCTCCCATCACTACCCTTTTGTGCTTGGTAAAACTTACATTCACACTGCTGACACAAGACTCGAAGTTGTGAACTGGGAAAGTGTGGATGGTTTGACGACTACCCAGTTCCAGTCTTGGACAAAACAGCCAATTATTTTAGCCACGCTCAATCTCTGGCCCAACCTATTGTGGTACTTTGTTACAAGCTGCCAAACGTCCTCTGTTCTTGAACAAACACATGTAGCTCTGCTGTGAGCAAGACAATTCTTGGATACCTCCATAGGACAGGGTGAGCTCTTTGGCCAAAATAAAATGTTTAAATAATAATAACTCCATTAATGGAAAGCATATCCAGTATTAAGTGACGTCTCAACGGTTGAGCATAGACAACAGTAACACACCGCCCAGAGAAGCAACTGTGATGACCAGTCCTCGTTAGTATAGTGGACAGTATCTCTGCCTGTCACGCGGAAGACCGGGGTTCGATTCCCCGACGGGGAGTCTTCTTCTTTATCACGACCAAACACCTTGCATAAGCTCGGGCTTTACCGTGGAAGGTGCTGTTAAAGTCAACCTGCCATTCAAGACTCGCTTGATTATTTTTAGCTAATTGCATTTGAAAGATTTTACTTTCAAGAAAGCGTTTGCAATAGGTTTGTAAAAGGTGTTTTTTGAATGTTTGGCCTGAGTCTTTTTTCTTTTGTGGGATTATCACTGTTCTGACCAGCGTGTTCCGTTCCGAACGCTTGGAAACAGTGAATAATTTTGCGAAGCAATCAGTTCAAAGCTTTGTTTCTCCCATCACTACCCTTTGGTGCTTGGTAAAACTTACATTCACACCGCTGTCTTGGACAAAACAGCCAATTCTTTTAGCCACGCTCGATCTGTGGCCCAGCCTATTGTGGTACTTTGTTACAAGCTGCCAAACGTCCTCTGTTCTTGAACAAACACATGTAGCTCTGCTGTGAGCAGAGCATCCAAAAATATCAGAACCTTGCAAATGTTCCCCTCCACGGAAATCTTTAGTAAAAGGCGAAAGATTTATGCGTGAATGAAGAGAAACTCGAGCTGTACCCACGAGACATTGGGACAATGTGGTTCCAAGTACATGCAACCATGCTCAGCAAGGGTAATGTCTGGTGCAGGCTCCTCCCATCCAGCTTATTTTCTTTAAAAAAAAAACAATAATACAGCCATATCCATTAGAGGAAGGAGCAAATGTAAAAAGAATCTGCCCCATCACCAAATGTCCGCAAACCCTGTCCAAGAGGATGTCACTGAATCCGATAGTATGTCGAAGACCAGTGGTAGTATTCGCATGAGATTTTTATGAACTTCCTGCATGCTAAATGAACAAACCCTTCATCTCCTTGGATTGCGGGTGGATACCTCCATAGGACAGGGTGAGCTCCTTGGCCAAAATAAAAGGCTTAAATAATAATAACTCCATTAATGGAAAGCATATCCAGTATTAAATGACGTCTTAACGGTTGAGCATAGACAACAGTACCGTACCGCCCAGAGAAGCAATTGGGATGACCAGTCCTCGTTAGTATAGTGGACAGTATCTCCGCCTGTCACGCGGAAGTCCGGGGTTCGATTAGTCTTCTTCTTTATCACGACCAAACACCTTGCATAAGCTCAGGCTTTACCGTGGAAGGCGCTGTTAAAGTCAACCTGCCGTTCAAGACTCACTTGATTATGTTTAGCTAATTGCATTTGAAAGATTTTACTTTCAAGAAAGCGTTTGCAATAGGTTTGTAAAAGGTGTTTTTTGAATGTTTGGCCTGAGTCTTTTTTTTTTGTTGCATTTTCACTGTTCTGACCAGTGTGTTGCGTTCCGAACGCTTGGAAACAGTGAATAATGTTGCGAAACAATCGGTTCAAAGCTTTGTTTCTCCCATCACTACCCTTTTGTGCTTGGTAAAACTTACATTCACACTGCTGACACAAGACTCGAAGTTGTGAACTGGGAAAGTGTGGATGGTTTGACGACTACCCAGTTCCAGTCTTGGACAAAACAGCCAATTCTTTTAGCCACTCTCAATCTCTGGCCCAACCTATTGTGGTACTTTGTTACAAGCTGCCAAACGTCCTCTGTTCTTGAACAAACACATGTAGCTCTGCTGTGAGCAAGACAATTCTTGGATACCTCCATAGGACAGGGTGAGCTCTTTGGCCAAAATAAAATGTTTAAATAATAATAACTCCATTAATGGAAAGCATATCCAGTATTAAGTGACGTCTCAACGGTTGAGCATAGACAACAGTAACACACTGCCCAGAGAAGCAACTGTGATGACCAGTCCTCGTTAGTATAGTGGACAGTATCTCCGCCTGTCACGCGGAAGACCGGGGTTCGATTCCCCGACGGGGAGTCTTCTTCTTTATCACGACCAAACACCTTGCATAAGCTCGGGCTTTACCGTGGAAGGTGCTGTTAAAGTCAACCTGCCGTTCAAGACTCGCTTGATTATTTTTAGCTAATTGCATTTGAAAATTTTACTTTCAAGAAAGCGTTTGCAATAGGTTTGTAAAAGGTGTTTTTTGAATGTTTGGCCTGAGTCTTTTTTTTTGTGTGGGATTTTCACTGTTCTGACCAGCGTGTTCCGTTCCGAACGCTTGGAAACAGTGAATAATTTTGCGAAGCAATCAGTTCAAAGCTTTGTTTCTCCCATCACTACCCTTTTGTGCTTGGTAAAACTTACATTCACACCGCTGTCTTGGACAAAACAGCCAATTCTTTTAGCCACGCTCGATCTTTGGCCCAGCCTATTGTGGTACTTTGTTACAAGCTGCCAAACGTCCTCTGTTCTTGAACAAACACATGTAGCTCTGCTGTGAGCAGAGCATCCAAAAATATCAGAAACTCGCAAATGTTCCCCTCCACGGAAATCTTTAGTAAAAGGCGAAAGATTTATGCGTGAATGAAGAGAAACTCGAGCTGTACCCATGAGACGTTGGGACAATGTGGTCCCAAGCACATGCAACCATGCTCAGCAAGGGTAATGTCTGGTGCAGGCTCCTCCCATCCAGCTTATTTTCTTTTTTTTTAAAAACAATAATACAGCCATATACATTAGAGGAAGGAGCAAATGTAAAAAGAATCTGCCCCATCACCAAATGTCCGCAAACCCTGTCCAAGAGGATGTCACTGAATCCGATAGTATGTCGAAGACCAGTGGTAGTATTCGCATGAGATTTTTATGAACTTCCTGGATGCTAAATGAACAAACCCTTCAATCTCCTTAGATTGCGGATGGATACCTCCATAGGACAGGGTGAGCTCCTTGGCCAAAATAAAAGGCTTAAATAATAATAACTCCATTAATGGAAAGCATATCCAGTATTAAGTGACGTCTCAACGGTTGAGCATAGACAACAGTACCGTACCGCCCAGAGAAGCAATTGGGATGACCAGTCCTCGTTAGTATAGTGGACAGTATCTCCGCCTGTCACGCGGAAGACCGGGGTTCGATTAGTCTTCTTCTTTATCACGACCAAACACCTTGCATAAGCTCAGGCTTTACAGTGGAAGGCGCTGTTAAAGTCAACCTGCCGTTCAAGACTCACTTGATTATGTTTAGCTAATTGCATTTGAAAGATTTTACTTTCAAGAAAGCGTTTGCAATAGGTTTGTAAAAGGTGTTTTTTGAATGTTTGGCCTGAGTCTTTTTTTTTTGTTGCATTTTCACTGTTCTGACCAGTGTGTTGCGTTCCGAACGCTTGGAAACAGTGAATAATGTTGCGAAACAATCGGTTCAAAGCTTTGTTTCTCCCATCACTACCCTTTTGTGCTTGGTAAAACTTACATTCACACTGCTGACACAAGACTCGAAGTTGTGAACTGGGAAAGTGTGGATGGTTTGACGACTACCCAGTTCCAGTCTTGGACAAATCAGCCAATTCTTTTAGCCACGCTCAATCTCTGGCCCAACCTATTGTGGTACTTTGTTACAAGCTGCCAAACGTCCTCTGTTCTTGAACAAACACATGTAGCTCTGCTGTGAGCAAGACAATTCTTGGATACCTCCATAGGACAGGGTGAGCTCTTTGGCCCAAATAAAATGTTTAAATAATAATAACTCCATTAATGGAAAGCATATCCAGTATTAAGTGACGTCTCAACGGTTGAGCATAGACAACAGTAACACACCGCCCAGAGAAGCAACTGTGATGACCAGTCCTCGTTAGTATAGTGGACAGTATCTCCGCCTGTCACGCGGAAGACCGGGGTTCGATTCCCCGACGGGGAGTCTTCTTCTTTATCACGACCAAACACCTTGCATAAGCTCGGGCTTTACCGTGGAAGGTGCTGTTAAAGTCAACCTGCCGTTCAAGACTCGCTTGATTATTTTTAGCTAATTGCATTTGAAAGATTTTACTTTCAAGAAAGCATTTGCAATAGGTTTGTGGAAGGTGTTTTTTGAATGTTTGGCCTGAGTCTTTTTTTTGTGTGGGATTTTCACTGTTCTGACCAGCGTGTTCCGTTCCGAACGCTTGGAAACAGTGAATAATTTTGCGAAGCAATCAGTTCAAAGCTTTGTTTCTCCCATCACTACCCTTTTGTGCTTGGTAAAACTTACATTCACACCGCTTGCTTGGACAAAACAGCCAATTCTTTTAGCCACGCTCGATCTGTGACCCAGCCTATTGTGGTACTTTGTTACAAGCTGCCAAACGTCCTCTGTTCTTGAACAAACACATGTAGCTCTGAGCATCCAAAAATATCAGAAACTCGCAAATGTTCCCCTCCACGGAAATCTTTAGTAAAAGGCGAAAGATTTATGCGTGAATGAAGAGAAACTCGAGCTGTACCCATGAGACGTATGGACAATGTGGTCCCAAGCACATGCAACAATGCAAGGGTAATGTCTGGTGCAGGCTCCTCCCATCCAGCTTATTTTCTTTTTTTTAAAAAACAATAATACAGCCATATCCATTAGAGGAAGGAGCAAATGTAAAAAGAATCTGCCCCATCACCAAATGTCCGCAAACCCTGTCCAAGAGGATGTCACTGAATCCGATAGTATGTCGAAGACCAGTGGAAGTATTCGCATGAGATTTTTATGAACTTCCTGGATGCTAAATGAACAAACCCTTCATCTCCTTGGATTGCGGGTGGATACTTTTAGCCACGCACGATCTGTGGCCCAGCCTATTGTGGTACTTTGTTACAAGCTGCCAAACGTCCTCTGTTCTTGAACAAACACATGTAGCTCTGCTGCGAGCAGAGCATCCAAAAATATCAGAAACTCGCAAATGTTCCCCTCCACGGAAATCTTTAGTAAAAGGCGAAAGATTTATGCGTGAATGAAGAGAAACTCGAGCTGTACCCATGAGACGTTGGGACAATGTGGTCCCAAGCACATGCAACCATGCTCAGCAAGGGTAATGTCTGGTGCAGGCTCCTCCCATCCAGCTTATTTTCTTTAAAAAAAAAACAATAATACAGCCATATCCATTAGAGGAAGGAGCAAATGTAAAAAGAATCTGCCCCATCACCAAATGTCCGCAAACCCTGTCCAAGAGGATGTCACTGAATCCGATAGTATGTCGAAGACCAGTGGTAGTATTCGCATGAGATTTTTATGAACTTCCTGGATGCTAAATGAACAAACCCTTCATCTCCTTGGATTGCGGGTGGATACTTTTAGCCACGCACGATCTGTGGCCCAGCCTATTGTGGTACTTTGTTACAAGCTGCCACACGTCCTCTGTTCTTGAACAAACACATGTAGCTCTGCTGTGAGCAGAGCATCCAAAAATATCAGAAACTCGCAAATGTTCCCCTCCACGGAAATCTTTAGTAAAAGGCGAAAGATTTATGCGTGAATGAAGAGAAACTCGAGCTGTACCCATGAGACGTTGGGACAATGTGGTCCCAAGCACATGCAACCATGCTCAGCAAGGGTAATGTCTGGTGCAGGCTCCTCCCATCCAGCTTATTTTCTTTAAAAAAAAAAACAATAATACAGCCATATCCATTAGAGGAAGGAGCAAATGTAAAAAGAATCTGCCCCATCACCAAATGTCCGCAAACCCTGTCCAAGAGGATGTCACTGAATCCGATAGTATGTCGAAGACCAGTGGTAGTATTCGCATGAGATTTTTATGAACTTCCTGGATGCTAAATGAACAAACCCTTCATCTCCTTGGATTGCGGGTGGATACTTTTAGCCACGCACGATCTGTGGCCCAGCCTATTGTGGTACTTTGTTACAAGCTGCCACACGTCCTCTGTTCTTGAACAAACACATGTAGCTCTGCTGTGAGCAGAGCATCCAAAAATATCAGAAACTCGCAAATGTTCCCCTCCACGGAAATCTTTAGTAAAAGGCGAAAGATTTATGCGTGAATGAAGAGAAACTCGAGCTGTACCCATGAGACGTTGGGACAATGTGGTCCCAAGCACATGCAACCATGCTCAGCAAGGGTAATGTCTGGTGCAGGCTCCTCCCATCCAGCTTATTTTCTTTAAAAAAAAAACAATAATACAGCCATATCCATTAGAGGAAGGAGCAAATGTAAAAAGAATCTGCCCCATCACCAAATGTCCGCAAACCCTGTCCAAGAGGATGTCACTGAATCCGATAGTATGTCGAAGACCAGTGGTAGTATTCGCATGAGATTTTTATGAACTTCATGGATGCTAAATGAACAAACCCTTCATCTCCTTGGATTGCGGGTGGATACCTCCATAGGACAGGGTGAGCTCCTTGGCCAAAATAAAAGGCTTAAATAATAATAACTCCATTAATGGAAAGCATATCCAGTATTAAGTGACGTCTCAACGGTTGAGCATAGACAACAGTACCGTACCGCCCAGAGAAGCAATTGGGATGACCAGTCCTCGTTAGTATAATGGACAGTATCTCCGCCTGTCACGCGGAAGACCGGGGTTCGATTAGTCTTCTTCTTTATCACGACCAAACACCTTGCATAAGCTCAGGCTTTACCGTGGAAGGCGCTGTTAAAGTCAACCTGCCGTTCAAGACTCACTTGATTATGTTTAGCTAATTGCATTTGAAAGATTTTACTTTCAAGAAAGCGTTTGCAATAGGTTTGTAAAAGGTGTTTTTTGAATGTTTGGCCTGAGTCTTTTTTTTTTTGTTGCATTTTCACTGTTCTGACCAGTGTGTTGCGTTCCGAACGCTTGGAAACAGTGAATAATGTTGCGAAACAATCGGTTCAAAGCTTTGTTTCTCCCATCACTACCCTTTTGTGCTTGGTAAAACTTACATTCACACTGCTGACACAAGACTCGAAGTTGTGAACTGGGAAAGTGTGGATGGTTTGACGACTGCCCAGTTCCAGTCTTGGACAAAACAGCCAATTCTTTTAGCCACGCTCGATCTGTGGCCCAGCCTATTGTGGTACTTTGTTACAAGCTGCCAAACGTCCTCTGTTCTTGAACAAACACATGTAGCTCTGCTGTGAGCAGAGCATCCAAAAATATCAGAACCTTGCAAATGTTCCCCTCCACGGAAATCTTTAGTAAAAGGCGAAAGATTTATGCGTGAATGAAGAGAAACTCGAGCTGTACCCACGAGACATTGGGACAATGTGGTTCCAAGCACATGCAACCATGCTCAGCAAGGGTAATGTCTGGTGCAGGCTCCTCCCATCCAGCTTATTTTCTTTTTTAAAAAAAACAATAATACAGCCATATCCATTAGAGGAAGGAGCAAATGTAAAAAGAATCTGCCCCATCACCAAATGTCCGCAAACCCTGTCCAAGAGGATGTCACTGAATCCGATAGTATGTCGAAGACCAGTGGTAGTATTCCCATGAGATTTTTATGAACTTCCTGGATGCTAAATGAACAAACCCTTCATCTCCTTAGATTGCGGATGGATACCTCCATAGGACAGGGTGAGCTCCTTGGCCAAAATAAAAGGCTTAAATAATAATAACTCCATTAATGGAAAGCATATCCAGTATTAAGTGACGTCTCAACGGTTGAGCATAGACAACAGTACCGTACCGCCCAGAGAAGCAATTGGGATGACCAGTCCTCGTTAGTATAGTGGACAGTATCTCCGCCTGTCACGCGGAAGACCGGGGTTCGATTAGTCTTCTTCTTTATCACGACCAAACACCTTGCATAAGCTCAGGCTTTACCGTGGAAGGCGCTGTTAAAGTCAACCTGCCGTTCAAGACTCACTTGATTATGTTTAGCTAATTGCATTTGAAAGATTTTACTTTCAAGAAAGCGTTTGCAATAGGTTTGTAAAAGTGTTTTTTGAATGTTTGGCCTGAGTCTTTTTTTTTTTGTTGCATTTTCACTGTTCTGACCAGTGTGTTGCGTTCCGAACGCTTGGAAACAGTGAATAATGTTGCGAAACAATCAGTTCAAAGCTTTGTTTCTCCCATCACTACCCTTTTGTGCTTGGTAAAACTTACATTCACACTGCTGACACAAGACTCGAAGTTGTGAACTGGGAAAGTGTGGATGGTTTGACGACTACCCAGTTCCAGTCTTGGACAAAACAGCCAATTCTTTTAGCCACGCTCAATCTCTGGCCCAACCTATTGTGGTACTTTGTTACAAGCTGCCAAACGTCCTCTGTTCTTGAACAAACACATGTAGCTCTGCTGTGAGCAAGACAATTCTTGGATACCTCCATAGGACAGGGTGAGCTCTTTGGCCAAAATAAAAGGTTTAAATAATAATAACTCCATTAATGGAAAGCATATCCAGTATTAAGTGACGTCTCAATGGTTGAGCATAGACAACAGTAACACACCGCCCAGAGAAGCAACTGTGATGACCAGTCCTCGTTAGTATAGTGGACAGTATCTCCGCCTGTCACGCGGAAGACCGGGGTTCGATTCCCCGACGGGGAGTCTTCTTCTTTATCACGACCAAACACCTTGCATAAGCTCGGGCTTTACCGTGGAAGGTGCTGTTAAAGTCAACCTGCTATTCAAGACTCGCTTGATTATTTTTAGCTAATTGCATTTGAAAGATTTTACTTTCAAGAAAGCGTTTGCAATAGGTTTGTAAAAGGTGTTTTTTGAATGTTTGGCCTGAGTCTTTTTTTTTTTGTGGGATTTTCACTGTTCTGACCAGCGTTTTCCGTTCCGAACGCTTGGAAACAGTGAACAATTTTGCGAAGCAATCAGTTCAAAGCTTTGTTTTTCCCATCACTACCCTTTTGTGCTTGGTAAAACTTACATTCACACCGCTGTCTTGGACAAAACAGCCAATTCTTTTAGCCACGCTCGATCTGTGGCCCAGCCTATTGTGGTACTTTGTTACAAGCTGCCAAACGTCCTCTGTTCTTGAACAAACACATGTAGCTCTGCTGTGAGCAGAGCATCCAAAAATATCAGAAACTCGCAAATGTTCCCCTCCACAGAAATCTTTAGTAAAAGGCGAAAGATTTATGCGTGAATGAAGAGAAACTCCAGCTGTACCCATGAGACGTTGCGACAATGTGGTCGCAAGCACATGCAACCATGCTCAGCAAGGGTAATGTCTGGTGCAGGCTCCTCCCATCCAGCTTATTTTCTTTAAAAAAAAAACAATAATACAGCCATATCCATTAGAGGAAGGAGCAAATGTAAAAAGAATCTGCCCCATCACCAAATGTCCGCAAACCCTGTCCAAGAGGATGTCACTGAATCCGATAGTATGTCGAAGACCAGTGGTAGTATTCGCATGAGATTTTTATGAACTTCCTGCATGCTAAATGAACAAACCCTTCATCTCCTTGGATTGCGGGTGGATACCTCCATAGGACAGGGTGAGCTCCTTGGCCAAAATAAAAGGCTTAAATAATAATAACTCCATTAATGGAAAGCATATCCAGTATTAAATGACGTCTTAACGGTTGAGCATAGACAACAGTACCGTACCGCCCAGAGAAGCAATTGGGATGACCTGTCCTCGTTAGTATAGTGGACAGTATCTCCGCCTGTCACGCGGAAGACCGGGGTTCGATTAGTCTTCTTCTTTATCACGACCAAACACCTTGCATAAGCTCAGGCTTTACCGTGGAAGGCGCTGTTAAAGTCAACCTGCCGTTCAAGACTCACTTGATTATGTTTAGCTAATTGCATTTGAAAGATTTTACTTTCAAGAAAGCGTTTGCAATAGGTTTGTAAAAGGTGTTTTTTGAATGTTTGGCCTGAGTCTTTTTTTTTTGTTGCATTTTCACTGTTCTGACCAGTGTGTTGCGTTCCGAACGCTTGGAAACAGTGAATAATGTTGCGAAACAATCGGTTCAAAGCTTTGTTTCTCCCATCACTACCCTTTTGTGCTTGGTAAAACTTACATTCACACTGCTGACACAAGACTCGAAGTTGTGAACTGGGAAAGTGTGGATGGTTTGACGACTACCCAGTTCCAGTCTTGGACAAAACAGCCAATTCTTTTAGCCACTCTCAATCTCTGGCCCAACCTATTGTGGTACTTTGTTACAAGCTGCCAAACGTCCTCTGTTCTTGAACAAACACATGTAGCTCTGCTGTGAGCAAGACAATTCTTGGATACCTCCATAGGACAGGGTGAGCTCTTTGGCCAAAATAAAATGTTTAAATAATAATAACTCCATTAATGGAAAGCATATCCAGTATTAAGTGACGTCTCAACGGTTGAGCATAGACAACAGTAACACACCGCCCAGAGAAGCAACAGTGATGACCAGTCCTCGTTAGTATAGTGGACAGTATCTCCGCCTGTCACGCGGAAGACCGGGGTTCGATTCACCGACGGGGAGTCTTCTTCTTTATCACGACCAAACACCTTGCATAAGCTCGGGCTTTACCGTGGAAGGTGCTGTTAAAGTCAACCTGCCGTTCAAGACTCGCTTGATTATTTTTAGCTAATTGCATTTGAAAGATTTTACTTTCAAGAAAGCGTTTGCAATAGGTTTGTAAAAGGTGTTTTTTGAATGTTTGGCCTGAGTCTTTTTTTTTTTGTGGGATTTTCACTGTTCTGACCAGCGTGTTCCGTTCCGAACGCTTGGAAACAGTGAATAATTTTGCGAAGCAATCAGTTCAAAGCTTTGTTTCTCCCATCACTACCCTTTTGTGCTTGGTAAAACTTACATTCACACCGCTGTCTTGGACAAAACAGCCAATTCTTTTAGCCACGCTCGATCTTTGGCCCAGCCTATTGTGGTACTTTGTTACAAGCTGCCAAACGTCCTCTGTTCTTGAACAAACACATGTAGCTCTGCTGCGAGCAGAGCATCCAAAAATATAAGAAACTCGCAAATGTTCCCCTCCACGGAAATCTTTAGTAAAAGGCGAAAGATTTATGCGTGAATGAAGAGAAACTCTAGCTGTACCCATGAGACGTTGGGACAATGTGCTCCCAAGCACATGCAACCATGCTCAGCAAGGGTAATGTCTGGTGCAGGCTCCTCCCATCCAGCTTATTTTCTTTTTAAAAAAAAACAATAATACAGCCATATCCATTAGAGGAAGGAGCAAATGTAAAAAGAATCTGCCCCATCACCAAATGTCCGCAAACCCTGTCCAAGAGGATGTCACTGAATCCGATAGTATGTCGAAGACCAGTGGTAGTATTCGCATGAGATTTTTATGAACTTCCTGGATGCTAAATGAACAAACCCTTCATCTCCTTGGATTGCGGGTGGATACCTCCATAGGACAGGGTGAGCTCCTTGGCCAAAATAAAAGGCTTAAATAATAATAACTCCATTAATGGAAAGCATATCCAGTATTAAGTGACGTCTCAACGGTTGAGCATAGACAACAGTACCGTACCGCCCAGAGAAGCAATTGGGATGACCAGTCCTCGTTAGTATAGTGGACAGTATGTCCGCCTGTCACGCGGAAGACCGGGGTTCGATTCCCCGACGGGGGGTCTTCTTCTTTATCACGACCAAACACCTTGCATAAGCTCGGGCTTTACCGTGGAAGGTGCTGTTAAAGTCAACCTGCCATTCAAGACTCGCTTGATTATTTTTAGCTAATAGCATTTGAAAGATTTTACTTTCAAGAAAGCGTTTGCAATAGGTTTGTAAAAGGTGTTTTTTGAATGTTTGGCCTGAGTCTTTTTTTTTGTGGGATTTTCACTTTTCTGACCAGCGTGTTCCGTTCCGAACGCTTGGAAACAGTGAACAATTTTGCGAAGCAATCAGTTCAAAGCTTTGTTTCTCCCATCACTACCCTTTTGTGCTTGGTAAAACTTACATTCTGTCGCTGGACAAAACAGCCAATTCTTTTAGCCACGCTCGATCTGTGGCCCAGCCTATTGTGGTACTTTGTTACAAGCTGCCAAACGTCCTCTGTTCTTGAACAAACACATGTAGCTCTGCTGTGAGCAGAGCATCCAAAAATATCAGAAACTCGCAAATGTTCCCCTCCACGGAAATCTTTAGTAAAAGGCGAAAGATTTATGTGTGAATGAAGAGAAACTAGAGCTGTACCCATGAGACGTTGCGACAATGTGGTCCCAAGCACATGCAACCATGCTCACCAAGGGTAATGTCTGGTGCAGGCTCCTCCCATCCAGCTTATTTTCTTTTTTTAAAAAAACAATAATACAGCCATATCCATTAGAGGAAGGAGTAAATGTAAAAAGAATCTGCCCCATCACCAAATGTCCGCAAACCCTGTCCAAGAGGATGTCACTGAATCCGATAGTATGTCGAAGACCAGTGGTAGTATTCGCATGAGATTTTTATGAACTTCCTGGATGCTAAATGAACAAACCCTTCATCTCCTTGGATTGCGGGTGGATACTTTTAGCCACGCACGATCTGTGGCCCAGCCTATTGTGGTACTTTGTTACAAGCTGCCAAACGTCCTCTGTTCTTGAACAAACACATGTAGCTCTGCTGTGAGCAGAGCATCCAAAAATATCAGAAACTCGCAAATGTTCCCCTCCACGGAAATCTTTAGTAAAAGGCGAAAGATTTATGCGTGAATGAAGAGAAACTCGAGCTGTACCCATGAGACGTTGGGACAATGTGGTCCCAAGCACATGCAACCATGCTCAGCAAGGGTAATGTCTGGTGCAGGCTCCTCCCATCCAGCTTATTTTCTTTAAAAAACAAAACAATAATACAGCCATATCCATTAGAGGAAGGAGCAAATGTAAAAAGAATCTGCCCCATCACCAAATGTCCGCAAACCCTGTCCAAGAGGATGTCACTGAATCCGATAGTATGTCGAAGACCAGTGGTAGTATTCGCATGAGATTTTTATGAACTTCCTGGATGCTAAATGAACAAACCCTTCATCTCCTTGGATTGCGGGTGGATACCTCCATAGGACAGGGTGAGCTCCTTGGCCAAAATAAAAGGCTTAAATAATAATAACTCCATTAATGGAAAGCATATCCAGTATTAAGTGACGTCTCAACGGTTGAGCATAGACAACAGTACCGTACCAACCAGAGAAGCAATTCGGATGACCAGTCCTCGTTAGTATAGTGGACAGTATGTCCGCCTGTCACGCGGAAGACCGGGGTTCGATTCCCCGACGGGGGGTCTTCTTCTTTATCACGACCAAACACCTTGCATAAGCTCGGGCTTTACCGTGGAAGGTGCTGTTAAAGTCAACCTGCCATTCAAGACTCGCTTGATTATTTTTAGCTAATTGCATTTGAAAGATTTTACTTTCAAGAAAGCGTTTGCAATAGGTTTGTAAAAGGTGTTTTTTGAATGTTTGGCCTGAGTCTTTTTTTTTGTGGGATTTTCACTGTTCTGACCAGCGTGTTCCGTTCCGAACGCTTGGAAACAGTGAACAATTTTGCGAAGCAATCAGTTCAAAGCTTTGTTTCTCCCATCACTACCCTTTTGTGCTTGGTAAAACTTACATTCACACCGCTGTCTTGGACAAAACAGCCAATTCTTTTAGCCACGCTCGATCTGTGGCCCAGCCTATTGTGGTACTTTGTTACAAGCTGCCAAACGTCCTCTGTTCTTGAACAAACACATGTAGCTCTGCTGTGAGCAGAGCATCCAAAAATATCAGAAACTCGCAAATGTTCCCCTCCACGGAAATCTTTAGTAAAAGGCGAAAGATTTATGCGTGAATGAAGAGAAACTCGAGCTGTACCCATGAGACGTTGCGACAATGTGGTCCCAAGCACATGCAACCATGCTCAGCAAGGGTAATGTCTGGTGCAGGCTCCTCCCATCCAGCTTATTTTCTTTTTTAAAAAAAACAATAATACAGCCATATCCATTAGAGGAAGGAGCAAATGTAAAAAGAATCTGCCCCATCACCAAATGTCCGCAAACCCTGTCCAAGAGGATGTCACTGAATCCGATAGTATGTCGAAGACCAGTGGTAGTATTCGCATGAGATTTTTATGAACTTCCTGGATGCTAAATGAACAAACCCTTCATCTCCTTGGATTGCGGGTGGATACATTTAGCCACGCACGATCTGTGGCCCAGCCTATTGTGGTACTTTGTTACAAGCTGCCAAACGTCCTCTGTTCTTGAACAAACACATGTAGCTCTGCTGTGAGCAGAGCATCCAAAAATATCAGAAACTCGCAAATGTTCCCCTCCACGGAAATCTTTAGTAAAAGGCGAAAGATTTATGCGTGAATGAAGAAAAACTCGAGCTGTACCCATGAGACGTTGGGACAATGTGGTCCCAAGCACATGCAACCATGCTCAGCAAGGGTAATGTCTGGTGCAGGCTCCTCCCATCCAGCTTATTTTCTTTAAAAAAAAAAACAATAATACAGCCATATCCATTAGAGGAAGGAGCAAATGTAAAAAGAATCTGCCCCATCACCAAATGTCCGCAAACCCTGTCCAAGAGGATGTCACTGAATCCGATAGTATGTCGAAGACCAGTGGTAGTATTCGCATGAGATTTTTATGAACTTCCTGGATGCTAAATGAACAAACCCTTCATCTCCTTGGATTGCGGGTGGATACCTCCATAGGACAGGGTGAGCTCCTTGGCCAAAATAAAAGGCTTAAATAATAATAACTCCATTAATGGAAAGCATATCCAGTATTAAGTGACGTCTCAACGGTTGAGCATAGACAACAGTACCGTACCGCCCAGAGAAGCAATTGGGATGACCAGTCCTCGTTAGTATAATGGACAGTATCTCCGCCTGTCACGCGGAAGACCGGGGTTCGATTAGTCTTCTTCTTTATCACGACCAAACACCTTGCATAAGCTCAGGCTTTACCGTGGAAGGCGCTGTTAAAGTCAACCTGCCGTTCAAGACTCACTTGATTATGTTTAGCTAATTGCATTTGAAAGATTTTACTTTCAAGAAAGCGTTTGCAATAGGTTTGTAAAAGGTGTTTTTTGAATGTTTGGCCTGAGTCTTTTTTTTTTTGTTGCATTTTCACTGTTCTGACCAGCGTGTTGCGTTCCGAACGCTTGGAAACAGTGAATAATGTTGCGAAACAATCGGTTCAAAGCTTTGTTTCTCCCATCACTACCCTTTTGTGCTTGGTAAAACTTACATTCACACCGCTGTCTTGGACAAAACAGCCAATTCTTTTAGCCACGCTCGATCTTTGGCCCAGCCTATTGTGGTACTTTGTTACAAGCTGCCAAACGTCCTCTGTTCTTGAACAAACACATGTAGCTCTGCTGCGAGCAGAGCATCCAAAAATATAAGAAACTCGGAAATGTTCCCCTCCACGGAAATCTTTAGTAAAAGGCGAAAGATTTATGCGTGAATGAAGAGAAACTCTAGCTGTACCCATGAGACGTTGGGACAATGTGCTCCCAAGCACATGCAACCATGCTCAGCAAGGGTAATGTCTGGTGCAGGCTCCTCCCATCCAGCTTATTTTCTTTAAAAAAAAAACAATAATACAGCCATATCCATTAGAGGAAGGAGCAAATGTAAAAAGAATCTGCCCCATCACCAAATGTCCGCAAACCCTGTCCAAGAGGATGTCACTGAATCCGATAGTATGTCGAAGACCAGTGGTAGTATTCGCATGAGATTTTTATGAACTTCCTGCATGCTAAATGAACAAACCCTTCATCTCCTTGGATTGCGGGTGGATACCTCCATAGGACAGGGTGAGCTCCTTGGCCAAAATAAAAGGCTTAAATAATAATAACTCCATTAATGGAAAGCATATCCAGTATTAAATGACGTCTTAACGGTTGAGCATAGACAACAGTACCGTACCGCCCAGAGAAGCAATTGGGATGACCTGTCCTCGTTAGTATAGTGGACAGTATCTCCGCCTGTCACGCGGAAGACCGGGGTTCGATTAGTCTTCTTCTTTATCACGACCAAACACCTTGCATAAGCTCAGGCTTTACCGTGGAAGGCGCTGTTAAAGTCAACCTGCCGTTCAAGACTCACTTGATTATGTTTAGCTAATTGCATTTGAAAGATTTTACTTTCAAGAAAGCGTTTGCAATAGGTTTGTAAAAGGTGTTTTTTGAATGTTTGGCCTGAGTCTTTTTTTTTTGTTGCATTTTCACTGTTCTGACCAGTGTGTTGCGTTCCGAACGCTTGGAAACAGTGAATAATGTTGCGAAACAATCGGTTCAAAGCTTTGTTTCTCCCATCACTACCCTTTTGTGCTTGGTAAAACTTACATTCACACTGCTGACACAAGACTCGAAGTTGTGAACTGGGAAAGTGTGGATGGTTTGACGACTACCCAGTTCCAGTCTTGGACAAAACAGCCAATTCTTTTAGCCACTCTCAATCTCTGGCCCAACCTATTGTGGTACTTTGTTACAAGCTGCCAAACGTCCTCTGTTCTTGAACAAACACATGTAGCTCTGCTGTGAGCAAGACAATTCTTGGATACCTCCATAGGACAGGGTGAGCTCTTTGGCCAAAATAAAATGTTTAAATAATAATAACTCCATTAATGGAAAGCATATCCAGTATTAAGTGACGTCTCAACGGTTGAGCATAGACAACAGTAACACACCGCCCAGAGAAGCAACAGTGATGACCAGTCCTCGTTAGTATAGTGGACAGTATCTCCGCCTGTCACGCGGAAGACCGGGGTTCGATTCACCGACGGGGAGTCTTCTTCTTTATCACGACCAAACACCTTGCATAAGCTCGGGCTTTACCGTGGAAGGTGCTGTTAAAGTCAACCTGCCGTTCAAGACTCGCTTGATTATTTTTAGCTAATTGCATTTGAAAGATTTTACTTTCAAGAAAGCGTTTGCAATAGGTTTGTAAAAGGTGTTTTTTGAATGTTTGGCCTGAGTCTTTTTTTTTTTGTGGGATTTTCACTGTTCTGACCAGCGTGTTCCGTTCCGAACGCTTGGAAACAGTGAATAATTTTGCGAAGCAATCAGTTCAAAGCTTTGTTTCTCCCATCACTACCCTTTTGTGCTTGGTAAAACTTACATTCACACCGCTGTCTTGGACAAAACAGCCAATTCTTTTAGCCACGCTCGATCTTTGGCCCAGCCTATTGTGGTACTTTGTTACAAGCTGCCAAACGTCCTCTGTTCTTGAACAAACACATGTAGCTCTGCTGCGAGCAGAGCATCCAAAAATATAAGAAACTCGCAAATGTTCCCCTCCACGGAAATCTTTAGTAAAAGGCGAAAGATTTATGCGTGAATGAAGAGAAACTCTAGCTGTACCCATGAGACGTTGGGACAATGTGCTCCCAAGCACATGCAACCATGCTCAGCAAGGGTAATGTCTGGTGCAGGCTCCTCCCATCCAGCTTATTTTCTTTTTAAAAAAAAACAATAATACAGCCATATCCATTAGAGGAAGGAGCAAATGTAAAAAGAATCTGCCCCATCACCAAATGTCCGCAAACCCTGTCCAAGAGGATGTCACTGAATCCGATAGTATGTCGAAGACCAGTGGTAGTATTCGCATGAGATTTTTATGAACTTCCTGGATGCTAAATGAACAAACCCTTCATCTCCTTGGATTGCGGGTGGATACCTCCATAGGACAGGGTGAGCTCCTTGGCCAAAATAAAAGGCTTAAATAATAATAACTCCATTAATGGAAAGCATATCCAGTATTAAGTGACGTCTCAACGGTTGAGCATAGACAACAGTACCGTACCGCCCAGAGAAGCAATTGGGATGACCAGTCCTCGTTAGTATAGTGGACAGTATGTCCGCCTGTCACGCGGAAGACCGGGGTTCGATTCCCCGACGGGGGGTCTTCTTCTTTATCACGACCAAACACCTTGCATAAGCTCGGGCTTTACCGTGGAAGGTGCTGTTAAAGTCAACCTGCCATTCAAGACTCGCTTGATTATTTTTAGCTAATAGCATTTGAAAGATTTTACTTTCAAGAAAGCGTTTGCAATAGGTTTGTAAAAGGTGTTTTTTGAATGTTTGGCCTGAGTCTTTTTTTTTGTGGGATTTTCACTTTTCTGACCAGCGTGTTCCGTTCCGAACGCTTGGAAACAGTGAACAATTTTGCGAAGCAATCAGTTCAAAGCTTTGTTTCTCCCATCACTACCCTTTTGTGCTTGGTAAAACTTACATTCTGTCGCTGGACAAAACAGCCAATTCTTTTAGCCACGCTCGATCTGTGGCCCAGCCTATTGTGGTACTTTGTTACAAGCTGCCAAACGTCCTCTGTTCTTGAACAAACACATGTAGCTCTGCTGTGAGCAGAGCATCCAAAAATATCAGAAACTCGCAAATGTTCCCCTCCACGGAAATCTTTAGTAAAAGGCGAAAGATTTATGTGTGAATGAAGAGAAACTAGAGCTGTACCCATGAGACGTTGCGACAATGTGGTCCCAAGCACATGCAACCATGCTCACCAAGGGTAATGTCTGGTGCAGGCTCCTCCCATCCAGCTTATTTTCTTTTTTTAAAAAAACAATAATACAGCCATATCCATTAGAGGAAGGAGTAAATGTAAAAAGAATCTGCCCCATCACCAAATGTCCGCAAACCCTGTCCAAGAGGATGTCACTGAATCCGATAGTATGTCGAAGACCAGTGGTAGTATTCGCATGAGATTTTTATGAACTTCCTGGATGCTAAATGAACAAACCCTTCATCTCCTTGGATTGCGGGTGGATACTTTTAGCCACGCACGATCTGTGGCCCAGCCTATTGTGGTACTTTGTTACAAGCTGCCAAACGTCCTCTGTTCTTGAACAAACACATGTAGCTCTGCTGTGAGCAGAGCATCCAAAAATATCAGAAACTCGCAAATGTTCCCCTCCACGGAAATCTTTAGTAAAAGGCGAAAGATTTATGCGTGAATGAAGAGAAACTCGAGCTGTACCCATGAGACGTTGGGACAATGTGGTCCCAAGCACATGCAACCATGCTCAGCAAGGGTAATGTCTGGTGCAGGCTCCTCCCATCCAGCTTATTTTCTTTAAAAAACAAAACAATAATACAGCCATATCCATTAGAGGAAGGAGCAAATGTAAAAAGAATCTGCCCCATCACCAAATGTCCGCAAACCCTGTCCAAGAGGATGTCACTGAATCCGATAGTATGTCGAAGACCAGTGGTAGTATTCGCATGAGATTTTTATGAACTTCCTGGATGCTAAATGAACAAACCCTTCATCTCCTTGGATTGCGGGTGGATACCTCCATAGGACAGGGTGAGCTCCTTGGCCAAAATAAAAGGCTTAAATAATAATAACTCCATTAATGGAAAGCATATCCAGTATTAAGTGACGTCTCAACGGTTGAGCATAGACAACAGTACCGTACCAACCAGAGAAGCAATTCGGATGACCAGTCCTCGTTAGTATAGTGGACAGTATGTCCGCCTGTCACGCGGAAGACCGGGGTTCGATTCCCCGACGGGGGGTCTTCTTCTTTATCACGACCAAACACCTTGCATAAGCTCGGGCTTTACCGTGGAAGGTGCTGTTAAAGTCAACCTGCCATTCAAGACTCGCTTGATTATTTTTAGCTAATTGCATTTGAAAGATTTTACTTTCAAGAAAGCGTTTGCAATAGGTTTGTAAAAGGTGTTTTTTGAATGTTTGGCCTGAGTCTTTTTTTTTGTGGGATTTTCACTGTTCTGACCAGCGTGTTCCGTTCCGAACGCTTGGAAACAGTGAACAATTTTGCGAAGCAATCAGTTCAAAGCTTTGTTTCTCCCATCACTACCCTTTTGTGCTTGGTAAAACTTACATTCACACCGCTGTCTTGGACAAAACAGCCAATTCTTTTAGCCACGCTCGATCTGTGGCCCAGCCTATTGTGGTACTTTGTTACAAGCTGCCAAACGTCCTCTGTTCTTGAACAAACACATGTAGCTCTGCTGTGAGCAGAGCATCCAAAAATATCAGAAACTCGCAAATGTTCCCCTCCACGGAAATCTTTAGTAAAAGGCGAAAGATTTATGCGTGAATGAAGAGAAACTCGAGCTGTACCCATGAGACGTTGCGACAATGTGGTCCCAAGCACATGCAACCATGCTCAGCAAGGGTAATGTCTGGTGCAGGCTCCTCCCATCCAGCTTATTTTCTTTTTTAAAAAAAACAATAATACAGCCATATCCATTAGAGGAAGGAGCAAATGTAAAAAGAATCTGCCCCATCACCAAATGTCCGCAAACCCTGTCCAAGAGGATGTCACTGAATCCGATAGTATGTCGAAGACCAGTGGTAGTATTCGCATGAGATTTTTATGAACTTCCTGGATGCTAAATGAACAAACCCTTCATCTCCTTGGATTGCGGGTGGATACATTTAGCCACGCACGATCTGTGGCCCAGCCTATTGTGGTACTTTGTTACAAGCTGCCAAACGTCCTCTGTTCTTGAACAAACACATGTAGCTCTGCTGTGAGCAGAGCATCCAAAAATATCAGAAACTCGCAAATGTTCCCCTCCACGGAAATCTTTAGTAAAAGGCGAAAGATTTATGCGTGAATGAAGAAAAACTCGAGCTGTACCCATGAGACGTTGGGACAATGTGGTCCCAAGCACATGCAACCATGCTCAGCAAGGGTAATGTCTGGTGCAGGCTCCTCCCATCCAGCTTATTTTCTTTAAAAAAAAAAACAATAATACAGCCATATCCATTAGAGGAAGGAGCAAATGTAAAAAGAATCTGCCCCATCACCAAATGTCCGCAAACCCTGTCCAAGAGGATGTCACTGAATCCGATAGTATGTCGAAGACCAGTGGTAGTATTCGCATGAGATTTTTATGAACTTCCTGGATGCTAAATGAACAAACCCTTCATCTCCTTGGATTGCGGGTGGATACCTCCATAGGACAGGGTGAGCTCCTTGGCCAAAATAAAAGGCTTAAATAATAATAACTCCATTAATGGAAAGCATATCCAGTATTAAGTGACGTCTCAACGGTTGAGCATAGACAACAGTACCGTACCGCCCAGAGAAGCAATTGGGATGACCAGTCCTCGTTAGTATAATGGACAGTATCTCCGCCTGTCACGCGGAAGACCGGGGTTCGATTAGTCTTCTTCTTTATCACGACCAAACACCTTGCATAAGCTCAGGCTTTACCGTGGAAGGCGCTGTTAAAGTCAACCTGCCGTTCAAGACTCACTTGATTATGTTTAGCTAATTGCATTTGAAAGATTTTACTTTCAAGAAAGCGTTTGCAATAGGTTTGTAAAAGGTGTTTTTTGAATGTTTGGCCTGAGTCTTTTTTTTTTTGTTGCATTTTCACTGTTCTGACCAGCGTGTTGCGTTCCGAACGCTTGGAAACAGTGAATAATGTTGCGAAACAATCGGTTCAAAGCTTTGTTTCTCCCATCACTACCCTTTTGTGCTTGGTAAAACTTACATTCACACCGCTGTCTTGGACAAAACAGCCAATTCTTTTAGCCACGCTCGATCTTTGGCCCAGCCTATTGTGGTACTTTGTTACAAGCTGCCAAACGTCCTCTGTTCTTGAACAAACACATGTAGCTCTGCTGCGAGCAGAGCATCCAAAAATATAAGAAACTCGGAAATGTTCCCCTCCACGGAAATCTTTAGTAAAAGGCGAAAGATTTATGCGTGAATGAAGAGAAACTCTAGCTGTACCCATGAGACGTTGGGACAATGTGCTCCCAAGCACATGCAACCATGCTCAGCAAGGGTAATGTCTGGTGCAGGCTCCTCCCATCCAGCTTATTTTCTTTAAAAAAAAAAACAATAATACAGCCATATCCATTAGAGGAAGGAGCAAATGTAAAAAGAATCTGCCCCATCACCAAATGTCCGCAAACCCTGTCCAAGAGGATGTCACTGAATCCGATAGTATGTCGAAGACCAGTGGTAGTATTCGCATGAGATTTTTATGAACTTCCTGGATGCTAAATGAACAAACCCTTCATCTCCTTGGATTGCGGGTGGATACCTCCATAGGACAGGGTGAGCTCCTTGGCCAAAATAAAAGGCTTAAATAATAATAACTCCATTAATGGAAAGCATATCCAGTATTAAGTGACGTCTCAACGGTTGAGCATAGACAACAGTACCGTACCGCCCAGAGAAGCAATTGGGATGACCAGTCCTCGTTAGTATAGTGGACAGTATGTCCGCCTGTCACGCGGAAGACCGGGGTTCGATTCCCCGACGGGGGGTCTTCTTCTTTATCACGACCAAACACCTTGCATAAGCTCGGGCTTTACCGTGGAAGGTGCTGTTAAAGTCAACCTGCCATTCAAGACTCGCTTGATTATTTTTAGCTAATTGCATTTGAAAGATTTTACTTTCAAGAAAGCGTTTGCAATAGGTTTGTAAAAGGTGTTTTTTGAATGTTTGGCCTGAGTCTTTTTTTTTGTGGGATTTTCACTGTTCTGACCAGCGTGTTCCGTTCCGAACGCTTGGAAACAGTGAACAATTTTGCGAAGCAATCAGTTCAAAGCTTTGTTTCTCCCATCACTACCCTTTTGTGCTTGGTAAAACTTACATTCACACCGCTGTCTTGGACAAAACAGCCAATTCTTTTAGCCACGCTCGATCTGTGGCCCAGCCTATTGTGGTACTTTGTTACAAGCTGCCAAACGTCCTCTGTTCTTGAACAAACACATGTAGCTCTGCTGTGAGCAAGACAATTCTTGGATACCTCCATAGGACAGGGTGAGCTCTTTGGCCAAAATAAAAGGTTTAAATAATAATAACTCCATTAATGGAAAGCATATCCAGTATTAAGTGACGTCTCAACGGTTGAGCATAGACAACAGTAACACACCGCCCAGAGAAGCAACTGTGATGACCAGTCCTCGTTAGTATAGTGGACAGTATCTCCGCCTGTCACGCGGAAGTCCGGGGTTCGATTAGTCTTCTTCTTTATCACGGCCAAACACCTTGCATAAGCTCAGGCTTTACCGTGGAAGGCGCTGTTAAAGTCAACCTGCCGTTCAAGACTCACTTGATTATGTTTAGCTAATTGCATTTGAAAGGTTTTACTTTCAAGAAAGCGTTTGCAATAGGTTTGTAAAAGGTGTTTTTTGAATTTTTGGCCTGAGTCTTTTTTTGTTGTTGCATTTTCACTGTTCTGACCAGTGTGTTGCGTTCCGAACGCTTGGAAACAGTGAATAATGTTGCGAAACAATCGGTTCAAAGCTTTGTTTCTCCCATCACTACCCTTTTGTGCTTGGTAAAACTTACATTCACACTGCTGACACAAGACTCGAAGTTGTGAACTGGGAAAGTGTGGATGGTTTGACGACTACCCAGTTCCAGTCTTGGACAAAACAGCCAATTCTTTTAGCCACGCTCAATCTCTGGCCCAACCTATTGTGGTACTTTGTTACAAGCTGCCAAACGTCCTCTGTTCTTGAACAAACACATGTAGCTCTGCTGTGAGCAAGACAATTCTTGGATACCTCCATAGGACAGGGTGAGCTCTTTGGCCAAAATAAAAGGTTTAAATAATAATAACTCCATTAATGAAAGCATATCCAGTATTAAGTGACGTCTCAACGGTTGAGCATAGACAACAGTAACAAACCGCCCAGAGAAGCAACTTTGATGACCAGTCCTCGTTAGTATAGTGGACAGTATCTCCGCCTGTCACGCGGAAGACCGGGGTTCGATTCCCCGACGGGGAGTCTTCTTCTTTATCACGACCAAACACCTTGCATAAGCTCGGGCTTTACCGTGGAAGGTGCTGTTAAAGTCAACCTGCCGTTCAAGACTCGCTTGATTATTTTTAGCTAATTGCATTTGAAAGATTTTACTTTCAAGAAAGCGTTTGCAATAGGTTTGTAAAAGGTGTTTTTTGAATGTTTGGCCTGAGTCTTTTTTCTTTTGTGGGATTTTCACTGTTCTGACCAGCGTGTTCCGTTCCGAACGCTTGGAAACAGTGAATAATTTTGCGAAGCAATCAGTTCAAAGCCTTGTTTCTCCCATCACTACCCTTTGGTGCTTGGTAAAACTTACATTCACACCGCTGTCTTGGACAAAACAGCCAATTCTTTTAGCCACGCTCGATCTTTGGCCCAGCCTATTGTGGTACTTTGTTACAAGCTGCCAAACGTCCTCTGTTCTTGAACAAACACATGTAGCTCTGCTGCGAACAGAGCATCCAAAAATATAAGAAACTCGCAAATGTTCCCCTCCACGGAAATCTTTAGTAAAAGGCGAAAGATTTATGCGTGAATGAAGAGAAACTCGAGCTGTACCCATGAGACGTTGGGACAATGTGGTTCCAAGCACATGCAACCATGCTCAGCAAGGGTAATGTCTGGTGCAGGCTCCTCCCATCCAGCTTATTTTCTTTAAAAAAAAAAAAACAATAATACAGCCATATCCATTAGAGGAAGGAGCAAATGTAAAAAGAATCTGCCCCATCACCAAATGTCCGCAAACCCTGTCCAAGAGGATGTCACTGAATCCGATAGTATGTCGAAGACCAGTGGTAGTATTCGCATGAGATTTTTATGAACTTCCTGGATGCTAAATGAACAAACCCTTCATCTCCTTGGATTGCGGGTGGATACCTCCATAGGACAGGGTGAGCTCCTTGGCCAAAATAAAAGGCTTAAATAATAATAACTCCATTAATGGAAAGCATATCCAGTATTAAGTGACGTCTCAACGGTTGAGCATGGACAACAGTACCGTACCGCCCAGAGAAGCAGTTGGGATGACCAGTCCTCGTTAGTATAGTGGACAGTATCTCCGCCTGTCACGCGGAAGACCGGGGTTCGATTCCCCGACGGGGAGTATTCTTCTTTATCACAACCAAACACCTTGCATAAGCTCGGGTTTTACCGTGGAAGGTGCTGTTAAAGTCAACCTGCCGTTCAAGACTCGCTTGATTATTTTTAGCTAATTGCATTTGAAAGATTTTACTTTCAAGAAAGCGTTTGCAATAGGTTTGTAAAAGGTGTTTTTTGAATGTTTGGCCTTAGTCTTTTTTTTTTGTGGGATTTTCACTGTTCTGACCAGCATTTTCCGTTCCGAACGCTTGGAAACAGTGAATAATTTTGCGAAGCAATCAGTTCAAAGCTTTGTTTCTCCCATCACTACCCTTTTGTGCTTGGTAAAACTTACATTCACACCGCTGTCTTGGACAAAACAGCCAATTCTATAATATATATATAATAAATAATAATAACTCCATTAATGGAAAGCATATCCAGTATTAAGTGACGTCTCAACGGTTGAGCATAGACAACAGTAACACACCGCCCAGAGAAGCAACAGTGATGACCAGTCCTCGTTAGTATAGTGGACAGTATCTCCGCCTGTCATGCGGAAGACCGGGGTTCGATTCCCCGACGGGGAGTATTCTTCTTTATCACGACCAAACACCTTGCATAAGCTCGGGCTTTACCGTGGAAGGTGCTGTTAAAGTCAACCTGCCGTTCAAGACTCGCTTGATTATTTGTAGCTAATTGCATTTGAAAGATTTTACTTTCAAGAAAGCGTTTGCAATAGGTTTGTAAAAGGTGTTTTTTGAATGTTTGGCCTGAGTCTTTTTTTTTTTTTGGGATTTTCACTGTTCTGACCAGCGTGTTCCGTTCCGAACGCTTGGAAACAGTGAATAATTTTGCGAAGCAATCAGTTCAAAGCTTTGTTTCTCCCATCACTACCCTTTTGTGCTTGGTAAAACTTACATTCACACCGCTGTCTTGGACAAAACAGCCAATTCTTTTAGCCACGCTCGATCTGTGGCCCAGCCTATTGTGGTACTTTGTTACAAGCTGCCAAACGTCCTCTGTTCTTGAACAAACACATGTAGCTCTGCTGTGAGCAGAGCATCCAAAAATATCAGAAACTCGCAAATGTTCCCCTCCACGGAAATCTTTAGTAAAAGGCGAAAGATTTGTGCGTGAATGAAGAGAAACTCGAGCTGTACCCATGAGACATTGGGACAATGTGGTCCCAAGCACATGCAACCATGCTCAGCAAGGGTAATGTCTGGTGCAGGCTCCTCCCATCCAGCTTATTTTCTTTTAAAAAAAACAATAATACAGCCATATCCATTAGAGGAAGGAGCAAATGTAAAAAGAATCTGCCCCATCACCAAATGTCCGCAAACCCTGTCCAAGAGGATGTCACTGAATCCGATAGTATGTCGAAGACCAGTGGTAGTATTCGCATGACATTTTTATGAACTTCCTGGATGCTAAATGAACAAACCCTTCATCTCCTTGGATTGCGGGTGGATACCTCCATAGGACAGGGTGAGCTCCTTGGCCAAAATAAAAGGCTTAAATAATAATAACTCCATTAATGGAAAGCATATACAGTATTAAGTGACCTCTCAACGGTTGAGCATAGACAACAGTACCGTACCGCCCAGAGAAGCAATTGGGATGACCAGTCCTCGTTAGTATAGTGGACAGTATCTCCGCCTGTCACGCGGAAGACCGGGGTTCGATTAGTCTTCTTCTTTATCACGACCAAACACCTTGCATAAGCTCAGGCTTTACCGTGGAAGGCGCTGTTAAAGTCAACCTGCCAATTCAAGACTCACTTGATTATGTTTAGCTAATTGCATTTGAAAGATTTTACTTTCAAGAAAGCGTTTGCAATAGGTTTGTAAAAGGTGTTTTTTGAATGTTTGGCCTGAGTCATTTTTTTTGTTGCATTTTCACTGTTCTGACCAGTGTGTTGCGTTCCGAACGCTTGGAAACAGTGAATAATGTTGCGAAACAATCGGTTCAAAGCTTTTTTTCTCCCATCACTACCCTTTTGTGCTTGGTAAAACTTACATTCACACTGCTGACACAAGACTCGAAGTTGTGAACTGGGAAAGTGTGGATGGTTTGACGACTACCCAGTTCCAGTCTTGGACAAAACAGCCAATTCTTTTAGCCACGCTCAATCTCTGGCCCAACCTATTGTGGTACTTTGTTACAAGCTGCCAAACGTCCTCTGTTCTTGAACAAACACATGTAGCTCTGCTGTGAGCAAGACAATTCTGGATACCTCCATAGGACAGGGTGAGCTCCTTGGCCAAAATAAAAGGTTTAAATAATAATAACTCCATTAATGGAAAGCATATCCAGTATTAAGTGACGTCTCAACGGTTGAGCATAGACAACAGTAAAAGACCGCCCAGAGAAGCAACTGTGATGACCAGTCCTCGTTAGTATAGTGGACAGGATCTCCGCCTGTCACACGGAAGACCGGGGTTCGATTCCCTGACGGGGAGTCTTCTTCTTTATCATGACCAAACACCTTGCATAAGCTCGGGCTTTACCGTGGAAGGTGCTGTTAAAGTCAACCTGCCGTTCAAGACTCGCGTGATTATGTTTAGCTAATTGCATTTGAAAGATTTTACTTTCAAGAAAGCGTTTGCAATAGGTTTGTAAAAGGTGTTTTTTGAATGTTTGGCCTGAGTCTTTTTTTTTTTGTGGCATTTTCACTGTTCTGACCAGCGTGTTCCGTTCCGAACGCTTGGAAACAGTGAATAATTTTGCGAAGCAATCAGTTCAAAGCTTTGTTTCTCCCATCACTACCCTTTGGTGCTTGGTAAAACTTACATTCACACCGCTGTCTTGGACAAAACAGCCAATTCTTTTAGCCACGCTCGATCTTTGGCCCAGCCTATTGTAGTACTTTGTTACAAGCTGCCAAACGTCCTCTGTTCTTGAACAAACACATGTAGCTCTGCTGCGAGCAGAGCATCCAAAAATATAAGAAACTCGCAAATGTTCCCCTCCACGGAAATCTTTAGTAAAAGGCGAAAGATTTATGCGTGAATGAATAGAAACTCGAGCTGTACCCATGAGACGTTGGGACAATGTGGTTCGAAGCACATGCAACCATGCTCAGCAAGGGTAATGTCTGGTGCAGGCTCCTCCCATCCAGCTTATTTTCTTTAAAAAAAAAAACAATAATACAGCCATATCCATTAGAGGAAGGAGCAAATGTAAAAAGAATCTGCCCCATCACCAAATGTCCGCAAACCCTGTCCAAGAGGATGTCACTGAATCCGATAGTATGTCGAAGACCAGTGGTAGTATTCGCATGAGATTTTTATGAACTTCCTGGATGCTAAATGAACAAACCCTTCATCTCCTTGGATTGCGGGTGGATACCTCCATAGGACAGGGTGAGCTCCTTGGCCAAAATAAAAGGCTTAAATAATAATAACTCCATTAATGGAAAGCATATCCAGTATTAATTGACGTCTCAACGGTTGAGCATAGACAACAGTACCGTACCGCCCAGAGAAGCAATTGGGATGACCAGTCCTCGTTAGTATAGTGGACAGTATCTCCGCCTGTCACGCGGAAGACCGGGGTTCGATTAGTCTTCTTCTTTATCACGGCCAAACACCTTGCATAAGCTCAGGCTTTACCGTGGAAGGCGCTGTTAAAGTCAACCTGCCGTTCAAGACTCACTTGATTATGTTTAGCTAATTGCATTTGAAAGGTTTTACTTTCAAGAAAGCGTTTGCAATAGGTTTGTAAAAGGTGTTTTTTGAATTTTTGGCCTGAGTCTTTTTTTGTTGTTGCATTTTCACTGTTCTGACCAGTGTGTTGCGTTCCGAACGCTTGGAAACAGTGAATAATGTTGCGAAACAATCGGTTCAAAGCTTTGTTTCTCCCATCACTACCCTTTTGTGCTTGGTAAAACTTACATTCACACTGCTGACACAAGACTCGAAGTTGTGAACTGGGAAAGTGTGGATGGTTTGACGACTACCCAGTTCCAGTCTTGGACAAAACAGCCAATTCTTTTAGCCACGCTCAATCTCTGGCCCAACCTATTGTGGTACTTTGTTACAAGCTGCCAAACGTCCTCTGTTCTTGAACAAACACATGTAGCTCTGCTGTGAGCAAGACAATTCTTGGATACCTCCATAGGACAGGGTGAGCTCTTTGGCCAAAATAAAAGGTTTAAATAATAATAACTCCATTAATGAAAGCATATCCAGTATTAAGTGACGTCTCAACGGTTGAGCATAGACAACAGTAACACACCGCCCAGAGAAGCAACTGTGATGACCAGTCCTCGTTAGTATAGTGGACAGTATCTCCGCCTGTCACGCGGAAGACCGGGGTTCGATTCCCCGACGGGGAGTCTTCTTCTTTATCACGACCAAACACCTTGCATAAGCTCGGGCTTTACCGTGGAAGGTGCTGTTAAAGTCAACCTGCCGTTCAAGACTCGCTTGATTATTTTTAGCTAATTGCATTTGAAAGATTTTACTTTCAAGAAAGCGTTTGCAATAGGTTTGTAAAAGGTGTTTTTTGAATGTTTGGCCTGAGTCTTTTTTCTTTTGTGGGATTTTCACTGTTCTGACCAGCGTGTTCCGTTCCGAACGCTTGGAAACAGTGAATAATTTTGCGAAGCAATCAGTTCAAAGCCTTGTTTCTCCCATCACTACCCTTTGGTGCTTGGTAAAACTTACATTCACACCGCTGTCTTGGACAAAACAGCCAATTCTTTTAGCCACGCTCGATCTTTGGCCCAGCCTATTGTGGTACTTTGTTACAAGCTGCCAAACGTCCTCTGTTCTTGAACAAACACATGTAGCTCTGCTGCGAACAGAGCATCCAAAAATATAAGAAACTCGCAAATGTTCCCCTCCACGGAAATCTTTAGTAAAAGGCGAAAGATTTATGCGTGAATGAAGAGAAACTCGAGCTGTACCCATGAGACGTTGGGACAATGTGGTTCCAAGCACATGCAACCATGCTCAGCAAGGGTAATGTCTGGTGCAGGCTCCTCCCATCCAGCTTATTTTCTTTAAAAAAAAAAAAACAATAATACAGCCATATCCATTAGAGGAAGGAGCAAATGTAAAAAGAATCTGCCCCATCACCAAATGTCCGCAAACCCTGTCCAAGAGGATGTCACTGAATCCGATAGTATGTCGAAGACCAGTGGTAGTATTCGCATGAGATTTTTATGAACTTCCTGGATGCTAAATGAACAAACCCTTCATCTCCTTGGATTGCGGGTGGATACCTCCATAGGACAGGGTGAGCTCCTTGGCCAAAATAAAAGGCTTAAATAATAATAACTCCATTAATGGAAAGCATATCCAGTATTAAGTGACGTCTCAACGGTTGAGCATGGACAACAGTACCGTACCGCCCAGAGAAGCAGTTGGGATGACCAGTCCTCGTTAGTATAGTGGACAGTATCTCCGCCTGTCACGCGGAAGACCGGGGTTCGATTCCCCGACTGGGAGTCTTCTTCTTTATCACAACCAAACACCTTGCATAAGCTCGGGTTTTACCGTGGAAGGTGCTGTTAAAGTCAACCTGCCGTTCAAGACTCGCTTGATTATTTTTAGCTAATTGCATTTGAAAGATTTTACTTTCAAGAAAGCGTTTGCAATAGGTTTGTAAAAGGTGTTTTTTGAATGTTTGGCCTTAGTCTTTTTTTTTTGTGGGATTTTCACTGTTCTGACCAGCATGTTCCGTTCCGAACGCTTGGAAACAGTGAATAATTTTGCGAAGCAATCAGTTCAAAGCTTTGTTTCTCCCATCACTACCCTTTTGTGCTTGGTAAAACTTACATTCACACCGCTGTCTTGGACAAAACAGCCAATTCTATAATATATATATAATAAATAATAATAACTCCATTAATGGAAAGCATATCCAGTATTAAGTGACGTCTCAACGGTTGAGCATAGACAACAGTAACACACCGCCCAGAGAAGCAACAGTGATGACCAGTCCTCGTTAGTATAGTGGACAGTATCTCCGCCTGTCATGCGGAAGACCGGGGTTCGATTCTTCTTTATCACGACCAAACACCTTGCATAAGCTCGGGCTTTACCGTGGAAGGTGCTGTTAAAGTCAACCTGCCGTTCAAGACTCGCTTGATTATTTGTAGCTAATTGCATTTGAAAGATTTTACTTTCAAGAAAGCGTTTGCAATAGGTTTGTAAAAGGTGTTTTTTGAATGTTTGGCCTGAGTCTTTTTTTTTTGTGGGATTTTCACTGTTCTGACCAGCGTGTTCCGTTCCGAACGCTTGGAAAAAGTGAATAATTTTGCGAAGCAATCAGTTCAAAGCTTTGTTTCTCCCATCACTACCCTTTTGTGCTTGGTAAAACTTACATTCACACCGCTGTCTTGGACAAAACAGCCAATTCTTTTAGCCACGCTCGATCTGTGGCCCAGCCTATTGTGGTACTTTGTTACAAGCTGCCAAACGTCCTCTGTTCTTGAACAAACACATGTAGCTCTGCTGTGAGCAGAGCATCCAAAAATATCAGAAAATCGCAAATGTTCCCCTCCACGGAAATCTTTAGTAAAAGGCGAAAGATTTGTGCGTGAATGAAGAGAAACTCGAGCTGTACCCATGAGACATTGGGACAATGTGGTCCCAAGCACATGCAACCATGCTCAGCAAGGGTAATGTCTGGTGCAGGCTCCTCCCATCCAGCTTATTTTCTTTTAAAAAAAACAATAATACAGCCATATCCATTAGAGGAAGGAGCAAATGTAAAAAGAATCTGCCCCATCACCAAATGTCCGCAAACCCTGTCCAAGAGGATGTCACTGAATCCGATAGTATGTCGAAGACCAGTGGTAGTATTCGCATGACATTTTTATGAACTTCCTGGATGCTAAATGAACAAACCCTTCATCTCCTTGGATTGCGGGTGGATACCTCCATAGGACAGGGTGAGCTCCTTGGCCAAAATAAAAGGCTTAAATAATAATAACTCCATTAATGGAAAGCATATACAGTATTAAGTGACGTCTCAACGGTTGAGCATAGACAACAGTACCGTACCGCCCAGAGAAGCAATTGGGATGACCAGTCCTCGTTAGTATAGTGGACAGTATCTCCGCCTGTCACGCGGAAGACCGGGGTTCGATTAGTCTTCTTCTTTATCACGACCAAACACCTTGCATAAGCTCAGGCTTTACCGTGGAAGGCGCTGTTAAAGTCAACCTGCCAATTCAAGACTCACTTGATTATGTTTAGCTAATTGCATTTGAAAGATTTTACTTTCAAGAAAGCGTTTGCAATAGGTTTGTAAAAGGTGTTTTTTGAATGTTTGGCCTGAGTCATTTTTTTTGTTGCATTTTCACTGTTCTGACCAGTGTGTTGCGTTCCGAACGCTTGGAAACAGTGAATAATGTTGCGAAACAATCGGTTCAAAGCTTTTTTTCTCCCATCACTACCCTTTTGTGCTTGGTAAAACTTACATTCACACTGCTGACACAAGACTCGAAGTTGTGAACTGGGAAAGTGTGGATGGTTTGACGACTACCCAGTTCCAGTCTTGGACAAAACAGCCAATTCTTTTAGCCACGCTCAATCTCTGGCCCAACCTATTGTGGTACTTTGTTACAAGCTGCCAAACGTCCTCTGTTCTTGAACAAACACATGTAGCTCTGCTGTGAGCAAGACAATTCTGGATACCTCCATAGGACAGGGTGAGCTCCTTGGCCAAAATAAAAGGTTTAAATAATAATAACTCCATTAATGGAAAGCATATCCAGTATTAAGTGACGTCTCAACGGTTGAGCATAGACAACAGTAAAAGACCGCCCAGAGAAGCAACTGTGATGACCAGTCCTCGTTAGTATAGTGGACAGGATCTCCGCCTGTCACACGGAAGACCGGGGTTCGATTCCCTGACGGGGAGTCTTCTTCTTTATCATGACCAAACACCTTGCATAAGCTCGGGCTTTACCGTGGAAGGTGCTGTTAAAGTCAACCTGCCGTTCAAGACCCGCGTGATTATGTTTAGCTAATTGCATTTGAAAGATTTTACTTTCAAGAAAGCGTTTGCAATAGGTTTGTAAAAGGTGTTTTTTGAATGTTTGGCCTGAGTCTTTTTTTTTTTGTGGCATTTTCACTGTTCTGACCAGCGTGTTCCGTTCCGAACGCTTGGAAACAGTGAATAATTTTGCGAAGCAATCAGTTCAAAGCTTTGTTTCTCCCATCACTACCCTTTTGTGCTTGGTAAAACTTACATTCAAGCCGCTGTCTTGGACAAAACAGCCAATTCTTTTAGCCACGCTCGATCTGTGGCCCAGCCTATTGTGGTACTTTGTTACAAGCTGCCAAACGTCCTGTGTTCTTGAACAAACACATGTAGCTCTCCTGTGAGAAGAGCATCCAAAAATATCAGAAACTCTCAAATGTTCCCCTCCACGGAAATCTTTAGTAAAAGGCGAAAGATTTATGCGTGAATGAAGAGAAACTCGAGCTGTACCCATGAGACGTTGGGACAATGTGGTCGCAAGCACATGCAACCATGCTCAGCAAGGGTAATGTCTGGTGCAGGCTCCTCCCATCCAGCTTATTTTCTTTAAAAAAAAAAAACAATAATACAGCCATATCCATTAGAGGAAGGAGCAAATGTAAAAAGAATCTGCCCCATCACCAAATGTCTGCAAACCCTGTCCAAGAGGATGTCACTGAATCCGATAGTATGTCGAAGACCAGTGGTAGTATTCGCATGAGATTTTTATGAACTTCCTGGATGCTAAATGAACAAACCCTTCATCTCCTTGGATTGCGGGTGGATACCTCCATAGGACAGGGTGAGCTCCTTGGCCAAAATAAAAGGCTTAAATAATTATAACTCCATTAATGGAAAGCATATCCAGTATTAAGTTACGTCTCAACGGTTGAGCATAGACAACAGTAACGTACCACCCAGAGAAGGCACTGTGATGATCATTCCTCGTTAGTATAGTGGACAGTATCTCCGCCTGTCACCCGGTAGAGCGGGGTTCAATTCCCCGACGGGGAGTCTTCTCCTTTATCATGACCAAACACCTTGCATAAGCTCAGGCTTTACCATGGAAGGCGCTGTTAAAGTCAACCTGCCGTTCAAGACTCATTTGATTATGTTTAGCTAATTGCATTTGAAAGATTTTACTTTCAAGAAAGCGTTTGCAATAGGTTTGTAAAATTTGTTTTTTGAATGTTTGGCCTGAGTCTTTTTTTTTTGTGGCATTTTCACTGTTCTGACCAGCGTGTTCCGTTCCGAACGCTTGGAAACAGTGAATAATTTTGCGAAGCAATCAGTTCAAAGCTTTGTTTCTCCCATCACTACCCTTTTGTGCTTGGTAAAACTTACATTAACACCGCTGTCTTGGATATAACAGCCAATTATTTTAGCCACGCTCGATCTGTGGCCCAGCCTATTGTGGTACTTTGTTACAAGCTGCCAAACGTCCTCTGTTCTTGAACAAACACATGTAGCTCTGCTGTGAGCAGAGCATCCAAAAATATCAGAAAATCTAAAATGTTCCCCTCCACGGAAATCTTTAGTAAAAGGCGAAAGATTTATGCGTGAATGAAGAGAAACTCGAGCTGTACCCATGAGACGTTGGGACAATGTGGTCGCAAGCACATGCAACCATGCTCAGCAAGGGTAATGTCTGGTGCAGGCTCCTCCCATCCAGCTTATTTTCTTTTAAAAAAAAAACAATAATACAGCCATATCCATTAGAGGAAGGAGCAAATGTAAAAAGAATCTGCCCCATCACCAAATGTCCGCAAACCCTGTCCAAGAGGATGTCACTGAATCCGATAGTATGTCGAAGACCAGTGGTAGTATTCGCATGAGATTTTTATGAACTTCCTGGATGCTAAATGAACAAACCCTTCATCTCCTTGGATTGCGGGTGGATACCTCCATAGGACAGGGTGAGCTCCTTGGCCAAAATAAAAGGCTTAAATAATTATAACTCCATTAATGGAAAGCATATCCAGTATTAAGTGACGTCTCAACGGTTGAGCATAGACAACAGTACCGTACCGCCCAGAGAAGCCACTGTGATGACCAGTCCTTGTTAGTATAGTGGACAGTATCTCCGCCTGACACGCGGAAGACCGGGGTTCAATTCCCCGACGGGGAGTCTTCTCCTTTATCATGACCAAACACCTTGCATAAGCTCAGGCTTTACCGTGGAAGGCGCTGTTAAAGTCAACCTGCCGTTCAAGACTCACTTGATTATGTTTAGCTAATTGCATTTGAAAGATTTTACTTTCAAGAAAGCGTTTGCAATAGGTTTGTAAAAGGTGTTTTTTGAATGTTTGGCCTGAGTCTTTTTTTTTTGTGGCATTTTCACTGTTCTGACCAGCGTGTTCCGTTCCGAATGCTTGGAAACAGTGAACAATTTTGCGAAGCAATCAGTTCAAAGCAAGGTTATAATCCTTAACGAAAACGAACGAAAAAACGAAAACTAGGTGGGAAAAAACATTGTCGTTAACTAAAATAAAAATAAAAACGAGGCATTACAAAAAAACGATAACTAACTAAAACTGTAATGTGTGTTTGGCAAAACTAACTAAAATAAAATAAAATAATAGAGTAAATGTCCTTAGTTTTCGTCTTTGTAAATGTCTTTCATTTTTAACGCTATTTAAAACACGCAGTGTATTCGTTCAGCTGCATTTCCTTTCGCTGCTCTCCCTCCTTCTCTCTGTCACATGCACGCGCACACACACACACACACACACACACACAGCCCCTCCCCTCCGTGCACACCGCGTCTCCATGAAAACGAGGGTTCGACGTTGAAAGCAAGTTCGCGAAAGGTTGGTATCTCGTGAACACCTTTACACAATCACACATTAAAAAGTGGTGCAAAAATATTTTTAATTCTGAATACATTATTGTCTGTGTGTTAATGTCGACCCGAGAAGCGATTGCGCCTTCTTTAGAAAGTTAACAAGTCGCAAATTTGAGGTAAAATGCACTTGGGTTGTCGATATCAAATATATAAGCTGTGATTCAAATATTAAATAATGTTATGTCATTATTCAATACAGATGAGTAGCCGGTCCGACATTAATTTTATGGCCCGCGTCATGCAAAAGATGAATGCACTTTTTATTTTATTTTTAGTTCAAAGGTTGTGCGAATGTTAGACAGTGTGCCTTATATGTAGCCTATATGTTTAATACCGCGGAGTCGGACGCTTTGGATAATCCGTGGGTCAATTAATAAAAAATAACACTTATCATCGTCATTGCGATGTGTGTGGAATGTTTAATGTAGCATTATATAGCTACTTGATATCTCCGAAATGTAACCATTAACTTTATAAGCGCAACAAATAGCGAAACAAGCGGTAAAGCTGTCAGTTTGTGTGTGCACGCAGAGCTCGTGCATTCAGAGCTGCGCACTTTCAATTGCGTAATTTAAATATCACACTTTAATTATTTATAGCTCATAACTTATAAAAAATAAAATAAAACAAGGTGTTATTACTATATGACAAATGATAGACAGCTATACAGCGCGCAAGGACTGAATTGAGCTCTCTTTCGCGTCTGAATGGACAAATACACAGCATTATGTATAAATGTCCGTTTTGGAGAGTATTCATGCAAACACAGTCAGTTATGTCTTTACAGAACATACAGTTGTGAGAATATCGGATGTGCATCAGTGCAATTGGATCTGCACTCGGTCTTAAAGTGACAGTGCGTAATAAACCTAATGCCGTCTGTGCACTTAATATCAATCAAACAACAAAATAAAAAGAGAAAAGAATTCACTGCTCTTTAATGAGAAATAGCCTGTATTTGCTCAATGATTTTTCTCCATGTATTTTGAGTTTTTTAATACCCTTGAGTATTATTTTTGTTTTAATACATTTATAATCTACTTTTTTGTTCCAGATTTTTTTAATTTTTATTTTCATATTCAGTATTACTTTAAATCGGACAAAGACTAGCAATACTTACCTTGCAAGGAGGTTTTTAATACTCTGTTTGGGTATGAACTCTTTTTTTGTGCTTAATTTTAATAATTAATATTGCTAGAAAACTGTTAATCCACTTTTTTGTTCCAGATTTTGTTTCACGTTCAGTATTAGCCTACTTTAAATAGGACAAACACTAGCAAGACTTACCTAGCAAGATAGGCAATACACAATATTTCGTACTTATTTAGAAATGCAGTTTATGTCGTCTTTAGTCTATTTGCTATTTAGTTTTTTTTCCTGGCACACGTCACTTACACATTTTGCACTTTACTGCGGAGTCTTGTGCAGACTGTTTACATATTTGTGCCCATATGTACATTTTATGTACTGGTTTTATTGTTGAAATGATATTTCTAAAATTGTATGATGTTTTCGTTGAGTTATTATTACACAATTCTTTTTCTGACCTTTTTGAATCTTGCCCCTGACAAATAACCCAAAATCCAAAAAAAGACTAAAACTAACATTAAAACTAATAAAAACTAAACTAAAACTAAGCATTTTCAAAAAATAAAAACTAAACTAAACTAGCAAACCCTCTTTAAAAACTAATTAAAACTAAACTGAATTTGAAAACCAAAATTCAAAACGAAATAAAAATAAAAACTAATGAAAAATGCAAAACTATAATAACTTTGGTTCAAAGCTTTGTTTCTCCCATCACTACCCTTTTGTGCTTGGTAAAACTTACATTCACACCGCTGTCTTGGACAAAACAGCCAATTCTTTTAGCCACGCTCGATCTATGGCCCGGCCTATTGTGGTACTTTGTTACAAGCTGCCAAACGTCCTCTGTTCTTGAACAAACACATGTAGCTCTGTTGTGAGCAGAGCATCCAAAAATATCAGAAACTCTCAAATGTTCCCCTCCACGGAAATCTTTAGTAAAAGGCGAAAGATTTATGCGTGAATGAAGAGAAACTCGAGCTGTACCCATGAGACGTTGGGACAATGTGGTCGCAAGCACATGCAACCATGCTCAGCAAGGGTAATGTCTGGTGCAGGCTCCTCCCATCCAGCTTATTTTCTTTAAAAAAAAAAACAATAATACAGCCATATCCATTAGAGCAGAGGTTTTCAAACTGTGGGTCGCGACCCATTTGTGGGTCGCAGATTGGGAAGAGGTGGGTCGCGCAATCACTTTTGCAGCTGCAGCTGAATTTACGTTTCATGAGTGACACATACAAACAGGTTGCACGTTGAACCAACGTTAAATAGAAATCGCTATATTGCTTAGAGCGATTTAAAGTTAGATAAATGTCAGTATTGTGTTTCATGAAGCGCGCGCTTGCGACTTGTTGTGATAACAATTTTCACCGTCTCAGAGCGGCTTCGGTTCATTAAGCGTTAAAAAAATGTTTGGTGCGCATTATTAACGAGAAGAAACTCGTTTACTCCAATCACTGCACTGCATTCTGCATGAGATCGCATTACACCGGAGAATTCAAATGTCACGAAAGGTTGATTCAGGTCTGGGCTGCGTTTCCCAGAAGCATCGTGAGCTAAGTTGTTTGTAGAGACCATTGGTGGCAATGGTTCTGCGATCTACTCAGGCATACGATGCTTTTGGGAAACGCATTAATCTCTGTCGTCTGTTCAACACAGCGCTGTTGTCTTTCAGAGATATGGTCGTCGTAAGAGTGCGTTGTTTTGTGTTCCCTCGCATGCATTATGATACCTACCAACGCATAAGGAAAATACATATTTAAAAGGTAATTAAAATTTATACACACGAGCACGAAAGCGTTTTCTGCGCTGAACAACGCAATGAGTTTAACAACACTCGCAGCATAAATAGGCTATTAGTATTGAAATTCTAGGTCCTGGGCATAGCCTACTGTCAAATAAAATTATTAGTATATAATATATATATATATATATATATATTTTATATTCTGATTTTTTTGTCATATCAAACCTTTGGTTAAGATTAAGCTAACTTAATCTTTTTCATTTATTTAAATTTGTTTTGCCATGTTTGGGTAAATCAGTTGAGGCAGCAGACAAAAACTACTCAGTATTCTTCACATTATTTCAACAGCCATAAGGCTACTATTTTAATTCTCAAACTTTTTCTAATGTATGTACCATAAGTTTATTGCAATTAAACTTATATGTCATACTATGACAAGAAAAACTGCTCTAAAGAGAACTAACGCCTCCCACCCCACATTCATGCTTTAAAATTATTTAGGTGGGTCTTGAGATAGATTATTCTTGTCTACGTGGGTCCTGGAATGGACAAGTTTGGGAACCCCTGCATTAGAGGAAGGAGCAAATGTAAAAAGAATCTGCCCCATCACCAAATGTCCGCAAACCCTGTCCAAGAGGATGTCACTGAATCCGATAATATGTCGAAGACCAGTGGTAGTATTCGCATGAGATTTTTATGAACTTCCTGGATGCTAAATGAACAAACCCTTCATCTCCTTGGATTGCGGGTGGATACCTCCATAGGACAGGGTGAGCTCCTTGGCCAAAATAAAAGGCTTAAATAATAATAACTCCATTAATGGAAAGCATATCCAGTATTAAGTGACGTCTCAACGGTTGAGCATAGACAACAGTACCGTACCGCCCAGAGAAGCAATTGGGATGACCAGTCCTTGTTAGTATAGTGGACAGTATCTCCGCCTGTCACGCGGAAGACCGGGGTTCGATTAGTCTTCTTCTTTATCACGACCAAACACCTTGCATAAGCTCAGGCTTTACCGTGGAAGGCGCTGTTAAAGTCAACCTGCCGTTCAAGACTCACTTGATTATGTTTAGCTAATTGCATTTGAAAGATTTTACTTTCAAGAAAGCGTTTGCAATAGGTTTGTAAAAGGTGTTTTTTGAATGTTTTGCCTGCGTCTTTTTTTTTTGTGGCATTTTCACTGTTCTGACCAGCGTGTTCCGTTCCGAACGCTTGGAAACAGTGAATAATTTTGCGAAGCAATCGGTTCAAAGCTTTGTTTCTCCCATCACTACCCTTTTGTGCTTGGTAAAACTTACATTCACACTGCTGCCTTGGACAAAACAGCCAACTCTTTTAGCCACGCTCTTTAGTAAATCTTTAATAAAAGGCGAAAGATTTATGCGTGAATGAAGAGAAACTCGAGCTGTACCCATGAGACGTTGGGACAATGTGGTCGCAAGCACATGCAACCATGCTCAGCAAGGGTAATGTGTGGTGCAGGCTCCTCCCATCCAGCTTATTTTCTTTAAAAAAAAACAGTAATATAGCCATATCCATTAGAGGAAGGAGCAAATGTAAATAGAATCTGCCCCATAACCAAATGTCCGCAAACCCTGTCCGAGAGGATGTCACTTAATCCGATAGTATGTCGAAGACCAGTGGTAGTATTCGCATGAGATTTTTATGAACTTCCTGGATGCTAAATGAACAAACCCTTCATCTCCTTGGATTGCGGGGGGATACCTCCATAGGACAGGGTGAGCTCCTTGGCCAAAATAAAAGGCTTAAATAATAACAACTCCATTAATGGAAAGCATATCCAGTATTAAGTGACGTCTCAACGGTTGAGCATAGACAGCAGTGCGGTACCGCCCAGAGAAGTTACTGTGATGGCCAGTCCTCGTTAGTATAGTGGACAGTATCTCCGCCTGTCACGCGGAAGACCGGGGTTCGATTCCCCGACGGGGAGTCTTCTTCTTTATCACGACCAAACACCTTGCATAAGCTCAGGCTTTACCGTGGAAGGCGCTGTTAAAGTCAACCTGCCTTTCAAGACTCACTTGATTATGTTTAGCTAATTGCATTTTAAAAATTTTACTTTCAAGAAAGCATTTGCAATAGGTTTGTAAAATGTGTTTTTTGAATGTTTGGCCTGAGTCTTTTTTTTTTTTGTGGCATTTTCACTGTTCTGACCAGCGTGTTGCGTTCCGAACGCTTGGAAACAGTGAATAATGTTGCGAAACAATCGGTTCAAAGCTTTGTTTCTCCCATCACTACCCTTTTGTGCTTGGTAAAACTTACATTCACACCGCTGTCTTGGACAAAACAGCCAATTCTTTTAGCCACGCTCGATCTGTGGCCCGGCCTATTGTGGTACTTTGTTACAAGCTGCCAAACGTCCTCTGTTCTTGAACAAACACATGTAGCTCTGCTGTGAGAAGAGCATCCCAAAATATCAGAAACTCTCAAATGTTCCCCTCCACGGAAATCTTTAGTAAAAGGCGAAAGATTTATGCGTGAATGAAGAGAAACTCGAGCTGTACCCATGAGACGTTGGGACAATGTGGTCGCAAGCACATGCAACCATGCTCAGCAAGGGTAATGTCTGGTGCAGGCTCCTCCCATCCAGCTTATTTTCTTTAAAAGAAAAAACAATAATACAGCCATATCCATTAGAGGAAGGAGCAAATGTAAAAAGAATCTGCCCCATCACCAAATGTCCGCAAACCCTGTCCAAGAGGATGTCACTGAATCCGATAATATGTCGAAGACCAGTGGTAGTATTCGCATGAGATTTTTATGAACTTCCTGGATGCTAAATGAACAAACCCTTCATCTCCTTGGATTGCGGGTGGATACCTCCATAGGACAGGGTGAGCTCCTTGGCCAAAATAAAAGGCTTAAATAATAATAACTCCATTAATGGAAAGCATATCCAGTATTAAGTGACGTCTCAACGGTTGAGCATAGACAACAGTACCGTACCGCCCAGAGAAGCAATTGGGATGACCAGTCCTCGTTAGTATAGTGGACAGTATCTCCGCCTGTCACGCGGAAGACCGGGGTTCGATTAGTCTTCTTCTTTATCACGACCAAACACCTTGCATAAGCTCAGGCTTTACCGTGGAAGGCGCTGTTAAAGTCAACCTGCCGTTCAAGACTCACTTGATTATGTTTAGCTAATTGCATTTGAAAGATTTTACTTTCAAGAAAGCGTTTGCAATAGGTTTGTAAAAGGTGTTTTTTGAATGTTTTGCCTGCGTCTTTTTTTTTTGTGGCATTTTCACTGTTCTGACCAGCGTGTTCCGTTCCGAACGCTTGGAAACAGTGAATAATTTTGCGAAGCAATCGGTTCAAAGCTTTGTTTCTCCCATCACTACCCTTTTGTGCTTGGTAAAACTTACATTCACACCGCTGTCTTGGACAAAACAGCCAATTCTTTTAGCCACGCTCGATCTGTGGCCCAGCCTATTGTTGTACTTTGTTACAAGCTGCCAAACGTCCTCTGTTCTTAAACAAACACATGTAGCTCTGCTGTGAGCAGAGCATCCAAAAATATCAGAAACTCGCAACTGTTCCCCTCCACGGAAATCTTTAGTAAAAGGCGAAAGATTTATGCGTGAATGAAGAGATACTCGAGCTGTACCCATGATACGTTGGGACAATGTGGTCCCAAGCACATGCAACCATGCTCAGCAAGGGTAATGTCTGGTGCAGGCTCCTCCCATCCAGCTTATTTTCTTTAAAAAAAAAACAATAATACAGCCATATCCATTAGAGGAAGGAGCGAATGTAAAAATAATCTGCCCCATCACCAAATGTCCGCAAACCCTGTCCAAGAGGATGTCACTGAATCCGATAGTATGTCGAAGACCAGTGGTAGTATTCGCATGAGATTTTTATGAACTTCCTGGATGCTAAATGAACAAACCCTTCATCTCCTTGGATTGCGGGTGGATACCTCCATAGGACAGGGTGAGCTCCTTTTCCAAAATAAAAGGCTTAAATAATAATAACTCCATTAATGGAAAGCATATCCAGTATTAAGTGACGTCTCAACGGTTGAGCATAGACAACAGTACCGTACCGCCCAGAGAAGCAACTGTGATGAACAGTCCTCGTTAGTATAGTGGACAGTATCTCCGCCTGTCACGCGGAAAACCGGGGTTCGATTCCCCGATGGGGAGTCTTCTTCTTTATCACGACCAAACACCTTGCATAAGCTCAGGCTTTACCGTGGAAGGCGCTGTTAAAGTCAACCTGCCGTTCAAGACTCACTTGATTATGTTAAGCTAATTGCATTTGAAAAATTTTACTTTCAAGAAAGCGTTTGCAATAGGTTTGTAAAAGGTGTTTTTTGAATGTTTGGCCTGAATCTTTTTTTTGTGGCATTTTCACTGTTCTGACCAGCGTGTTCTGTTCCGAACGCTTGGAAACAGTGAATAATTTTGCGAAGCAATCGGTTCAAAGCTTTGTTTCTCCCATCACTACCCTTTTGTGCTTGGTAAAACTTACATTCACACTGCTGACACAAGACTCGAAGTTGTGAACTGGGAAAGTGTGGATGGTTTGACGACTACCCAGTTCCAGTCTTGGACAAAACAGCCAATTCTTTTAGCCACGCTCGATCTCTGGCCCAGCCTATTGTGGTACTTTGTTACAAGCTGCCAAAAGTCCTCTGTTCTTGAACAAACACATGTAACTCTGCTGTGAGCAGAGTATCCAAAAATATCAGAAACTCGCAAATGTTCCTCTCCACGGAAATCTTTAGTAAAAGGCGAAAAATTTATGCGTGAATGAAGAGAAACTCGAGCTGTACCCCATGAGATGTTGGGACAATGTGGTCCCTAGCACATGCAACCATGCTCAGCAAGGGTAATGTCTGGTGCAGGCTCCTCCCATCCAGCTTATTTTCTTTAAAAAAACAAAACAATAATACAGCCATATCCATTAGAGGAAGGAGCAAATGTAAAAAGAATCTGCCCCATCACCAAATGTCCGCAAACCCTGTCCAAGAGGATGTCACTGAATCCGATAGTATGTCGAAGACCAGTGGTAGTATTCACATGAGATTTTTATGAACTTCCTGGATGCTAAATGAACAAATCCTTCATCTCCTTGGATTGCGGGTGGATACCTCCATAGGACAGGGTGAGCTCTTTGGCCAAAATAAAAGGCTTAAATAATAATAACTCCATTAATGGAAAGCATATCCAGTATTAAGTGACGTCTCAACGGTTGAGCATAGACATCAGTACAGTACCGCCCAGAGAAGCAACTGTGATGACCAGTCCTCGTTAGTATAGTGGACAGTATCTCTGTCTGTCACGCGGAATACAGGGGTTCGATTCCCCGACGGGAGTCTTCTTCTTTATCACGACCAGACACCTTGCATAAGCTCAGGCTTTACCGTGGAAGGCGCTTTTAAAGTCAACCTGCCGTTCAAGACTCACTTGATTATGTTTAGCTAAGTGCATTTGAAAGATTTTACTTTCAAGAAAGCGTTTGCAATAGGTTAGTAAAAGGTGTTTTTTGAATGTTTGGCCTGAGTCTTTTTTTTTTTTTTGGCATTTTCACTGTTCTGACCAGCGTGTTGCGTTCCGAACGCTTGGAAACAGTGAATAATGTTGCAAAACAATCGGTTCAAAGCTTTGTTTCTCCCATCACTACCCTTTTGTGGTTGGTAAAACTTACATTCACACTGCTGACACAAGACTCGAAGTTGTGAACTGGGAATGTGTGGATGGTTTGACGACTACCCAGTTTCAGTCTTGGACAAAACAGCCAATTATTTTAGCCACACTCGATCTCTGGCCCAGCCTATTGTGGTACTTTGTTACAAGCTGCCAAAATCCTCTGTTCTTGAACAAACACGTGTAGCTCTGCTGTGAGCAGAGCATCCAAAAATATCAGAAACTCGCAAATGTTCCCCTCCACGGAAATCTTTAGTAAAAGGCGAAAGATATATGCGTGAATGAAGAGAAACTCGAGCTGTACCAATGATACGTTGGGACAATGTGCTCACAAGCACATGCAACCATGCTCAGCAAGGGTAATGTCTGGTGCAGGCTCCTCCCATCCAGCTTATTTTCTTTTAAAAAAAAAACAATAATACAGCCATATCCATTAGAGGAAGTAGCAAATGTAAAAAGAATCTGCCCCATCACCAAATGTCCGCAAACCCTGTCCAAGAGGATGTCACTGAATCCGATAGTATGTCGAAGACCAGTGGTAGTATTCGCATGAGATTTTTATGAACTTCCTGGATGCTAAATGAACAAACCCTTCATCTCCTTGGATTGCGGGTGGATACCTCCATAGGACAGGGTGAGCTCCTTTGCCAAAATAAAAGGCTTAAATAATAATAACTCCATTAATGAAAAGCATATCCAGTATTAAGTGACGTCTCAACGGTTGAGCATAGACAACAGTACCGTACCTCCCAGAGAAGCAACTGTGATGAACAGTCCTGTTAGTATAGTGGACAGTATCTCCGCCTGTTGCGGAAGACCGGGGTTCGATTCCCCGACGGGGAGTCTTCTTCTTTATCACGACCAAACACCTTGCATAAGGTCAGGCTTTACCGTGGAAGGCGCTGTTAAAGTCAACCTGCCGTTCAAGACTCACTTGATTATGTTAAGCTAATTGCATTTGAAAAATTTTACTTTCAAGAAAGCGTTTGCAATAGGTTTGCAAAAGCTGTTTTTTGAATGTTTGGCCTGAATCTTTTTTTTGTGGCATTTTCACTGTTCTGACCAGCGTGTTCTGTTCCGAACGCTTGGAAACAGTGAATAATTTTGCGAAGCAATTGGTTCAAAGCTTTGTTTCTCCCATCACTACCCTTTTGTGCTTGGTAAAACTTACATTCACACTGCTGACACAAGACTCAAAGTTGTGAACTGGGAAAGTGTGGATGGTTTGACGACTACCCAGTTCCAGTCTTGGACAAAACAGCCAATTCTTTTAGCCACGCTCGATCTCTGGCCCAGCCTATTGTGGTACTTTGTTACAAGCTGCCAAACGTCCTCTGTTCTTGAACAAACACATGTAACTCTGCTGTGAGCAAGGTATCCAAAAATATCAGAAACCCGCAAATGTTCCTCTCCACGGAAATCTTTAGTAAAAGGCGAACAATTTATGCGTGAATGAAGAGAAACTCGAGCTGTACCCATGAGACGTTGGGACAATGTGGTCGCTAGCACATGCAACCATGCTCAGCAAGGGTAATGTCTGGTGCAGGCTCCTCCCATCCAGCTTATTTTCTTTAAAAAAACAAAACAATAATACAGCCATATCCATTAGAGGAAGGAGCAAATGTAAAAAGAATCTGCCCCATCACCAAATGTCCGCAAACGCTGTCCAAGAGGATGTCACTTAATCCGATAGTATGTCGAAGACCAGTGGTAGTATTCGCATGAGATTTTTATGAACTTCCTGGATGCTAAATGTACAAACCCTTCATCTCCTTGGATTGCGGGGGGATACCTCCATAGGACAGGGTGAGCTCCTTGGCCAAAATAAAAGGCTTAAATAATAACAACTCCATTAATTGAAAGCATATCCAGTATTAAGTGACGTCTCAACGGTTGAGCATAGACAGCAGTGCGGTACCGCCCAGAGAAGCTACTGTGATGGCCAGTCCTCGTTAGTATAGTCGACAGTATCTCCGCCTGTCACGCGGAAGACCGGGGTTCGATTCCCCGACGGGCAGTCTTCTTCTTTATCACGACCAAACACCTAGCATAAGCTCAGGCTTTACCGTGGAAGGCGCTGTTAAAGTCAACCTGCCTTTCAAGACTCACTTGATTATGTTTAGCTAATTGCATTTTAAAGATTTTACTTTCAAGAAAGCATTTGCAAAAGGTTTGTAAAATGTGTTTTTTGAATGTTTGGCCTGAGTCTTTTTTTTTTGTGTGGCATTTTCACTGTTCTGACCAGCGTGTTGTGTTACGAACGCTTGGAAACAGTGAATAATGTTGCGAAACAATCGGTTCAAAGCTTTGTTTCTCCCATCACTACCCTTTTGTGCTTGGTAAAACTTACATTCACACTGCTGACACAAGAATCGAAGTTGTGAACTGGGAAAGTGTGGATGGTTTGACGACTACCCAGTTCCAGTCTTGTTCAAAACAGCCAATTCTTTTAGCAGAGCATCCAAAAATATCAGAAACTCGCAAATGTTCCCCTCCGCGGAAATCTTTAGTAAAAGGTGAAAGATTTATGCGTGAATTAAGAGAAACTCGAGCTGTACCCATGATACGTTGGGACAATGTGGTCACAAGCACATGTAACCATGCTCAGCAATGGTAATGTCTGGTGCAGGCTCCTCCCATCCAGCTTATTTTCTTTTTAAAAAAAAACAATAATACAGCCATATCCATTAGAGGAAGGAGCAAATGTAAAAAGAATCTGCCCCATCACCAAATGTCCGCAAACCCTGTCCAAGAGGATGTCACTGAATCCGATAGTATGTCGAAGACCAGTGGTAGTATTCGCATGAGATTTTTATGAACTTCCTGGATGCTAAATGAACAAACCCTTCATCTCCTCGGATTGCGGGTGGATACCTCCATAGGACAGGGTGAGCTCCTTTTCCAAAATAAAAGGCTTAAATAATAATAACTCCATTAATGGAAAGCATATCCAGTATTAAGTGACGTCTCAACGGTTGAGCATAGACAACAGTACCGTACCGCCCAGAGAAGCAACTGTGATGAACAGTCCTCGTTAGTATAGTGGACAGTATCTCCGCCTGTCACGCGGAAGACCGGGGTTCGATTAGTCTTCTTCTTTATCACGACCAAACACCTTGCATAAGCTCAGGCTTTACCGTGGAAGGCGCTGTTAAAGTCAACCTGCCGTTCAAGACTCACTTGATTATGTTTAGCTAATTGCATTTGAAAGATTTTACTTTCAAGAAAGCGTTTGCAATAGGTTTGTAAAAGGTGTTTTTTGAATGTTTGTCCTGAGTCTTTTTTTTTGTTGCATTTTCACTGTTCTGACCAGTGTGTTGCGTTCCGAACGCTTGGAAACAGTGAATAATGTTGCGAAACAATCGGTTCAAAGCTTTTTTTCTCCCATCACTACCCTTTTGTGCTTGGTAAAACTTACATTCACACTGCTGACACAAGACTCGAAGTTGTGAACTGGGAAAGTGTGGATGGTTTGACGACTACCCAGTTCCAGTCTTGGACAAAACAGCCAATTCTTTTAGCCACGCTCAATCTCTGGCCCAACCTAATGTGGTAATTTGTTACAAGGTGCCAAACGTCCTCTGTTCTTGAACAAACACATGTAGCTCTGCTGTGAGCAAGACAATTCTTGGATACCTCCATAGGACAGGGTGAGCTCCTTGGCCAAAATAAAAGGTTTAAATAATAATAACTCCATTAATGGAAAGCATATCCAGTATTAAGTGACGTCTCAACGGTTGAGCATAGACAACAGTAACACACCGCCCAGAGAAGCAACTGTGATGACCAGTCCTCGTTAGTATAGTGGACAGTATCTCTGCCTGTCACGCGGAAGACCGGGGTTCGATTCCCCGACGGGGAGTCTTCTTCTTTATCACGACCAAACACCTTGCATAAGCTCGGGCTTTACCGTGGAAGGTGCTGTTAAAGTCAACCTGCCGTTCAAGACTCGCTTGATTATGTTTAGCTAATTGCATTTGAAAGATTTTACTTTCAAGAAAGCGTTTGCAATAGGTTTGTAAAAGGTGTTTTTTGAATGTTTGGCCTGACTCTTTTTTTTTGTGTGGGATTTTCACTGTTCTGACCAGCGTGTTCCATTCCGAACGCTTGGAAACAGTAAATAATTTTGCGAAGCAATCAGTTCAAAGCTTTGTTTCTCCCATCACTACCCTTTTGTGCTTGGTAAAACTTACATTCACACCGCTGTCTTGGACAAAACAGCCAATTCTTTTAGCCACGCTCGATCTGTGGCCCAGCCTATTGTGGTACTTTGTTACAAGCTGCCAAATGTCCTCTGTTCTTGAACAAACACATGTAGCTCTGCTGTGAGCAGAGCATCCAAAAATATCAGAAACTCGCAAATGTTCCCCTCCACGGAAATCTTTAGTAAAAGGCGAAAGATTTATGCGTGAATGAAGAGAAACTCGAGCTGTACCCATGAGACGTTGGGACAATGTACTCCCAAGCACATGCAACCATGCTCAGCAAGGGTAATGTCTGGTGCAGGCTCCTCCCATCCAGCTTATTTTCTTAAAAAAAAAAACAATAATACAGCCATATCCATTAGAGGAAGGAGCAAATGTAAAAAGAATCTGCCCCATCACCAAATGTCCGCAAACCCTGTCCAAGAGGATGTCACTGAATCCGATAGTATGTCGAAGACCAGTGGTAGTATTCGCATGAGATTTTTATGAACTTCCTGGATGCTAAATGAACAAACCCTTCATCTCCTTGGATTGCGGGTGGATACCTCCATAGGACAGGGTGAGCTCCTTGGCCAAATTAAAAGGCTTAAATAATTATAACTCCATTAATGGAAAGCATATCCAGTATTAAGTGACGTCTCAACGGTTGAGCATAGACAACAGTACCGTACCGCCCAGAGAAGCCACTGAAATGACCAGTCCTCGTTAGTATAGTGGACAGTATCTCCGCCTGTCACGCGGAAGACCGGGGTTCAATTCCCCGACGGGGAGTCTTCTCCTTTATCACGACCAAACACCTTGCATAAGCTCAGGCTTTACCGTGGAAGGCGCTGTTAAAGTCAACCTGCCGTTCAAGACTCACTTGATTATGTTTAGCTAATTGCATTTGAAAGATTTTACTTTCAAGAAAGCGTTTGCAATAGGTTTGTAAAAGGTGTTTTTTGAATGTTTGGCCTGAGTCTTTTTTTTTTTTTGGCATTTTCACTGTTCTGACCAGCGTGTTCCGTTCCGAACGCTTGGAAACAGTGAATAATTTTGCGAAGCAATCAGTTCAAAGCTTTGTTTCTCCCATCACTACCCTTTTGTGCTTGGTAAAACTTACATTCACACCGCTGTCTTGGACAAAACAGCCAATTCTTTTAGCCACGCTCGATCTGTGGCCCAGCCTATTGTGGTACTTTGTTACAAGCTGCCAAACGTCCTCTGTTCTTGAACAAACACATGTAGCTCTGCTGTGAGCAGAGCATCCTAAAATATCAGAAACTCTCAAATGTTCCCCTCCACAGAAATCTTTAGTAAAAGGCGAAAGATTTATACGTGAATGAAGAGAAACTCGAGCTGTACCCATGAGACTTGGGACAATGTGATCGCAAGCACATGCAACCAAGCTCAGCAAGGGTAATGTCTGGTGCAGGCTCCTCCCATCCAGCTTATTTTCTTTAAAAAAAAAACAATAATACAGCCATATCCATTAGAGGAAGGAGCAAATGTAAAAAGAATCTGCCCCATCACCAAATGTCCGCAAACCCTGTCCAAGAGGATGTCACTGAATCCGATAGTATGTCGAAGACCAGTGGTAGTATTCGCATGAGATTTTTATGAACTTCCTGGATGCTAAATGAACAAACCCTTCATCTCCTTGGATTGCGGGTGGATACCTCAATAGGACAGGGTGAGCTCCTTGGCCAAAATAAAAGGCTTAAATAATTATAACTCCATTAATGGAAAGCATATCCAGTATTAAGTGACGTCTCAACGGTTGAGCATAGACAACAGTACCGTACCGCCCAGAGAAGCCACTGTGATGACCAGTCCTTGTTAGTATAGTGGACAGTATCTCCGCCTGTCACGCGGAAGACCGGGGTTCAATTCCCCGACGGGGAGTCTTCTCTTTTATCATGACCAAACACCTTGCATAAGCTCAGGCTTTACCGTGGAAGGCGCTGTTAAAGTCAACCTGCCCTTCAAGACTCACTTGATTATGTTTAGCTAATTGCATTTGAAAGATTTTACTTTCAAGAAAGCGTTTGCAATAGGTTTGTAAAAGGTGTTTTTTGAATGTTTGGCCTGAGTCTTTTTTTTGTGTGGCATTTTCACTGTTCTGACCAGCGTGTTCCGTTCCGAATGCTTGGAAACAGTGAACAATTTTGCGAAGCAATCAGTTCAAAGCAAGGTTATAATCCTTAACGAAAACGAACGAAAAAACGAAAACTAGGTGGGAAAAAACATTGTCGTTAACTAAAATAAAAATAAAAACGAGGCATTACAAAAAAACGATAACTAACTAAAACTGTAATGTGTGTTTGGCAAAACTAACTAAAATAAAATAAAATAATAGAGTAAATGTCCTTAGTTTTCGTCTTTGTAAATGTCTTTCATTTTTAACGCTATTTAAAACACGCAGTGTATTCGTTCAGCTGCATTTCCTTTCGCTGCTCTCCCTCCGTCTCTCTGTCACATGCACGCGCACACACACACACACACACACACACACAGCCCCTCCCCTCCGTGCACACCGCGTCTCCATGAAAACGAGGGTTCGACGTTGAAAGCAAGTTCGCGAAAGGTTGGTATCTCGTGAACACCTTTACACAATCACACATTAAAAAGTGGTGCAAAAATATTTTTAATTCTGAATACATTATTGTCTGTGTGTTAATGTCGACCCGAGAAGCGATTGCGCCTTCTTTAGAAAGTTAACTAGTCGCAAATTTGAGGTAAAATGCACTTGGGTTGTCGATATCAAATATATAAGCTGTGATTCAAATATTAAATAATGTTATGTCATTATTCAATACAGATGAGTAGCCGGTCCGACATTAATTTTATGGCCCGCGTCATGCAAAAGATGAATGCACTTTTTATTTTATTTTTAGTTCAAAGGTTGTGCGAATGTTAGACAGTGTGCCTTATATGTAGCCTATATGTTTAATACCGCGGAGTCGGACGCTTTGGATAATCCGTGGTTCAATTAATAAAAAATAACACTTATCATCGTCATTGCGATGTGTGTGGAATGTTTAATGTAGCTTTATATAGCTACTTGATATCTCCGAAATGTAACCATTAACTTGATAAGCGCAACAAATAGCGAAACAAGCGGTAAAGCTGTCAGTTTGTGTGTGCACGCAGAGCTCGTGCATTCAGAGCTGCGCACTTTCAATTGCGTAATTTAAATATCACACTTTAATTATTTATAGCTCATAACTTATAAAAAATAAAATAAAACAAGGTGTTATTACTATATGACAAATGATAGACAGCTATACAGCGCGCAAGGACTGAATTGAGCTCTCTTTCGCGTCTGAATGGACAAATACACAGCATTATGTATAAATGTCCGTTTTGGAGAGTATTCATGCAAACACAGTCAGTTATGTCTTTACAGAACATACAGTTGTGAGAATATCGGATGTGCATCAGTGCAATTGGATCTGCACTCGGTCTTAAAGTGACAGTGCGTAATAAACCTAATGCCGTCTGTGCACTTAATATCAATCAAACAACAAAATAAAAAGAGAAAAGAATTCACTGCTCTTTAATGAGAAATAGCCTGTATTTGCTCAATGATTTTCTCCATGTATTTTGAGTTTTTTAATACTCTTGAGTATTATTTTTGTTTTAATACATTTATAATCTACTTTTTTGTTCCAGATTTTTTTAATTTTTATTTTCATATTCAGTATTACTTTAAATCGGACAAAGACTAGCAATACTTACCTTGCAAGGAGGTTTTTAATACTCTGTTTGGGTATGAACTCTTTTTTTGTGCTTAATTTTAATAATTAATATTGCTAGAAAACTGTTAATCTACTTTTTTGTTCCAGATTTTGTTTCACGTTCAGTATTAGCCTACTTTAAATAGGACAAACACTAGCAAGACTTACCTAGCAAGATAGGCAATACACAATATTTCGTACTTATTTAGAAATGCAGTTTATGTCGTCTTTAGTCTATTTGCTATTTAGTTTTTTTTCCTGGCACACGTCACTTACACATTTTGCACTTTACTGCGGAGTCTTGTGCAGACTGTTTACATATTTGTGCCCATATGTACATTTTATGTACTGGTTTTATTGTTGAATAGATATTTCTAAAATTGTATGATGTTTTCGTTGAGTTATTATTACACAATTCTTTTTCTGACCTTTTTGAATCTTGCCCCTGACAAATAACCCAAAATCCAAAAAAAGACTAAAACTAACATTAAAACTAATAAAAACTAAACTAAAACTAAGCATTTTCAAAAAATAAAAACTAAACTAAACTAGCAAACCCACTTTAAAAACTAATTAAAACTAAACTGAATTTGAAAACCAAAATTCAAAACGAAATAAAAATAAAAACTAATGAAAAATGCAAAACTATAATAACCTTGGTTCAAAGCTTTGTTTCTCCCATCACTACCCTTTTGTGCTTGGTAAAACTTACATTCACACCGCTGTCTTGGACAAAACAGCCAATTCTTTTAGCCACGCTCGATCTGTGGCCCGGCCTATTGTGGTACTTTGTTACAAGCTGCCAAACGTCCTCTGTTCTTGAACAAACACATGTAGCTCTGCTGTGAGCAGAGCATCCAAAAATATCAGAAACTCTCAAATGTTCCCCTCCACGGAAATCTTTAGTAAAAGGCGAAAGATTTATGCGTGAATGAAGAGAAACTCGAGCTGTACCCATGAGACGTTGGGACAATGTGGTCGCAAGCACATGCAACCATGCTCAGCAAGGGTAATGTCTGGTGCAGGCTCCTCCCATCCAGCTTATATTCTTTAAAAAAAAAACAATAATACAGCCATATCGATTAGAGGAAGGAGCAAATGTAAAAAGAATCTGCCCCATCACCAAATGTCCGCAAACCCTGTCCAAGAGGATGTCACTGAATCCGATAGTATGTCGAAGACCAGTGGTAGTATTCGCATGAGATTTTTATGAACTTCCTGGATGCTAAATGAACAAACCCTTCATCTCCTTGGATTGCGGGTGGATACCTCCATAGGACAGGGTGAGCTCCTTGGCCAAAATAAAAGGCTTAAATAATTATAACTCCATTAATGGAAAGCATATCCAGTATTAAGTGACGTCTCAACGGTTGAGCATAGACAACAGTACCGTACCGCCCAGAGAAGCCACCGTGATGACCAGTCCTTGTTAGTATAGTGGACAGTATCTCCGCCTGTCACGCGGAAGACCGGGGTTCAATTCCCCGACGGGGAGTCTTCTCTTTTATCATGACCAAACACCTTGCATAAGCTCAGGCTTTACCGTGGAAGGCGCTGTTAAAGTCAACCTGCCGTTCAAGACTCACTTGATTATGTTTAGCTAATTGCATTTGAAAGATTTTACTTTCAAGAAAGCGTTTGCAATAGGTTTGTAAAAGGTGTTTTTTGAATGTTTGGCCTGAGTCTTTTTTTTTTGTGGCATTTTCACTGTTCTGACCAGTGTGTTCCGTTCCGAATGCTTGGAAACAGTGAACAATTTTGCGAAGCAATCAGTTCAAAGCAAGGTTATAATCCTTAACGAAAACGAACGAAAAAACGAAAACTAGGTGGGAAAAAACATTGTCGTTAACTAAAATAAAAATAAAAACGAGGCATTACAAAAAAACGATAACTAACTAAAACTGTAATGTGTGTTTGGCAAAACTAACTAAAATAAAATAAAATAATAGAGTAAATGTCCTTAGTTTTCGTCTTTGTAAATGTCTTTCATTTTTAACGCTATTTAAAACACGCAGTGTATTCGTTCAGCTGCATTTCCTTTCGCTGCTCTCCCTCCGTCTCTCTGTCACATGCACGCGCACACACACACACACACACACACAGCCCCTCCCCTCCGTGCACACCGCGTCTCCATGAAAACGAGGGTTCGACGTTGAAAGCAAGTTCGCGAAAGGTTGGCATCTCGTGAACACCTTTACACAATCACACATTAAAAAGTGGTGCAAAAATATTTTTAATTCTGAATACATTATTGTCTGTGTGTTAATGTCGACCCGAGAAGCGATTGCGCCTTCTTTAGAAAGTTAACTAGTCGCAAATTTGAGGTAAAATGCACTTGGGTTGTCGATATCAAATATATAAGCTGTGATTCAAATATTAAATAATGTTATGTCATTATTCAATACAGATGAGTAGCCGGTCCGACATTAATTTTATGGCCCGCGTCATGCAAAAGATGAATGCACTTTTTATTTTATTTTTAGTTCAAAGGTTGTGCGAATGTTAGACAGTGTGCCTTATATGTAGCCTATATGTTTAATACCGCGGAGTCGGACGCTTTGGATAATCCGTGGTTCAATTAATAAAAAATAACACTTATCATCGTCATTGCGATGTGTGTGGAATGTTTAATGTAGCTTTATATATAGCTACTTGATATCTCCGAAATGTAACCATTAAAGGGTTAGTTCACCCAAAAATGAAAATTAAGTCATTAATTACTCACCCCCATGCTGTACCAACCCCGTAAGACCTTCGTTCATCTTCGGAACACAAATGAAGATATTTTTGATTAAATCTGAGAGGTGGATCACTGCTACATAGGCTGCCAGAGGGAATGAAACTTGACGGCCCAGAAAGTCATTAAAGAACATGTTTAAATATTCCATGTGCCTACAGTGGCTCAACTATAAGTTTATCAAGCGACGAGACTACTTTTTTCCCGAAAAAAAAAAACATAATAACGACTTTATTCGACTATTCCTTTTCATTCCTTGTGGGCCTGAGACGAGAGTTCAAGAGATTTCCACGACGCATGCGCGAGAACTGAACAAGAAGTATTAGAAGAAGAACGTTCTCTTCTCAGTTCTCGCGCATGCGTCGTGGAAATCTCTTGAACTCTCGTCTCAGACCCACAAGGAAGAAAAGGAATAGTCGAATAAAGTCGTTATTATGTTTTTTTTTTTCGGGAAAAAAGTATTCTCGTCGCTTGATAAACTTATAGTTGAGCCACTGTAGGCACATGGAATATTTAAACATTTTCTTTAATGACTTTCTGGGCCGTCAAGTTTCATTCCCTCTGGCAGCCTATGTAGCAGTGATCCACCTCTCAGATTTAATCAAAAATATCTTCATTTGTGTTCCGAAGATGAACGAAGGTCTTACGGGGTTGGTACAGCATGGGGGTGAGTAATTAATGACTTAATTTTCATTTTTGGGTGAACTAACCCTTTAACTTGATAAGCGCAACAAATAGCGAAACAAGCGGTAAAGCTGTCAGTTTGTGTGTGCACGCAGAGCTCGTGCATTCAGAGCTGCGCACTTTCAATTGCGTAATTTAAATATCACACTTTAATTATTTATAGCTCATAACTTATAAAAAATAAAATAAAACAAGGTGTTATTACTATATGACAAATGATAGACAGCTATACAGCGCGCAAGGACTGAATTGAGCTCTCTTTCGCCTCTGAATGGACAAATACACAGCATTATGTATAAATGTCCGTTTTGGAGAGTATTCATGCAAACACAGTCAGTTATGTCTTTACAGAACATACAGTTGTGAGAATATCGGATGTGCATCAGTGCAATTGGATCTGCACTCGGTCTTAAAGTGACAGTGCGTAATAAACCTAATGCCGTCTGTGCACTTAATATCAATCAAACAACAAAATAAAAAGAGAAAAGAATTCACTGCTCTTTAATGAGAAATAGCCTGTATTTGCTCAATGATTTTCTCCATGTATTTTGAGTTTTTTAATACTCTTGAGTATTATTTTTGTTTTAATACATTTATAATCTACTTTTTTGTTCCAGATTTTTTTAATTTTTATTTTCATATTCAGTATTACTTTAAATCGGACAAAGACTAGCAATACTTACCTTGCAAGGAGGTTTTTAATACTCTGTTTGGGTATGAACTCTTTTTTTGTGCTTAATTTTAATAATTAATATTGCTAGAAAACTGTTAATCCACTTTTTTGTTCCAGATTTTGTTTCACGTTCAGTATTAGCCTACTTTAAATAGGACAAACACTAGCAAGACTTACCTAGCAAGATAGGCAATACACAATATTTCGTACTTATTTAGAAATGCAGTTTATGTCGTCTTTAGTCTATTTGCTATTTAGTTTTTTTTCCTGGCACACGTCACTTACACATTTTGCACTTTACTGCGGAGTCTTGTGCAGACTGTTTACATATTTGTGCCCATATGTACATTTTATGTACTGGTTTTATTGTTGAATAGATATTTCTAAAATTGTATGATGTTTTCGTTGAGTTATTATTACACAATTCTTTTTCTGACCTTTTTGAATCTTGCCCCTGACAAATAACCCAAAATCCAAAAAAAGACTAAAACTAACATTAAAACTAATAAAAACTAAACTAAAACTAAGCATTTTCAAAAAATAAAAAATAAACTAAACTAGCAAACCCACTTTAAAAACTAATTAAAACTAAACTGAATTTGAAAACCAAAATTCAAAACGAAATAAAAATAAAAACTAATGAAAAATGCAAAACTATAATAACCTTGGTTCAAAGCTTTGTTTCTCCCATCACTACCCTTTTGTGCTTGGTAAAACTTACATTCACACCGCTGTCTTGGACAAAACAGCCAATTCTTTTAGCCACGCTCGATCTGTGGCCCGGCCTATTGTGGTACTTTGTTACAAGCTGCCAAACGTCCTCTGTTCTTGAACAAACACATGTAGCTCTGCTGTGAGCAGAGCATCCAAAAATATCAGAAACTCTCAAATGTTCCCCTCCACGGAAATCTTTAGTAAAAGGCGAAAGATTTATGCGTAAATGAAGAGAAACTCGAGCTGTACCCATGAGACGTTTGGACAATGTGGTCGCAAGCACATGCAACCATGCTCAGCAAGGGTAATGTCTGGTGCAGGCTCCTCCCATCCAGCTTATTTTCTTTAAAAAAAAAAACAATAATACAGCCATATCCATTAGAGGAAGGAGCAAATGTAAAAAGAATCTGCCCCATCACCAAATGTCCGCAAACCCTGTCCAAGAGGATGTCACTGAATCCGATAATATGTCGAAGACCAGTGGTAGTATTCGCATGAGATTTTTATGAACTTCCTGGATGCTAAATGAACAAACCCTTCATCTCCTTGGATTGCGGGTGGATACCTCCATAGGACAGGGTGAGCTCCTTGGCCAAAATAAAAGGCTTAAATAATAATAACTCCATTAATGGAAAGCATATCCAGTATTAAGTGACGTCTCAACGGTTGAGCATAGACAACAGTACCGTACCGCCCAGAGAAGCAATTGGGATGACCAGTCCTCGTTAGTATAGTGGACAGTATCTCCGCCTGTCACGCGGAAGACCGGGGTTCGATTAGTCTTCTTCTTTATCACGACCAAACACCTTGCATAAGCTCAGGCTTTACCGTGGAAGGTGCTGTTAAAGTCAACCTGCCGTTCAAGACTCACTTGATTATGTTTAGCTAATTGCATTTGAAAGATTTTACTTTCAAGAAAGCGTTTGCAATAGGTTTGTAAAAGGTGTTTTTTGAATGTTTGGCCTGCGTCTTTTTTTTGTGTGGCATTTTCACTGTTCTGACCAGCGTGTTCCGTTCCGAACGCTTGGAAACAGTGAACAATTTTGCGAAGCAATCGGTTCAAAGCTTTGTTTCTCCCATCACTCCCCTTTTGTGCTTGGTAAAACTTACATTCACACTGCTGCCTTGGACAAAACAGCCAACTCTTTTAGCCACGCTCTTTAGTAAATCTTTAATAAAAGGTCGAAAGATTTATGCGTGAATGAAGAGAAACTCGAGCTGTACCCATGAGACGTTGGGACAATGTGGTCGCAAGCACATGCAACCATGCTCAGCAAGGGTAATGTGTGGTGCAGGCTCCTCCCATCCAGCTTATTTTCTTTAAAAAAAAAACAGTAATACAGCCATATCCATTAGAGGAAGGAGCAAATGTAAATAGAATCTGCCCCATCACCAAATGTCCGCAAACACTGTCCGAGAGGATGTCACTTAATCCGATAGTATGTCGAAGACCAGTGGTAGTATTCGCATGAGATTTTTATGAACTTCCTGGATGCTAAATGAACAAACCCTTCATCTCCTTGGATTGCGGGGGGATACCTCCATAGGACAGGGTGAGCTCCTTGGCCAAAATAAAAGGCTTAAATAATAACAACTCCATTAATGGAAAGCATATCCAGTATTAAGTGACGTCTCAACGGTTGAGCATAGACAGCAGTGCGGTACCGCCCAGAGAAGCTACTGTGATGGCCAGTCCTCGTTAGTATAGTGGACAGTATCTCCGCCTGTCACGCGGAAGACCGGGGTTTGATTCCCCGACGGGGAGTCTTCTGCTTTATCACGACCAAACACCTTGCATAAGCTCAGGCTTTACCGTGGAAGGCGCTGTTAAAGTCAACCTGCCTTTCAAGACTCACTTGATTATGTTTAGCTAATTGCATTTTAAAAATTTTACTTTCAAGAAAGCATTTGCAATAGGTTTGTAAAATGTGTTTTTTGAATGTTTGGCCTGAGTCTTTTTTTTTTTTTGTGGGATTTTCACTGTTCTGACCAGCGTGTTGCGTTCCGAACGCTTGGAAACAGTGAATAATGTTGCGAAACAATCGGTTCAAAGCTTTGTTTCTCCCATCACTACCCTTTTGTGCTTGGTAAAACTTGCATTCACACTGCTGACACAAGAATCGAAGTTGTGAACTGGGAAAGTGTGGATGGTTTGACGACTACCCAGTTCCAGTCTTGTTCAAAACAGCCAATTCTTTTAGCAGAGCATCCAAAAATATCAGAGACTCGCAAATGTTCCCCCCCGCTCAAATCTTTAGTAAAAGGTGAAAGATTTATGCGTGAATGAACAGAAACTCGAGCTGTACCCATGATACGTTGGGACAATGTGGTCACAAGCACATGCAACCATGCTCAGCAATGGTAATGTCTGGTGCAGGCTCCTCCCATCCAGCTTATTTTCTTTTAAAAAAAAACAATAATACAGCCATATCCATTAGAGGAAGGAGCAAATGTAAAAAGAATCTGCCCCATCACCAAATGTCCGCAAACCCTGTCCAAGAGGATGTCACTGAATCCGATAGTATGTCGAAGACCAGTGGTAGTATTCGCATGAGATTTTTATGAACTTCCTGGATGCTAAATGAACAAACCCTTCATCTCCTTGGATTGCGGGTGGATACCTCCATAGGACAGGGTGAGCTCCTTTTCCAAAATAAAAGGCTTAAATAATAATAACTCCATTAATGGAAAGCATATCCAGTATTAAGTGACGTCTCAACGGTTTAGCATAGACAACAGTACCGTACCGCCCAGAGAAGCAACTGTGATGAACAGTCCTCGTTAGTATAGTGGACAGTATCTCTGCCTGTCATGCGGAAGACCGGGGTTCGATTCCCCGACGGGGAGTCTTCTTCTTTATCACGACCAAACACCTTGCATAAGCTCAGGCTTTACCGTGGAAGGCGCTGTTAAAGTCAACCTGCCGTTCAAGACTCACTTGATTATGTTAAGCTAATTGCATTTGAAAAATTTTACTTTCAAGAAAGCGTTTGCAATAGGTTTGCAAAAGGTGTTTTTTGAATATTTGGCCTGAATCTTTTTTTTGTGGCATTTTCACTGTTCTGACCAGCGTGTTCTGTTCCGAACGCTTGGAAACAGTGAATAATTTTGCGAAGCAATTGGTTCAAAGCTTTGTTTCTCCCATCACTACCCTTTTGTGCTTGGTAAAACTTACATTCACACTGCTGACACAAGACTCGAAGTTGTGAACTGGGAAAGTGTGGATGGTTTGACGACTACCCAGTTCCAGTCTTGGACAAAACAGCCAATTCTTTTAGCCACGCTCGATCTCTGGCCCAGCCTATTGTGGTACTTTGTTACAAGCTGCCAAACGTCCTCTGTTCTTGAACAAACACATGTAACTCTGCTGTGAGCAGAGTATCCAAAAATATCAGAAACTCGCAAATGTTCCTCTCCACGGAAATCTTTAGTAAAAGGCGAAAAATGTATGCGTGAATGAAGAGAAACTCGAGCTGTACCCATGAGACGTTGGGACAATGTGGTCGCTAGCACATGCAACCATGCTCAGCAAGGGTAATGTCTGGTGCAGGCTCCTCCCATCCAGCTTATTTTCTTTAAAAAAACAAAACAATAATACAGCCATATCCATTAGAGGAAGGAGCAAATGTAAAAAGAATCTGCCCCATCACCAAATGTCCGCAAACCCTGTCCAAGAGGATGTCACTGAATCCGATAGTATGTCGAAGACCAGTGGTAGTATTCACATGAGATTTTTATGAACTTCCTGGATGCTAAATGAACAAATCCTTCATCTCCTTGGATTGCGGGTGGATACCTCCATAGGACAGGGTGAGCTCTTTGGCCAAAATAAAAGGCTTAAATAATAATAACTCCATTAATGGAAAGCATATCCAGTATTAAGTGACGTCTCAACGGTTGAGCATAGACAACAGTACCGTACCGACCAGAGAAGCAACTGTGATGACCAGTCCTCGTTAGTATAGTGGACAGTATCTCTGACTGTCACGCGGAAGACAGGGGTCCGATTCCCCGACGGGGAGTATTCTTCTTTATCACGACCAAACACCTTGCATAAGCTCAGGCTTTACCGTGGAAGGCGCTTTTAAAGTCAACCTGCCGTTCAAGACTCACTTGATTATGTTTAGCTAAGTGCATTTGAAAGATTTTACTTTCAAGAAAGCGTTTGCAATAGGTTTGTAAAAGGTGTTTTTTGAATGTTTGGCCTGAGTCTTTTTTTTTTTTGGCATTTTCACTGTTCTGACCAGCGTGTTGCGTTCCGAACGCTTGGAAACAGTGAATAATGTTGCAAAACAATCGGTTCAAAGCTTTGTTTCTCCCATCACTACCCTTTTGTGATTGGTAAAACTTACATTCACACTGCTGACACAAGACTCGAAGTTGTGAACTGGGAATGTGTGGATGGTTTGACGACTACCCAGTTTCAGTCTTGGACAAACCAGCCAATTCTTTTAGCCACACTCGATCTCTGGCCCAGCCTATTGTGGTACTTTGTTACAAGCTGCCAAACGTCCTCTGTTCTTGAACAAACTAATGTAGCTCTGCTGTGAGCAGAGCATCCAAAAATATCAGAAACTCGCAAATGTTCCCCTCCACGGAAATCTTTAGTAAAAGGCGAAAGATTTATGCGTGAATGAAGAGAAACTCGAGCTGTACCCATGAGACGTTGGGACAATGTGGTCCCAAGCACATGCAACCATGCTCAGCAAGGGTAATGTCTGGCGCAGGCTCCTCCCATCCAGCTTATTTTCTTTTTAAAAAAAACAATAATACAGCCATATCCATTAGAGGAAGGAGCAAATGTAAATAGAATCTGCCCCATCACCAAATGTCCGCAAACCCTGTCCAAGAGGATTTCCCTGAATCCGATAGTATGTCGAAGACCAGTGGTAGTATTCGCATGAGATTTTTATGAACTTCCTGGATGCTAAATGAACAAACCCTTCATCTCCTTGGATTGCGGGTGGATACCTCCATAGGACAGGGTGAGCTCCTTGGCCAAAATAAAAGGCTTAAATAATAATAACTCCATTAATGGAAAGCATATCCAGTATTAAGTGACGTCTCAACGGTTGAGCATAGACAACAGTACCGTACCGCCCAGAGAAGCAATTGGGATGACCAGTCCTCGTTAGTATAGTGGACAGTATTTCCGCCTGTCACGCGGAAGACCGGGGTTCGATTAGTCTTCTTCTTTATCACGACCAAACAACTTGCATAAGCTCAGGCTTTACCGTGGAAGGCGCTGTTAAAGTCAACCTGCCGTTCAAGACTCACTTGATTATGTTTAGCTAATTGCATTTGAAAGATTTTACTTTCAAGAAAGCGTTTGCAATAGGTTTGTAAAAGGTGTTTTTTGAATGTTTGGCCTGAGTCTTTTTTTTTGTTGCATTTTCACTGTTCTGACCAGTGTGTTGCGTTCCGAGCGCTTGGAAACAGTGAATAATGTTGCGAAACAATCGGTTCAAAGCTTTTTTTCTCCCATCACTACCCTTTTGTGCTTGGTAAAACTTACATTCACACTGCTGACACAAGACTCGAAGTTGTGAACTGGGAAAGTGTGGATGGTTTGACGTCTACCCAGTTCCAGTCTTGGACAAAACAGCCAATTCTTTTAGCCACGCTCAATCTCTGGCCCAACCTAATGTGGTACTTTGTTACGAGGTGCCAAACGTCCTCTGTTCTTGAACAAACACATGTAGCTCTGCTGTGAGCAAGACAATTCTTGGATACTTCCATAGGACAGGGTGAGCTCCTTGGCCAAAATAAAAGGTTTAAATAATAATAACTCCATTAATGGAAAGCATATCCAGTATTAAGTGACGTCTCAACGGTTGAGCATAGACAACAGTAGCACACCGCCCAGAGAAGCAACTGTGATGACCAGTCCTCGTTAGTATAGTGGACAGTATCTCCGTCTGTCACGCGGAAGACGTTCGATTCCCCGACGGGGAGTCTTCTTCTTTATCACGACCAAACACCTTGCATAAGCTCGGGCTTTACCGTGGAAGGTGCTGTTAAAGTCAACCTGCCGTTCAAGACTCGCGTGATAATGTTTAGCTAATTGCATTTGAAAGATTTTACTTTCAAGAAAGCGTTTGCAATAGGTTTGTAAAAGGTGTTTTTTGAATGTTTGGCCTGAGTCTTTTTTTTTTCGTGGGATTTTCACTGTTCTGAGCAGCGTGTTCCGTTCCGAACGCTTGGAAACAGTGAACAATTTTGCGAAGCAATCAGTTCAAAGCTTTGTTTCTCCCATCACTACCCTTTTGTGCTTGGTAAAACTTACATTCACACCGCTGTCTTGGACAAAACAGCAAATTCTTTTAGCCACGCTCGATCTGTGGCCCAGCCTATTGTGGTACTTTGTTACAAGCTGCCAAACGTCCTCTGTTCTTGAACAAACACATGTAGCTCTGCTGTGAGCAGAGCATCCAAAAACATCAGAAACTCGCAAATGTTCCCCTCCACGGAAATCTTTAGTAAAAGGCTAAAGATTTATGCGTGAATGAAGAGAAACTCGAGCTGTACCCATGAGACGTTGGGACAATGTGGTCCCAAGCACATGCAACCATGCTCAGCAAGGGTAATGTCTGGTGCAGGCTCCTCCCATCCAGCTTATTTTCTTTTTAAAAAAAAGAATAATACAGCCATATCCATTAGAGGAAGGAGCAAATGTAAAAAGAATCTGCCCCATCACCAAATGTCCGCAAACCCTGTCCAAGAGGATGTCACTGAATCCGATAGTATGTCAAAGACCAGTGGTAGTATTCGCATGAGATTTTTATGAACTTCCTGGATGCTAAATGAACAAACCCTTCATCTCCTTGGATTGCGGGTGGATACCTCCATAGGACAGGGTGAGCTCCTTGGCCAAAATAAAAGGCTTAAATAATAATAACTCCATTAATGGAAAGCATATCCAGTATTAAGTGACGTCTCAACGGTTGAGCATAGACAACAGTACCGTACCGCCCAGAGGAGCAATTGGGATGACCAGTCCTCGTTAGTATAGTGGACAGTATCTCCGCCTGTCACGCGGAAGACCGGGGTTCGATTAGTCTTCTTCTTTATCACGACCAAACACCTTGCATAAGCTCAGGCTTTACCGTGGAAGGCGCTGTTAAAGTCAACCTGCCGTTCAAGACTCACTTGATTATGTTCAGCTAATTGCATTTGAAAGATTTTACTTTCAAGAAAGCGTTTGCAATAGGTTTGTAAAAGGTGTTTTTTGAATGTTTGGCCTGAGTCTTTTTTTTTTGTTGCATTTTCACTGTTCTGACCAGTGTGTTGCGTTCCGAACGATTGGAAACAGTGAATAATGTTGCGAAACAATCGGTTCAAAGCTTTGTTTCTCCCATCACTACCCTTTTGTGCTTGGTAAAACTTACATTCACACTGCTGACACAAGACTCGAAGTTGTGAACTGGGAAAGTGTGGATGGTTTGACGACTACCCAGTTCCAGTCTTGGACAAAACAGCCAATTCTTTTAGCCACGCTCAATCTCTGGCCCAACCTATTGTGGTACTTTGTTACAAGCTGCCAAACGTCCTCTGTTCTTGAACAAACAATGTAGCTCTGCTGTGAGCAAGACAATTCTTGGATACCTCCATAGGACAGGGTGAGCTCTTTGGCCAAAATAAAAGGTTTAAATAATAATAACTCCATTAATGGAAAGCATATCCAGTATTAAGTGACGTCTCAACGGTTGAGCATAGACAACAGTAAGACACCGCCCAGAGAAGGAACTGTGATGACCAGTCCTCGTTAGTATAGTGGACAGTATCTCCGCCTGTCACGCGGAAGACCGGGGTTCGATTCCCCGACAGGGTGTCTTCTTCTTTATCACGACCAAACACCTTGCATAAGCTCGGGCTTTACCGTGGAAGGTGCTGTTAAAGTCAACCTGCCGTTCAAGACTCGCTTGATTATTTTTAGCTAATTGCATTTGAAAGATTTTACTTTCAAGAAAGCGTTTGCAATAGGTTTGTAAAAAGGGGTTTTTTGAATGTTTGGCCTGAGTCTTTTTTTTTTTTGTGGGATTTTCACTGTTCTGACCAGCGTGTTCCGTTCCGAACGCTTGGAAACAGTGAATAATTTTGCGAAGCAATCAGTTCAAAGCTTTGTTTCTCCCATCACTACCCTTTTGTGCTTGGTAAAACTTACATTCACACCGCTGTCTTGGACAAAACAGCCAATTCTTTTAGCCACACTCGATCTGTGGCCCAGCCTATTGTGGTACTTTGTTACAAGCTGCCAAACGTCCTCTGTTCTTGAACAAACACATGTAGCTCTGCTGTGAGCAGAGCATCCAAAAATATCAGAAACTCACAAATGTTCCCCTCCACGGAAATCTTTAGTAAAAGGCGAAAGATTTATGCGTGAATGAAGAGAAACTCGAGCTGTACCCATGAGACGTTGGGACAATGTGGTCCCAAGCACATGCAACCATGCTCAGCAAGGGTAATGTCTGGTGCAGGCTCCTCCCATCCAGCTTATTTTCTTAAAAAAAAATAATAATACAGCCATATCCATTAGAGGAAGGAGCAAATGTAAAAAGAATCTGCCCCATCACCAAATGTCCGCAAACCCTGTCCAAGAGGATGTCATGTCACTGAATCCGATAGTATGTCGAAGACCAGTGGTAGTATTCGCATGAGATTTTTATGAACTTCCTGGATGCTAAATGAACAAACCCTTCATCTCCTTGGATTGCGGGTGGATACCTCCATAGGACAGGGTGAGCTCCTTGGCCAAAATAAAAGGCTTAAATAATAATAACTCCATTAATGGAAAGCATATCCAGTATTAAGTGACGTCTCAACGGTTGGGCATAGACAACAGTACCGTACCGCCCAGAGAAGCAATTGGGATGACCAGTCCTCGTTAGTATAGTGGACAGTATCTCCGCCTGTCACGCGGAAGACCGGGGTTCGATTAGTCTTCTTCTTTATCACGACCAAACACCTTGCATAAGCTCGGGCTTTACCGTGGAAGGTGCTGTTAAAGTCAACCTGCCATTCAAGACTCGCTTGATTATTTTTAGCTAATTGCATTTGAAAGATTTTACTTTCAAGAAAGCGTTTGCAATAGGTTTGTAAAAGGTCTTTTTTGAATGTTTGGCCTGAGTCTTTTTTTTTTTTGTGGGATTTTCACTGTTCTGACCAGCGTGTTCCGTTCCGAACGCTTGGAAACAGTGAACAATTTTGCGAAGCAATCAGTTCAAAGCTTTGTTTCTCCCATCACTACCCTTTTGTGCTTGGTAAAACTTACATTCACACCGCTGTCTTGGACAAAACAGCCAATTATTTTAGCCACGCTCGATCTGTGGCCCAACCTATAGTGGTACTTTGTTACAAGCTGCCAAACGTCCTCTGTTCTTGAACAAACACATGTAGCTCTGCTGTGAGCAGAGCATCCAAAAATATCAGAACCTTGCAAATGTTCCCCTCCACGGAAATCTTTAGTAAAAGGCGAAAGATTTATGCGTGAATGAAGAGAAACTCGAGCTGTACCCATGAGACGTTGGGACAATGTGGTTCCAAGCACATGCAACCATGCTCAGCAAGGGTAATGTCTGGTGCAGGCTCCTCCCATCCAGCTTATTTTCTTTAAAAAAAAAATCAATAATACAGCCATATCCATTAGAGGAAGGAGCAAATGTAAAAAGAATCTGCCCCATCACCAAATGTCCGCAAACCCTGTCCAAGAGGATGTCACTGAATCCGATAGTATGTCGAAGACCAGTGGTAGTATTCGCATGAGATTTTTATGAACTTCCTGCATGCTAAATGAACAAACCCTTCATCTCCTTGGATTGCGGGTGGATACCTCCATAGGACAGGGTGAGCTCCTTGGCCAAAATAAAAGGCTTAAATAATAATAACTCCATTAATGGAAAGCATATCCAGTATTAAATGACGTCTTAACGGTTGAGCATAGACAACAGTACCGTACCGCCCAGAGAAGCAATTGGGATGACCAGTCCTCGTTAGTATAGTGGACAGTATCTCCGCCTGTCACGCGGAAGACCGGGGTTCGATTAGTCTTCTTCTTTATCACGACCAAACACCTTGCATAAGCTCAGGCTTTACCGTGGAAGGCGCTGTTAAAGTCAACCTGCCGTTCAAGACTCACTTGATTATGTTTACCTAATTGCATTTGAAAGATTTTACTTTCAAGAAAGCGTTTGCAATAGGTTTGTAAAAGGTGTTTTTTGAATGTTTGGCCTGAGTCTTTTTTTTTTGTTGCATTTTCACTGTTCTGACCAGTGTGTTGCGTTCCGAACGCTTGGAAACAGTGAATAATGTTGCGAAACAATCGGTTCAAAGCTTTGTTTCTCCCATCACTACCCTTTTGTGCTTACATTCACACTGCTGACACAAGACTCGAAGTTGTGAACTGGGAAAGTGTGGATGGTTTGACGACTACCCAGTTCCAGTCTTGGACAAAACAGCCAATTCTTTTAGCCACTCTCAATCTCTGGCCCAACCTATTGTGGTACTTTGTTACAAGCTGCCAAACGTCCTCTGTTCTTGAGCAAACACATGTAGCTCTGCTGTGAGCAAGACAATTCTTGGATACCTCCATAGGACAGGGTGAGCTCTTTGGCCAAAATAAAATGTTTAAATAATAATAACTCCATTAATGGAAAGCATATCCAGTATTAAGTGACGTCTCAACGGTTGAGCATAGACAACAGTAACACACCGCCCAGAGAAGCAACTGTGATGACCAGTCCTCGTTAGTATAGTGGACAGTATCTCCGCCTGTCACGCGGAAGACCGGGGTTCGATTCCCCGACGGGGAGTCTTCTTCTTTATCACGACCAAACACCTTGCATAAGCTCGGGCTTTACCGTGGAAGGTGCTGTTAAAGTCAACCTGCCGTTCAAGACTCGCTTGATTATTTTTAGCTAATTGCATTTGAAAGATTTTACTTTCAAGAAAGCGTTTGCAATAGGTTTGTAAAAGGTGTTTTTTGAATGTTTGGCCTGAGTCTTTTTTTTTGTGGGATTTTCACTGTTCTGACCAGCGTGTTCCGTTCCGAACGCTTGGAAACAGTGAATAATTTTGCGAAGCAATCAGTTCAAAGCTTTGTTTCTCCCATCACTACCCTTTTGTGCTTGGTAAAACTTACATTCACACCGCTGTCTTGGACAAAACAGCCAATTCTTTTAGCCACGCTCGATCTCTGGCCCAGCCTATTGTGGTACTTTGTTACAAGCTGCCAAACGTCCTCTGTTCTTGAACAAACACATGTAACTCTGCTGTGAGCAGAGTATCCAAAAATATCAGAAACTCACAAATGTTCCCCTTCACGGAAATCTTTAGTAAAAGGCGAAAGATTTATGCGTGAATGAAGAGAAACTCGAGCTGTACCCATGAGACGTTGGGACAATGTGGTCACAAGCACATGCAACCATGCTCAGCAAGGGTAATGTCTGGTGCAGGCTCCTCCCATCCAGCTTATTTTCTTAAAAAAAAAAAAATAATACAGCCATATCCATTAGAGGAAGGAGCAAATGTAAAAAGAATCTGCCCCATCACCAAATGTCCGCAAACCCTGTCCAAGAGGATGTCACTGAATCCGATAGTATGTCGAAGACCAGTGGTAGTATTCGCATGAGATTTTTATGAACTTCCTGGATGCTAAATGAACAAACCCTTCATCTCCTTGGATTGCGGGTGGATACCTCCATAGGACAGGGTGAGCTCCTTGGCCAAAATAAAAGGCTTAAATAATAATAACTCCATTAATGGAAAGCATATCCAGTATTAAGTGACGTCTCAACGGTTGAGCATAGACAACAGTACCGTACCGCCCAGAGAAGCAACTGTGATGACCAGTCCTCGTTATTATAGTGGACAGTATCTCTGACTGTCACGCGGAAGACAGGGGTTCGATTCCCCGACGGGGAGTATTCTTCTTTATCACGACCAAACACCTTGCATAAGCTCAGGCTTTACCGTGGAAGGCGCTTTTAAAGTCAACCTGCCGTTCAAGACTCACTTGATTATGTTTAGCTAAGTGCATTTGAAAGATTTTACTTTCAAGAAAGCGTTTGCAATAGGTTTGTAAAAGGTGTTTTTTGAATGTTTGGCCTGAGTCTTTTTTTTTTTTTGGCATTTTCACTGTTCTGACCAGCGTGTTGCGTTCCGAACGCTTGGAAACAGTGAATAATGTTGCAAAACAATCGGTTCAAAGCTTTGTTTCTCCCATCACTACCCTTTTGTGATTGGTAAAACTTACATTCACACTGCTGACACAAGACTCGAAGTTGTGAACTGGGAATGTGTGGATGGTTTGACGACTACCCAGTTTCAGTCTTGGACAAAACAGCCAATTCTTTTAGCCACACTCGATCTTTGGCCCAGCCTATTGTGGTACTTTGTCACAAGCTGCCAACATCCTCTGTTCTTGAACAAACACGTGTAGCTCTGCTGTGAGCAGAGCATCCAAAAATATCAGAAACTCGCAAATGTTCCTCTCCACGGAAATCTTTAGTAAAAGGCGAAAGATTTCTGAGTGAATGAAGAGAAACTCGAGCTGTACCCATGATATGTTGGGACAATGTGGTCACAAGCACATGCAACCATGCTCAGCAAGGGTAATGTCTGGTGCAGGCTCCTCCCATCCAGCTTATTTTCTTTAAAAAAAAACAATAATACAGCCATACCCATTAGAGGAAGTAGCAAATGTAAAAAGAATCTGCCCCATCACCAAATGTCCGCAAACCCTGTCCAAGAGGATGTCACTGAATCCGATAGTATGTCGAAGACCAGTGGTAGTATTCGCATGAGATTTTTATGAACTTCTTGGTTGCTAAATGAACAAACCCTTCATCTCCTTGGATTGCGGGTGGATACCTCCATAGGACAGGGTGATTTCCTTGGCCAAAATAAAAGGCTTAAATAATAATAACTCCATTAATGGAAAGCATATCCAGTATTAAGTGACGTCTCAACGGTTGAGCATAGACAACAGTACCGTACCTCCCAGAGAAGCAACTGTGATGAACAGTCCTCGTTAGTATAGTGGACAGTATCTCCGCCTGTCACGCGGAAGACCGGGGTTCGATTAGTCTTCTTCTTTATCACGACCAAACACCTTGCATAAGCTCGGGCTTTACCGTGGAAGGTGCTGTTAAAGTCAACCTGCCATTCAAGACTCACTTGATTATGTTAAGCTAATTGCATTTGAAAGATTTTACTTTCAAGAAAGCGTTTGCAATAGGTTTGCAAAAGGTGTTTTTTGAATGTTTGGCCTGAGTCTTTTTTTTTTGTTGCATTTTCACTGTTCTGACCAGTGTGTTGCGTTCCGAACGCTTGGAAACAGTGAATAATGTTGCGAAACAATCGGTTCAAAGCTTTGTTTCTCCCATCACTACCCTTTTGTGCTTACATTCACACTGCTGACACAAGACTCGAAGTTGTGAACTGGGAAAGTGTGGATGGTTTGACGACTACCCAGTTCCAGTCTTGGACAAAACAGCCAATTCTTTTAGCCACTCTCAATCTCTGGCCCAACCTATTGTGGTACTTTGTTACAAGCTGCCAAACGTCCTCTGTTCTTGAGCAAACACATGTAGCTCTGCTGTGAGCAAGACAATTCTTGGATACCTCCATAGGACAGGGTGAGCTCTTTGGCCAAAATAAAATGTTTAAATAATAATAACTCCATTAATGGAAAGCATATCCAGTATTAAGTGACGTCTCAACGGTTGAGCATAGACAACAGTAACACACCGCCCAGAGAAGCAACTGTGATGACCAGTCCTCGTTAGTATAGTGGACAGTATCTCCGCCTGTCACGCGGAAGACCGGGGTTCGATTCCCCGACGGGGAGTCTTCTTCTTTATCACGACCAAACACCTTGCATAAGCTCGGGCTTTACCGTGGAAGGTGCTGTTAAAGTCAACCTGCCGTTCAAGACTCGCTTGATTATTTTTAGCTAATTGCATTTGAAAGATTTTACTTTCAAGAAAGCGTTTGCAATAGGTTTGTAAAAGGTGTTTTTTGAATGTTTGGCCTGAGTCTTTTTTTTTGTGGGATTTTCACTGTTCTGACCAGCGTGTTCCGTTCCGAACGCTTGGAAACAGTGAATAATTTTGCGAAGCAATCAGTTCAAAGCTTTGTTTCTCCCATCACTACCCTTTTGTGCTTGGTAAAACTTACATTCACACCGCTGTCTTGGACAAAACAGCCAATTCTTTTAGCCACGCTCGATCTCTGGCCCAGCCTATTGTGGTACTTTGTTACAAGCTGCCAAACGTCCTCTGTTCTTGAACAAACACATGTAACTCTGCTGTGAGCAGAGTATCCAAAAATATCAGAAACTCACAAATGTTCCCCTTCACGGAAATCTTTAGTAAAAGGCGAAAGATTTATGCGTGAATGAAGAGAAACTCGAGCTGTACCCATGAGACGTTGGGACAATGTGGTCCCAAGCACATGCAACCATGCTCAGCAAGGGTAATGTCTGGTGCAGGCTCCTCCCATCCAGCTTATTTTCTTAAAAAAAAAAAAATAATACAGCCATATCCATTAGAGGAAGGAGCAAATGTAAAAAGAATCTGCCCCATCACCAAATGTCCGCAAACCCTGTCCAAGAGGATGTCACTGAATCCGATAGTATGTCGAAGACCAGTGGTAGTATTCGCATGAGATTTTTATGAACTTCCTGGATGCTAAATGAACAAACCCTTCATCTCCTTGGATTGCGGGTGGATACCTCCATAGGACAGGGTGAGCTCCTTGGCCAAAATAAAAGGCTTAAATAATAATAACTCCATTAATGGAAAGCATATCCAGTATTAAGTGACGTCTCAACGGTTGAGCATAGACAACAGTACCGTACCGCCCAGAGAAGCAACTGTGATGACCAGTCCTCGTTATTATAGTGGACAGTATCTCTGACTGTCACGCGGAAGACAGGGGTTCGATTCCCCGACGGGGAGTATTCTTCTTTATCACGACCAAACACCTTGCATAAGCTCAGGCTTTACCGTGGAAGGCGCTTTTAAAGTCAACCTGCCGTTCAAGACTCACTTGATTATGTTTAGCTAAGTGCATTTGAAAGATTTTACTTTCAAGAAAGCGTTTGCAATAGGTTTGTAAAAGGTGTTTTTTGAATGTTTGGCCTGAGTCTTTTTTTTTTTTTGGCATTTTCACTGTTCTGACCAGCGTGTTGCGTTCCGAACGCTTGGAAACAGTGAATAATGTTGCAAAACAATCGGTTCAAAGCTTTGTTTCTCCCATCACTACCCTTTTGTGATTGGTAAAACTTACATTCACACTGCTGACACAAGACTCGAAGTTGTGAACTGGGAATGTGTGGATGGTTTGACGACTACCCAGTTTCAGTCTTGGACAAAACAGCCAATTCTTTTAGCCACACTCGATCTTTGGCCCAGCCTATTGTGGTACTTTGTCACAAGCTGCCAACATCCTCTGTTCTTGAACAAACACGTGTAGCTCTGCTGTGAGCAGAGCATCCAAAAATATCAGAAACTCGCAAATGTTCCTCTCCACGGAAATCTTTAGTAAAAGGCGAAAGATTTCTGAGTGAATGAAGAGAAACTCGAGCTGTACCCATGATATGTTGGGACAATGTGGTCACAAGCACATGCAACCATGCTCAGCAAGGGTAATGTCTGGTGCAGGCTCCTCCCATCCAGCTTATTTTCTTTAAAAAAAAACAATAATACAGCCATACCCATTAGAGGAAGTAGCAAATGTAAAAAGAATCTGCCCCATCACCAAATGTCCGCAAACCCTGTCCAAGAGGATGTCACTGAATCCGATAGTATGTCGAAGACCAGTGGTAGTATTCGCATGAGATTTTTATGAACTTCTTGGTTGCTAAATGAACAAACCCTTCATCTCCTTGGATTGCGGGTGGATACCTCCATAGGACAGGGTGATTTCCTTGGCCAAAATAAAAGGCTTAAATAATAATAACTCCATTAATGGAAAGCATATCCAGTATTAAGTGACGTCTCAACGGTTGAGCATAGACAACAGTACCGTACCTCCCAGAGAAGCAACTGTGATGAACAGTCCTCGTTAGTATAGTGGACAGTATCTCCGCCTGTCACGCGGAAGACCGGGGTTCGATTAGTCTTCTTCTTTATCACGACCAAACACCTTGCATAAGCTCGGGCTTTACCGTGGAAGGTGCTGTTAAAGTCAACCTGCCATTCAAGACTCACTTGATTATGTTAAGCTAATTGCATTTGAAAGATTTTACTTTCAAGAAAGCGTTTGCAATAGGTTTGCAAAAGGTGTTTTTTGAATGTTTGGCCTGAGTCTTTTTTTTTTTTTTTGGCATTTTCACTGTTCTGACCAGCGTGTTGCGTTCCGAACGCTTGGAAACAGTGAATAATTTTGCGAAGCAATCAGTTCAAAGCTTTGTTTCTCCCATCACTACCCTTTTGTGCTTGGTAAAACTTACATTCACACCGCTGTCTTGGACAAAACAGCCAATTCTTTTAGCCACACTCGATCTGTGGCCCAGCCTATTGTGGTACTTTGTTACAAGCTGCCAAACGTCCTCTGTTCTTGAACAAACACATGTAGCTCTGCTGTGAGCAGAGCATCCAAAAATATCAGAAACTCACAAATGTTCCCCTCCACGGAAATCTTTAGTAAAAGGCGAAAGATTTATGCGTGAATGAAGAGAAACTCGAGCTGTACCCATGAGACGTTGGGACAATGTGGTCCCAAGCACATGCAACCATGCTCAGCAAGGGTAATGTCTGGTGCAGGCTCCTCCCATCCAGCTTATTTTCTTAAAAAAAAATAATAATACAGCCATATCCATTAGAGGAAGGAGCAAATGTAAAAAGAATCTGCCCCATCACCAAATGTCCGCAAACCCTGTCCAAGAGGATGTCATGTCACTGAATCCGATAGTATGTCGAAGACCAGTGGTAGTATTCGCATGAGATTTTTATGAACTTCCTGGATGCTAAATGAACAAACCCTTCATCTCCTTGGATTGCGGGTGGATACCTCCATAGGACAGGGTGAGCTCCTTGGCCAAAATAAAAGGCTTAAATAATAATAACTCCATTAATGGAAAGCATATCCAGTATTAAGTGACGTCTCAACGGTTGGGCATAGACAACAGTACCGTACCGCCCAGAGAAGCAATTGGGATGACCAGTCCTCGTTAGTATAGTGGACAGTATCTCCGCCTGTCACGCGGAAGACCGGGGTTCGATTAGTCTTCTTCTTTATCACGACCAAACACCTTGCATAAGCTCGGGCTTTACCGTGGAAGGTGCTGTTAAAGTCAACCTGCCATTCAAGACTCGCTTGATTATTTTTAGCTAATTGCATTTGAAAGATTTTACTTTCAAGAAAGCGTTTGCAATAGGTTTGTAAAAGGTCTTTTTTGAATGTTTGGCCTGAGTCTTTTTTTTTTTTGTGGGATTTTCACTGTTCTGACCAGCGTGTTCCGTTCCGAACGCTTGGAAACAGTGAACAATTTTGCGAAGCAATCAGTTCAAAGCTTTGTTTCTCCCATCACTACCCTTTTGTGCTTGGTAAAACTTACATTCACACCGCTGTCTTGGACAAAACAGCCAATTATTTTAGCCACGCTCGATCTGTGGCCCAACCTATAGTGGTACTTTGTTACAAGCTGCCAAACGTCCTCTGTTCTTGAACAAACACATGTAGCTCTGCTGTGAGCAGAGCATCCAAAAATATCAGAACCTTGCAAATGTTCCCCTCCACGGAAATCTTTAGTAAAAGGCGAAAGATTTATGCGTGAATGAAGAGAAACTCGAGCTGTACCCATGAGACGTTGGGACAATGTGGTTCCAAGCACATGCAACCATGCTCAGCAAGGGTAATGTCTGGTGCAGGCTCCTCCCATCCAGCTTATTTTCTTTAAAAAAAAAAACAATAATACAGCCATATCCATTAGAGGAAGGAGCAAATGTAAAAAGAATCTGCCCCATCACCAAATGTCCGCAAACCCTGTCCAAGAGGATGTCACTGAATCCGATAGTATGTCGAAGACCAGTGGTAGTATTCGCATGAGATTTTTATGAACTTCCTGCATGCTAAATGAACAAACCCTTCATCTCCTTGGATTGCGGGTGGATACCTCCATAGGACAGGGTGAGCTCCTTGGCCAAAATAAAAGGCTTAAATAATAATAACTCCATTAATGGAAAGCATATCCAGTATTAAATGACGTCTTAACGGTTGAGCATAGACAACAGTACCGTACCGCCCAGAGAAGCAATTGGGATGACCAGTCCTCGTTAGTATAGTGGACAGTATCTCCGCCTGTCACGCGGAAGACCGGGGTTCGATTAGTCTTCTTCTTTATCACGACCAAACACCTTGCATAAGCTCAGGCTTTACCGTGGAAGGCGCTGTTAAAGTCAACCTGCCGTTCAAGACTCACTTGATTATGTTTACCTAATTGCATTTGAAAGATTTTACTTTCAAGAAAGCGTTTGCAATAGGTTTGTAAAAGGTGTTTTTTGAATGTTTGGCCTGAGTCTTTTTTTTTTGTTGCATTTTCACTGTTCTGACCAGTGTGTTGCGTTCCGAACGCTTGGAAACAGTGAATAATGTTGCGAAACAATCGGTTCAAAGCTTTGTTTCTCCCATCACTACACTTTTGTGCTTACATTCACACTGCTGACACAAGACTCGAAGTTGTGAACTGGGAAAGTGTGGATGGTTTGACGACTACCCAGTTCCAGTCTTGGACAAAACAGCCAATTCTTTTAGCCACTCTCAATCTCTGGCCCAACCTATTGTGGTACTTTGTTACAAGCTGCCAAACGTCCTCTGTTCTTGAGCAAACACATGTAGCTCTGCTGTGAGCAAGACAATTCTTGGATACCTCCATAGGACAGGGTGAGCTCTTTGGCCAAAATAAAATGTTTAAATAATAATAACTCCATTAATGGAAAGCATATCCAGTATTAAGTGACGTCTCAACGGTTGAGCATAGACAACAGTAACACACCGCCCAGAGAAGCAACTGTGATGACCAGTCCTCGTTAGTATAGTGGACAGTATCTCCGCCTGTCACGCGGAAGACCGGGGTTCGATTCCCCGACGGGGAGTCTTCTTCTTTATCACGACCAAACACCTTGCATAAGCTCGGGCTTTACCGTGGAAGGTGCTGTTAAAGTCAACCTGCCGTTCAAGACTCGCTTGATTATTTTTAGCTAATTGCATTTGAAAGATTTTACTTTCAAGAAAGCGTTTGCAATAGGTTTGTAAAAGGTGTTTTTTGAATGTTTGGCCTGAGTCTTTTTTTTTGTGGGATTTTCACTGTTCTGACCAGCGTGTTCCGTTCCGAACGCTTGGAAACAGTGAATAATTTTGCGAAGCAATCAGTTCAAAGCTTTGTTTCTCCCATCACTACCCTTTTGTGCTTGGTAAAACTTACATTCACACCGCTGTCTTGGACAAAACAGCCAATTCTTTTAGCCACGCTCGATCTCTGGCCCAGCCTATTGTGGTACTTTGTTACAAGCTGCCAAACGTCCTCTGTTCTTGAACAAACACATGTAACTCTGCTGTGAGCAGAGTATCCAAAAATATCAGAAACTCACAAATGTTCCCCTTCACGGAAATCTTTAGTAAAAGGCGAAAGATTTATGCGTGAATGAAGAGAAACTCGAGCTGTACCCATGAGACGTTGGGACAATGTGGTCCCAAGCACATGCAACCATGCTCAGCAAGGGTAATGTCTGGTGCAGGCTCCTCCCATCCAGCTTATTTTCTTAAAAAAAAAAAATAATACAGCCATATCCATTAGAGGAAGGAGCAAATGTAAAAAGAATCTGCCCATCACCAAATGTCCGCAAACCCTGTCCAAGAGGATGTCACTGAATCCGATAGTATGTCGAAGACCAGTGGTAGTATTCGCATGAGATTTTTATGAACTTCCTGGATGCTAAATGAACAAACCCTTCATCTCCTTGGATTGCGGGTGGATACCTCCATAGGACAGGGTGAGCTCCTTGGCCAAAATAAAAGGCTTAAATAATAATAACTCCATTAATGGAAAGCATATCCAGTATTAAGTGACGTCTCAACGGTTGAGCATAGACAACAGTACCGTACCGCCCAGAGAAGCAACTGTGATGACCAGTCCTCGTTATTATAGTGGACAGTATCTCTGACTGTCACGCGGAAGACAGGGGTTCGATTCCCCGACGGGGAGTATTCTTCTTTATCACGACCAAACACCTTGCATAAGCTCAGGCTTTACCGTGGAAGGCGCTTTTAAAGTCAACCTGCCGTTCAAGACTCACTTGATTATGTTTAGCTAAGTGCATTTGAAAGATTTTACTTTCAAGAAAGCGTTTGCAATAGGTTTGTAAAAGGTGTTTTTTGAATGTTTGGCCTGAGTCTTTTTTTTTTTTGGCATTTTCACTGTTCTGACCAGCGTGTTGCGTTCCGAACGCTTGGAAACAGTGAATAATGTTGCAAAACAATCGGTTCAAAGCTTTGTTTCTCCCATCACTACCCTTTTGTGATTGGTAAAACTTACATTCACACTGCTGACACAAGACTCGAAGTTGTGAACTGAGAATGTGTGGATGGTTTGACGACTACCCAGTTTCAGTCTTGGACAAAACAGCCAATTCTTTTAGCCACACTCGATCTTTGGCCCAGCCTATTGTGGTACTTTGTCACAAGCTGCCAACATCCTCTGTTCTTGAACAAACACGTGTAGCTCTGCTGTGAGCAGAGCATCCAAAAATATCAGAAACTCGCAAATGTTCCTCTCCACGGAAATCTTTAGTAAAAGGCGAAAGATTTCTGAGTGAATGAAGAGAAACTCGAGCTGTACCCATGATATGTTGGGACAATGTGGTCACAAGCACATGCAACCATGCTCAGCAAGGGTAATGTCTGGTGCAGGCTCCTCCCATCCAGCTTATTTTCTTTAAAAAAAAACAATAATACAGCCATACCCATTAGAGGAAGTAGCAAATGTAAAAAGAATCTGCCCCATCACCAAATGTCCGCAAACCCTGTCCAAGAGGATGTCACTGAATCCGATAGTATGTCGAAGACCAGTGGTAGTATTCGCATGAGATTTTTATGAACTTCTTGGTTGCTAAATGAACAAACCCTTCATCTCCTTGGATTGCGGGTGGATACCTCCATAGGACAGGGTGATTTCCTTGGCCAAAATAAAAGGCTTAAATAATAATAACTCCATTAATGGAAAGCATATCCAGTATTAAGTGACGTCTCAACGGTTGAGCATAGACAACAGTACCGTACCTCCCAGAGAAGCAACTGTGATGAACAGTCCTCGTTAGTATAGTGGACAGTATCTCCGCCTGTCACGCGGAAGACCGGGGTTCGATTAGTCTTCTTCTTTATCACGACCAAACACCTTGCATAAGCTCGGGCTTTACCGTGGAAGGTGCTGTTAAAGTCAACCTGCCATTCAAGACTCACTTGATTATGTTAAGCTAATTGCATTTGAAAGATTTTACTTTCAAGAAAGCGTTTGCAATAGGTTTGCAAAAGGTGTTTTTTGAATGTTTGGCCTGAGTCTTTTTTTTTTTTTTGGCATTTTCACTGTTCTGACCAGCGTGTTGCGTTCCGAACGCTTGGAAACAGTGAATAATGTTGCAAAACAATCGGTTCAAAGCTTTGTTTCTCCCATCACTACCCTTTTGTGATTGGTAAAACTTACATTCACACTGCTGACACAAGACTCGAAGTTGTGAACTGAGAATGTGTGGATGGTTTGACGACTACCCAGTTTCAGTCTTGGACAAACCAGCCAATTCTTTTAGCCACACTCGATCTCTGGCCCAGCCTATTGTGGTACTTTGTTACAAGCTGCCAAACGTCCTCTGTTCTTGAACAAACTAATGTAGCTCTGCTGTGAGCAGAGCATCCAAAAATATCAGAAACTCGCAAATGTTCCCCTCCACGGAAATCTTTAGTAAAAGGCGAAAGATTTATGCGTGAATGAAGAGAAACTCGAGCTGTACCCATGAGACGTTGGGACAATGTGGTCCCAAGCACATGCAACCATGCTCAGCAAGGGTAATGTCTGGCGCAGGCTCCTCCCATCCAGCTTATTTTCTTTTTAAAAAAAACAATAATACAGCCATATCCATTAGAGGAAGGAGCAAATGTAAATAGAATCTGCCCCATCACCAAATGTCCGCAAACCCTGTCCAAGAGGATTTCCCTGAATCCGATAGTATGTCGAAGACCAGTGGTAGTATTCGCATGAGATTTTTATGAACTTCCTGGATGCTAAATGAACAAACCCTTCATCTCCTTGGATTGCGGGTGGATACCTCCATAGGACAGGGTGAGCTCCTTGGCCAAAATAAAAGGCTTAAATAATAATAACTCCATTAATGGAAAGCATATCCAGTATTAAGTGACGTCTCAACGGTTGAGCATAGACAACAGTACCGTACCGCCCAGAGAAGCAATTGGGATGACCAGTCCTCGTTAGTATAGTGGACAGTATTTCCGCCTGTCACGCGGAAGACCGGGGTTCGATTAGTCTTCTTCTTTATCACGACCAAACAACTTGCATAAGCTCAGGCTTTACCGTGGAAGGCGCTGTTAAAGTCAACCTGCCGTTCAAGACTCACTTGATTATGTTTAGCTAATTGCATTTGAAAGATTTTACTTTCAAGAAAGCGTTTGCAATAGGTTTGTAAAAGGTGTTTTTTGAATGTTTGGCCTGAGTCTTTTTTTTTGTTGCATTTTCACTGTTCTGACCAGTGTGTTGCGTTCCGAGCGCTTGGAAACAGTGAATAATGTTGCGAAACAATCGGTTCAAAGCTTTTTTTCTCCCATCACTACCCTTTTGTGCTTGGTAAAACTTACATTCACACTGCTGACACAAGACTCGAAGTTGTGAACTGGGAAAGTGTGGATGGTTTGACGTCTACCCAGTTCCAGTCTTGGACAAAACAGCCAATTCTTTTAGCCACGCTCAATCTCTGGCCCAACCTAATGTGGTACTTTGTTACGAGGTGCCAAACGTCCTCTGTTCTTGAACAAACACATGTAGCTCTGCTGTGAGCAAGACAATTCTTGGATACCTCCATAGGACAGGGTGAGCTCCTTGGCCAAAATAAAAGGTTTAAATAATAATAACTCCATTAATGGAAAGCATATCCAGTATTAAGTGGCGGTGTGCTACTGTTGAGCATAGACAACAGTAGCACACCGCCCAGAGAAGCAACTGTGATGACCAGTCCTCGTTAGTATAGTGGACAGTATCTCCGTCTGTCACGCGGAAGACGTTCGATTCCCCGACGGGGAGTCTTCTTCTTTATCACGACCAAACACCTTGCATAAGCTCGGGCTTTACCGTGGAAGGTGCTGTTAAAGTCAACCTGCCGTTCAAGACTCGCGTGATAATGTTTAGCTAATTGCATTTGAAAGATTTTACTTTCAAGAAAGCGTTTGCAATAGGTTTGTAAAAGGTGTTTTTTGAATGTTTGGCCTGAGTCTTTTTTTTTTCGTGGGATTTTCACTGTTCTGACCAGCGTGTTCCGTTCCGAACGCTTGGAAACAGTGAACAATTTTGCGAAGCAATCAGTTCAAAGCTTTGTTTCTCCCATCACTACCCTTTTGTGCTTGGTAAAACTTACATTCACACCGCTGTCTTGGACAAAACAGCAAATTCTTTTAGCCACGCTCGATCTGTGGCCCAGCCTATTGTGGTACTTTGTTACAAGCTGCCAAACGTCCTCTGTTCTTGAACAAACACATGTAGCTCTGCTGTGAGCAGAGCATCCAAAAACATCAGAAACTCGCAAATGTTCCCCTCCACGGAAATCTTTAGTAAAAGGCGAAAGATTTATGCGTGAATGAAGAGAAACTCGAGCTGTACCCATGAGACGTTGGGACAATGTGGTCCCAAGCACATGCAACCATGCTCAGCAAGGGTAATGTCTGGTGCAGGCTCCTCCCATCCAGCTTATTTTCTTTTAAAAAAAAAGAATAATACAGCCATATCCATTAGAGGAAGGAGCAAATGTAAAAAGAATCTGCCCCATCACCAAATGTCCGCAAACCCTGTCCAAGAGGATGTCACTGAATCCGATAGTATGTCAAAGACCAGTGGTAGTATTCGCATGAGATTTTTATGAACTTCCTGGATGCTAAATGAACAAACCCTTCATCTCCTTGGATTGCGGGTGGATACCTCCATAGGACAGGGTGAGCTCCTTGGCCAAAATAAAAGGCTTAAATAATAATAACTCCATTAATGGAAAGCATATCCAGTATTAAGTGACGTCTCAACGGTTGAGCATAGACAACAGTACCGTACCGCCCAGAGGAGCAATTGGGATGACCAGTCCTCGTTAGTATAGTGGACAGTATCTCCGCCTGTCACGCGGAAGACCGGGGTTCGATTAGTCTTCTTCTTTATCACGACCAAACACCTTGCATAAGCTCAGGCTTTACCGTGGAAGGCGCTGTTAAAGTCAACCTGCCGTTCAAGACTCACTTGATTATGTTCAGCTAATTGCATTTGAAAGATTTTACTTTCAAGAAAGCGTTTGCAATAGGTTTGTAAAAGGTGTTTTTTGAATGTTTGGCCTGAGTCTTTTTTTTTTGTTGCATTTTCACTGTTCTGACCAGTGTGTTGCGTTCCGAACGATTGGAAACAGTGAATAATGTTGCGAAACAATCGGTTCAAAGCTTTGTTTCTCCCATCACTACCCTTTTGTGCTTGGTAAAACTTACATTCACACTGCTGACACAAGACTCGAAGTTGTGAACTGGGAAAGTGTGGATGGTTTGACGACTACCCAGTTCCAGTCTTGGACAAAACAGCCAATTCTTTTAGCCACGCTCAATCTCTGGCCCAACCTATTGTGGTACTTTGTTACAAGCTGCCAAACGTCCTCTGTTCTTGAACAAACAATGTAGCTCTGCTGTGAGCAAGACAATTCTTGGATACCTCCATAGGACAGGGTGAGCTCTTTGGCCAAAATAAAAGGTTTAAATAATAATAACTCCATTAATGGAAAGCATATCCAGTATTAAGTGACGTCTCAACGGTTGAGCATAGACAACAGTAAGACACCGCCCAGAGAAGCAACTGTGATGACCAGTCCTCGTTAGTATAGTGGACAGTATCTCCGCCTGTCACGCGGAAGACCGGGGTTCGATTCCCCGACAGGGTGTCTTCTTCTTTATCACGACCAAACACCTTGCATAAGCTCGGGCTTTACCGTGGAAGGTGCTGTTAAAGTCAACCTGCCGTTCAAGACTCGCTTGATTATTTTTAGCTAATTGCATTTGAAAGATTTTACTTTCAAGAAAGCGTTTGCAATAGGTTTGTAAAAGGTGTTTTTTGAATGTTTGGCCTGAGTCTTTTTTTTTTTTGTGGGATTTTCACTGTTCTGACCAGCGTGTTCCGTTCCGAACGCTTGGAAACAGTGAATAATTTTGCGAAGCAATCAGTTCAAAGCTTTGTTTCTCCCATCACTACCCTTTTGTGCTTGGTAAAACTTACATTCACACAGCTGTCTTGGACAAAACAGCCAATTCTTTTAGCCACACTCGATCTGTGGCCCAGCCTATTGTGGTACTTTGTTACAAGCTGCCAAACGTCCTCTGTTCTTGAACAAACACATGTAGCTCTGCTGTGAGCAGAGCATCCAAAAATATCAGAAACTCACAAATGTTCCCCTCCACGGAAATCTTTAGTAAAAGGCGAAAGATTTATGCGTGAATGAAGAGAAACTCGAGCTGTACCCATGAGACGTTGGGACAATGTGGTCCCAAGCACATGCAACCATGCTCAGCAAGGGTAATGTCTGGTGCAGGCTCCTCCCATCCAGCTTATTTTCTTAAAAAAAAAAAATAATACAGCCATATCCATTAGAGGAAGGAGCAAATGAAAAAAGAATCTGCCCCATCACCAAATGTCCGCAAACCCTGTCCAAGAGGATGTCACTGAATCCGATAGTATGTCGAAGACCAGTGGTAGTATTCGCATGAGATTTTTATGAACTTCCTGGATGCTAAATGAACAAACCCTTCATCTCCTTGGATTGCGGGTGGATACCTCCATAGGACAGGGTGAGCTCCTTGGCCAAAATAAAAGGCTTAAATAATAATAACTCCATTAATGGAAAGCATATCCAGTATTAAGTGACGTCTCAACGGTTGGGCATAGACAACAGTACCGTACCGCCCAGAGAAGCAATTGGGATGACCAGTCCTCGTTAGTATAGTGGACAGTATCTCCGCCTGTCACGCGGAAGACCGGGGTTCGATTAGTCTTATTCTTTATCACGACCAAACACCTTGCATAAGCTCGGGCTTTACCGTGGAAGGTGCTGTTAAAGTCAACCTGCCATTCAAGACTCGCTTGATTATTTTTAGCTAATTGCATTTGAAAGATTTTACTTTCAAGAAAGCGTTTGCAATAGGTTTGTAAAAGGTCTTTTTTGAATGTTTGGCCTGAGTCTTTTTTTTTTTTGTGGGATTTTCACTGTTCTGACCAGCGTGTTCCGTTCCGAACGCTTGGAAACAGTGAACAATTTTGCGAAGCAATCAGTTCAAAGCTTTGTTTCTCCCATCACTACCCTTTTGTGCTTGGTAAAACTTACATTCACACCGCTGTCTTGGACAAAACAGCCAATTATTTTAGCCACGCTCGATCTGTGGCCCAACCTATTGTGGTACTTTGTTACAAGCTGCCAAACGTCCTCTGTTCTTGAACAAACACATGTAGCTCTGCTGTGAGCAGAGCATCCAAAAATATCAGAACCTTGCAAATGTTCCCCTCCACGGAAATCTTTAGTAAAAGGCGAAAGATTTATGCGTGAATGAAGAGAAACTCGAGCTGTACCCATGAGACGTTGGGACAATGTGGTTCCAAGCACATGCAACCATGCTCAGCAAGGGTAATGTCTGGTGCAGGCTCCTCCCATCCAGCTTATTTTCTTTAAAAAAAAAAACAATAATACAGCTATATCCATTAGAGGAAGGAGCAAATGTAAAAAGAATCTGCCCCATCACCAAATGTCCGCAAACCCTGTCCAAGAGGATGTCACTGAATCCGATAGTATGTCGAAGACCAGTGGTAGTATTCGCATGAGATTTTTATGAACTTCCTGCATGCTAAATGAACAAACCCTTCATCTCCTTGGATTGCGGGTGGATACCTCCATAGGACAGGGTGAGCTCCTTGGCCAAAATAAAAGGCTTAAATAATAATAACTCCATTAATGGAAAGCATATCCAGTATTAAATGACGTCTTAACGGTTGAGCATAGACAACAGTACCGTACCGCCCAGAGAAGCTATTGGGATGACCAGTCCTCGTTAGTATAGTGGACAGTATCTCCGCCTGTCACGCGGAAGACCGGGGTTTGATTAGTCTTCTTCTTTATCACGACCAAACACCTTGCATAAGCTCAGGCTTTACCGTGGAAGGCGCTGTTAAAGTCAACCTGCCGTTCAAGACTCACTTGATTATGTTTAGCTAATTGCATTTGAAAGATTTTACTTTCAAGAAAGCGTTTGCAATAGGTTTGTAAAAGGTGTTTTTTGAATGTTTGGCCTGAGTCTTTTTTTTTTGTTGCATTTTCACTGTTCTGACCAGTGTGTTGCGTTCCGAACGCTTGGAAACAGTGAATAATGTTGCGAAACAATCGGTTCAAAGCTTTGTTTCTCCCATCACTACCCTTTTGTGCTTACATTCACACTGCTGACACAAGACTCGAAGTTGTGAACTGGGAAAGTGTGGATGGTTTGACGACTACCCAGTTCCAGTCTTGGACAAAACAGCCAATTCTTTTAGCCACTCTCAATCTCTGGCCCAACCTATTGTGGTACTTTGTTACAAGCTGCCAAACGTCCTCTGTTCTTGAGCAAACACATGTAGCTCTGCTGTGAGCAAGACAATTCTTGGATACCTCCATAGGACAGGGTGAGCTCTTTGGCCAAAATAAAATGTTTAAATAATAATAACTCCATTAATGGAAAGCATATCCAGTATTAAGTGACGTCTCAACGGTTGAGCATAGACAACAGTAACACACCGCCCAGAGAAGCAACTGTGATGACCAGTCCTCGTTAGTATAGTGGACAGTATCTCCGCCTGTCATGCGGAAGACCGGGGTTCGATTCCCCGACGGGGAGTCTTCTTCTTTATCACGACCAAACACCTTGCATAAGCTCGGGCTTTACCGTGGAAGGTGCTGTTAAAGTCAACCTGCCGTTCAAGACTCGCTTGATTATTTTTAGCTAATTGCATTTGAAAGATTTTACTTTCAAGAAAGCGTTTGCAATAGGTTTGTAAAAGGTGTTTTTTGAATGTTTGGCCTGAGTCTTTTTTTTTGTGGGATTTTCACTGTTCTGACCAGCGTGTTCCGTTCCGAACGCTTGGAAACAGTGAACAATTTTGCGAAGCAATCAGTTCAAAGCTTTGTTTCTCCCATCACTACCCTTTTGTGCTTGGTAAAACTTACATTCACACCGCTGTCTTGGACAAAACAGCCAATTCTTTTAGCCACGCTCGATCTGTGGCCCAGCCTATTGTGGTACTTTGTTACAAGCTGCCAAACGTCCTCTGTTCTTGAACAAACACATGTAGCTCTGCTGTGAGCAGAGCATCCAAAAATATAAGAAACTCGCAAATGTTCCCCTCCACGGAAATCTTTAGTAAAAGGCGAAAGATTTATGCGTGAATGAAGAGAAACTCGAGCTGTACCCATGAGACGTTGGGACAATGTGGTCCCAAGCACATGCAACCATGCTCAGCAAGGGTAATGTCTGGTGCAGGCTCCTCCCATCCAGCTTATTTTCTTTTTTAAAAAAAACAATAATACAGCCATATCCATTAGAGGAAGGAGCAAATGTAAAAAGAATCTGCCCCATCACCAAATGTCCGCAAACCCTGTCCAAGAGGATGTCACTGAATCCGATAGTATGTCGAAGACCAGTGGTAGTATTCGCATGAGATTTTTATGAACTTCCTGGATGCTAAATGAACAAACCCTTCATCTCCTTAGATTGCGGATGGATACCTCCATAGGACAGGGTGAGCTCCTTGGCCAAAATAAAAGGCTTAAATAATAATAACTCCATTAATGGAAAGCATATCCAGTATTAAGTGACGTCTCAACGGTTGAGCATAGACAACAGTACCGTACCGCCCAGAGAAGCAATTGGGATGACCAGTCCTCGTTAGTATAGTGGACAGTATCTCCGCCTGTCACGCGGAAGACCGGGGTTCGATTAGTCTTCTTCTTTATCACGACCAAACACCTTGCATAAGCTCAGGCTTTACAGTGGAAGGCGCTGTTAAAGTCAACCTGCCGTTCAAGACTCACTTGATTATGTTTAGCTAATTGCATTTGAAAGATTTTACTTTCAAGAAAGCGTTTGCAATAGGTTTGTAAAAGGTGTTTTTTGAATGTTTGGCCTGAGTCTTTTTTTTTTGTTGCATTTTCACTGTTCTGACCAGTGTGTTGCGTTCCGAACGCTTGGAAACAGTGAATAATGTTGCGAAACAATCGGTTCAAAGCTTTGTTTCTCCCATCACTACCCTTTTGTGCTTGGTAAAACTTACATTCACACTGCTGACACAAGACTAGAAGTTGTGAACTGGGAAAGTGTGGATGGTTTGACGACTACCCAGTTCCAGTCTTGGACAAAACAGCCAATTCTTTTAGCCACGCTCAATCTCTGGCCCAACCTATTGTGGTACTTTGTTACAAGCTGCCAAACGTCCTCTGTTCTTGAACAAACACATGTAGCTCTGCTGTGAGCAAGACAATTCTTGGATACCTCCATAGGACAGGGTGAGCTCTTTGGCCAAAATAAAAGGTTTAAATAATAATAACTCCATTAATGGAAAGCATATCCAGTATTAAGTGACGTCTCAACGGTTGAGCATAGACAACAGTAACAGACTGCCCAGAGAAGCAACTGTGATGACCAGTCCTCGTTAGTATAGTGGACAGTATCTCCGCCTGTCACGCGGAAGACCGGGGTTCGATTCCCCGACGGGGAGTCTTCTTCTTTATCACGACCAAACACCTTGCATAAGCTCGGGCTTTACCGTGGAAGGTGCTGTTAAAGTCAACCTGCCGTTCAAGACTCGCTTGATTATTTTTAGCTAATTGCATTTGAAAGATTTTACTTTCAAGAAAGCGTTTGCAATAGGTTTGTAAAAGGTGTTTTTTGAATGTTTGGCCTGAGTCTTTTTTTTTTGTGGGATTTTCACTGTTCTGACCAGCGTGTTCCGTTCCGAACGCTTGGAAACAGTGAATAATTTTGCGAAGCAATCAGTTCAAAGCTTTGTTTCTCCCATCACTACCCTTTTGTGCTTGGTAAAACTTACATTCACACCGCTGTCTTGGACAAAACAGCCAATTCTTTTAGCCACGCTCGATCTTTGGCCCAGCCTATTGTGGTACTTTGTTACAAGCTGCCAAACGTCCTCTGTTCTTGAACAAACACATGTAGCTCTGCTGCGAGCAGAGCATCCAAAAATATAAGAAACTCGCAAATGTTCCCCTCCACGGAAATCTTTAGTAAAAGGCGAAAGATTTATGCGTGAATGAAGAGAAACTCTAGCTGTACCCATGAGACGTTGGGACAATGTGGTCCCAAGCACATGCAACCATGCTCAGCAAGGGTAATGTCTGGTGCAGGCTCCTCCCATCCAGCTTATTTTCTTTAAAAAAAAAAACAATAATACAGCCATATCCATTAGAGGAAGGAGCAAATGTAAAAAGAATCTGCCCCATCACCAAATGTCCGCAAACCCTGTCCAAGAGGATGTCACTGAATCCGATAGTATGTCGAAGACCAGTGGTAGTATTCGCATGAGATTTTTATGAACTTCCTGGATGCTAAATGAACAAACCCTTCATCTCCTTGGATTGCGGGTGGATACCTCCATAGGACAGGGTGAGCTCCTTGGCCAAAATAAAAGGCTTAAATAATAATAACTCCATTAATGGAAAGCATATCCAGTATTAAGTGACGTCTCAACGGTTGAGTATAGACAACAGTACCGTACCGCCCAGAGAAGCAATTGGGATGACCAGTCCTCGTTAGTATAGTGGGCAGTATCTCCGCCTGTCACGCGGAAGACCGGGGTTCGATTCCCCGACGGGGGGTCTTCTTCTTTATCACGACCAAACACCTTGCATAAGCTCGGGCTTTACCGTGGAAGGTGCTGTTAAAGTCAACCTGCCATTCAAGACTCGCTTGATTATTTTTAGCTAATTGCATTTGAAAGATTTTACTTTCAAGAAAGCGTTTGCAATAGGTTTGTAAAAGGTGTTTTTTGAATGTTTGGCCTGAGTCTTTTTTTGTGTGGGATTTTCACTGTTCTGACCAGCGTGTTCCGTTCCGAACGCTTGGAAACAGTGAACAATTTTGCGAAGCAATCAGTTCAAAGCTTTGTTTCTCCCATCACTACCCTTTTGTGCTTGGTAAAACTTACATTCACACCGCTGTCTTGGACAAAACAGCCAATTCTTTTAGCCACGCTCGATCTGTGGCCCAGCCTATTGTGGTACTTTGTTACAAGCTGCCAAACGTCCTCTGTTCTTGAACAAACACATGTAGCTCTGCTGTGAGCAGAGCATCCAAAAATATCAGAAACTCGCAAATGTTCCCCTCCACGGAAATCTTTAGTAAAAGGCAAAAGATTTATGCGTGAATGAAGAGAAACTCGAGCTGTACCCATGAGACGTTGGGACAATGTGGTCCCAAGCACATGCAACCATGCTCAGCAAGGGTAATGTCTGGTGCAGGCTCCTCCCATCCAGCTTATTTTCTTTTTTAAAAAAAACAATAATACAGCCATATCCATTAGAGGAAGGAGCAAATGTAAAAAGAATCTGCCCCATCACCAAATGTCCGCAAACCCTGTCCAAGAGGATGTCACTGAATCCGATAGTATGTCGAAGACCAGTGGTAGTATTCGCATGAGATTTTTATGAACTTCCTGGATGCTAAATGAACAAACCCTTCATCTCCTTAGATTGCGGATGGATACCTCCATAGGACAGGGTGAGCTCCTTGGCCAAAATAAAAGGCTTAAATAATAATAACTCCATTAATGGAAAGCATATCCAGTATTAAGTGACGTCTCAACGGTTGAGCATAGACAACAGTACCGTACCGCCCAGAGGAGCAATTGGGATGACCAGTCCTCGTTAGTATAGTGGACAGTATCTCCGCCTGTCACGCGGAAGACCGGGGTTCGATTAGTCTTCTTCTTTATCACGACCAAACACACCTTGCATAAGCTCAGGCTTTACAGTGGAAGGCGCTGTTAAAGTCAACCTGCCGTTCAAGACTCACTTGATTATGTTTAGCTAATTGCATTTGAAAGATTTTACTTTCAAGAAAGCGTTTGCAATAGGTTTGTAAAAGGTGTTTTTTGAATGTTTGGCCTGAGTCTTTTTTTTTTGTTGCATTTTCACTGTTCTGACCAGTGTGTTGCGTTCCGAACGCTTGGAAACAGTGAATAATGTTGCGAAACAATCGGTTCAAAGCTTTGTTTCTCCCATCACTACCCTTTTGTGCTTGGTAAAACTTACATTCACACTGCTGACACAAGACTAGAAGTTGTGAACTGGGAAAGTGTGGATGGTTTGACGACTACCCAGTTCCAGTCTTGTTCAAAACAGCCAATTCTTTTAGCCACGCTCAATCTCTGGCCCAACCTATTGTGGTACTTTGTTACAAGCTGCCAAACGTCCTCTGTTCTTGAACAAACACATGTAGCTCTGCTGTGAGCAAGACAATTCTTGGATACCTCCATAGGACAGGGTGAGCTCTTTGGCCAAAATAAAAGGTTTAAATAATAATAACTCCATTAATGGAAAGCATATCCAGTATTAAGTGACGTCTCAACGGTTGAGCATAGACAACAGTAACAAACCGCCCAGAGAAGCAACTGTGATGACCAGTCCTCGTTAGTATAGTGGACAGTATCTCCGCCTGTCACGTGGAAGACCGGGGTTCGATTCCCCGATGGGGAGTCTTCTTCTTTATCACGACCAAACACCTTGCATAACCTCGGGCTTTACCGTGGAAGGTGCTGTTAAAGTCAACCTGCCGTTCAAGACTCGCTTGATTATTTTTAGCTAATTGCATTTGAAAGATTTTACTTTCAAGAAAGCGTTTGCAATAGGTTTGTGGAAGGTGTTTTTTGAATGTTTGGCCTGAGTCTTTTTTTTGTGTGGGATTTTCACTGTTCTGACCAGCGTGTTCCGTTCCGAACGCTTGGAAACAGTGAACAATTTTGCGAAGCAATCAGTTCAAAGCTTTGTTTCTCCCATCACTACCCTTTTGTGCTTGGTAAAACTTACATTCACACCGCTTGCTTGGACAAAACAGCCAATTCTTTTAGCCACGCTCGATCTGTGACCCAGCCTATTGTGGTACTTTGTTACAAGCTGCCAAACGTCCTCTGTTCTTGAACAAACACATGTAGCTCTGCTGTGAGCAGAGCATCCAAAAATATCAGAAACTCGCAAATGTTCCCCTCCACGGAAATCTTTAGTAAAAGGCGAAAGATTTATGCGTGAATGAAGAGAAACTCGAGCTGTACCCATGAGACGTTGGGACAATGTGGTCCCAAGCACATGCAACCATGCTCAGCAAGGGTAATGTCTGGTGCAGGCTCCTCCCATCCAGCTTATTTTCTTTAAAAAAAATAAATAATACAGCCATATCCATTAGAGGAAGGAGCAAATGTAAAAAGAATCTGCCCCATCACCAAATGTCCGCAAACCCTGTCCAGGTTTTGGACAGGGCAATCAGCAATCAGTTCAAGCAATCAGCTCAAAGCTTTGTTTCTCCCATCACTACCCTTTTGTGCTTGGTAAAACTTACATTCACACCGCTGTCTTGGACAAAACAGCCAATTCTTTTAGCCACGCTCGATCTTTGGCCCAGCCTATTGTGGTACTTTGTTACAAGCTGCCAAACGTCCTCTGTTCTTGAACAAACACATGTAGCTCTGCTGTGAGCAGAGCATCCAAAAATATCAGAAACTCGCAAATGTTCCCCTCCACGGAAATCTTTAGTAAAAGGCGAAAGATTTATGCGTGAATGAAGAGAAACTCGAGCTGTACCCATGAGACGTATGGACAATGTGGTCCCAAGCACATGCAACAATGCAAGGGTAATGTCTGGTGCAGGCTCCTCCCATCCAGCTTATTTTCTTTTTTAAAAAAAACAATAATACAGCCATATCCATTAGAGGAAGGAGCAAATGTAAAAAGAATCTGCCCCATCACCAAATGTCCGCAAACCCTGTCCAAGAGGATGTCACTGAATCCGATAGTATGTCGAAGACCAGTGGTAGTATTCGCATGAGATTTTTATGAACTTCCTGGATGCTAAATGAACAAACCCTTCATCTCCTTAGATTGCGGATGGATACCTCCATAGGACAGGGTGAGCTCCTTGGCCAAAATAAAAGGCTTAAATAATAATAACTCCATTAATGGAAAGCATATCCAGTATTAAGTGACGTCTCAACGGTTGAGCATAGACAACAGTACCGTACCGCCCAGAGAAGCAATTGGGATGACCAGTCCTCGTTAGTATAGTGGACAGTATCTCCGCCGGTCACGCGGAAGACCGGGGTTCGATTAGTCTTCAAGAAAGCGTTTGCAATAGGTTTGTAAAAGGTGTTTTTTGAATGTTTGGCCTGAGTCTTTTTTTTTTTTTTGCATTTTCACTGTTCTGACCAGTGTGTTGCGTTCCGAACGCTTGGAAACAGTGAATAATGTTGCGAAACAATCGGTTCAAAGCTTTGTTTCTCCCATCACTACCCTTTTGTGCTTGTTAAAACTTACATTCACACCGCTGTCTTGGACAAAACAGCCAATTCTTTTAGCCACGCTCGATCTGTGGCCCAGCCTATTGTGGTACTTTGTTACAAGCTGCCAAACGTCCTCTGTTCTTGAACAAACACATGTAGCTCTGCTGTGAGCAGAGCATCCAAAAATATCAGAAACTCACAAATGTTCCCCTCCACGGAAATCTTTAGTAAAAGGCGAAAGATTTATGCGTGAATGAAGAGAAACTCGAGCTGTACCCATGAGACGTTGGGACAATGTGGTCCCAAGCACATGCAACCATGCTCAGCAAGGGTAATGTCTGGTGCAGGCTCCTCCCATCCAGCTTATTTTCTTTAAAAAAAATAAATAATACAGCCATATCCATTAGAGGAAGGAGCAAATGTAAAAAGAATCTGCCCCATCACCAAATGTCCGCAAACCCTGTCCAGGTTTTGGACAGGGCAATCAGCAATCAGTTCAAGCAATCAGTTCAAAGCTTTGTTTCTCCCATCACTACCCTTTTGTGCTTGGTAAAACTTACATTCACACCGCTGTCTTGGACAAAACAGCCAATTCTTTTAGCCACGCTCGATCTTTGGCCCAGCCTATTGTGGTACTTTGTTACAAGCTGCCAAACGTCCTCTGTTCTTGAACAAACACATGTAGCTCTGCTGCGAGCAGAGCATCCAAAAATATAAGAAACTCGCAAATGTTCCCCTCCACGGAAATCTTTAGTAAAAGGCGAAAGATTTATGCGTGAATGAAGAGAAACTCTAGCTGTACCCATGAGACGTTGGGACAATGTGGTCCCAAGCACATGCAACCATGCTCAGCAAGGGTAATGTCTGGTGCAGGCTCCTCCCATCCAGCTTATTTTCTTTAAAAAAAAACAACAATAATACAGCCATATCCATTAGAGGAAGGAGCAAATGTAAAAAGAATCTGCCCCATCACCAAATGTCCGCAAACCCTGTCCAAGAGGATGTCACTGAATCCGATAGTATGTCGAAGACCAGTGGTAGTATTCGCATGAGATTTTTATGAACTTCCTGGATGCTAAATGAACAAACCCTTCATCTCCTTGGATTGCGGGTGGATACCTCCATAGGACAGGGTGAGCTCCTTGGCCAAAATAAAAGGCTTAAATAATAATAACTCCATTAATGGAAAGCATATCCAGTATTAAGTGACGTCTCAACGGTTGAGCATAGACAACAGTACCGTACCGCCCAGAGAAGCAATTGGGATGACCAGTCCTCGTTAGTCTAGTGGGCAGTATCTCCGCCTGTCACGCGGAAGACCGGGGTTCGATTCCCCGACGGGGGGTCTTCTTCTTTATCACGACCAAACACCTTGCATAAGCTCGGGCTTTACCGTGGAAGGTGCTGTTAAAGTCAACCTGCCATTCAAGACTCGCTTGATTATTTTTAGCTAATTGCATTTGAAAGATTTTACTTTCAAGAAAGCGTTTGCAATAGGTTTGTAAAAGGTGTTTTTTGAATGTTTGGCCTGAGTCTTTTTTTTTGTGGGATTTTCACTGTTCTGACCAGCGTGTTCCGTTCCGAACGCTTGGAAACTGAACAATTTTGCGAAGCAATCAGTTCAAAGCTTTGTTTCTCCCATCACTACCCTTTTGTGCTTGGTAAAACTTACATTCACACCGCTGTCTTGGACAAAACAGCCAATTCTTTTAGCCACGCTCGATCTGTGGCCCAGCCTATTGTGGTACTTTGTTACAAGCTGCCAAACGTCCTCTGTTCTTGAACAAACACATGTAGCTCTGCTGTTAGCAGAGCATCCAAAAATATCAGAAACTCGCAAATGTTCCCCTCCACGGAAATCTTTAGTAAAAGGCGAAAGATTTATGCGTGAATGAAGAGAAACTCTAGCTGTACCCATGAGACGTTGGGACAATGTGGTCCCAAGCACATGCAACCATGCTCAGCAAGGGTAATGTCTGGTGCAGGCTCCTCCCATCCAGCTTATTTTCTTTAAAAAAAAACAACAATAATACAGCCATATCCATTAGAGGAAGGAGCAAATGTAAAAAGAATCTGCCCCATCACCAAATGTCCGCAAACCCTGTCCAAGAGGATGTCACTGAATCCGATAGTATGTCGAAGACCAGTGGTAGTATTCGCATGAGATTTTTATGAACTTCCTGGATGCTAAATGAACAAACCCTTCATCTCCTTGGATTGCGGGTGGATACCTCCATAGGACAGGGTGAGCTCCTTGGCCAAAATAAAAGGCTTAAATAATAATAACTCCATTAATGGAAAGCATATCCAGTATTAAGTGACGTCTCAACGGTTGAGCATAGACAACAGTACCGTACCGCCCAGAGAAGCAATTGGGATGACCAGTCCTCGTTAGTCTAGTGGGCAGTATCTCCGCCTGTCACGCGGAAGACCGGGGTTCGATTCCCCGACGGGGGGTCTTCTTCTTTATCACGACCAAACACCTTGCATAAGCTCGGGCTTTACCGTGGAAGGTGCTGTTAAAGTCAACCTGCCATTCAAGACTCGCTTGATTATTTTTAGCTAATTGCATTTGAAAGATTTTACTTTCAAGAAAGCGTTTGCAATAGGTTTGTAAAAGGTGTTTTTTGAATGTTTGGCCTGAGTCTTTTTTTTTGTGGGATTTTCACTGTTCTGACCAGCGTGTTCCGTTCCGAACGCTTGGAAACTGAACAATTTTGCGAAGCAATCAGTTCAAAGCTTTGTTTCTCCCATCACTACCCTTTTGTGCTTGGTAAAACTTACATTCACACCGCTGTCTTGGACAAAACAGCCAATTCTTTTAGCCACGCTCGATCTGTGGCCCAGCCTATTGTGGTACTTTGTTACAAGCTGCCAAACGTCCTCTGTTCTTGAACAAACACATGTAGCTCTGCTGTTAGCAGAGCATCCAAAAATATCAGAAACTCGCAAATGTTCCCCTCCACGGAAATCTTTAGTAAAAGGCGAAAGATTTATGCGTGAATGAAGAGAAACTCGAGCTGTACCCATGAGACGTTGGGACAATGTGGTCCCAAGCACATGCAACCATGCTCAGCAAGGGTAATGTCTGGTGCAGGCTCCTCCCATCCAGCTTATTTTCTTTTTTAAAAAAAACAATAATACAGCCATATCCATTAGAGGAAGGAGCAAATGTAAAAAGAATCTGCCCCATCACCAAATGTCCGCAAACCCTGTCCAAGAGGATGTCACTGAATCCGATAGTATGTCGAAGACCAGTGGTAGTATTCGCATGAGATTTTTATGAACTTCCTGGATGCTAAATGAACAAACCCTTCATCTCCTTAGATTGCGGATGGATACCTCCATAGGACAGGGTGAGCTCCTTGGCCAAAATAAAAGGCTTAAATAATAATAACTCCATTAATGGAAAGCATATCCAGTATTAAGTGACGTCTCAACGGTTGAGCATAGACAACAGTACCGTACCGCCCAGAGGAGCAATTGGGATGACCAGTCCTCGTTAGTATAGTGGACAGTATCTCCGCCTGTCACGCGGAAGACCGGGGTTCGATTAGTCTTCTTCTTTATCACGACCAAACACCTTGCATAAGCTCAGGCTTTACAGTGGAAGGCGCTGTTAAAGTCAACCTGCCGTTCAAGACTCACTTGATTATGTTTAGCTAATTGCATTTGAAAGATTTTACTTTCAAGAAAGCGTTTGCAATAGGTTTGTAAAAGGTGTTTTTTGAATGTTTGGCCTGAGTCTTTTTTTTTTGGTGCATTTTCACTGTTCTGACCAGTGTGTTGCGTTCTGAACGCTTGGAAACAGTGAATAATGTTGCGAAACAATCGGTTCAAAGCTTTGTTTCTCCCATCACTACCCTTTTGTGCTTGGTAAAACTTACATTCACACTGCTGACACAAGACTAGAAGTTGTGAACTGGGAAAGTGTGGATGGTTTGACGACTACCCAGTTCCAGTCTTGGACAAAACAGCCAATTCTTTTAGCCACGCTCAATCTCTGGCCCAACCTATTGTGGTACTTTGTTACAAGCTGCCAAACGTCCTCTGTTCTTGAACAAACACATGTAGCTCTGCTGTGAGCAAGACAATTCTTGGATACCTCCATAGGACAGGGTGAGCTCTTTGGCCAAAATAAAAGGTTTAAATAATAATAACTCCATTAATGGAAAGCATATCCAGTATTAAGTGACGTCTCAACGGTTGAGCATAGACAACAGTAACACACCGCCCAGAGAAGCAACTGTGATGACCAGTCCTCGTTAGTATAGTGGACAGTATCTCCGCCTGTCACGCGGAAGACCGGGCTTCGATTCCCCGACGGGGAGTCTTCTTCTTTATCACGACCAAACACCTTGCATAAGCTCGGGCTTTACCGTGGAAGGTGCTGTTAAAGTCAACCTGCCGTTCAAGACTCGCTTGATTATTTTTAGCTAATTGCATTTGAAAGATTTTACTTTCAAGAAAGCGTTTGCAATAGGTTTGTGGAAGGTGTTTTTTGAATGTTTGGCCTGAGTCTTTTTTTTGTGTGGGATTTTCACTGTTCTGACCAGCGTGTTCCGTTCCGAACGCTTGGAAACAGTGAATAATTTTGAGAAGCAATCAGTTCAAAGCTTTGTTTCTCCCATCACTACCCTTTTGTGCTTGGTAAAACTTACATTCACACCGCTTGCTTGGACAAAACAGCCAATTCTTTTAGCCACGCTCGATCTGTGACCCAGCCTATTGTGGTACTTTGTTGCAAGCTGCCAAACGTCCTCTGTTCTTGAACAAACACATGTAGCTCTGCTGTGAGCAGAGCATCCAAAAATATCAGAAACTCGCAAATGTTCCCCTCCACGGAAATCTTTAGTAAAAGGCGAAAGATTTATGCGTGAATGAAGAGAAACTCGAGCTGTACCCATGAGACGTATGGACAATGTGGTCCCAAGCACATAAAACAATGCAAGGGTAATGTCTGGTGCAGGCTCCTCCCATCCAGCTTATTTTCTTAAAAAAAAAAAACAATAATACAGCCATATCCATTAGAGGAAGGAGCAAATGTAAAAAGAATCTGCCCCATCACCAAATGTCCGCAAACCCTGTCCAAGAGGATGTCACTGAATCCGATAGTATGTCGAAGACCAGTGGTAGTATTCGCATGAGATTTTTATGAACTTCCTGCATGCTAAATGAACAAACCCTTCATCTCCTTGGATTGCGGGTGGATACCTCCATAGGACAGGGTGAGCTCCTTGGCCAAAATAAAAGGCTTAAATAATAATAACTCCATTAATGGAAAGCATATCCAGTATTAAATGACGTCTTAACGGTTGAGCATAGACAACAGTACCGTACCGCCCAGAGAAGCAATTGGGATGACCAGTCCTCGTTAGTATAGTGGACAGTATCTCCGCCGGTCACGCGGAAGACCGGGGTTCGATTAGTCTTCAAGAAAGCGTTTGCAATAGGTTTGTAAAAGGTGTTTTTTGAATGTTTGGCCTGAGTCTTTTTTTTTTTGTTGCATTTTCACTGTTCTGACCAGTGTGTTGCGTTCCGAACGCTTGGAAACAGTGAATAATGTTGCGAAACAATCGGTTCAAAGCTTTGTTTCTCCCATCACTACCCTTTTGTGCTTGGTAAAACTTACATTCACACTGCTGACACAAGACTCGAAGTTGTGAACTGGGAAAGTGTGGATGGTTTGACGACTACCCAGTTCCAGTCTTGGACAAAACAGCCAATTCTTTTAGCCACGCTCAATCTCTGGCCCAACCTATTGTGGTACTTTGTTACAAGCTGCCAAACGTCCTCTGTTCTTGAACAAACACATGTAGCTCTGCTGTGAGCAAGACAATTCTTGGATACCTCCATAGGACAGGGTGAGCTCTTTGGCCAAAATAAAAGGTTTAAATAATAATAACTCCATTAATGGAAAGCATATCCAGTATTAAGTGACGTCTCAACGGTTGAGCATAGACAACAGTAACACACCGCCCAGAGAAGCAACTGTGATGACCAGTCCTCGTTAGTATAGTGGACAGTATCTCCGCCTGTCACGTGGAAGACCGGGGTTCGATTCCCCGACGGGGAGTCTTCTTCTTTATCACGACCAAACACCTTGCATAAGCTCGGGCTTTACCGTGGAAGATGCTGTTAAAGTCAACCTGCCGTTCAAGACTCGCTTGATTATTTTTAGCTAATTGCATTTGAAAGATTTTACTTTCAAGAAAGCGTTTGCAATAGGTTTGTGGAAGGTGTTTTTTGAATGTTTGAGTCTTTTTTTTGTGTGGGATTTTCACTGTTCTGACCAGCGTGTTCCGTTCCGAACGCTTGGAAACAGTGAATAATTTTGCGAAGCAATCAGTTCAAAGCTTTGTTTCTCCCATCACTACCCTTTTGTGCTTGGTAAAACTTACATTCACACCGCTTGCTTGGACAAAACAGCCAATTCTTTTAGCCACGCTCGATCTGTGACCCAGCCTATTGTGGTACTTTGTTACAAGCTGCCAAACGTCCTCTGTTCTTGAACAAACACATGTAGCTCTGCTGTGAGCAGAGCATCCAAATATATCAGAAACTCGCAAATGTTCCCCTCCACGGAAATCTTTAGTAAAAGGCGAAAGATTTATGCGTGAATGAAGAGAAACTCGAGCTGTACCCATGAGACGTATGGACAATGTGGTCCCAAGCACATGCAACAATGCAAGGGTAATGTCTGGTGCAGGCTCCTCCCATCCAGCTTATTTTCTTTTTTAAAAAAAAACAATAATACAGCCATATCCATTAGAGGAAGGAGCAAATGTAAAAAGAATCAGCCCCATCACCAAATGTCCGCAAACCCTGTCCAAGAGGATGTCACTGAATCCTTGGATTGCGGGTGGATACTTTTAGCCACGCACGATCTGTGGCCCAGCCTATTGTGGTACTTTGTTACAAGCTGCCAAACGTCCTCTGTTCTAGAACAAACACATGTAGCTCTGCTGTGAGCAGAGCATCCAAAAATATCAGAAACTCGCAAATGTTCCCCTCCACGGAAATCTTTAGTAAAAGGCGAAAGATTTATGCGTGAATGAAGAGAAACTCGAGCTGTACCCATGAGACGTTGGGACAATGTGGTCCCAAGCACATGCAACCATGCTCAGCAAGGGTAATGTCTGGTGCAGGCTCCTCCCATCCAGCTTATTTTCTTTAAAAAAAAAACAATAATACAGCCATATCCATTAGAGGAAGGAGCAAATGTAAAAAGAATCTGCCCCATCACCAAATGTCCGCAAACCCTGTCCAAGAGGATGTCACTGAATCCGATAGTATGTCGAAGACCAGTGGTAGTATTCGCATGAGATTTTTATGAACTTCCTGGATGCTAAATGAACAAACCCTTCATCTCTTTGGATTGCGGGTGGATACCTCCATAGGACAGGGTGAGCTCCTTGGCCAAAATAAAAGGCTTAAATAATAATAACTCCATTAATGGAAAGCATATCCAGTATTAAGTGACGTCTCAACGGTTGAGCATAGACAACAGTACCGTACCGCCCAGAGAAGCAATTGGGATGACCAGTCCTCGTTAGTATAATGGACAGTATCTCCGCCTGTCACGCGGAAGACCGGGTTTAGATTAGTCTTCTTCTTTATCACGACCAAACACCTTGCATAAGCTCAGGCTTTACCGTGGAAGGCGCTGTTAAAGTCAACCTGCCGTTCAAGACTCACTTGATTATGTTTAGCTAATTGCATTTGAAAGATTTTACTTTCAAGAAAGCGTTTGCAATAGGTTTGTAAAAGGTGTTTTTTGAATGTTTGGCCTGAGTCTTTTTTTTTTGTTGCATTTTCACTGTTCTGACCAGTGTGTTGCGTTCCGAACGCTTGTAAACAGTGAATAATGTTGCGAAACAATCGGTTCAAAGCTTTGTTTCTCCCATCACTACCCTTTTGTGCTTGGTAAAACTTACATTCACACTGCTGACATAAGACTCGAAGTTGTGAACTGGGAAAGTGTGGATGGTTTGACGACTACCCAGTTCCAGTCTTGGACAAAACAGCCAATTCTTTTAGCCACGCTCAATCTCTGGCCCAACCTATTGTGGTACTTTGTTACAAGCTGCCAAACGTCCTCTGTTCTTGAACAAACACATGTAGCTCTGCTGTGAGCAAGACAATTCTTGGATACCTCCATAGGACAGGGTGAGCTCTTTGGCCAAAATAAAATGTTTAAATAATAATAACTCCATTAATGGAAAGCATATCCAGTATTAAGTGACGTCTCTACGGTTGGGCATAGACAACAGTAACACACCACCCAGAGAAGCAACTGTGATGACCAGTCCTCGTTAGTATAGTGGACAGTATCTCCGCCTGTCACGCGGAAGACCGGGGTTCGATTCCCCGACGGGGAGTCTTCTTCTTTATCACGACCAAACACCTTGCATAAGCTCGGGCTTTACCGTGGAAGGTGCTGTTAAAGTCAACCTGCCGTTCAAGACTCGCTTGATTATTTTTAGCTAATTGCATTTGAAAGATTTTACTTTCAAGAAAGCGTTTGCAATAGGTTTGTAAAAGGTGTTTTTTGAATGTTTGGCCTGAGTCTTTTTTCTTTTTTGGGATTTTCACTGTTCTGACCAGCGTGTTCCGTTCCGAACGCTTGGAAACAGTGAATAATTTTGCGAAGCAATCAGTTCAAAGCTTTGTTTCACCCATCACTACCCTTTGGTGCTTGGTAAAACTTACATTCACACCGCTGTCTTGGACAAAACAGCCAATTCTTTTAGCCACGCTCGATCTTTGGCCCAGCCTATTGTGGTACTTTGTTACAAGCTGCCAAACGTCCTCTGTTCTTGAACAAACACATGTAGCTCTGCTGCGAGCAGAGCATCCAAAACTATAAGAAACTCGCAAATGTTCCCGTCCACGGAAATCTTTAGTAAAAGGCGAAAGATTTATGCGTGAATGAAGAAAAACTCGAGCTGTACCCATGAGACGTTGGGACAATGTGGTTCGAAGCACATGCAACCATGCTCAGCAAGGGTAATGTCTGGTGCAGGCTCCTCCCATCCAGCTTATTTTCTTTAAAAAAAAAACAATAATACAGCCATATCCATTAGAGGAAGGAGCAAATGTAAAAAGAATCTGCCCCATCACCAAATGTCTGCAAACCCTGTCCAAGAGGATGTCACTGAATCCGATAGTATGTCGAAGACCAGTGGTAGTATTCGCATGAGATTTTTATGAACTTCCTGGATGCTAAATGAACAAACCCTTCATCTCCTTGGATTGCGGGTGGATATCTCCATAGGACAGGGTGAGCTCCTTGGCCAAAATAAAAGGCTTAAATAATTATAACTCCATTAATGGAAAGCATATCCAGTATTAAGTTACGTCTCAACGGTTGAGCATAGACAACAGTAACGTACCACCCAGAGAAGGCACTGTGATGATCAGTCCTCGTTAGTATAGTGGACAGTATCTCCGCCTGTCACCCGGTAGAGCGGGGTTCAATTCCCCGACGGGGAGTCTTCTCCTTTATCATGACCAAACACCTTGCATAAGCTCAGGCTTTACCGTGGAAGGCGCTGTTAAAGTCAACCTGCCGTTCAAGACTCATTTGATTATGTTTAGCTAATTGCATTTGAAAGATTTTACTTTCAAGAAAGCGTTTGCAATAGGTTTGTAAAAGGTGTTTTTTGAATGTTTGGCCTGAGTCTTTTTTTTTTGTGGCATTTTCACTGTTCTGACCAGCGTGTTCCGTTCCGAACGCTTGGAAACAGTGAATAATTTTGCGAAGCAATCAGTTCAAAGCTTTGTTTCTCCCATCACTACCCTTTTGTGCTTGTTAAAACTTACATTAACACCGCTGTCTTGGATATAACAGCCAATTATTTTAGCCACGCTCAATCTTTGGCCCAGCCTATTGTGGTACTTTGTTACAAGCTGCCAAACGTCCTCTGTTCTTGAACAAACACATGTAGCTCTGCTGTGAGCAGAGCATCCAAAAATATCAGAAACTCTCAAATGTTCCCCTCCACGGAAATCTTTAGTAAAAGGCGAAAGATTTATGCGTGAATGAAGAGAAACTCGAGCTGTACCCATGAGACGTTGGGACAATGTGGTCCCAAGCACATGCAACCATGCTCAGCAAGGGTAATGTCTGGTGCAGGCTCCTCCCATCCAGCTTATTTTCTTTAAAAAAAAAAACAATAATACAGCCATATCGATTAGAGGAAGGAGCAAATGTAAAAAGAATCTGCCCCATCACCAAATGTCCGCAAACCCTGTCCAAGAGGATGTCACTGAATCCGATAGTATGTCGAAGACCAGTGGTAGTATTCGCATGAGATTTTTATGAACTTCCTGCATGCTAAATGAACAAACCCTTCATCTCCTTGGATTGCGGGTGGATACCTCCATAGGACAGGGTGAGCTCCTTGGCCAAAATAAAAGGCTTAAATAATAATAACTCCATTAATGGAAAGCATATCCAGTATTAAATGACGTCTTAACGGTTGAGCATAGACAACAGTACCGTACCGCCCAGAGAAGCAATTGGGATGACCAGTCCTCGTTAGTATAGTGGACAGTATCTCCGCCTGTCACGCGGAAGACCGGGGTTCGATTAGTCTTCTTCTTTATCACGACCAAACACCTTGCATAAGCTCAGGCTTTACCGTGGAAGGCGCTGTTAAAGTCAACCTGCCGTTCAAGACTCACTTGATTATGTTTAGCTAATTGCATTTGAAAGATTTTACTTTCAAGAAAGCGTTTGCAATAGGTTTGTAAAAGGTGTTTTTTGAATGTTTGGCCTGAGTCTTTTTTTTTTGTTGCATTTTCACTGTTCTGACCAGTGTGTTGCGTTCCGAACGCTTGGAAACAGTGAATAATGTTGCGAAACAATCGGTTCAAAGCTTTGTTTCTCCCATCACTACCCTTTTGTGCTTGGTAAAACTTACATTCACACTGCTGACACAAGACTCGAAGTTGTGAACTGGGAAAGTGTGGATGGTTTGACGACTACCCAGTTCCAGTCTTGGACAAAACAGCCAATTCTTTTAGCCACTCTCAATCTCTGGCCCAACCTATTGTGGTACTTTGTTACAAGCTGCCAAACGTCCTCTGTTCTTGAACAAACACATGTAGCTCTGCTGTGAGCAAGACAATTCTTGGATACCTCCATAGGACAGGGTGAGCTCTTTGGCCAAAATAAAATGTTTAAATAATAATAACTCCATTAATGGAAAGCATATCCAGTATTAAGTGACGTCTCAACGGTTGAGCATAGACAACAGTAACACACCGCCCAGAGAAGCAACTGTGATGACCAGTCCTCGTTAGTATAGTGGACAGTATCTCCGCCTGTCACGCGGAAGACCGGGGTTCGATTCCCCGACGGGGAGTCTTCTTCTTTATCACGACCAAACACCTTGCATAAGCTCGGGCTTTACCGTGGAAGGTGCTGTTAAAGTCAACCTGCCGTTCAAGACTCGCTTGATTATTTTTAGCTAATTGCATTTGAAAGATTTTACTTTCAAGAAAGCGTTTGCAATAGGTTTGTAAAAGGTGTTTTTTGAATGTTTGGCCTGAGTCTTTTTTTTTTTGTGGGATTTTCACTGTTCTGACCAGCGTGTTCCGTTCCGAACGCTTGGAAACAGTGAATAATTTTGCGAAGCAATCAGTTCAAAGCTTTGTTTCTCCCATCACTACCCTTTTGTGCTTGGTAAAACTTACATTCACACCGCTGTCTTGGACAAAACAGCCAATTCTTTTAGCCACGCTCGATCTTTGGCCCAGCCTATTGTGGTACTTTGTTACAAGCTGCCAAACGTCCTCTGTTCTTGAACAAACACATGTAGCTCTGCTGTGAGCAGAGCATCCCCTTTAATGTTCCCCTCCACGGAAATCTTTAGTAAAAGGCGAAAGATTTATGCGTGAATGAAGAGAAACTCGAGCTGTACCCATGAGACGTATGGACAATGTGGTCCCATGCACATGCAACAATGCAAGGGTAATGTCTGGTGCAGGCTCCTCCCATCCAGCTTATTTTCTTTTTTTTAAAAAACAATAATACAGCCATATCCATTAGAGGAAGGAGCAAATGTAAAAAGAATCTGCCCCATCACCAAATGTCCGCAAACCCTGTCCAAGAGGATGTCACTGAATCCGATAGTATGTCGAAGACCAGTGGTAGTATTCGCATGAGATTTTTATGAACTTCCTGGATGCTAAATGAACAAACCCTTCATCTCCTTGGATTGCGGGTGGATACTTTTAGCCACGCACGATCTGTGGCCCAGCCTATTGTGGTACTTTGTTACAAGCTGCCAAACGTCCTCTGTTCTTGAACAAACACATGTAGCTCTGCTGTGAGCAGAGCATCCAAAAATATCAGAAACTCGCAAATGTTCCCCTCCACGGAAATCTTTAGTAAAAGGCGAAAGATTTATGCGTGAATGAAGAGAAACTCGAGCTGTACCCATGAGACGTTGGGACAATGTGGTCCCAAGCACATGCAACCATGGTCAGCAAGGGTAATGTCTGGTGCAGGCTCCTCCCATCCAGCTTATTTTCTTTTAAAAAAAAAAAACAATAATACACCCATATCCATTAGAGGAAGGAGCAAATGTAAAAAGAATCTGCCCCATCACCAAATGTCCGCAAACCCTGTCCAAGAGGATGTCACTGAATCCGATAGTATGTCGAAGACCAGTGGTAGTATTCGCATGAGATTTTTATGAACTTCCTGGATGCTAAATGAACAAAGCCTTCATCTCCTTGGATTGCGGGTGGATACTTTTAGCCACGCACGATCTGTGGCCCAGCCTATTGTGGTACTTTGTTACAAGCTGCCAAACGTCCTCTGTTCTTGAACAAACACATGTAGCTCTGCTGTGAGCAGAGCATCCAAAAATATCAGAAACTCGCAAATGTTCCCCTCCACGGAAATCTTTAGTAAAAGGCGAAAGATTTATGCGTGAATGAAGAGAAACTCGAGCTGTACCCATGAGACGTTGGGACAATGTGGTCCCAAGCACATGCAACCATGCTCAGCAAGGGTAATGTCTGGTGCAGGCTCCTCCCATCCAGCTTATTTTCTTTAAAAAAAAAACAATAATACAGCCATATCCATTAGATGAAGGAGCAAATGTAAAAAGAATCTGCCCCATCACCAAATGTCCGCAAACCCTGTCCAAGAGGATGTCACTGAATCCGATAGTATGTCGAAGACCAGTGGTAGTATTCGCATGAGATTTTTATGAACTTCCTGGATGCTAAATGAACAAACCCTTCATCTCCTTGGATTGCGGGTGGATACCTCCATAGGACAGGGTGAGCTCCTTGGCCAAAATAAAAGGCTTAAATAATAATAACTCCATTAATGGAAAGCATATCCAGTATTAAGTGACGTCTCAACGGTTGAGCATAGACAACAGTACCGTACCGCCCAGAGAAGCAATTGGGATGACCAGTCCTCGTTAGTATAATGGACAGTATCTCCGCCTGTCACGCGGAAGACCGGGGTTCGATTAGTCTTCTTCTTTATCACGACCAAACACCTTGCATAAGCTCAGGCTTTACCGTGGAAGGCGCTGTTAAAGTCAACCTGCCGTTCAAGACTCACTTGATTATGTTTAGCTAATTGCATTTGAAAGATTTTACTTTCAAGAAAGCGTTTGCAATAGGTTTGTAAAAGGTGTTTTTTGAATGTTTGGCCTGATTTTTTTTTTTTTGTTGCATTTTCACTGTTCTGACCAGTGTGTTGCGTTCCGAACGCTTGGAAACAGTGAATAATGTTGCGAAACAATCGGTTCAAAGCTTTGTTTCTCCCATCACTACCCTTTTGTGCTTGGTAAAACTTACATTCACACTGCTGACACAAGACTCGAAGTTGTGAACTGGGAAAGTGTGGATGGTTTGACGACTACCCAGTTCCAGTCTTGGACAAAACAGCCAATTCTTTTAGCCACGCTCAATCTCTGGCCCAACCTATTGTGGTACTTTGTTACAAGCTGCCAAACGTCCTCTGTTCTTGAACAAACACATGTAGCTCTGCTGTGAGCAAGACAATTCTTGGATACCTCCATAGGACAGGGTGAGCTCTTTGGCCAAAATAAAAGGTTTAAATAATAATAACTCCATTAATGGAAAGCATATCCAGTATTAAGTGACGTCTCAACGGTTGAGCATAGACAACAGTAACACACCGCCCAGAGAAGCAACTGTGATGACCAGTCCTCGTTAGTAAAGTGGACAGTATCTCCGCCTGTCACGCGGAAGAACGGGGTTCGATTCCCCGACGGGGAGTCTTCTTCTTTATCACGACCAAACACCTTGCATAAGCTCGGGCTTTACCGTGGAAGGTGCTGTTAAAGTCAACCTGCCGTTCAAGACTCGCTTGATTATTTTTAGCTAATTGCATTTGAAAGATTTTACTTTCAAGAAAGCGTTTGCAATAGGTTTGTAAAAGGTGTTTTTTGAATGTTTGGCCTGAGTCTTTTTTCTTTTGTGGGATTTTCACTGTTCTGACCAGCGTGTTCCGTTCCGAACGCTTGGAAACAGTGAATAATTTTGCGAAGCAATCAGTTCAAAGCCTTGTTTCTCCCATCACTACCCTTTGGTGCTTGGTAAAACTTACATTCACACCGCTGTCTTGGACAAAACAGCCAATTCTTTTAGCCACGCTCGATCTTTGGCCCAGCCTATTGTGGTACTTTGTTACAAGCTGCCAAACGTCCTCTGTTCTTGAACAAACACATGTAGCTCTGCTGCGAGCAGAGCATCCAAAAATATAAGAAACTCGCAAATGTTCCCCTCCACGGAAATCTTTAGTAAAAGGCGAAAGATTTATGCGTGAATGAAGAGAAACTCGAGCTGTACCCATGAGACGTTGGGACAATGTGGTTTCAAGCACATGCAACCATGCTCAGCAAGGGTAATGTCTGGTGCAGGCTCCTCCCATCCAGCTTATTTTCTTTAAAAAAAAAAAACAATAATACAGCCATATCCATTAGAGGAAGGAGCAAATGTAAAAAGAATCTGCCCCATCACCAAATGTCCGCAAACCCTGTCCAAGAGGATGTCACTGAATCCGATAGTATGTCGAAGACGAGTGGTAGTATTCGCATGAGATTTTTATGAACTTCCTGGATGCTAAATGAACAAACCCTTCATCTCCTTGGATTGCGGGTGGATACTTTTAGCCACGCACGATCTGTGGCCCAGCCTATTGTGGTACTTTGTTACAAGCTGCCAAACGTCCTCTGTTCTTGAACAAACACATGTAGCTCTGCTGTGAGCAGAGCATCCAAAAATATCAGAAACGCGCAAATGTTCCCCTCCACGGAAATCTTTAGTAAAAGGCGAAAGATTTATGCGTGAATGAAGAGAAACTCGAGCTGTACCCATGAGACGTTGGGACAATGTGGTCCCAAGCACATGCAACCATGCTCAGCAAGGGTAATGTCTGGTGCAGGCTCCTCCCATCCAGCTTATTTTCTTTAAAAAAAAAACAATAATACAGCCATATCCATTAGAGGAAGGAGCAAATGTAAAAAGAATCTGCCCCATCACCAAATGTCCGCAAACCCTGTCCAAGAGGATGTCACTGAATCCGATAGTATGTCGAAGACCAGTGGTAGTATTCGCATGAGATTTTTATGAACTTCCTGGATGCTAAATGAACAAACCCTTCATCTCCTTGGATTGCGGGTGGATACCTCCATAGGACAGGGTGAGCTCCTTGGCCAAAATAAAAGGCTTAAATAATAATAACTCCATTAATGGAAAGCATATCCAGTATTAAGTGACGTCTCAACGGTTGAGCATAGACAACAGTACCGTACCGCCCAGAGAAGCAATTGGGATGACCAGTCCTCGTTAGTATAATGGACAGTATCTCCGCCTGTCACGCGGAAGACCGGGGTTCGATTAGTCTTCTTCTTTATCACGACCAAACACCTTGCATAAGCTCAGGCTTTACCGTGGAAGGCGCTGTTAAAGTCAACCTGCCGTTCAAGACTCACTTGATTATGTTTAGCTAATTGCATTTGAAAGATTTTACTTTCAAGAAAGTGTTTGCAATAGGTTTGTAAAAGGTGTTTTTTGAATGTTTGGCCTGATTTTTTTTTTTTTTGTTGCATTTTCACTGTTCTGACCAGTGTGTTGCGTTCCGAACGCTTGGAAACAGTGAATAATGTTGCGAAACAATCGGTTCAAAGCTTTGTTTCTCCCATCACTACCCTTTTGTGCTTGGTAAAACTTACATTCACACTGCTGACACAAGACTCGAAGTTGTGAACTGGGAAAGTGTGGATGGTTTGACGACTACCCAGTTCCAGTCTTGGACAAAACAGCCAATTCTTTTAGCCACGCTCAATCTCTGGCCCAACCTATTGTGGTACTTTGTTACAAGCTGCCAAACGTCCTCTGTTCTTGAACAAACACATGTAGCTCTGCTGTGAGCAAGACAATTCTTGGATACCTCCATAGGACAGGGTGAGCTCTTTGGCCAAAATAAAAGGTTTAAATAATAATAACTCCATTAATGGAAAGCATATCCAGTATTAAGTGACGTCTCAACGGTTGAGCATAGACAACAGTAACAGACCGCCCAGAGAAGCAACTGTGATGACCAGTCCTCGTTAGTAAAGTGGACAGTATCTCCGCCTGTCACGCGGAAGACCGGGGTTCGATTCTCCGACGGGGAGTCTTCTTCTTTATCACGACCAAACACCTTGCATAAGCTCGGGCTTTACCGTGGAAGGTGCTGTTAAAGTCAACCTGCCGTTCAAGACTCGCTTGATTATTTTTAGCTAATTGCATTTGAAAGATTTTACTTTCAAGAAAGTGTTTGCAATAGGTTTGTAAAAGGTGTTTTTTGAATGTTTGGCCTGAGTCTTTTTTCTTTTGTGGGATTTTCACTGTTCTGACCAGCGTGTTCCGTTCCGAACGCTTGGAAACAGTGAATAATTTTGCGAAGCAATCAGTTCAAAGCCTTGTTTCTCCCATCACTACCCTTTGGTGCTTGGTAAAACTTACATTCACACCGCTGTCTTGGACAAAACAGCCAATTCTTTTAGCCACGCTCGATCTTTGGCCCAGCCTATTGTGGTACTTTGTTACAAGCTGCCAAACGTCCTCTGTTCTTGAACAAACACATGTAGCTCTGCTGCGAGCAGAGCATCCAAAAATATAAGAAACTCGCAAATGTTCCCCTCCACGGAAATCTTTAGTAAAAGGCGAAAGATTTATGCGTGAATGAAGAGAAACTCGAGCTGTACCCATGAGACGTTGGGACAATGTGGTTTCAAGCACATGCAACCATGCTCAGCAAGGGTAATGTCTGGTGCAGGCTCCTCCCATCCAGCTTATTTTCTTTAAAAAAAAAAAACAATAATACAGCCATATCCATTAGAGGAAGGAGCAAATGTAAAAAGAATCTGCCCCATCACCAAATGTCCGCAAACCCTGTCCAAGAGGATGTCACTGAATCCGATAGTATGTCGAAGACCAGTGGTATTATTCGCATGAGATTTTTATGAACTTCCTGGATGCTAAATGAACAAACCCTTCATCTCCTTGGATTGCGGGTGGATACTTTTAGCCACGCACGATCTGTGGCCCAGCCTATTGTGGTACTTTGTTACAAGCTGCCAAACGTCCTCTGTTCTTGAACAAACACATGTAGCTCTGCTGTGAGCAGAGCATCCAAAAATATCAGAAACGCGCAAATGTTCCCCTCCACGGAAATCTTTAGTAAAAGGCGAAAGATTTATGCGTGAATGAAGAGAAACTCGAGCTGTACCCATGAGACGTTGGGACAATGTGGTCACAAGCACATGCAACCATGCTCAGCAAGGGTAATGTCTGGTGCAGGCTCCTCCCATCCAGCTTATTTTCTTTAAAAAAAAAACAATAATACAGCCATATCCATTAGAGGAAGGAGCAAATGTAAAAAGAATCTGCCCCATCACCAAATGTCCGCAAACCCTGTCCAAGAGGATGTCACTGAATCCGATAGTATGTCGAAGACCAGTGGTAGTATTCGCATGAGATTTTTATGAACTTCCTGGATGCTAAATGAACAAACCCTTCATCTCCTTGGATTGCGGGTGGATACCTCCATAGGACAGGGTGAGCTCCTTGGCCAAAATAAAAGGCTTAAATAATAATAACTCCATTAATGGAAAGCATATCCAGTATTAAGTGACGTCTCAACGGTTGAGCATAGACAACAGTACCGTACCGCCCAGAGAAGCAATTGGGATGACCAGTCCTCGTCAGTATAATGGACAGTATCTCCGCCTGTCACGCGGAAGACCGGGGTTCGATTAGTCTTCTTCTTTATCACGACCAAACACCTTGCATAAGCTCAGGCTTTACCGTGGAAGGCGCTGTTAAAGTCAACCTGCCGTTCAAGACTCACTTGATTATGTTTAGCTAATTGCATTTGAAAGATTTTACTTTCAAGAAAGCGTTTGCAATAGGTTTGTAAAAGGTGTTTTTTGAATGTTTGGCCTGAGTCTTTTTTTTTTTTGTTGCATTTTCACTGTTCTGACCAGTGTGTTGCGTTCCGAACGCTTGGAAACAGTGAATAATGTTGCGAAACAATCGGTTCAAAGCTTTGTTTCTCCCATCACTACCCTTTTGTGCTTGGTAAAACTTACATTCACACTGCTGACACAAGACTCGAAGTTGTGAACTGGGAAAGTGTGGATGGTTTGACGACTACCCAGTTCCAGTCTTGGACAAAACAGCCAATTCTTTTAGCCACGCTCGATCTGTGGCCCAGCCTATTGTGGTACTTTGTTACAAGCAGCCAAACTTCCTCTGTTCTTGAACAAACACATGTAGCTCTGCTGTGAGCAGAGCATCCAAAAATATCAGAACCTTGCAAATGTTCCCCTCCACGGAAATCTTTAGTAAAAGGCGAAAGATTTATGCGTGAATGAAGAGAAACTCGAGCTGTACCCACGAGACATTGGGACAATGTGGTTCCAAGCACATGCAACCATGCTCAGCAAGGGTAATGTCTGGTGCAGGCTCCTCCCATCCAGCTTATTTTCTTTTTTTTAAAAAACAATAATACAGCCATATCCATTAGAGGAAGGAGCAAATGTAAAAAGAATCTGCCCCATCACTAAATGTCCGCAAACCCTGTCCAAGAGGATGTCACTGAATCCGATAGTATGTCGAAGACCAGTGGTAGTATTCGCATGAGATTTTTATGAACTTCCTGGATGCTAAATGAACAAACCCTTCATCTCCTTAGATTGCGGATGGATACCTCCATAGGGCAGGGTGAGCTCCTTGGCCAAAATAAAAGGCTTAAATAATAATAACTCCATTAATGGAAAGCATATCCAGTATTAAGTGACGTCTCAACGGTTGAGCATAGACAACAGTACCGTACCGCCCAGAGAAGCAATTGGGATGACCAGTCCTCGTTAGTATAGTGGACAGTATCTCCGCCTGTCACGCGGAAGACCGGGGTTCGATTAGTCTTCTTCTTTATCACGACCAAACACCTTGCATAAGCTCAGGCTTTACCGTGGAAGGCGCTGTTAAAGTCAACCTGCCGTTCAAGACTCACTTGATTATGTTTAGCTAATTGCATTTGAAAGATTTTACTTTCAAGAAAGCGTTTGCAATAGGTTTGTAAAAGTGTTTTTTGAATGTTTGGCCTGAGTCTTTTTTTTTTGTTGCATTTTCACTGTTCTGACCAGTGTGTTGCGTTCCGAACGCTTGGAAACAGTGAATAATGTTGCGAAACAATCAGTTCAAAGCTTTGTTTCTCCCATCACTACCCTTTTGTGCTTGGTAAAACTTACATTCACACTGCTGACACAAGACTCGAAGTTGTGAACTGGGAAAGTGTGGATGGTTTGACGACTACCCAGTTCCAGTCTTGGACAAAATAGCCAATTCTTTTAGCCACGCTCAATCTCTGGCCCAACCTATTGTGGTACTTTGTTACAAGCTGCCAAACGTCCTCTGTTCTTGAACAAACACATGTAGCTCTGCTGTGAGCAAGACAATTCTTGGATACCTCCATAGGACAGGGTGAGCTCTTTGGCCAAAATAAAAGGTTTAAATAATAATAACTCCATAACTCCATTAATGGAAAGCATATCCAGTATTAAGTGACGTCTCAACGGTTGAGCATAGACAACAGTAACACACCGCCCAGAGAAGCAACTGTGATGACCAGTCCTCGTTAGTATAGTGGACAGTATCTCCGCCTGTCACGCGGAAGACCGGGGTTCGATTCCCTGACGGGGAGTCTTCTTCTTTATCACGACCAAACACCTTGCATAAGCTCGGGCTTTACCGTGGAAGGTGCTGTTAAAGTCAACCTGCCATTCAAGACTCGCTTGATTATTTTTAGCTAATTGCATTTGAAAGATTTTACTTTCAAGAAAGCGTTTGCAATAGGTTTGTAAAAGGTGTTTTTTGAATGTTTGGCCTGAGTCTTTTTTTTTTTGTTGCATTTTCACTGTTCTGACCAGTGTGTTGCGTTCCGAACGCTTGGAAACAGTGAATAATGTTGCGAAACAATCGGTTCAAAGCTTTGTTTCTCCCATCACTACCCTTTTGTGCTTGGTAAAACTTACATTCACACTGCTGACACAAGACTCGAAGTTGTGAACTGGGAAAGTGTGGATGGTTTGACGACTACCCAGTTCCAGTCTTGGACAAAACAGCCAATTCTTTTAGCCACGCTCAATCTCTGGCCCAACCTATTGTGGTACTTTGTTACAAGCTGCCAAACGTCCTCTGTTCTTGAACAAACACATGTAGCTCTGCTGTGAGCAAGACAATTCTTGGATACCTCCATAGGACAGGGTGAGCTCTTTGGCCAAAATAAAATGTTTAAATAATAATAACTCCATTAATGGAAAGCATATCCAGTATTAAGTGACGTCTCAACGGTTGAGCATAGACAACAGTAACACACCGCCCAGAGAAGCAACGGTGATGACCAGTCCTCGTTAGTATAGTGGACAGTATCTCCGCCTGTCACGCGGAAGACCGGGGTTCGATTCCCCGACGGGGAGTCTTCTTCTTTATCACGACCAAACACCTTGCATAAGCTCGGGCTTTACCGTGGAAGGTGCTGTTAAAGTCAACCTGCCGTTCAAGACTCGCTTGATTATTTTTAGCTAATTGCATTTGAAAGATTTTACTTTCAAGAAAGCGTTTGCAATAGGTTTGTGGAAGAGTCTTTTTTTTGTGTGGGATTTTCACTGTTCTGACCAGCGTGTTCCGTTCCGAACGCTTGGAAACAGTGAATAATTTTGCGAAGCAATCAGTTCAAAGCTTTGTTTCTCCCATCACTACCCTTTTGTGCTTGGTAAAACTTACATTCACACCGCTTGCTTGGACAAAACAGCCAATTCTTTTAGCCACGCTCGATCTGTGACCCAGCCTATTGTGGTACTTTGTTACAAGCTGCCAAACGTCCTCTGTTCTTGAACAAACACATGTAGCTCTGCTGTGAGCAGAGCATCCAAAAATATCAGAAACTCGCAAATGTTCCCCTCCACGGAAATCTTTAGTAAAAGGCGAAAGATTTATGCGTGAATGAAGAGAAACTCGAGCTGTACCCATGAGACGTATGGACAATGTGGTCCCAAGCACATGCTACAATGCAAGGGTAATGTCTGGTGCAGGCTCCTCCCATCCAGCTTATTTTCTTTTTTTTTTAAAACAATAATACAGCCATATCCATTAGAGGAAGGAGCAAATGTAAAAAGAATCTGCCCCATCACCAAATGTCCGCAAACCCTGTCCAAGAGGATGTCACTGAATCCGATAGTATGTCGAAGACCAGTGGTAGTATTCGCATGAGATTTTTATGAACTTCCTGGATGCTAAATGAACAAACCCTTCATCTCCTTGGATTGCGGGTGGATACTTTTAGCCACGCACGATCTGTGGCCCAGCCTATTGTGGTACTTTGTTACAAGCTGCCAAACGTCCTCTGTTCTTGAACAAACACATGTAGCTCTGCTGCGAGCAGAGCATCCAAAAATATCAGAAACTCGCAAATGTTCCCCTCCACGGAAATCTTTAGTAAAAGGCGAAAGATTTATGCGTGAATGAAGAGAAACTCGAGCTGTACCCATGAGACGTTGGGACAATGTGGTCCCAAGCACATGCAACCATGCTCAGCAAGGGTAATGTCTGGTGCAGGCTCCTCCCATCCAGCTTATTTTCTTTAAAAAAAAAACAATAATACAGCCATATCCATTAGAGGAAGGAGCAAATGTTAAAAGAATCTGCCCCATCACCAAATGTCCGCAAACCCTGTCCAAGAGGATGTCACTGAATCCGATAGTATGTCGAAGACCAGTGGTAGTATTCGCATGAGATTTTTATGAACTTCCTGGATGCTAAATGAACAAACCCTTCATCTCCTTGGATTGCGGGTGGATACCTCCATAGGACAGGGTGAGCTCCTTGGCCAAAATAAAAGGCTTAAATAATAATAACTCCATTAATGGAAAGCATATCCAGTATTAAGTGACGTCTCAACGGTTGAGCATAGACAACAGTACCGTACCGCCCAGAGAAGCAATTGGGATGACCAGTCCTCGTTAGTATAATGGACAGTATCTCCGCCTGTCACGTGGAAGACCGGGGTTCGATTAGTCTTCTTCTTTATCACGACCAAATACCTTGCATAAGCTCAGGCTTTACCGTGGAAGGCGCTGTTAAAGTCAACCTGCCGTTCAAGACTCACTTGATTATGTTTAGCTAATTGCATTTGAAAGATTTTACTTTCAAGAAAGCGTTTGCAATAGGTTTGTAAAAGGTGTTTTTTGAATGTTTGGCCTGAGTCTTTTTTTTTTTGTTGCATTTTCACTGTTCTGACCAGTGTGTTGCGTTCCGAACGCTTGGAAACAGTGAATAATGTTGCGAAACAATCGGTTCAAAGCTTTGTTTCTCCCATCACTACCCTTTTGTGCTTGGTAAAACTTACATTCACACTGCTGACACAAGACTCGAAGTTGTGAACTGGGAAAGTGTGGATGGTTTGACGACTACCCAGTTCCAGTCTTGGACAAAACAGCCAATTCTTTTAGCCACGCTCAATCTCTGGCCCAACCTATTGTGGTACTTTGTTACAAGCTGCCAAACGTCCTCTGTTCTTGAACAAACACATGTAGCTCTGCTGTGAGCAAGACAATTCTTGGATACCTCCATAGGACAGGGTGAGCTCTTTGGCCAAAATAAAATGTTTAAATAATAATAACTCCATTAATGGAAAGCATATCCAGTATTAAGTGACGTCTCAACGGTTGAGCATAGACAACAGTAACACACCGCCCAGAGAAGCAACTGTGATGACCAGTCCTCGTTAGTATTGTGGACAGTATCTCCGCCTGTCACGCGGAAGACCGGGGTTCGATTCCCCGACGGGGAGTCTTCTTCTTTATCACGACCAAACACCTTGCATAAGCTCGGGCTTTACCGTGGAAGGTGCTGTTAAAGTCAACCTGCCGTTCAAGACTCGCTTGATTATTTTTAGCTAATTGCATTTGAAAGATTTTACTTTCAAGAAAGCGTTTGCAATAGGTTTGTAAAAGGTGTTTTTTGAATGTTTGGCCTGAGTCTTTTTTCTTTTGTGGGATTTTCACTGTTCTGACCAGCGTGTTCCGTTCCGAACGCTTGGAAACAGTGAATAATTTTGCGAAGCAATCAGTTCAAAGCTTTGTTTCTCCCATCACTACCCTTTGGTGCTTGGTAAAACTTACATTCACACCGCTGTCTTGGACAAAACAGCCAATTCTTTTAGCCACGCTCGATCTTTGGCCCACCCTATTGTGGTACTTTGTTACAAGCTGCCAAACGTCCTCTGTTCTTGAACAAACACATGTAGCTCTGCTGCGAGCAGAGCATCCAAAAATATAAGAAACTCGCAAATGTTCCCCTCCACGGAAATCTTTAGTAAAAGGCGAAAGATTTATGCGTGAATGAAGAGAAACTCGAGCTGTACCCATGAGACGTTGGGACAATGTGGTTCGAAGCACATGCAACCATGCTCAGCAAGGGTAATGTCTGGTGCAGGCTCCTCCCATCCAGCTTATTTTCTTTTAAAAAAAAAAACAATAATACAGCCATATCCATTAGAGGAAGGAGCAAATGTAAAAAGAATCTGCCCCATCACCAAATGTCCGCAAACCCTGTCCAAGAGGATGTCACTGAATCCGATAGTATGTCGAAGACCAGTGGTAGTATTCGCATGAGATTTTTATGAACTTCCTGGATGCTAAATGAACAAACCCTTCATCTCTTTGGATTGCGGGTGGATACCTCCATAGGACAGAGTGAGCTCCTTGGCCAAAATAAAAGGCTTAAATAATAATAACTCCATTAATGGAAAGCATATCCAGTATTAATTGACGTCTCAACGGTTGAGCATAGACAACAGTACCGTACCGCCCAGAGAAGCAATTGGGATGACCAGTCCTCGTTAGTATAGTGGACAGTATCTCCGCCTGTCACGCGGAAGACCGGGGTTCGATTAGTCTTCTTCTTTATCACGGCCAAACACCTTGCATAAGCTCAGGCTTTACCGTGGAAGGCGCTGTTAAAGTCAACCTGCCGTTCAAGACTCACTTGATTATGTTTAGCTAATTGGATTTTTAAAGATTTTACTTTCAAGAAAGCGTTTGCAATAGGTTTGTAAAAGGTGTTTTTTGAATGTTTGGCCTGAGTCTTTTTTTTTTGTTACATTTTCACTGTTCTGACCAGTGTGTTGCGTTCCGAACGCTTGGAAACAGTGAATAATGTTGCGAAACAATCGGTTCAAAGCTTTGTTTCTCCCATCACTACCCTTTTGTGCTTGGTAAAACTTACATTCACACTGCTGACACAAGACTCGAAGTTGTGAACTGGGAAAGTGTGGATGGTTTGACGACTACCCAGTTCCAGTCTTGGACAAAACAGCCAATTCTTTTAGCCACTCTCAATCTCTGGCCCAACCTATTGTGGTACTTTGTTACAAGCTGCCAAACGTCCTCTGTTCTTGAACAAACACATGTAGCTCTGCTGTGAGCAAGACAATTCTTGGATACCTCCATAGGACAGGGTGAGCTCTTTGGCCAAAATAAAATGTTTAAATAATAATAACTCCATTAATGGAAAGCATATCCAGTATTAAGTGACGTCTCAACGGTTGAGCATAGACAACAGTAACACACCGCCCAGAGAAGCAACTGTGATGACCAGTCCTCGTTAGTATAGTGGACAGTATCTCCGCCTGTCACGCGGAAGACCGGGGTTCGATTCCCCGACGGGGAGTCTTCTTCTTTATCACGACCAAACACCTTGCATAAGCTCGGGCTTTACCGTGGAAGGTGCTGTTAAAGTCAACCTGCCGTTCAAGACTCGCTTGATTATTTTTAGCTAATTGCATTTGAAAGATTTTACTTTCAAGAAAGCGTTTGCAATAGGTTTGTAAAAGGTGTTTTTTGAATGTTTGGCCTGAGTCTTTTTTTTTGTGGGATTTTCACTGTTCTGACCAGCGTGTTCCGTTCCGAACGCTTGGAAACAGTGAACAATTTTGCGAAGCAATCAGTTCAAAGCTTTGTTTCTCCCATCACTACCCTTTTGTGCTTGGTAAAACTTACATTCACACCGCTGTCTTGGACAAAACAGCCAATTCTTTTAGCCACGCTCGATCTGTGGCCCAGCCTATTGTGGTACTTTGTTACAAGCTGCCAAACGTCCTCTGTTCTTGAACAAACACATGTAGCTCTGCTGTGAGCAGAGCATCCAAAAATATCAGAAACTCGCAAATGTTCCCCTCCACGGAAATCTTTAGTAAAAGGCGAAAGATTTATGCGTGAATGAAGAGAAACTCGAGCTGTACCCATGAGACGTTGGGACAATGTGGTCCCAAGCACATGCAACCATGCTCAGCAAGGGTAATGTCTGGTGCAGGCTCCTCCCATCCAGCTTATTTTCTTTTTTTTTAAAAACAATAATACAGCCATATCCATTAGAGGAAGGAGCAAATGTAAAAAGAATCTGCCCCATCACCAAATGTCCGCAAACCCTGTCCAAGAGGATGTCACTGAATCCGATAGTATGTCGAAGACCAGTGGTAGTATTCGCATGAGATTTTTGTGAACTTCCTGGATGCTAAATGAACAAACCCTTCATCTCCTTAGATTGCGGATGGATACCTCCATAGGACAGGGTGAGCTCCTTGGCCAAAATAAAAGGCTTAAATAATAATAACTCCATTAATGGAAAGCATATCCAGTATTAAGTGACGTCTCAACGGTTGAGCATAGACAACAGTACCGTACCGCCCAGAGAAGCAATTGGGATGACCAGTCCTCGTTAGTATAGTGGACAGTATCTCCGCCTGTCACGCGGAAGACCGGGGTTCGATTAGTCTTCTTCTTTATCACGACCAAACACCTTGCATAAGCTCAGGCTTTACAGTGGAAGGCGCTGTTAAAGTCAACCTGCCGTTCAAGACTCACTTGATTATGTTTAGCTAATTGCATTTGAAAGATTTTACTTTCAAGAAAGCGTTTGCAATAGGTTTGTAAAAGGTGTTTTTTGAATGTTTGGCCTGAGTCTTTTTTTTTTGTTGCATTTTCACTGTTCTGACCAGTGTGTTGCGTTCCGAACGCTTGGAAACAGTGAATAATGTTGCGAAACAATCGGTTCAAAGCTTTGTTTCTCCCATCACTACCCTTTTGTGCTTGGTAAAACTTACATTCACACTGCTGACACAAGACTCGAAGTTGTGAACTGGGAAAGTGTGGATGGTTTGACGACTACCCAGTTCCAGTCTTGGACAAAACAGCCAATTCTTTTAGCCACGCTCAATCTCTGGCCCAACCTATTGTGGTACTTTGTTACAAGCTGCCAAACGTCCTCTGTTCTTGAACAAACACATGTAGCTCTGCTGTGAGCAAGACAATTCTTGGATACCTCCATAGGACAGGGTGAGCTCTTTGGCCAAAATAAAATGTTTAAATAATAATAACTCCATTATTGGAAAGCATATCCAGTATTAAGTGACGTCTCAACGGTTGAGCATAGACAACAGTAACACACCGCCCAGAGAAGCAACGGTGATGACCAGTCCTCGTTAGTATAGTGGACAGTATCTCCGCCTGTCACGCGGAAGACCGGGGTTCGATTCCTCGACGGGCAGTCTTCTTCTTTATCACGACCAAACACCTTGCATAAGCTCGGGCTTTACCGTGGAAGGTGCCGTTAAAGTCAACCTGCCGTTCAAGACTCGCTTGATTATTTTTAGCTAATTGCATTTGAAAGATTTTACTTTCAAGAAAGCGTTTGCAATAGGTTTGTGGAAGGTGTTTTTTGAATGTTTGGCCTGAGTCTTTTTTTTGTGTGGGATTTTCACTGTTCTGACCAGCGTGTTCCGTTCCGAACGCTTGGAAACAGTGAATAATTTTGCGAAGCAATCAGTTCAAAGCTTTGTTTCTCCCATCACTACCCTTTTGTGCTTGGTAAAACTTACATTCACACCGCTTGCTTGGACAAAACAGCCAATTCTTTTAGCCACGCTCGATCTGTGACCCAGCCTATTGTGGTACTTTGTTACAAGCTGCCAAACGTCCTCTGTTCTTGAACAAACACATGTAGCTCTGCTGTGAGCAGAGCATCCAAAAATATCAGAAACTCGCAAATGTTCCCCTCCACGGAAATCTTTAGTAAAAGGCGAAAGATTTATGCGTGAATGAAGAGAAACTCGAGCTGTACCCATGAGACGTATGGACAATGTGGTCCCAAGCACATGCTACAATGCAAGGGTAATGTCTGGTGCAGGCTCCTCCCATCCAGCTTATTTTCTTTTTTTTTAAAAACAATAATACAGCCATATCCATTAGAGGAAGGAGCAAATGTAAAAAGAATCTGCCCCATCACCAAATGTCCGCAAACCCTGTCCAAGAGGATGTCACTGAATCCGATAGTATGTCGAAGACCAGTGGTAGTATTCGCATGAGATTTTTATGAACTTCCTGGATGCTAAATGAACAAACCCGTCATCTCCTTGGATTGCGGGTGGATACTTTTAACAACGCACGATCTTTGGCCCAGCCTATTGTGGTACTTTGTTACAAGCTGCCAAACGTCCTCTGTTCTTGAACAAACACATGTAGCTCTGCTGTGAGCAGAGCATCCAAAAATATCAGAAACTCGCAAATGTTCCCCTCCACGGAAATCTTTAGTAAAAGGCGAAAGATTTATGCGTGAATGAAGAGAAACTCGAGCTGTACCCATGAGACGTTGGGACAATGTGGTCCCAAGCACATGCAACCATGCTCAGCAAGGGTAATGTCTGGTGCAGGCTCCTCCCATCCAGCTTATTTTCTTTAAAAAAAAAAAACAATAATACAGCCATATCCATTAGAGGAAGGAGCAAATGTAAAAAGAATCTGCACCATCACCAAATGTCCGCAAACCCTGTCCAAGAGGATGTCACTGAATCCGATAGTATGTCGAAGACCAGTGGTAGTATTCGCATGAGATTTTTATGAACTTCCTGGATGCTAAATGAACAAACCCTTCATCTCCTTAGATTGCGGATGGATACCTCCATAGGACAGGGTGAGCTCCTTGGCCAAAATAAAAGGCTTAAATAATAATAACTCCATTAATGGAAAGCATATCCAGTATTAAGTGACGTCTCAACGGTTGAGCATAGACAACAGTACCGTACCGCCCAGAGAAGCAATTGGGATGACCAGTCCTCGTTAGTATAGTGGACAGTATCTCCGCCTGTCACGCGGAAGACCGGGGTTTGATTAGTCTTCTTCTTTATCACGACCAAACACCTTGCATAAGCTCAGGCTTTACAGTGGAAGGCGCTGTTAAAGTCAACCTGCCGTTCAAGACTCACTTGATTATGTTTAGCTAATTGCATTTGAAAGATTTTACTTTCAAGAAAGCGTTTGCAATAGGTTTGTAAAAGGTGTTTTTGAATGTTTGGCCTGAGTCTTTTTTTTTTGTTGCATTTTCACTGTTCTGACCAGTGTGTTGCGTTCCGAACGCTTGGAAACAGTGAATAATGTTGCGAAACAATCGGTTCAAAGCTTTGTTTCTCCCATCACTACCCTTTTGTGCTTGGTAAAACTTACATTCACACTGCTGACACAAGACGAAGTTGTGAACTGGGAAAGTGTGGATGGTTTGACGACTACCCAGTTCCAGTCTTGGACAAAACAGCCAATTCTTTTAGCCACGCTCAATCTCTGGCCCAACCTATTGTGGTACTTTGTTACAAGCTGCCAAACGTCCTCTGTTCTTGAACAAACACATGTAGCTCTGCTGTGAGCAAGACAATTCTTGGATACCTCCATAGGACAGGGTGAGCTCTTTGGCCAAAATAAAATGTTTAAATAATAATAACTCCATTAATGGAAAGCATATCCAGTATTAAGTGACGTCTCAACGGTTGAGCATAGACAACATTAACACACCGCCCAGAGAAGCAACGGTGATGACCAGTCCTCGTTAGTATAGTGGACAGTATCTCCGCCTGTCACGCGGATGACCGGGGTTCGATTCCCCGACGGGGAGTCTTCTTCTTTATCACGACCAAACACCTTGCATAAGCTCGGGCTTTATCGTGGAAGGTGCTGTTAAAGTCAACCTGCCGTTCAAGACTCGCTTGATTATTTTTAGCTAATTGCATTTGAAAGATTTTACTTTCAAGAAAGCGTTTGCAATAGGTTTGTGGAAGGTGTTTTTTTAATGTTTGGCCTGAGTCTTTTTTTTGTGTGGGATTTTCACTGTTCTGACCAGCGTGTTCCGTTCCGAACGCTTGGAAACAGTGAATAATTTTGCGAAGCAATCAGTTCAAAGCTTTGTTTCTCCCATCACTACCCTTTTGTGCTTGGTAAAACTTACATTCACACCGCTTGCTTGCACAAAACAGCCAATTCTTTTAGCCACGCTCGATCTGTGACCCAGCCTATTGTGGTACTTTGTTACAAGCTGCCAAACGTCCTCTGTTCTTGAACAAACACATGTAGCTCTGCTGTGAGCAGAGCATCCAAAAATATCAGAAACTCGCAAATGTTCCCCTCCACGGAAATCTTTAGTAAAAGGCGAAAGATTTATGCGTGAATGAAGAGAAACTCGAGCTGTACCCATGAGACGTATGGACAATGTGGTCCCAAGCACATGCTACAATGCAAGGGTAATGTCTGGTGCAGGCTCCTCCCATCCAGCTTATTTTCTTTTTTTTAAAAAACAATAATACAGCCATATCCATTAGAGGAAGGAGCAAATGTAAAAAGAATCTGCCCCATCACCAAATGTCCGCAAACCCTGTCCAAGAGGATGTCACTGAATCCGATAATATGTCGAAGACCAGTGGTAGTATTCGCATGAGATTTTTATGAACTTCCTGGATGCTAAATGAACAAACCCGTCATCTCCTTGGATTGCGGGTGGATACTTTTAGCCACGCACGATCTGTGGCCCAGCCTATTGTGGTACTTTGTTACAAGCTGCCAAACGTCCTCTGTTCTTGAACAAACACATGTAGCTCTGCTGTGAGCAGAGCATCCAAAAATATCAGAAACTCGCAAATGTTCCCCTCCACGGAAATCTTTAGTAAAAGGCGAAAGATTTATGCGTGAATGAAGAGAAACTCGAGCTGTACCCATGAGACGTTGGGACAATGTGGTCCCAAGCACATGCAACCATGCTCAGCAAGGGTAATGTCTGGTGCAGGCTCCTCCCATCCAGCTTATTTTCTTTAAAAAAAAAAAAACAATAATACAGCCATATCCATTAGAGGAAGGAGCAAATGTAAAAAGAATCTGCCCCATCACCAAATGTCCGCAAACCCTGTCCAAGAGGATGTCACTGAATCCGATAGTATGTCGAAGACCAGTGGTAGTATTCGCATGAGATTTTTATTAACTTCCTGGATGCTAAATGAACAAACCCTTCATCTCCTTAGATTGCGGATGGATACCTCCATAGGACAGGGTGAGCTCCTTGGCCAAAATAAAAGGCTTAAATAATAATAACTCCATTAATGGAAAGCATATCCAGTATTAAGTGACGTCTCAACGGTTGAGCATAGACAACAGTACCGTACCGCCCAGAGAAGCAATTGGGATGACCAGTCCTCGTTAGTATAGTGGACAGTATCTCCGCCTGTCACGCGGAAGACCGGGGTTCGATTAGTCTTCTTCTTTATCACGACCAAACACCTTGCATAAGCTCAGGCTTTACAGTGGAAGGCGCTGTTAAAGTCAACCTGCCGTTCAAGACTCACTTGATTATGTTTAGCTAATTGCATTTGAAAGATTTTACTTTCAAGAAAGCGTTTGCAATAGGTTTGTAAAAGGTGTTTTTGAATGTTTGGCCTGAGTCTTTTTTTTTTGTTGCATTTTCACTGTTCTGACCAGTGTGTTGCGTTCCGAACGCTTGGAAACAGTGAATAATGTTGCGAAACAATCGGTTCAAAGCTTTGTTTCTCCCATCACTACCCTTTTGTGCTTGGTAAAACTTACATTCACACTGCTGACACAAGACTCGAAGTTGTGAACTGGGAAAGTGTGGATGGTTTGACGACTACCCAGTTCCAGTCTTGGACAAAACAGCCAATTCTTTTAGCCACGCTCAATCTCTGGCCCAACCTATTGTGGTACTTTGTTACAAGCTGCCAAACGTCCTCTGTTCTTGAACAAACACATGTAGCTCTGCTGTGAGCAAGACAATTCTTGGATACCTCCATAGGACAGGGTGAGCTCTTTGGCCAAAATAAAATGTTTAAATAATAATAACTCCATTAATGGAAAGCATATCCAGTATTAAGTGACGTCTCAACGGTTGAGCATAGACAACAGTAACACACCGCCCAGAGAAGCAACGGTGATGACCAGTCCTCGTTAGTATAGTGGACAGTATCTCCGCCTGTCACGCGGAAGACCGGGGTTCGATTCCCCGATGGGGAGTCTTCTTCTTTATCACGACCAAACACCTTGCATAAGCTCGGGCTTTACCGTGGAAGGTGCTGTTAAAGTCAACCTGCCGTTCAAGACTCGCTTGATTATTTTTAGCTAATTGCATTTGAAAGATTTTACTTTCAAGAAAGCGTTTGCAATAGGTTTGTGGAAGGTGTTTTTTGAATGTTTGGCCTGAGTCTTTTTTTTGTGTGGGATTTTCACTGTTCTGACCAGCGTGTTCCGTTCCGAACGCTTGGAAACAGTGAATAATTTTGCGAAGCAATCAGTTCAAAGCTTTGTTTCTCCCATCACTACCCTTTTGTGCTTGGTAAAACTTACATTCACACCGCTTGCTTGGACAAAACAGCCAATTCTTTTAGCCACGCTCGATCTGTGACCCAGCCTATTGTGGTACTTTGTTACAAGCTGCCAAACGTCCTCTGTTCTTGAACAAACACATGTAGCTCTGCTGTGAGCAGAGCATCCAAAAATATCAGAAACTCGCAAATGTTCCCCTCCACGGAAATCTTTAGTAAAAGGCGAAAGATTTATGCGTGAATGAAGAGAAACTCGAGCTGTACCCATGAGACGTATGGACAATGTGGTCCCAAGCACATGCAACAATGCAAGGGTAATGTCTGGTGCAGGCTCCTCCCATCCAGCTTATTTTCTTTTTTTTTAAAAACAATAATACAGCCATATCCATTAGAGGAAGGAGCAAATGTAAAAAGAATCTGCCCCATCACCAAATGTCCGCAAACCCTGTCCAAGAGGATGTCACTGAATCCGATAGTATGTCGAAGACCAGTGGTAGTATTCGCATGAGATTTTTATGAACTTCCTGGATGCTAAATGAACAAACCCTTCATCTCCTTGGATTGCGGGTGGATACCTCCATAGGACAGGGTGAGCTCCTTGGCTAAAATAAAAGGCTTAAATAATAATAACTCCATTAATGGAAAGCATATCCAGTATTAAGTGACGTCTCAACGGTTGAGCATAGACAACAGTACCGTACCGCCCAGAGAAGCAATTGGGATGACCAGTCCTCTTTAGTATAGTGGACAGTATCTCCGCCTGTCACGCGGAAGACCGGGGTTCGATTCCCCGACGGGGGGTCTTCTTCTTTATCACGACCAAACACCTTGCATAAGCTCGGGCTTTACCGTGGAAGGTGCTGTTAAAGTCAACCTGCCATTCAAGACTCGCTTGATTATTTTTAGCTAATTGCATTTGAAAGATTTTACTTTCAAGAAAGCGTTTGCAATAGGTTTGTAAAAGGTGTTTTTTGAATGTTTGGCCTGAGTCTTTTTTTTTATGGGATTTTCACTGTTCTGACCAGCGTGTTCCGTTCCGAACGCTTGGAAACAGTGAACAATTTTGCGAAGCAATCAGTTCAAAGCTTTGTTTCTCCCATCACTACCCTTTTGTGCTTGGTAAAACTTACATTCACACCGCTGTCTTGGACAAAAAAGCCAATTCTTTTAGCCACGCTCGATCTGTGGCCCAGCCTATTGTGGTACTTTGTTACAAGCTGCCAAACGTCCTCTGTTCTTGAACAAACACATGTAGCTCTGCTGTGAGCAGAGCATCCAAAAATATCAGAAACTCGCAAATGTTCCCCTCCACGGAAATCTTTAGTAAAAGGCGAAAGATTTATGCGTGAATGAAGAAAAACTCGAGCTGTACCCATGAGACGTTGGGACAATGTGGTCCCAAGCACATGCAACCATGCTCAGCAAGGGTAATGTCTGGTGCAGGCTCCTCCCATCCAGCTTATTTTCTTTTTTTTTAAAAACAATAATACAGCCATATCCATTAGAGGAAGGAGCAAATGTAAAAAGAATCTGCCCCATCACCAAATGTCCGCAAACCCTGTCCAAGAGGATGTCACTGAATCCGATAGTATGTCGAAGACCAGTGGTAGTATTCGCATGAGATTTTTATGAACTTCCTGGATGCTAAATGAACAAACCCTTCATCTCCTTAGATTGCGGATGGATACCTCCATAGGACAGGGTGAGCTCCTTGGCCAAAATAAAAGGCTTAAATAATAATAACTCCATTAATGGAAAGCATATCCAGTATTAAGTGACGTCTCAACGGTTGAGCATAGACAACAGTACCGTACCGCCCAGAGAAGCAATTGGGATGACCAGTCCTAGTTAGTATAGTGGACAGTATCTCCGCCTGTCACGCGGAAGACCGGGGTTCGATTAGTCTTCTTCTTTATCACGACCAAACACCTTGCATAAGCTCAGGCTTTACAGTGGAAGGCGCTGTTAAAGTCAACCTGCCGTTCAAGACTCACTTGATTATGTTTAGCTAATTGCATTTGAAAGATTTTACTTTCAAGAAAGCGTTTGCAATAGGTTTGTAAAAGGTGTTTTTGAATGTTTGGCCTGAGTGTTTTTTTTTTGTTGCATTTTCACTGTTCTGACCAGTGTGTTGCGTTCCGAACGCTTGGAAACAGTGAATAATGTTGCGAAACAATCGGTTCAAAGCTTTGTTTCTCCCATCACTACCCTTTTGTGCTTGGTAAAACTTACATTCACACTGCTGACACAAGACTCGAAGTTGTGAACTGGGAAAGTGTGGATGGTTTGACGACTACCCAGTTCCAGTCTTGGACAAAACAGCCAATTCTTTTAGCCACGCTCAATCTCTGGCCCAACCTATTGTGGTACTTTGTTACAAGCTGCCAAACGTCCTCTGTTCTTGAACAAACACATGTAGCTCTGCTGTGAGCAAGACAATTCTTGGATACCACCATAGGACAGGGTGAGCTCTTTGGCCAAAATAAAATGTTTAAATAATAATAACTCCATTAATGGAAAGCATATCCAGTATTAAGTGACGTCTCAACGGTTGAGCATAGACAACAGTAACACACCGCCCAGAGAAGCAACTGTGATGACCAGTCCTCGTTAGTATAGTGGACAGTATCTCCGCCTGTCACGCGGAAGACCGGGGTTCGATTCCCCGACGGGGAGTCTTCTTCTTTATCACGACCAAACACCTTGCATAAGCTCGGGCTTTACCGTGGAAGGTGCTGTTAAAGTCAACCTGCCATTCAAGACTCGCTTGATTATTTTTAGCTAATTGCATTTGAAAGATTTTACTTTCAAGAAAGCGTTTGCAATAGGTTTGTAAAAGGTGTTTTTTGAATGTTTGGCCTGAGTCTTTTTTTTTGTGGGATTTTCACTGTTCTGACCAGCGTGTTCCGTTCCGAACGCTTGGAAACAGTGAACAATTTTGCGAAGCAATCAGTTCAAAGCTTTGTTTCTCCCATCACTACCCTTTTGTGCTTGGTAAAACTTACATTCACACCGCTGTCTTGGACAAAACAGCCAATTCTTTTAGCCACGCTCGATCTGTGGCCCAGCCTATTGTGGTACTTTGTTACAAGCTGCCAAACGTCCTCTGTTCTTGAACAAACACATGTAGCTCTGCTGTGAGCAGAGCATCCAAAAATATCAGAAACTCGCAAATGTTCCCCTCCACGGAAATCTTTAGTAAAAGGCGAAAGATTTATGCGTGAATGAAGAAAAACTCGAGCTGTACCCATGAGACGTTGGGACAATGTGGTCCCAAGCACATGCAACCATGCTCAGCAAGGGTAATGTCTGGTGCAGGCTCCTCCCATCCAGCTTATTTTCTTTTTTTTTAAAAACAATAATACAGCCATATCCATTAGAGGAAGGAGCAAATGTAAAAAGAATCTGCCCCATCACCAAATGTCCGCAAACCCTGTCCAAGAGGATGTCACTGAATCCGATAGTATGGCGAAGACCAGTGGTAGTATTCGCATGAGATTTTTATGAACTTCCTGGATGCTAAATGAACAAACCCTTCATCTCCTTAGATTGCGGATGGATACCTCCATAGGACAGGGTGAGCTCCTTGGCCAAAATAAAAGGCTTAAATAATAATAACTCCATTAATGGAAAGCATATCCAGTATTAAGTGACGTCTCAACGGTTGAGCATAGACAACAGTACCGTACCGCCCAGAGAAGCAATTGGGATGACCAGTCCTCGTTAGTATAGTGGACAGTATCTCCGCCTGTCACGCGGAAGACCGGGGTTCGATTAGTCTTCTTCTTTATCACGACCAAACACCTTGCATAAGCTCAGGCTTTACAGTGGAAGGCGCTGTTAAAGTCAACCTGCCGTTCAAGACTCACTTGATTATGTTTAGCTAATTGCATTTGAAAGATTTTACTTTCAAGAAAGCGTTTGCAATAGGTTTGTAAAAGGTGTTTTTGAATGTTTGGCCTGAGTGTTTTTTTTTGTTGCATTTTCACTGTTCTGACCAGTGTGTTGCGTTCCGAACGCTTGGAAACAGTGAATAATGTTGCGAAACAATCGGTTCAAAGCTTTGTTTCTCCCATCACTACCCTTTTGTGCTTGGTAAAACTTACATTCACACTGCTGACACAAGACTCGAAGTTGTGAACTGGGAAAGTGTGGATGGTTTGACGACTACCCAGTTCCAGTCTTGGACAAAACAGCCAATTCTTTTAGCCACGCTCAATCTCTGGCCCAACCTATTGTGGTACTTTGTTACAAGCTGCCAAACGTCCTCTGTTCTTGAACAAACACATGTAGCTCTGCTGTGAGCAAGACAATTCTTGGATACCTCCATAGGACAGGGTGAGCTCTTTGGCCAAAATAAAATGTTTAAATAATAATAACTCCATTAATGGAAAGCATATCCAGTATTAAGTGACGTCTCAACGGTTGAGCATAGACAACAGTAATACACCGCCCAGAGAAGCAACTGTGATGACCAGTCCTCGTTAGTATAGTGGACAGTATCTCCGCCTGTCACGCGGAAGACCGGGGTTCGATTCCCCGACGGGGAGTCTTCTTCTTTATCACGACCAAACACCTTGCATAAGCTCGGGCTTTACCGTGGAAGGTGCTGTTAAAGTCAACCTGCCTTTCAAGACTCGCTTGATTATTTTTAGCTAATTGCATTTGAAAGATTTTACTTTCAAGAAAGCGTTTGCAATAGGTTTGTGGAAGGTGTTTTTTGAATGTTTGGCCTGAGTCTTTTTTTTGTGTGGGATTTTCACTGTTCTGACCAGCGTGTTCCGTTCCGAACGCTTGGAAACAGTGAATAATTTTGCGAAGCAATCAGTTCAAAGCTTTGTTTCTCCCATCACTACCCTTTTGTGCTTGGTAAAACTTACATTCACACCGCATGCTTGGACAAAACAGCCAATTCTTTTAGCCACGCTCGATCTGTGACCCAGCCTATTGTGGTACTTTGTTACAAGCTGCCAAACGTCCTCTGTTCTTGAACAAACACATGTAGCTCTGCTGTGAGCAGAGCATCCAAAAATATAAGAAACTCGCAAATGTTCCCCTCCACGAAAATCTTTAGTAAAAGGCGAAAGATTTATGCGTGAATGAAGAGAAACTCTAGCTGTACCCATGAGACGTTGGGACAATGTGGTCCCAAGCACATGCAACCATGCTCAGCAAGGGTAATGTCTGGTGCAGGCTCCTCCCATCCAGCTTATTTTCTTAAAAAAAAAAAACAATAATACAGCCATATCCATTAGAGGAAAGAGCAAATGTAAAAAGAATCTGCCCCATCACCAAATGTCCGCAAACCCTGTCCAAGAGGATGTCACTGAATCCGATAGTATGTCGAAGACCAGTGGTAGTATTCGCATGAGATTTTTATGAACTTCCTGGATGCTAAATGAACAAACCCTTCATCTCCTTGGATTGCGGGTGGATACCTCCATAGGACAGGGTGAGCTCCTTGGCCAAAATAAAAGGCTTAAATAATAATAACTCCATTAATGGAAAGCATATCCAGTATTAAGTGACGTCTCAACGGTTGAGCATAGACAACAGTACCGTACCGCCCAGAGAAGCAATTGGGATGACCAGTCCTCGTTAGTATAATGGACAGTATCTCCGCCTGTCACGCGGAAGACCGGGGTTCGATTAGTCTTCTTCTTTATCACGACCAAACACCTTGCATAAGCTCAGGCTTTACCGTGGAAGGCGCTGTTAAAGTCAACCTGCCATTCAAGACTCGCTTGATTATTTTTAGCTAATTGCATTTGAAAGATTTTACTTTCAAGAAAGTGTTTGCAATAGGTTTGTAAAAGGTGTTTTTTGAATGTTTGGCCTGAGTCTTTTTTTTTGTGGGATTTTCACTGTTCTGACCAGCGTGTTCCGTTCCGAACGCTTGGAAACAGTGAACAATTTTGCGAAGCAATCAGTTCAAAGCTTTGTTTCTCCCATCACTACCCTTTTGTGCTTGGTAAAACTTACATTCACACCGCTGTCTTGGACAAAACAGCCAATTCTTTTAGCCACGCTCGATCTGTGGCCCAGCCTATTGTGGTACTTTGTTACAAGCTGCCAAACGTCCTCTGTTCTTGAACAAACACATGTAGCTCTGCTGTGAGCAGAGCATCCAAAAATATCAGAAACTCGCAAATGTTCCCCTCCACGGAAATCTTTAGTAAAAGGCGAAAGATTTATGCGTGAATGAAGAAAAACTCGAGCTGTACCCATGAGACGTTGGGACAATGTGGTCCCAAGCACATGCAACCATGCTCAGCAAGGGTAATGTCTGGTGCAGGCTCCTCCCATCCAGCTTATTTTCTTTTTTTTTAAAAACAATAATACAGCCATATCCATTAGAGGAAGGAGCAAATGTAAAAAGAATCTGCCCCATCACCAAATGTCCGCAAACCCTGTCCAAGAGGATGTCACTGAATCCGATAGTATGGCGAAGACCAGTGGTAGTATTCGCATCAGATTTTTATGAACTTCCTGGATGCTAAATGAACAAACCCTTCATCTCCTTAGATTGCGGATGGATACCTCCATAGGACAGGGTGAGCTCCTTGGCCAAAATAAAAGGCTTAAATAATAATAACTCCATTAATGGAAAGCATATCCAGTATTAAGTGACGTCTCAACGGTTGAGCATAGACAACAGTACCGTACCGCCCAGAGAAGCAATTGGGATGACCAGTCCTCGTTAGTATAGTGGACAGTATCTCCGCCTGTCACGCGGAAGACCGGGGTTCGATTAGTCTTCTTCTTTATCACGACCAAACACCTTGCATAAGCTCAGGCTTTACAGTGGAAGGCGCTGTTAAAGTCAACCTGCCGTTCAAGACTCACTTGATTATGTTTAGCTAATTGCATTTGAAAGATTTTACTTTCAAGAAAGCGTTTGCAATAGGTTTGTAAAAGGTGTTTTTTGAATGTTTGGCCTGAGTCTTTTTTTTTGTTGCATTTTCACTGTTCTGACCAGTGTGTTGCGTTCCGAACGCTTGGAAACAGTGAATAATGTTGCGAAACAATCGGTTCAAAGCTTTGTTTCTCCCATCACTACCCTTTTGTGCTTGGTAAAACTTACATTCACACTGCTGACACAAGACTCGAAGTTGTGAACTGGGAAATTGTGGATGGTTTGACGACTACCCAGTTCCAGTCTTGGACAAAACAGCCAATTCTTTTAGCCACGCTCAATCTCTGGCCCAACCTATTGTGGTACTTTATTACAAGCTGCCAAACGTCCTCTGTTCTTGAACAAACACATGTAGCTCTGCTGTGAGCAAGACAATTCTTGGATACCTCCATAGGACAGGGTGAGCTCTTTGGCCAAAATAAAATGTTTAAATAATAATAACTCCATTAATGGAAAGCATATCCAGTATTAAGTGACGTCTCAACGGTTGAGCATAGACAACAGTAACACACCGCCCAGAGAAGCAACTGTGATGACCAGTCCTCGTTAGTATAGTGGACAGTATCTCCGCCTGTCACGCGGAAGACCGGGGTTCGATTCCCCGACGGGGAGTCTTCTTCTTTATCACGACCAAACACCTTGCATAAGCTCGGGCTTTACCGTGGAAGGTGCTGTTAAAGTCAACCTGCCGTTCAAGACTCGCTTGATTATTTTTAGCTAATTGCATTTGAAAGATTTTACTTTCAAGAAAGCGTTTGCAATAGGTTTGTGGAAGGTGTTTTTTGAATGTTTGGCCTGAGTCTTTTTTTTGTGTGGGATTTTCACTGTTCTGACCAGCGTGTTCCGTTCCGAACGCTTGGAAACAGTGAATAATTTTGCGAAGCAATCAGTTCAAAGCTTTGTTTCTCCCATCACTACCCTTTTGTGCTTGGTAAAACTTACATTCACACCGCTTGCTTGGACAAAACAGCCAATTCTTTTAGCCACGCTCGATCTGTGACCCAGCCTATTGTGGTACTTTGTTACAAGCTGCCAAACGTCCTCTGTTCTTGAACAAACACATGTAGCTCTGCTGTGAGCAGAGCATCCAAAAATATCAGAAACTCGCAAATGTTCCCCTCCACGGAAATCTTTAGTAAAAGGCGAAAGATTTATGCGTGAATGAAGAGAAACTCGAGCTTTACCCATGAGACGTATGGACAATGTGGTCCCAAGCACATGCAACAATGCAAGGGTAATGTCTGGTGCAGGCTCCTCCCATCCAGCTTATTTTCTTTTTTTTTAAAAACAATAATACAGCCATATCCATTAGAGGAAGGAGCAAATGTAAAAAGAATCTGCCCCATCACCAAATGTCCGCAAACCCTGTCCAAGAGGATGTCACTGAATCCGATAGTATGTCGAAGACCAGTGGTAGTATTCGCATGAGATTTTTATGAACTTCCTGGATGCTAAATGAACAAACCCTTCATCTCCTTGGATTGCGGGTGGATACTTTTAGCCACGCTCGATCTGTGGCCCAGCCTATTGTGGTACTTTGTTACAAGCTGCCAAACGTCCTCTGTTCTTGAACAAACACATGTAGCTCTGCTGTGAGCAGAGCATCCAAAAATATCAGAAACTCGCAAATGTTCCCCTCCACGGAAATCTTTAGTAAAAGGCGAAAGATTTATGCGTGAATGAAGAGAAACTCGAGCTGGCTCCTCCCATCCCATCCAGCTTATTTTCTTTTTTTTAAAAAACAATAATACAGCCATATCCATTAGAGGAAGGAGCAAATGTAAAAAGAATCTGCCCCATCACCAAATGTCCGCAAACCCTGTCCAAGAGGATGTCACTGAATCCGATAGTATGTCGAAGACCAGTGGTAGTATTCGCATGAGATTTTTATGAACTTCCTGGATGCTAAATGAACAAACCCTTCATCTCCTTAGATTGCGGATGGATACCTCCATAGGACAGGGTGAGCTCCTTGGCCAAAATAAAAGGCTTAAATAATAATAACTCCATTAATGGAAAGCATATCCAGTATTAAGTGACGTCTCAACGGTTGAGCATAGACAACAGTACCGTACCGCCCAGAGAAGCAATTGGGATGACCAGTCCTCGTTAGTATAGTGGACAGTATCTCCGCCTGTCACGCGGAAGACCGGGGTTCGATTAGTCTTCTTCTTTATCACGACCAAACACCTTGTATAAGCTCAGGCTTTACAGTGGAAGGCGCTGTTAAAGTCAACCTGCCGTTCAAGACTCACTTGATTATGTTTAGCTAATTGCATTTGAAAGATTTTACTTTCAAGAAAGCGTTTGCAATAGGTTTGTAAAAGGTGTTTTTTGAATGTTTGGCCTGAGTCTTTTTTTGTTGTTGCATTTTCACTGTTCTGACCAGTGTGTTGCGTTCCGAACGCTTGGAAACAGTGAATAATGTTGCGAAACAATCGGTTCAAAGCTTTGTTTCTCCCATCACTACCCTTTTGTGCTTGGTAAAACTTACATTCACACTGCTGACACAAGACTCGAAGTTGTGAACTGGGAAAGTGTGGATGGTTTGACGACTACCCAGTTCCAGTCTTGGACAAAACAGCCAATTCTTTTAGCCACTCTCAATCTCTGGCCCACCCTATTGTGGTACTTTGTTACAAGCTGCCAAACGTCCTCTGTTCTTGAACAAACACATGTAGCTCTGCTGTGAGCAAGACGATTCTTGGATACCTCCATAGGACAGGGTGAGCTCTTTGGCCAAAATAAAATGTTTAAATAATAATAACTCCATTAATGGAAAGCATATCCAGTATTAAGTCACGTCTCAACGGTTGAGCATAGACAACAGTAACAACCAGCCCAGAGAAGCAACTGTGATGACCAGTCCTCGTTAGTATAGTGGACAGTATCTCCGCCTGTCACGCGGAAGACCGGGGTTCGATTCCCCGACGGGGAGTCTTCTTCTTTATCACGACCAAACACCTTGCATAAGCTCGGGCTTTACCGTGGAAGGTGCTGTTAAAGTCAACCTGCCGTTCAAGACTCACTTGATTATTTTTAGCTAATTGCATTTGAAAGATTTTACTTTCAAGAAAGCGTTTGCAATAGGTTTGTAAAAGGTGTTTTTTGAATGTTTGGCCTGAGTCTTTTTTTTTTTTTGTGGGATTTTCACTGTTCTGACCAGCGTGTTCCGTTCCGAACGCTTGGAAACAGTGAATAATTTTGCGAAGCAATCAGTTCAAAGCTTTGTTTCTCCCATCACTACCCTTTTGTGCTTGGTAAAACTTACATTCACACCGCTGTCTTGGACAAAACAGCCAATTCTTTTAGCCACGCTCGATATTTGGCCCAGCCTATTGTGGTACTTTGTTACAAGCTGCCAAACGTCCTCTGTTCTTGAACAAACACATGTAGCTCTGCTGCGAGCAGAGCATCCAAAAATATCAGAAACTCGCAAATGTTCCCCTCCACGGAAATCTTTAGTAAAAGGCGAAAGATTTATGCGTGAATGAAGAGAAACTCTAGCTGTACCCATGAGACGTTGGGACAATGTGGTCCCAAGCACATGCAACCATGCTCAGCAAGGGTAATGTCTGGTGCAGGCTCCTCCCATCCAGCTTATTTTCTTTAAAAAAAAAACAATAATACAGCCATATCCATTAGAGGAAGGAGCAAATGTAAAAAGAATCTGCCCCATCACCAAATGTCCGCAAACCCTGTCCAAGAGGATGTCACTGAATCCGATAGTATGTCGAAGACCAGTGGTAGTATTCGCATGAGATTTTTATGAACTTCCTGGATGCTAAATGAACAAACCCTTCATCTCCTTGGATTGCGGGTGGATACTTTTAGCCACGCTCGATCTGTGGCCCAGCCTATTGTGGTACTTTGTTACAAGCTGCCAAACGTCCTCTGTTCTTGAACAATCACATGTAGCTCTGCTGTGAGCAGAGCATCCAAAAATATCAGAAACTCGCAAATGTTCCCCTCCACGGAAATCTTTAGTAAAAGGCGAAAGATTTATGCGTGAATGAAGAGAAACTCGAGCTGGCTCCTCCCATCCCATCCAGCTTATTTTCTTTTTTTTAAAAAACAATAATACAGCCATATCCATTAGAGGAAGGAGCAAATGTAAAAAGAATCTGCCCCATCACCAAATGTCCGCAAACCCTGTCCAAGAGGATGTCACTGAATCCGATAGTATGTCGAAGACCAGTGGTAGTATTCGCATGAGATTTTTATGAACTTCCTGGATGCTAAATGAACAAACCCTTCATCTCCTTAGATTGCGGATGGATACCTCCATAGGACAGGGTGAGCTCCTTGGCCAAAATAAAAGGCTTAAATAATAATAACTCCATTAATGGAAAGCATATCCAGTATTAAGTGACGTCTCAACGGTTGAGCATAGACAACAGTACCGTACCGCCCAGAGAAGCAATTGGGATGACCAGTCCTCGTTAGTATAGTGGACAGTATCTCCGCCTGTCACGCGGAAGACCGGGGTTCGATTAGTCTTCTTCTTTATCACGACCAAACACCTTGTATAAGCTCAGGCTTTACAGTGGAAGGCGCTGTTAAAGTCAACCTGCCGTTCAAGACTCACTTGATTATGTTTAGCTAATTGCATTTGAAAGATTTTACTTTCAAGAAAGCGTTTGCAATAGGTTTGTAAAAGGTGTTTTTTGAATGTTTGGCCTGAGTCTTTTTTTTTTGTTGCATTTTCACTGTTCTGACCAGTGTGTTGCGTTCCGAACGCTTGGAAACAGTGAATAATGTTGCGAAACAATCGGTTCAAAGCTTTGTTTCTCCCATCACTACCCTTTTGTGCTTGGTAAAACTTACATTCACACTGCTGACACAAGACTCGAAGTTGTGAACTGGGAAAGTGTGGATGGTTTGACGACTACCCAGATCCAGTCTTGGACAAAACAGCCAATTCTTTTAGCCACGCTCAATCTCTGGCCCAACCTATTGTGGTACTTTGTTACAAGCTGCCAAAGTCCTCTGTTCTTGAACAAACACATGTAGCTCTGCTGTGAGCAAGACAATTCTTGGATACCTCCATAGGACAGGGTGAGCTCTTTGGCCAAAATAAAATGTTTAAATAATAATAACTCCATTAATGGAAAGCATATCCAGTATTAAGTGACGTCTCAACGGTTGAGCATAGACAACAGTAACACACCGCCCAGAGAAGCAACTGTGATGACCAGTCCTCGTTAGTATAGTGGACAGTATCTCCGCCTGTCACGCGGAAGACCGGGGTTCGATTCCCCGACGGGGAGTCTTCTTCTTTATCACGACCAAACACCTTGCATAAGCTCGGGCTTTACCGTGGAAGGTGCTGTTAAAGTCAACCTGCCGTTCAAGACTCGCTTGATTATTTTTAGCTAATTGCATTTGAAAGATTTTACTTTCAAGAAAGCGTTTGCAATAGGTTTGTGGAAGGTGTTTTTTGAATGTTTGGCCTGAGTCTTTTTTTTGTGTGGGATTTTCACTGTTCTGACCAGCGTGTTCCGTTCCGAACGCTTGGAAACAGTGAATAATTTTGCGAAGCAATCAGTTCAAAGCTTTGTTTCTCCCATCACTACCCTTTTGTGCTTGGTAAAACTTACATTCACACCGCTTGCTTGGACAAAACAGCCAATTCTTTTAGCCACGCTCGATCTGTGACCCAGCCTATTGTGGTACTTTGTTACAAGCTGCCAAACGTCCTCTGTTCTTGAACAAACACATGTAGCTCTGCTGTGAGCAGAGCATCCAAAAATATCAGAAACTCGCAAATGTTCCCCTCCACGGAAATCTTTAGTAAAAGGCGAAAGATTTATGCGTGAATGAAGAGAAACTCGAGCTGTACCCATGAGACGTATGGACAATGTGGTCCCAAGCACATGCAACAATGCAAGGGTAATGTCTGGTGCAGGCTCCTCCCATCCAGCTTATTTTCTTTTTTTTTAAAAACAATAATACAGCCATATCCATTAGAGGAAGGAGCAAATGTAAAAAGAATCTGCCCCATCACCAAATGTCCGCAAACCCTGTCCAAGAGGATGTCACTGAATCCGATAGTATGTCGAAGACCAGTGGTAGTATTCGCATGAGATTTTTATGAACTTCCTGGATGCTAAATGAACAAACCCTTCATCTCCTTAGATTGCGGATGGATACCTCCATAGGACAGGGTGAGCTCCTTGGCCAAAATAAAAGGCTTAAATAATAATAACTCCATTAATGGAAAGCATATCCAGTATTAAGTGACGTCTCAACGGTTGAGCATAGACAACAGTACCGTACCGCCCAGAGAAGCAATTGGGATGACCAGTCCTCGTTAGTATAGTGGACAGTATCTCCGCCTGTCACGCGGAAGACCGGGGTTCGATTAGTCTTCTTCTTTATCACGACCAAACACCTTGTATAAGCTCAGGCTTTACAGTGGAAGGCGCTGTTAAAGTCAACCTGCCGTTCAAGACTCACTTGATTATGTTTAGCTAATTGCATTTGAAAGATTTTACTTTCAAGAAAGCGTTTGCAATAGGTTTGTAAAAGGTGTTTTTTGAATGTTTGGCCTGAGTCTTTTTTTGTTGTTGCATTTTCACTGTTCTGACCAGTGTGTTGCGTTCCGAACGCTTGGAAACAGTGAATAATGTTGCGAAACAATCGGTTCAAAGCTTTGTTTCTCCCATCACTACCCTTTTGTGCTTGGTAAAACTTACATTCACACTGCTGACACAAGACTCGAAGTTGTGAACTGGGAAAGTGTGGATGGTTTGACGACTACCCAGTTCCAGTCTTGGACAAAACAGCCAATTCTTTTAGCCACTCTCAATCTCTGGCCCAACCTATTGTGGTACTTTGTTACAAGCTGCCAAACGTCCTCTGTTCTTGAACAAACACATGTAGCTCTGCTGTGAGCAAGACGATTCTTGGATACCTCCATAGGACAGGGTGAGCTCTTTGGCCAAAATAAAATGTTTAAATAATAATAACTCCATTAATGGAAAGCATATCCAGTATTAAGTCACGTCTCAACGGTTGAGCATAGACAACAGTAACAACCAGCCCAGAGAAGCAACTGTGATGACCAGTCCTCGTTAGTATAGTGGACAGTATCTCCGCCTGTCACGCGGAAGACCGGGGTTCGATTCCCCGACGGGGAGTCTTCTTCTTTATCACGACCAAACACCTTGCATAAGCTCGGGCTTTACCGTGGAAGGTGCTGTTAAAGTCAACCTGCCGTTCAAGACTCACTTGATTATTTTTAGCTAATTGCATTTGAAAGATTTTACTTTCAAGAAAGCGTTTGCAATAGGTTTGTAAAAGGTGTTTTTTGAATGTTTGGCCTGAGTCTTTTTTTTTTTGTGGGATTTTCACTGTTCTGACCAGCGTGTTCCGTTCCGGACGCTTGGAAACAGTGAATAATTTTGCGAAGCAATCAGTTCAAAGCTTTGTTTCTCCCATCACTACCCTTTTGTGCTTGGTAAAACTTACATTCACACCGCTGTCTTGGACAAAACAGCCAATTCTTTTAGCCACGCTCGATATTTGGCCCAGCCTATTGTGGTACTTTGTTACAAGCTGCCAAACGTCCTCTGTTCTTGAACAAACACATGTAGCTCTGCTGCGAGCAGAGCATCCAAAAATATCAGAAACTCGCAAATGTTCCCCTCCACGGAAATCTTTAGTAAAAGGCGAAAGATTTATGCGTGAATGAAGAGAAACTCTAGCTGTACCCATGAGACGTTGGGACAATGTGGTCCCAAGCACATGCAACCATGCTCAGCAAGGGTAATGTCTGGTGCAGGCTCCTCCCATCCAGCTTATTTTCTTTAAAAAAAAAACAATAATACAGCCATATCCATTAGAGGAAGGAGCAAATGTAAAAAGAATCTGCCCCATCACCAAATGTCCGCAAACCCTGTCCAAGAGGATGTCACTGAATCCGATAGTATGTCGAAGACCAGTGGTAGTATTCGCATGAGATTTTTATGAACTTCCTGGATGCTAAATGAACAAACCCTTCATCTCCTTGGATTGCGGGTGGATACTTTTAGCCACGCTCGATCTGTGGCCCAGCCTATTGTGGTACTTTGTTACAAGCTGCCAAACGTCCTCTGTTCTTGAACAATCACATGTAGCTCTGCTGTGAGCAGAGCATCCAAAAATATCAGAAACTCGCAAATGTTCCCCTCCACGGAAATCTTTAGTAAAAGGCGAAAGATTTATGCGTGAATGAAGAGAAACTCGAGCTGGCTCCTCCCATCCCATCCAGCTTATTTTCTTTTTTTTAAAAAACAATAATACAGCCATATCCATTAGAGGAAGGAGCAAATGTAAAAAGAATCTGCCCCATCACCAAATGTCCGCAAACCCTGTCCAAGAGGATGTCACTGAATCCGATAGTATGTCGAAGACCAGTGGTAGTATTCGCATGAGATTTTTATGAACTTCCTGGATGCTAAATGAACAAACCCTTCATCTCCTTAGATTGCGGATGGATACCTCCATAGGACAGGGTGAGCTCCTTGGCCAAAATAAAAGGCTTAAATAATAATAACTCCATTAATGGAAAGCATATCCAGTATTAAGTGACGTCTCAACGGTTGAGCATAGACAACAGTACCGTACCGCCCAGAGAAGCAATTGGGATGACCAGTCCTCGTTAGTATAGTGGACAGTATCTCCGCCTGTCACGCGGAAGACCGGGGTTCGATTAGTCTTCTTCTTTATCACGACCAAACACCTTGTATAAGCTCAGGCTTTACAGTGGAAGGCGCTGTTAAAGTCAACCTGCCGTTCAAGACTCACTTGATTATGTTTAGCTAATTGCATTTGAAAGATTTTACTTTCAAGAAAGCGTTTGCAATAGGTTTGTAAAAGGTGTTTTTTGAATGTTTGGCCTGAGTCTTTTTTTTTTTGTTGCATTTTCACTGTTCTGACCAGTGTGTTGCGTTCCGAACGCTTGGAAACAGTGAATAATGTTGCGAAACAATCGGTTCAAAGCTTTGTTTCTCCCATCACTACCCTTTTGTGCTTGGTAAAACTTACATTCTCACTGCTGACACAAGACTCGAAGTTGTGAACTGGGAAAGTGTGGATGGTTTGACGACTACCCAGATCCAGTCTTGGACAAAACAGCCAATTCTTTTAGCCACGCTCAATCTCTGGCCCAACCTATTGTGGTACTTTGTTACAAGCTGCCAAAGTCCTCTGTTCTTGAACAAACACATGTAGCTCTGCTGTGAGCAAGACAATTCTTGGATACCTCCATAGGACAGGGTGAGCTCTTTGGCCAAAATAAAATGTTTAAATAATAATAACTCCATTAATGGAAAGCATATCCAGTATTAAGTGACGTCTCAACGGTTGAGCATAGACAACAGTAACACACCGCCCAGAGAAGCAACTGTGATGACCAGTCCTCGTTAGTATAGTGGACAGTATCTCCGCCTGTCACGCGGAAGACCGGGGTTCGATTCCCCGACGGGGAGTCTTCTTCTTTATCACGACCAAACACCTTGCATAAGCTCGGGCTTTACCGTGGAAGGTGCTGTTAAAGTCAACCTGCCGTTCAAGACTCGCTTGATTATTTTTAGCTAATTGCATTTGAAAGATTTTACTTTCAAGAAAGCGTTTGCAATAGGTTTGTGGAAGGTGTTTTTTGAATGTTTGGCCTGAGTCTTTTTTTTGTGTGGGATTTTCACTGTTCTGACCAGCGTGTTCCGTTCCGAACGCTTGGAAACAGTGAATAATTTTGCGAAGCAATCAGTTCAAAGCTTTGTTTCTCCCATCACTACCCTTTTGTGCTTGGTAAAACTTACATTCACACCGCTTGCTTGGACAAAACAGCCAATTCTTTTAGCCACGCTCGATCTGTGACCCAGCCTATTGTGGTACTTTGTTACAAGCTGCCAAACGTCCTCTGTTCTTGAACAAATACATGTAGCTCTGCTGTGAGCAGAGCATCCAAAAATATCAGAAACTCGCAAATGTTCCCCTCCACGGAAATCTTTAGTAAAAGGCGAAAGATTTATGCGTGAATGAAGAGAAACTCGAGCTGGCTCCTCCCATCCCATCCAGCTTATTTTCTTTTTTTTAAAAAACAATAATACAGCCATATCCATTAGAGGAAGGAGCAAATGTAAAAAGAATCTGCCCCATCACCAAATGTCCGCAAACCCTGTCCAAGAGGATGTCACTGAATCCGATAGTATGTCGAAGACCAGTGGTAGTATTCGCATGAGATTTTTATGAACTTCCTGGATGCTAAATGAACAAACCCTTCATCTCCTTAGATTGCGGATGGATACCTCCATAGGACAGGGTGAGCTCCTTGGCCAAAATAAAAGGCTTAAATAATAATAACTCCATTAATGGAAAGCATATCCAGTATTAAGTGACGTCTCAACGGTTGAGCATAGACAACAGTACCGTACCGCCCAGAGAAGCAATTGGGATGACCAGTCCTCGTTAGTATAGTGGACAGTATCTCCGCCTGTCACGCGGAAGACCGGGGTTCGATTAGTCTTCTTCTTTATCACGACCAAACACCTTGTATAAGCTCAGGCTTTACAGTGGAGGGCGCTGTTAAAGTCAACCTGCCGTTCAAGACTCACTTGATTATGTTTAGCTAATTGCATTTGAAAGATTTTACTTTCAAGAAAGCGTTTGCAATAGGTTTGTAAAAGGTGTTTTTTGAATGTTTGGCCTGAGTCTTTTTTTGTTGTTGCATTTTCACTGTTCTGACCAGTGTGTTGCGTTCCGAACGCTTGGAAACAGTGAATAATGTTGCGAAACAATCGGTTCAAAGCTTTGTTTCTCCCATCACTACCCTTTTGTGCTTGGTAAAACTTACATTCACACTGCTGACACAAGACTCGAAGTTGTGAACTGGGAAAGTGTGGATGGTTTGACGACTACCCAGTTCCAGTCTTGGACAAAACAGCCAATTCTTTTAGCCACTCTCAATCTCTGGCCCAACCTATTGTGGTACTTTGTTACAAGCTGCTAAACGTCCTCTGTTCTTGAACAAACACATGTAGCTCTGCTGTGAGCAAGACGATTCTTGGATACCTCCATAGGACAGGGTGAGCTCTTTGGCCAAAATAAAATGTTTAAATAATAATAACTCCATTAATGGAAAGCATATCCAGTATTAAGTCACGTCTCAACGGTTGAGCATAGACAACAGTAACAAGCAGCCCAGAGAAGCAACTGTGATGACCAGTCCTCGTTAGTATAGTGGACAGTATCTCCGCCTGTCACGCGGAAGACCGGGGTTCGATTCCCCGACGGGTAGTCTTCTTCTTTATCACGACCAAACACCTTGCATAAGCTCGGGCTTTACCGTGGAAGGTGCTGTTAAAGTCAACCTGCCGTTCAAGACTCGCTTGATTATTTTTAGCTAATTGCATTTGAAAGATTTTACTTTCAAGAAAGCGTTTGCAATAGGTTTGTGGAAGGTGTTTTTTGAATGTTTGGCCTGAGTCTTTTTTTTGTGTGGGATTTTCACTGTTCTGACCAGCGTGTTCCGTTCCGAACGCTTGGAAACAGTGAATAATTTTGCGAAGCAATCAGTTCAAAGCTTTGTTTCTCCCATCACTACCCTTTTGTGCTTGGTAAAACTTACATTCACACCGCTTGCTTGGACAAAACAGCCAATTCTTTTAGCCACGCTCGATCTGTGACCCAGCCTATTGTGGTACTTTGTTACAAGCTGCCAAACGTCCTCTGTTCTTGAACAAACACATGTAGCTCTGCTGTGAGCAGAGCATCCAAAAATATCAGAAACTCGCAAATGTTCCCCTCCACGGAAATCTTTAGTAAAAGGCGAAAGATTTATGCGTGAATGAAGAGAAACTCGAGCTGTACCCATGAGACGTATGGACAATGTGGTCCCAAGCACATGCAACCATGCTCAGCAAGGGTAATGTCTGGTGCAGGCTCCTCCCATCCAGCTTATTTTCTTTAAAAAAAAAAACAATAATACAGCCATATCCATTAGAGGAAGGAGCAAATGTAAAAAGAATCTGCCCCATCACCAAATGTCCGCAAACCCTGTCCAAGAGGATGTCACTGAATCCGATAGTATGTCGAAGACCAGTGGTAGTATTCGCATGAGATTTTTATGAACTTCCTGGATGCTAAATGAACAAACCCTTCATCTCCTTGGATTGCGGGTGGATACCTCCATAGGACAGGGTGAGCTCCTTGGCCAAAATAAAAGGCTTAAATAATAATAACTCCATTAATGGAAAGCATATCCAGTATTAATTGACGTCTCAACGGTTGAGCATAGACAACAGTACCGTACCGCCCAGAGAAGCACTTGGGATGACCAGTCCTCGTTAGTATAGTGGACAGTATCTCCGCCTGTCACGCGGAAGACCGGGGTTCGATTAGTCTTCTTCTTTATCACGGCCAAACACCTTGCATAAGCTCAGGCTTTACCGTGGAAGGCGCTGTTAAAGTCAACCTGCCGTTCAAGACTCACTTGATTATGTTTAGCTAATTGCATTTGAAAGGTTTTACTTTCAAGAAAGCGTTTGCAATAGGTTTGTAAAAGGTGTTTTTTGAATGTTTGGCCTGAGTCTTTTTTTGTTGTTGCATTTTCACTGTTCTGACCAGTGTGTTGCGTTCCGAACGCTTGGAAACAGTGAATAATGTTGCGAAACAATCGGTTCAAAGCTTTGTTTCTCCCATCACTACCCTTTTGTGCTTGGTAAAACTTACATTCACACTGCTGACACAAGACTCGAAGTTGTGAACTGGGAAAGTGTGGATGGTTTGACGACTACCCAGTTCCAGTCTTGGACAAAACAGCCAATTCTTTTAGCCACTCTCAATCTCTGGCCCAACCTATTGTGGTACTTTGTTACAAGCTGCCAAACGTCCTCTGTTCTTGAACAAACACATGTAGCTCTGCTGTGAGCAAGACAATTCTTGGATACCTCCATAGGACAGGGTGAGCTCTTTGGCCAAAATAAAATGTTTAAATAATAATAACTCCATTAATGGAAAGCATATCCAGTATTAAGTCACGTCTCAACGGTTGAGCATAGACAACAGTAACACACCGCCCAGAGAAGCAACTGTGACGACCAGTCCTCGTTAGTATAGTGGACAGTATCTCCGCCTGTCACGCGGAAGACCGGGGTTCGATTCCCCGACGGGGAGTCTTCTTCTTTATCACGACCAAACACCTTGCATAAGCTCGGGCTTTACCGTGGAAGGTATTGTTAAAGTCAACCTGCCGTTCAAGACTCGCTTGACTATTTTTAGCTAATTGCATTTGAAAGATTTTACTTTCAAGAAAGCGTTTGCAATAGGTTTGTAAAAGGTGTTTTTTGAATGTTTGGCCTGAGTCTTTTTTTTTTTGTGGGATTTTCACTGTTCTGACCAGCGTGTTCCGTTCCGAACGCTTGGAAACAGTGAATAATTTTGCGAAGCAATCAGTTCAAAGCTTTGTTTCTCCCATCACTACCCTTTTGTGCTTGGTAAAACTTACATTCACACCGCTGTCTTGGACAAAACAGCCAATTCTTTTAGCCACGCTCGATCTTTGGCCCAGCCTATTGTGGTACTTTGTTACAAGCTGCCAAACGTCCTCTGTTCTTGAACAAACACATGTAGCTCTGCTGCGAGCAGAGCATGCAAAAATATCAGAAACTCGCAAATGTTCCCCTCCACGGAAATCTTTAGTAAAAGGCGAAAGATTTATGCGTGAATGAAGAGAAACTCTAGCTGTACCCATGAGACGTTGGGACAATGTGGTCCCAAGCACATGCAACCATGCTCAGCAAGGGTAATGTCTGGTGCAGGCTCCTCCCATCCAGCTTATTTTCTTTAAAAAAAAAACAATAATACAGCCATATCCATTAGAGGAAGGAGCAAATGTAAAAAGAATCTGCCCCATCACCAAATGTCCGCAAACCCTGTCCAAGAGGATGTCACTGAATCCGATAGTATGTCGAAGACCAGTGGTAGTATTCGCATGAGATTTTTATGAACTTCCTGGATGCTAAATGAACAAACCCTTCATCTCCTTGGATTGCGGGTGGATACTTTTAGCCACGCTCGATCTGTGGCCCAGCCTATTGTGGTACTTTGTTACAAGCTGCCAAACGTCCTCTGTTCTTGAACAAACACATGTAGCTCTGCTGTGAGCAGAGCATCCAAAAATATCAGAAACTCGCAAATGTTCCCCTCCACGGAAATCTTTAGTAAAAGGCGAAAGATTTATGCGTGAATGAAGAGAAACTCGAGCTGTACCCATGAGACGTTGGGACAATGTGGTCCCAAGCACATGCAACCATGCTCAGCAAGGGTAATGTCTGGTGCAGGCTCCTCCCATCCAGCTTATTTTCTTTTTTTTAAAAAACAATAATACAGCCATATCCATTAGAGGAAGGAGCAAATGTAAAAAGAATCTGCCCCATCACCAAATGTCCGCAAACCCTGTCCAAGAGGATGTCACTGAATCCGATAGTATGTCGAAGACCAGTGGTAGTATTCGCATGAGATTTTTATGAACTTCCTGGATGCTAAATGAACAAACCCTTCATCTCCTTAGATTGCGGATGGATACCTCCATAGGACAGGGTGAGCTCCTTGGCCAAAATAAAAGGCTTAAATAATAATAACTCCATTAATGGAAAGCATATCCAGTATTAAGTGACGTCTCAACGGTTGAGCATAGACAACAGTACCGTACCGCCCAGAGAAGCAATTGGGATGACCAGTCCTCGTTAGTATAGTGGACAGTATCTCCGCCTGTCACGCGGAAGACCGGGGTTCGATTAGTCTTCTTCTTTATCACGACCAAACACCTTGCATAAGCTCAGGCTTTACAGTGGAAGGCGCTGTTAAAGTCAACCTGCCGTTCAAGACTCACTTGATTATGTTTAGCTAATTGCATTTGAAAGATTTTACTTTCAAGAAAGCGTTTGCAATAGGTTTGTAAAAGGTGTTTTTTGAATGTTTGGCCTGAGTCTTTTTTTTTTGTTGCATTTTCACTGTTCTGACCAGTGTGTTGCGTTCCGAACGCTTGGAAACAGTGAATAATGTTGCGAAACAATCGGTTCAAAGCTTTGTTTCTCCCATCACTACCCTTTTGTGCTTGGTAAAACTTACATTCACACTGCTGACACAAGACTCGAAGTTGTGAACTGGGAAAGTGTGGATGGTTTGACGACTACCCAGTTCCAGTCTTGGACAAAACAGCCAATTCTTTTAGCCACGCTCAATCTCTGGCCCAACCTATTGTGGTACTTTGTTACAAGCTGCCAAACGTCCTCTGTTCTTGAACAAACACATGTAGCTCTGCTGTGAGCAAGACAATTCTTGGATACCTCCATAGGACAGGGTGAGCTCTTTGGCCAAAATAAAATGTTTAAATAATAATAACTCCATTAATGGAAAGCATATCCAGTATTAAGTGACGTCTCAACGGTTGAGCATAGACAACAGTAACACACCGCCCAGAGAAGCAACTGTGATGACCAGTCCTCGTTAGTATAGTGGACAGTATCTCCGCCTGTCACGCGGAAGACCGGGGTTCGATTCCCCGACGGGGAGTCTTCTTCTTTATCACGACCAAACACCTTGCATAAGCTCGGGCTTTACCGTGGAAGGTGCTGTTAAAGTCAACCTGCCGTTCAAGACTCGCTTGATTATTTTTAGCTAATTGCATTTGAAAGATTTTACTTTCAAGAAAGCGTTTGCAATAGGTTTGTGGAAGGTGTTTTTTGAATGTTTGGCCTGAGTCTTTTTTTTGTGTGGGATTTTCACTGTTCTGACCAGCGTGTTCCGTTCCGAACGCTTGGAAACAGTGAATAATGTTGCGAAGCAATCAGTTCAAAGCTTTGTTTCTCCCATCACTACCCTTTTGTGCTTGGTAAAACTTACATTCACACCGCTTGCTTGGACAAAACAGCCAATTCTTTTAGCCACGCTCGATCTGTGACCAAGCCTATTGTGGTACTTTGTTACAAGCTGCCAAACGTCCTCTGTTCTTGAACAAACACATGTAGCTCTGAGCATCCAAAAATATCAGAAACTCGCAAATGTTCCCCTCTACGGAAATCTTTAGTAAAAGGCGAAAGATTTATGCGTGAATGAAGAGAAACTAGAGCTGTTCCCATGAGACGTATGGACAATGTGGTCCCAAGCACATGCAACAATGCAAGGGTAATGTCTGGTGCAGGCTCCTCCCATCCAGCTTATTTTCTTTTTTTTTAAAAAACAATAATACAGCCATATCCATTAGAGGAAGGAGCAAATGTAAAAAGAATCTGCCCCATCACCAAATGTCCGCAAACCCTGTCCAAGAGGATGTCACTGAATCCGATAGTATGTCGAAGACCAGTGGTAGTATTCGCATGAGATTTTTATGAACTTCCTGGATGCTAAATGAACAAACCCTTCATCTCCTTGGATTGCGGGTGGATACTTTTAGCCACGCACGATCTGTGGCCCAGCCTATTGTGGTACTTTGTTACAAGCTGCCAAACGTCCTCTGTTCTTGAACAAACACATGTAGCTCTGCTGTGAGCAGAGCATCCAAAAATATCAGAAACTCGCAAATGTTCCCCTCCACGGAAATCTTTAGTAAAAGGCGAAAGATTTATGCGTGAATGAAGAGAAACTCGAGCTGTACCCATGAGACGTTGGGACAATGTGGTCCCAAGCACATGCAACCATGCTCAGCAAGGGTAATGTCTGGTGCAGGCTCCTCCCATCCAGCTTATTTTCTTTTAAAAAAACAAAACAATAATACAGCCATATCCATTAGAGGAAGGAGCAAATGTAAAAAGAATCTGCCCCATCACCAAATGTCCGCAAACCCTGTCCAAGAGGATGTCACTGAATCCGATAGTATGTCGAAGACCAGTGGTAGTATTCGCATGAGATTTTTATGAACTTCCTGGATGCTAAATGAACAAACCCTTCATCTCCTTGGATTGCGGGTGGATACCTCCATAGGACAGGGTGAGCTCCTTGGCCAAAATAAAAGGCTTAAATAATAATAACTCCATTAATGGAAAGCATATCCAGTATTAAGTGACGTCTCAACGGTTGAGCATAGACAACAGTACCGTACCGCCCAGAGAAGCAATTGGGATGACCAGTCCTCGTTAGTATAATGGACAGTATCTCCGCCTGTCACGCGGAAGACCGGGGTTCGATTAGTCTTCTTCTTTATCACGACCAAACACCTTGCATAAGCTCAGGCTTTACCGTGGAAGGCGCTGTTAAAGTCAACCTGCCGTTCAAGACTCACTTGATTATGTTTAGCTAATTGCATTTGAAAGATTTTACTTTCAAGAAAGCGTTTGCAATAGGTTTGTAAAAGGTGTTTTTTGAATGTTTGGCCTGAGTCTTTTTTTTTTGTTGCATTTTCACTGTTCTGACCAGTGTGTTGCGTTCCGAACGCTTGGAAACAGTGAATAATGTTGCGAAACAATCGGTTCAAAGCTTTGTTTCTCCCATCACTACCCTTTTGTGCTTGGTAAAACTTACATTCACACTGCTGACACAAGACTCGAAGTTGTGAACTGGGAAAGTGTGGATGGTTTGACGACTACCCAGTTCCAGTCTTGGACAAAAAAGCCAATTCTTTTAGCCACTCTCAATCTCTGGCCCAACCTATTGTGGTACTTTGTTACAAGCTGCCAAACGTCCTCTGTTCTTGAACAAACACATGTAGCTCTGCTGTGAGCAAGACAATTCTTGGATACCTCCATAGGACAGGGTGAGCTCTTTGGCCAAAATAAAATGTTTAAATAATAATAACTCCATTAATGGAAAGCATATCCAGTATTAAGTGACGTCTCAACGGTTGAGCATAGACAACAGTAACACACCGCCCAGAGAAGCAACTGTGACGACCAGTCCTCGTTAGTATAGTGGACAGTATCTCCGCCTGTCACGCGGAAGATCGGGGTTCGATTCCCCGACGGGGAGTCTTCTTCTTTATCACGACCAAACACCTTGCATAAGCTCGGGCTTTACCGTGGAAGGTGCTGTTAAAGTCAACCTGCCGTTCAAGACTCGCTTGATTATTTTTAGCTAATTGCATTTGAAAGATTTTACTTTCAAGAAAGCGTTTGCAATAGGTTTGTGGAAGGTGTTTTTTGAATGTTTGGCCTGAGTCTTTTTTTTGTGTGGGATTTTCACTGTTCTGACCAGCGTGTTCCGTTCCGAACGCTTGGAAACAGTGAATAATTTTGCGAAGCAATCAGTTCAAAGCTTTGTTTCTCCCATCACTACCCTTTTGTGCTTGGTAAAACTTACATTCACACCGCTTGCTTGGACAAAACAGCCAATTCTTTTAGCCACGCTCGATCTGTGACCCAGCCTATTGTGGTACTTTGTTACAAGCTGCCAAACGTCCTCTGTTCTTGAACAAACACATGTAGCTCTGAGCATCCAAAAATATCAGAAACTCGCAAATGTTCCCCTCCACGGAAATCTTTAGTAAAAGGCGAAAGATTTATGCGTGAATGAAGAGAAACTCGAGCTGTACCCATGAGACGTTGGGACAATGTGGTCCCAAGCACATGCAACCATGCTCAGCAAGGGTAATGTCTGGTGCAGGCTCCTCCCATCCAGCTTATTTTCTTTTAAAAAAACAAAACAATAATACAGCCATATCCATTAGAGGAAGGAGCAAATGTAAAAAGAATCTGCCCCATCACCAAATGTCCGCAAACCCTGTCCAAGAGGATGTCACTGAATCCGATAGTATGTCGAAGACCAGTGGTAGTATTCGCATGAGATTTTTATGAACTTCCTGGATGCTAAATGAACAAACCCTTCATCTCCTTGGATTGCGGGTGGATACTTTTAGCCACGCTCGATCTGTGGCCCAGCCTATTGTGGTACTTTGTTACAAGCTGCCAAACGTCCTCTGTTCTTGAACAAACACATGTAGCTCTGCTGTGAGCAGAGCATCCAAAAATATCAGAAACTCGCAAATGTTCCCCTCCACGGAAATCTTTAGTAAAAGGCGAAAGATTTATGCGTGAATGAAGAGAAACTCGAGCTGTACCCATGAGACGTTGGGACAATGTGGTCGCAAGCACATGCAACCATGCTCAGCAAGGGTAATGTCTGGTGCAGGCTCCTCCCATCCAGCTTATTTTCTTTAAAAAAAACAAAACAATAATACAGCCATATCCATTAGAGGAAGGAGCAAATGTAAAAAGAATCTGCCCCATCACCAAATGTCCGCAAACCCTGTCCAAGAGGATGTCACTGAATCCGATAGTATGTCGAAGACCAGTGGTAGTATTCGCATGAGATTTTTATGAACTTCCTGGATGCTAAATGAACAAACCCTTCATCTCCTTGGATTGCGGGTGGATACCTCCATAGGACAGGGTGAGCTCCTTGGCCAAAATAAAAGGCTTAAATAATAATAACTCCATTAATGGAAAGCATATCCAGTATTAAGTGACGTCTCAACGGTTGAGCATAGACAACAGTACCGTACCGCCCAGAGAAGCAATTGGGATGACCAGTCCTCGTTAGTATAATGGACAGTATCTCCGCCTGTCACGCGGAAGACCGGGGTTCGATTAGTCTTCTTCTTTATCACGACCAAACACCTTGCATAAGCTCAGGCTTTACCGTGGAAGGCGCTGTTAAAGTCAACCTGCCGTTCAAGACTCACTTGATTATGTTTAGCTAATTGCATTTGAAAGATTTTACTTTCAAGAAAGCGTTTGCAATAGGTTTGTAAAAGGTGTTTTTTGAATGTTTGGCCTGAGTCTTTTTTTTTTGTTGCATTTTCACTGTTCTGACCAGTGTGTTGCGTTCCGAACGCTTGGAAACAGTGAATAATGTTGCGAAACAATCGGTTCAAAGCTTTGTTTCTCCCATCACTACCCTTTTGTGCTTGGTAAAACTTACATTCACACTGCTGACACAAGACTCGAAGTTGTGAACTGGGAAAGTGTGGATGGTTTGACGACTACCCAGTTCCAGTCTTGGACAAAACAGCCAATTCTTTTAGCCACGCTCAATCTCTGGCCCAACCTATTGTGGTACTTTGTTACAAGCTGCCAAACGTCCTCTGTTCTTGAACAAACACATGTAGCTCTGCTGTGAGCAAGACAATTCTTGGATACCTCCATAGGACAGGGTGAGCTCTTTGGCCAAAATAAAATGTTTAAATAATAATAACTCCATTAATGGAAAGCATATCCAGTATTAAGTGACGTCTCAACGGTTGAGCATAGACAACAGTAACACACCGCCCAGAGAAGCAACTGTGATGACCAGTCCTCGTTAGTATAGTGGACAGTATCTCCGCCTGTCACGCGGAAGACCGGGGTTCGATTCCCCGACGGGGAGTCTTCTTCTTTATCACGACCAAACACCTTGCATAAGCTCGGGCTTTACCGTGGAAGGTGCTGTTAAAGTCAACCTGCCGTTCAAGACTCGCTTGATTATTTTTAGCTAATTGCATTTGAAAGATTTTACTTTCAAGAAAGCGTTTGCAATAGGTTTGTAAAAGGTGTTTTTTGAATGTTTGGCCTGAGTCTTTTTTTTTTGTTGCATTTTCACTGTTCTGACCAGTGTGTTGCGTTCCGAACGCTTGGAAACAGTGAATAATGTTGCGAAACAATCGGTTCAAAGCTTTGTTTCTCCCATCACTACCCTTTTGTGCTTGGTAAAACTTACATTCACACTGCTGACACAAGACTCGAAGTTGTGAACTGGGAAAGTGTGGATGGTTTGACGACTACCCAGTTCCAGTCTTGGACAAAACAGCCAATTCTTTTAGCCACGCTCAATCTCTGGCCCAACCTATTGTGGTACTTTGTTACAAGCTGCCAAACGTCCTCTGTTCTTGAACAAACACATGTAGCTCTGCTGTGAGCAAGACAATTCTTGGATACCTCCATAGGACAGGGTGAGCTCTTTGGCCAAAATAAAATGTTTAAATAATAATAACTCCATTAATGGAAAGCATATCCAGTATTAAGTGACGTCTCAACGGTTGAGCATAGACAACAGTAACACACCGCCCAGAGAAGCAACTGTGATGACCAGTCCTCGTTAGTATAGTGGACAGTATCTCCGCCTGTCACGCGGAAGACCGGGGTTCGATTCCCCGACGGGGAGTCTTCTTCTTTATCACGACCAAACACCTTGCATAAGCTCGGGCTTTACCGTGGAAGGTGCTGTTAAAGTCAACCTGCCGTTCAAGACTCGCTTGATTATTTTTAGCTAATTGCATTTGAAAGATTTTACTTTCAAGAAAGCGTTTGCAATAGGTTTGTGGAAGGTGTTTTTTGAATGTTTGGCCTGAGTCTTTTTTTTGTGTGGGATTTTCACTGTTCTGACCAGCGTGTTCCGTTCCGAACGCTTGGAAACAGTGAATAATGTTGCGAAGCAATCAGTTCAAAGCTTTGTTTCTCCCATCACTACCCTTTTGTGCTTGGTAAAACTTACATTCACACCGCTTGCTTGGACAAAACAGCCAATTCTTTTAGCCACGCTCGATCTGTGACCAAGCCTATTGTGGTACTTTGTTACAAGCTGCCAAACGTCCTCTGTTCTTGAACAAACACATGTAGCTCTGAGCATCCAAAAATATCAGAAACTCGCAAATGTTCCCCTCCACGGAAATCTTTAGTAAAAGGCGAAAGATTTATGCGTGAATGAAGAGAAACTAGAGCTGTTCCCATGAGACGTATGGACAATGTGGTCCCAAGCACATGCAACAATGCAAGGGTAATGTCTGGTGCAGGCTCCTCCCATCCAGCTTATTTTCTTTTTTTTTAAAAAACAATAATACAGCCATATCCATTAGAGGAAGGAGCAAATGTAAAAAGAATCTGCCCCATCACCAAATGTCCGCAAACCCTGTCCAAGAGGATGTCACTGAATCCGATAGTATGTCGAAGACCAGTGGTAGTATTCGCATGAGATTTTTATGAACTTCCTGGATGCTAAATGAACAAACCCTTCATCTCCTTGGATTGCGGGTGGATACCTCCATAGGACAGGGTGAGCTCCTTGGCCAAAATAAAAGGCTTAAATAATAATAACTCCATTAATGGAAAGCATATCCAGTATTAAGTGACGTCTCAACGGTTGAGCATAGACAACAGTACCGTACCGCCCAGAGAAGCAATTGGGATGACCAGTCCTCGTTAGTATAATGGACAGTATCTCCGCCTGTCACGCGGAAGACCGGGGTTCGATTAGTCTTCTTCTTTATCACGACCAAACACCTTGCATAAGCTCAGGCTTTACCGTGGAAGGCGCTGTTAAAGTCAACCTGCCGTTCAAGACTCACTTGATTATGTTTAGCTAATTGCATTTGAAAGATTTTACTTTCAAGAAAGCGTTTGCAATAGGTTTGTAAAAGGTGTTTTTTGAATGTTTGGCCTGAGTCTTTTTTTTTTTGTTGCATTTTCACTGTTCTGACCAGTGTGTTGCGTTCCGAACGCTTGGAAACAGTGAATAATGTTGCGAAACAATCGGTTCAAAGCTTTGTTTCTCCCATCACTACCCTTTTGTGCTTGGTAAAACTTACATTCACACTGCTGACACAAGACTCGAAGTTGTGAACTGGGAAAGTGTGGATGGTTTGACGACTACCCAGTTCCAGTCTTGGACAAAACAGCCAATTCTTTTAGCCACGCTCAATCTCTGGCCCAACCTATTGTGGTACTTTGTTACAAGCTGCCAAACGTCCTCTGTTCTTGAACAAACACATGTAGCTCTGCTGTGAGCAAGACAATTCTTGGATACCTCCATAGGACAGGGTGAGCTCTTTGGCCAAAATAAAATGTTTAAATAATAATAACTCCATTAATGGAAAGCATATCCAGTATTAAGCGACGTCTCAACGGTTGAGCATAGACAACAGTAACACACCGCCCAGAGAAGCAACTGTGATGACCAGTCCTCGTTAGTATAGTGGACAGTATCTCCGCCTGTCACGCGGAAGACCGGGGTTCGATTCCCCGACGGGGAGTCTTCTTCTTTATCACGACCAAACACCTTGCATAAGCTCGGGCTTTACCGTGGAAGGTGCTGTTAAAGTCAACCTGCCGTTCAAGACTCGCTTGATTATTTTTAGCTAATTGCATTTGAAAGATTTTACTTTCAAGAAAGCGTTTGCAATAGGTTTGTGGAAGGTGTTTTTTGAATGTTTGGCCTGAGTCTTTTTTTTGTTTGGGATTTTCACTGTTCTGACCAGCGTGTTCCGTTCCGAACGCTTGGAAACAGTGAATAATTTTGCGAAGCAATCAGTTCAAAGCTTTGTTTCTCCCATCACTACCCTTTTGTGCTTGGTAAAACTTACATTCACACCGCTGTCTTGGACAAAACAGCCAATTCTTTTAGCCACGCTCGATCTTTGTCCCAGCCTATTGTGGTACTTTGTTACAAGCTGCCAAACGTCCTCTGTTCTTGAACAAACACATGTAGCTCTGCTGCGAGCAGAGCATGCAAAAATATCAGAAACTCGCAAATGTTCCCCTCCACGGAAATCTTTAGTAAAAGGCGAAAGATTTATGCGTGAATGAAGAGAAACTCTAGCTGTACCCATGAGACGTTGGGACAATGTGGTCGCAAGCACATGCAACCATGCTCAGCAAGGGTAATGTCTGGTGCAGGCTCCTCCCATCCAGCTTATTTTCTTTAAAAAAAAAACAATAATACAGCCATATCCATTAGAGGAAGGAGCAAATGTAAAAAGAATCTGCCCCATCACCAAATGTCCGCAAACCCTGTCCAAGAGGATGTCACTGAATCCGATAGTATGTCGAAGACCAGTGGTAGTATTCGCATGAGATTTTTATGAACTTCCTGGATGCTAAATGAACAAACCCTTCATCTCCTTGGATTGCGGGTGGATACTTTTAGCCACGCTCGATCTGTGGCCCAGCCTATTGTGGTACTTTGTTACAAGCTGCCAAACGTCCTCTGTTCTTGAACAAACACATGTAGCTCTGCTGTGAGCAGAGCATCCAAAAATATCAGAAACTCGCAAATGTTCCCCTCCACGGAAATCTTTAGTAAAAGGCGAAAGATTTATGCGTGAATGAAGAGAAACTCGAGCTGTACCCATGAGACGTTGGGACAATGTGGTCGCAAGCACATGCAACCATGCTCAGCAAGGGTAATGTCTGGTGCAGGCTCCTCCCATCCAGCTTATTTTCTTTAAAAAAAACAAAACAATAATACAGCCATATCCATTAGAGGAAGGAGCAAATGTAAAAAGAATCTGCCCCATCACCAAATGTCCGCAAACCCTGTCCAAGAGGATGTCACTGAATCCGATAGTATGTCGAAGACCAGTGGTAGTATTCGCATGAGATTTTTATGAACTTCCTGGATGCTAAATGAACAAACCCTTCATCTCCTTGGATTGCGGGTGGATACCTCCATAGGACAGGGTGAGCTCCTTGGCCAAAATAAAAGGCTTAAATAATAATAACTCCATTAATGGAAAGCATATCCAGTATTAAGTGACGTCTCAACGGTTGAGCATAGACAACAGTACCGTACCGCCCAGAGAAGCAATTGGGATGACCAGTCCTCGTTAGTATAATGGACAGTATCTCCGCCTGTCACGCGGAAGACCGGGGTTCGATTAGTCTTCTTCTTTATCACGACCAAACACCTTGCATAAGCTCAGGCTTTACCGTGGAAGGCGCTGTTAAAGTCAACCTGCCGTTCAAGACTCACTTGATTATGTTTAGCTAATTGCATTTGAAAGATTTTACTTTCAAGAAAGCGTTTGCAATAGGTTTGTAAAAGGTGTTTTTTGAATGTTTGGCCTGAGTCTTTTTTTTTTGTTGCATTTTCACTGTTCTGACCAGTGTGTTGCGTTCCGAACGCTTGGAAACAGTGAATAATGTTGCGAAACAATCGGTTCAAAGCTTTGTTTCTCCCATCACTACCCTTTTGTGCTTGGTAAAACTTACATTCACACTGCTGACACAAGACTCGAAGTTGTGAACTGGGAAAGTGTGGATGGTTTGACGACTACCCAGTTCCAGTCTTGGACAAAACAGCCAATTCTTTTAGCCACGCTCAATCTCTGGCCCAACCTATTGTGGTACTTTGTTACAAGCTGCCAAACGTCCTCTGTTCTTGAACAAACACATGTAGCTCTGCTGTGAGCAAGACAATTCTTGGATACCTCCATAGGACAGGGTGAGCTCTTTGGCCAAAATAAAATGTTTAAATAATAATAACTCCATTAATGGAAAGCATATCCAGTATTAAGTGACGTCTCAACAGTTGAGCATAGACAACAGTAACACACCGCCCAGAGAAGCAACTGTGATGACCAGTCCTCGTTAGTATAGTGGACAGTATCTCCGCCTGTCACGCGGAAGACCGGGGTTCGATTCCCCGACGGGGAGTCTTCTTCTTTATCACGACCAAACACCTTGCATAAGCTCGGGCTTTACCGTGGAAGGTGCTGTTAAAGTCAACCTGCCGTTCAAGACTCGCTTGATTATTTTTAGCTAATTGCATTTGAAAGATTTTACTTTCAAGAAAGCGTTTGCAATAGGTTTGTGGAAGGTGTTTTTTGAATGTTTGGCCTGAGTCTTTTTTTTGTGTGGGATTTTCACTGTTCTGACCAGCGTGTTCCGTTCCGAACGCTTGGAAACAGTGAATAATTTTGCGAAGCAATCAGTTCAAAGCTTTGTTTCTCCCATCACTACCCTTTTGTGCTTGGTAAAACTTACATTCACACCGCTTGCTTGGACAAAACAGCCAATTCTTTTAGCCACGCTCGATCTGTGACCCAGCCTATTGTGGTACTTTGTTACAAGCTGCCAAACGTCCTCTGTTCTTGAACAAACACATGTAGCTCTGAGCATCCAAAAATATCAGAAACTCGCAAATGATCCCCTCCACGGAAATCTTTAGTAAAAGGCGAAAGATTTATGCGTGAATGAAGAGAAACTCGAGCTGTTCCCATGAGACGTATGGACAATGTGGTCCCAAGCACATGCAACAATGCAAGGGTAATGTCTGGTGCAGGCTCCTCCCATCCAGCTTATTTTCTTTTTTTAAAAAAACAATAATACAGCCATATCCATTAGAGGAAGGAGCAAATGTAAAAAGAATCTGCCCCATCACCAAATGTCCGCAAACCCTGTCCAAGAGGATGTCACTGAATCCGATAGTATGTCGAAGACCAGTGGTAGTATTCGCATGAGATTTTTATGAACTTCCTGGATGCTAAATGAACAAACCCTTCATCTCCTTGGATTGCGGGTGGATACTTTTAGCCACGCACGATCTGTGGCCCAGCCTATTGTGGTACTTTGTTACAAGCTGCCAAACGTCCTCTGTTCTTGAACAAACACATGTAGCTCTGCTGTGAGCAGAGCATCCAAAAATATCAGAAACTCGCAAATGTTCCCCTCCACGGAAATCTTTAGTAAAAGGCGAAAGATTTATGCGTGAATGAAGAGAAACTCGAGCTGTACCCATGAGACGTTGGGACAATGTGGTCCCAAGCACATGCAACCATGCTCAGCAAGGGTAATGTCTGGTGCAGGCTCCTCCCATCCAGCTTATTTTCTTTTAAAAAAACAAAACAATAATACAGCCATATCCATTAGAGGAAGGAGCAAATGTAAAAAGAATCTGCCCCATCACCAAATGTCCGCAAACCCTGTCCAAGAGGATGTCACTGAATCCGATAGTATGTCGAAGACCAGTGGTAGTATTCGCATGAGATTTTTATGAACTTCCTGGATGCTAAATGAACAAACCCTTCATCTCCTTGGATTGCGGGTGGATACCTCCATAGGACAGGGTGAGCTCCTTGGCCAAAATAAAAGGCTTAAATAATAATAACTCCATTAATGGAAAGCATATCCAGTATTAAGTGACGTCTCAACGGTTGAGCATAGACAACAGTACCGTACCGCCCAGAGAAGCAATTGGGATGACCAGTCCTCGTTAGTATAATGGACAGTATCTCCGCCTGTCACGCGGAAGACCGGGGTTCGATTAGTCTTCTTCTTTATCACGACCAAACACCTTGCATAAGCTCAGGCTTTACCGTGGAAGGCGCTGTTAAAGTCAACCTGCCGTTCAAGACTCACTTGATTATGTTTAGCTAATTGCATTTGAAAGATTTTACTTTCAAGAAAGCGTTTGCAATAGGTTTGTAAAAGGTGTTTTTTGAATGTTTGGCCTGAGTCTTTTTTTTTTGTTGCATTTTCACTGTTCTGACCAGTGTGTTGCATTCCGAACGCTTGGAAACAGTGAATAATGTTGCGAAACAATCGGTTCAAAGCTTTGTTTCTCCCATCACTACCCTTTTGTGCTTGGTAAAACTTACATTCACACTGCTGACACAAGACTCGAAGTTGTGAACTGGGAAAGTGTGGATGGTTTGACGACTACCCTTTGTGCTTGGTAAAACTTACATTCACACCGCTTGCTTGGACAAAACAGCCAATTCTTTTAGCCACGCTCGATCTGTGACCCAGCCTATTGTGGTACTTTGTTACAAGCTGCCAAACGTCCTCTGTTCTTGAACAAACACATGTAGCTCTGCTGTGAGCAGAGCATCCAAAAATATCAGAAACTCGCAAATGTTCCCCTCCACGGAAATCTTTAGTAAAAGGCGAAAGATTTATGCGTGAATGAAGAGAAACTCGAGCTGTACCCATGAGACGTATGGACAATGTGGTCCCAAGCACATGCAACCATGCTCAGCAAGGGTAATGTCTGGTGCAGGCTCCTCCCATCCAGCTTATTTTCTTTAAAAAAAAAAACAATAATACAGCCATATCCATTAGAGGAAGGAGCAAATGTAAAAAGAATCTGCCCCATCACCAAATGTCCGCAAACCCTGTCCAAGAGGATGTCACTGAATCCGATAGTATGTCGAAGACCAGTGGTAGTATTCGCATGAGATTTTTATGAACTTCCTGGATGCTAAATGAACAAACCCTTCATCTCCTTGGATTGCGGGTGGATACCTCCATAGGACAGGGTGAGCTCCTTGGCCAAAATAAAAGGCTTAAATAATAATAACTCCATTAATGGAAAGCATATCCAGTATTAATTGACGTCTCAACGGTTGAGCATAGACAACAGTACCGTACCGCCCAGAGAAGCAATTGGGATGACCAGTCCTCGTTAGTATAGTGGACAGTATCTCCGCCTGTCACGCGGAAGACCGGGGTTCGATTAGTCTTCTTCTTTATCACGGCCAAACACCTTGCATAAGCTCAGGCTTTACCGTGGAAGGCGCTGTTAAAGTCAACCTGCCGTTCAAGACTCACTTGATTATGTTTAGCTAATTGCATTTGAAAGGTTTTACTTTCAAGAAAGCGTTTGCAATAGGTTTGTAAAAGGTGTTTTTTGAATGTTTGGCCTGAGTCTTTTTTTGTTGTTGCATTTTCACTGTTCTGACCAGTGTGTTGCGTTCCGAACGCTTGGAAACAGTGAATAATGTTGCGAAACAATCGGTTCAAAGCTTTGTTTCTCCCATCACTACCCTTTTGTGCTTGGTAAAACTTACATTCACACTGCTGACACAAGACTCGAAGTTGTGAACTGGGAAAGTGTAGATGGTTTGACGACTACCCAGTTCCAGTCTTGGACAAAACAGCCAATTCTTTTAGCCACTCTCAATCTCTGGCCCAACCTATTGTGGTACTTTGTTACAAGCTGCCAAACGTCCTCTGTTCTTGAACAAACACATGTAGCTCTGCTGTGAGCAAGACAATTCTTGGATACCTCCATAGGACAGGGTGAGCTTTTTGGCCAAAATAAAATGTTTAAATAATAATAACTCCATTAATGGAAAGCATATCCAGTATTAAGTCACGTCTCAACGGTTGAGCATAGACAACAGTAACACACAGCCCAGAGAAGCAACTGTGATGACCAGTCCTCGTTAGTATAGTGGACAGTATCTCCGCCTGTCACGCGGAAGACCGGGGTTCGATTCCCCTACGGGGAGTCTTCTTCTTTATCACGACCAAACACCTTGCATAAGCTCGGGCTTTACCGTGGAAGGTGCTGTTAAAGTCAACCTGCCGTTCAAGACTCGCTTGATTATTTTTAGCTAATTGCATTTGAAAGATTTTACTTTCAAGAAAGCGTTTGCAATAGGTTTGTAAAAGGTGTTTTTTGAATGTTTGGCCTGAGTCTTTTTTCTTTTGTGGGATTTTCACTGTTCTGACCAGCGTGTTCCGTTCCGAACACTTGGAAACAGTGAATAATTTTGCGAAGCAATCAGTTCAAAGCTTTGTTTCTCCCATCACTACCCTTTGGTGCTTGGTAAAACTTACATTCACACCGCTGTCTTGGACAAAACAGCCAATTCTTTTAGCCACGCTCGATCTTTGGCCCAGCCTATTGTGGTACTTTGTTACAAGCTGCCAAACGTCCTCTGTTCTTGAACAAACACATGTAGCTCTGCTGCGAGCAGAGCATCCAAAAATATAAGAAACTCGCAAATGTTCCCCTCCTCGGAAATCTTTAGTAAAAGGCGAAAGATTTATGCGTGAATGAAGAGAAACTCGAGCTGTACCCATGAGACGTTGGGACAATGTGGTTCCAAGCACATGCAACCATGCTCAGCAAGGGTAATGTCTGGTGCAGGCTCCTCCCATCCAGCTTATTTTCTTTAAAAAAAAAAACAATAATACAGCCATATCCATTAGAGGAAGGAGCAAATGTAAAAAGAATCTGCCCCATCACCAAATGTCCGCAAACCCTGTCCAAGAGGATGTCACTGAATCCGATAGTATGTCGAAGACCAGTGGTAGTATTCGCATGAGATTTTTATGAACTTCCTGGATGCTAAATGAACAAACCCTTCATCTCCTTGGATTGCGGGTGGATACCTCCATAGGACAGGGTGAGCTCCTTGGCCAAAATAAAAGGCTTAAATAATAATAACTCCATTAATGGAAAGCATATCCAGTATTAATTGACGTCTCAACGGTTGAGCATAGACAACAGTACCGTACCGCCCAGAGAAGCAATTGGGATGACCAGTCCTCGTTAGTATAGTGGACAGTATCTCCGCCTGTCACGCGGAAGACCGGGGTTCGATTAGTCTTCTTCTTTATCACGGCCAAACACCTTGCATAAGCTCAGGCTTTACCGTGGAAGGCGCTGTTAAAGTCAACCTGCCGTTCAAGACTCACTTGATTATGTTTAGCTAATTGCATTTGAAAGGTTTTACTTTCAAGAAAGCGTTTGCAATAGGTTTGTAAAAGGTGTTTTTTGAATGTTTGGCCTGAGTCTTTTTTTGTTGTTGCATTTTCACTGTTCTGACCAGTGTGTTGCGTTCCGAACGCTTGGAAACAGTGAATAATGTTGCGAAACAATCGGTTCAAAGCTTTGTTTCTCCCATCACTACCCTTTTGTGCTTGGTAAAACTTACATTCACACTGCTGACACAAGACTCGAAGTTGTGAACTGGGAAAGTGTGGATGGTTTGACGACTACCCAGTTCCAGTCTTGGACAAAACAGCCAATTCTTTTAGCCACGCTCGATCTTTGGCCCAGCCTATTGTGGTACTTTGTTACAAGCTGCCAAACGTCCTCTGTTCTTGAACAAACACATGTAGCTCTGCTGTGAGCAAGACAATTCTTGGATACCTCCATAGGACAGGGTGAGCTCTTTGGCCAAAATAAAATGTTTAAATAATAATAACTCCATTAATGGAAAGCATATCCAGTATTAAGTGACGTCTCAACGGTTGAGCATAGACAACAGTAACACACCACCCAGAGAAGCAACTGTGATGACTAGTCCTCGTTAGTATAGTGGACAGTATCTCCGCCTGTCACGCGGAAGACCGGGGTTCGATTCCCCGACGGGGAGTCTTCTTCTTTATCACGACCAAACACCTTGCATAAGCTCGGGCTTTACCGTGGAAGGTGCTGTTAAAGTCAACCTGCCGTTCAAGACTCGCTTGATTATTTTTAGCTAATTGCATTTGAAAGATTTTACTTTCAAGAAAGCGTTTGCAATAGGTTTGTGGAAGGTGTTTTTTGAATGTTTGGCCTGAGTCTTTTTTTTGTGTGGGATTTTCACTGTTCTGACCAGCGTGTTCCGTTCCGAACGCTTGGAAACAGTGAATAATTTTGCGAAGCAATCAGTTCAAAGCTTTGTTTCTCCCATCACTACCCTTTTGTGCTTGGTAAAACTTACATTCACACCGCTTGCTTGGACAAAACAGCCAATTCTTTTAGCCACGCTCGATCTGTGACCCAGCCTATTGTGGTACTTTGTTACAAGCTGCCAAACGTCCTCTGTTCTTGAACAAACACATGTAGCTCTGAGCATCCAAAAATATCAGAAACTCGCAAATGTTCCCCTCCACGGAAATCTTTAGTAAAAGGCGAAAGATTTATGCGTGAATGAAGAGAAACTCGAGCTGTACCCATGAGACGTATGGACAATGTGGTCCCAAGCACATGCAACAATGCAAGGGTAATGTCTGGTGCAGGCTCCTCCCATCCAGCTTATTTTCTTTTTTAAAAAAAACAATAATACAGCCATATCCATTAGAGGAAGGAGCAAATGTAAAAAGAATCTGCCCCATCACCAAATGTCCGCAAACCCTGTCCAAGAGGATGTCACTGAATCCGATAGTATGTCGAAGACCAGTGGTAGTATTCGCATGAGATTTTTATGAACTTCCTGGATGCTAAATGAACAAACCCTTCATCTCCTTGGATTGCGGGTGGATACTTTTAGCCACGCACGATCTGTGGCCCAGCCTATTGTGGTACTTTGTTACAAGCTGCCAAACGTCCTCTGTTCTTGAACAAACACATGTAGCTCTGCTGTGAGCAGAGCATCCAAAAATATCAGAAACTCGCAAATGTTCCCCTCCACGGAAATCTTTAGTAAAAGGCGAAAGATTTATGCGTGAATGAAGAGAAACTCGAGCTGTACCCATGAGACGTTGGGACAATGTGGTCCCAAGCACATGCAACCATGCTCAGCAAGGGTAATGTCTGGTGCAGGCTCCTCCCATCCAGCTTATTTTCTTTAAAAAAAAAAAAACAATAATACAGCCATATCCATTAGAGGAAAGAGCAAATGTAAAAAGAATCTGCCCCATCAACAAATGTCCGCAAACCCTGTCCAAGAGGATGTCACTGAATCCGATAGTATGTTGAAGACCAGTGGTAGTATTCGCAAGAGATTTTTATGAACTTCCTGGATGCTAAATGAACAAACCCTTCATCTCCTTGGATTGCGGGTGGATACTTTTAGCCACGCACGATCTGTGGCCCAGCCTATTGTGGTACTTTGTTACAAGCTGCCAAACGTCCTCTGTTCTTGAACAAACACATGTAGCTCTGCTGTGAGCAGAGCATCCAAAAATATCAGAAACTCGCAAATGTTCCCCTCCACGGAAATCTTTAGTAAAAGGCGAAAGATTTATGCGTGAATGAAGAGAAACTCGAGCTGTACCCATGAGACGTTGGGACAATGTGGTCCCAAGCACATGCAACCATGCTCAGCAAGGGTAATGTCTGGTGCAGGCTCCTCCCATCCAGCTTATTTTCTTTTTAAAAAAAACAATAATACAGCCATATCCATTAGAGGAAGGAGCAAATGTAAAAAGAATCTGCCCCATCACCAAATGTCCGCAAACCCTGTCCAAGAGGATGTCACTGAATCCGATAGTATGTCGAAGACCAGTGGTAGTATTCGCATGAGATTTTTATGAACTTCCTGGATGCTAAATGAACAAACCCTTCATCTCCTTGGATTGCGGGTGGATACCTCCATAGGACAGGGTGAGCTCCTTGGCCAAAATAAAAGGCTTAAATAATAATAACTCCATTAATGGAAAGCATATCCAGTATTAAGTGACGTCTCAACGGTTGAGCATAGACAACAGTACCGTACCGCCCAGAGAAGCAATTGGGATGACCAGTCCTTGTTAGTATAGTGGACAGTATCTCCGCCTGTCACGCGGAAGACCGGGGTTCGATTCCCCGACGGGGGGTCTTCTTCTTTATCACGACCAAACACCTTGCATAAGCTCGGGCTTTACCGTGGAAGGTGCTTTTAAAGTCAACCTGCCATTCAAGACTCGCTTGATTATTTTTAGCTAATTGCATTTGAAAGATTTTACTTTCAAGAAAGCGTTTGCAATAGGTTTGTAAAAGGTGTTTTTTGAATGTTTGGCCTGAGTCTTTTTTTTGTGGGATTTTCACTGTTCTGACCAGCGTGTTCCGTTCCGAACGCTTGGAAACAGTGAACAATTTTGCGAAGCAATCAGTTCAAAGCTTTGTTTCTCCCATCACTACCCTTTTGTGCTTGGTAAAACTTACATTCACACCGCTGTCTTGGACAAAACAGCCAATTCTTTTAGCCACGCTCGATCTGTGGCCCAGCCTATTGTGGTACTTTGTTACAAGCTGCCAAACGTCCTCTGTTCTTGAACAAACACATGTAGCTCTGCTGTGAGCAGAGCATCCAAAAATATCAGAAACTCGCAAATGTTCCCCTCCACGGAAATCTTTAGTAAAAGGCGAAAGATTTATGCGTGAATGAAGAGAAACTCGAGCTGTACCCATGAGACGTTGGGACAATGTGGTCCCAAGCACATGCAACCATGCTCAGCAAGGGTAATGTCTGGTGCAGGCTGCTCCCATCCAGCTTTTTTCTTTAAAAAAAAAACAATAATACAGCCATATCCATTAGAGGAAGGAGCAAATGTAAAAAGAATCTGCCCCATCACCAAATGTCCGCAAACCCTGTCCAAGAGGATGTCACTGAATCCGATAGTATGTCGAAGACCAGTGGTAGTATTCGCATGAGATTTTTATGAACTTCCTGGATGCTAAATGAACAAACCCTTCATCTCCTTAGATTGCGGATGGATACCTCCATAGGACAGGGTGAGCTCCTTGGCCAAAATAAAAGGCTTAAATAATAATAACTCCATTAATGGAAAGCATATCCAGTATTAAGTGACGTCTCAACGGTTGAGCATAGACAACAGTACCGTACCGCCCAGAGAAGCAATTGGGATGACCAGTCCTCGTTAGTATAGTGGACAGTATCTCCGCCTGTCACGCGGAAGACCGGGGTTCGATTAGTCTTCTTCTTTATCACGACCAAACACCTTGCATAAGCTCAGGCTTTACAGTGGAAGGCGCTGTTAAAGTCAACCTGCCGTTCAAGACTCACTTGATTATGTTTAGCTAATTGCATTTGAAAGATTTTACTTTCAAGAAAGCGTTTGCAATAGGTTTGTAAAAGGTGTTTTTTGAATGTTTGGCCTGAGTCTTTTTTTTTTGTTGCATTTTCACTGTTCTGACCAGTGTGTTGCGTTCCGAACGCTTGGAAACAGTGAATAATGTTGCGAAACAATCGGTTCAAAGCTTTGTTTCTCCCATCACTACCCTTTTGTGCTTGGTAAAACTTACATTCACACTGCTGACACAAGACTCGAAGTTGTGAACTGGGAAAGTGTGGATGGTTTGACGACTACCCAGTTCCAGTCTTGGACAAAACAGCCAATTCTTTTAGCCACGCTCAATCTCTGGCCCAACCTATTGTGGTACTTTGTTACAAGCTGCCAAACGTCCTCTGTTCTTAAACAAACACATGTAGCTCTGCTGTGAGCAAGACAATTCTTGGATACATCCATAGGACAGGGTGAGCTCTTTGGCCAAAATAAAATGTTTAAATAATAATAACTCCATTAATGGAAAGCATATCCAGTATTAAGTGACGTCTCAACGGTTGAGCATAGACAACAGTAACAGACCGCCCAGAGAAGCAACTGTGATGACCAGTCCTCGTTAGTATAGTGGACAGTATCTCCGCCTGTCACGCGGAAGACCGGGGTTCGATTCCCCGACGGGGAGTCTTCTTCTTTATCACGACCAAACACCTTGCATAAGCTCGGGCTTTACCGTGGAAGGTGCTGTTAAAGTCAACCTGCCGTTCAAGACTCGCTTGATTATTTTTAGCTAATTGCATTTGAAAGATTTTACTTTCAAGAAAGCGTTTGCAATAGGTTTGTGGAAGGTGTTTTTTGAATGTTTGGCCTGAGTCTTTTTTTTGTGTGGGATTTTCACTGTTCTGACCAGCGTGTTCCGTTCCGAACGCTTGGAAACAGTGAATAATTTTGCGAAGCAATCAGTTCAAAGCTTTGTTTCTCCCATCACTACCCTTTTGTGCTTGGTAAAACTTACATTCACACCGCTTGCTTGGACAAAACAGCCAATTCTTTTAGCCACGCTCGATCTGTGACCCAGCCTATTGTGGTACTTTGTTACAAGCTGCCAAACGTCCTCTGTTCTTGAACAAACACATGTAGCTCTGAGCATCCAAAAATATCAGAAACTCGCAAATGTTCCCCTCCACGGAAATCTTTAGTAAAAGGCGAAAGATTTATGCGTGAATGAAGAGAAACTCGAGCTGTACCCATGAGACGTTGGGACAATGTGGTCCCAAGCACATGCAACAATGCAAGGGTAATGTCTGGTGCAGGCTCCTCCCATCCAGCTTATTTTCTTTTTTAAAAAAAACAATAATACAGCCATATCCATTAGAGGAAGGAGCAAATGTAAAAAGAATCTGCCCCATCACCAAATGTCCGCAAACCCTGTCCAAGAGGATGTCACTGAATCCGATAGTATGTCGAAGACCAGTGGTAGTATTCGCATGAGATTTTTATGAACTTCCTGGATGCTAAATGAACAAACCCTTCATCTCCTTGGATTGCGGGTGGATACTTTTAGCCACGCACGATCTGTGAGCCACGCACGATCTGTGGCCCAGCCTATTGTGGTACTTTGTTACAAGCTGCCAAACGTCCTCTGTTCTTGAACAAACACATGTAGCTCTGCTGTGAGCAGAGCATCCAAAAATATCAGAAACTCGCAAATGTTCCCCTCCACGGAAATCTTTAGTAAAAGGCGAAAGATTTATGCGTGAATGAAGAGAAACTCGAGCTGTACCCATGAGACGTTGGGACAATGTGGTCCCAAGCACATGCAACCATGCTCAGCAAGGGTAATGTCTGGTGCAGGCTCCTCCCATCCAGCTTATTTTCTTTAAAAAAAAAACAATAATACAGCCATATCCATTAGAGGAAGGAGCAAATGTAAAAAGAATCTGCCCCATCACCAAATGTCCGCAAACCCTGTCCAAGAGGATGTCACTGAATCCGATAGTATGTCGAAGACCAGTGGTAGTATTCGCATGAGATTTTTATGAACATCCTGGATGCTAAATGAACAAACCCTTCATCTCCTTGGATTGCGGGTGGATACCTCCATAGGACAGGGTGAGCTCCTTGGCCAAAATAAAAGGCTTAAATAATAATAACTCCATTAATGGAAAGTATATCCAGTATTAAGTGACGTCTCAACGGTTGAGCATAGACAACAGTACCGTACCGCCCAGAGAAGCAATTGGGATGACCAGTCCTCGTTAGTATAATGGACAGTATCTCCGCCTGTCACGCGTAAGACCGGGGTTCGATTAGTCTTCTTCTTTATCACGACCAAACACCTTGCATAAGCTCAGGCTTTACCGTGGAAGGCGCTGTTAAAGTCAACCTGCCGTTCAAGACTCACTTGATTATGTTTAGCTAATTGCATTTGAAAGATTTTACTTTCAAGAAAGCGTTTGCAATAGGTTTGTAAAAGGTGTTTTTTGAATGTTTGGCCTGAGTCTTTTTTTTTTGTTGCATTTTCACTGTTCTGACCAGTGTGTTGCGTTCCGAACGCTTGGAAACAGTGAATAATTTTGCGAAACAATCGGTTCAAAGCTTTGTTTCTCCCATCACTACCCTTTTGTGCTTGGTAAAACTTACATTCACACTGCTGACACAAGACTCGAAGTTATGAACTGGGAAAGTGTGGATGGTTTGACGACTACCCAGTTCCAGTCTTGGACAAAACAGCCAATTCTTTTAGCCACGCTCGATCTGTGGCCCAGCCTATTGTGGTACTTTGTTACAAGCTGCCAAACGTCCTCTGTTCTTGAACAAACACATGTAGCTCTGCTGTGAGCAGAGCATCCAAAAATATAAGAAACTCGCAAATGTTCCCCTCCACGGAAATCTTTAGTAAAAGGCGAAAGATTTATGCGTGAATGAAGAGAAACTCTAGCTGTACCCATGAGACGTTGGGACAATGTGCTCCCAAGCACATGCAACCATGCTCAGCAAGGGTAATGTCTGGTGCAGGCTCCTCCCATCCAGCTTATTTTCTTTAAAAAAAAAACAATAATACAGCCATATCCATTAGAGGAAGGAGCAAATGTAAAAAGAATCTGCCCCATCACCAAATGTCCGCAAACCCTGTCCAAGAGGATGTCACTGAATCCGATAGTATGTCGAAGACCAGTGGTAGTATTCGCATGAGATTTTTATGAACTTCCTGGATGCTAAATGAACAAACCCTTCATCTCCTTAGATTGCGGATGGATACCTCCATAGGACAGGGTGAGCTCCTTGGCCAAAATAAAAGGCTTAAATAATAATAACTCCATTAATGGAAAGCATATCCAGTATTAAGTGACGTCTCAACGGTTGAGCATAGACAACAGTACCGTACCGCCCAGAGAAGCAATTGGGATGACCAGTCCTCGTTAGTATAGTGGACAGTATCTCCGCCTGTCACGCGGAAGACCGGGGTTCGATTAGTCTTCTTCTTTATCACGACCAAACACCTTGCATAAGCTCAGGCTTTACCGTGGAAGGCGCTGTTAAAGTCAACCTGCCGTTCAAGACTCACTTGATTATGTTTAGCTAATTGCATTTGAAAGATTTTACTTTCAAGAAAGCGTTTGCAATAGGTTTGTAAAAGTGTTTTTTGAATGTTTGGCCTGAGTCTTTTTTTTTTTTGTTGCATTTTCACTGTTCTGACCAGTGTGTTGCGTTCCGAACGCTTGGAAACAGTGAATAATGTTGCGAAACAATCAGTTCAAAGCTTTGTTTCTCCCATCACTACCCTTTTGTGCTTGGTAAAACTTACATTCACACTGCTGACACAAGACTCGAAGTTGTGAACTGGGAAAGTGTGGATGGTTTGACGACTACCCAGTTCCAGTCTTGGACAAAACAGCCAATTCTTTTAGCCACGCTCAATCTCTGGCCCAACCTATTGTGGTACTTTGTTACAAGCTGCCAAACGTCCTCTGTTCTTGAACAAACACATGTAGCTCTGCTGTGAGCAAGACAATTCTTGGATACCTCCATAGGACAGGGTGAGCTCTTTGGCCAAAATAAAAGGTTTAAATAATAATAACTCCATTAATGGAAAGCATATCCAGTATTAAGTGACGTCTCAACGGTTGAGCATAGACAACAGTAACACACCACCCAGAGAAGCAACTGTGATGACCAGTCCTCGTTAGTATAGTGGACAGTATCTCCGCCTGTCACGCGGAAGACCGGGGTTCGATTCCCCGACGGGGAGTCTTCTTCTTTATCACGACCAAACACCTTGCATAAGCTCGGGCTTTACCGTGGAAGGTGCTGTTAAAGTCAACCTGCCATTCAAGACTCGCTTGATTATTTTTAGCTAATTGCATTTGAAAGATTTTACTTTCAAGAAAGCGTTTCCCAATAGGTTTGTAAAAGGTGTTTTTTGAATGTTTGGCCTGAGTCTTTTTTCTTTTGTGGGATTTTCACTGTTCTGACCAGCGTGTTCCGTTCCGAACGCTTGGAAACAGTGAATAATTTTGCGAAGCAATCAGTTCAAAGCCTTGTTTCTCCCATCACTACCCTTTGGTGCTTGGTAAAACTTACATTCACACCGCTGTCTTGGACAAAACAGCCAGTTCTTTTAGCCACGCTCGATCTTTGGCCCAGCCTATTGTGGTACTTTGTTACAAGCTGCCAAACGTCCTCTGTTCTTGAACAAACACATGTAGCTCTGCTGCGAGCAGAGCATCCAAAAATATAAGAAACTCGCAAATGTTCCCCTCCACGGAAATCTTTAGTAAAAGGCGAAAGATTTATGCGTGAATGAAGAGAAACTCGAGCTGTACCCATGAGACGTTGGGACAATGTGGTTCCAAGCACATGCAACCATGCTCAGCAAGGGTAATGTCTGGTGCAGGCTCCTCCCATCCAGCTTATTTTCTATAAAAAAAAAAACAATAATACAGCCATATCCATTAGAGGAAGGAGCAAATGTAAAAAGAATCTGCCCCATCACCAAATGTCCGCAAACCCTGTCCAAGAGGATGTCACTGAATCCGATAGTATGTCGAAGACCAGTGGTAGTATTCGCATGAGATTTTTATGAACTTCCTGGATGCTAAATGAACAAACCCTTCTTCTCCTTGGATTGCGGGTGGATACTTTTAGCCACGCACGATCTGTGGCCCAGCCTATTGTGGTACTTTGTTACAAGCTGCCAAACGTCCTCTGTTCTTGAACAAACACATGTAGCTCTGCTGTGAGCAGAGCATCCAAAAATATCAGAAACTCGCAAATGTTCCCCTCCACGGAAATCTTTAGTAAAAGGCGAAAGATTTATGCGTGAATGAAGAGAAACTCGAGCTGTACCCATGAGACGTTGGGACAATGTGGTCCCAAGCACATGCAACCATGCTCAGCAAGGGTAATGTCTGGTGCAGGCTCCTCCCATCCAGCTTATTTTCTTTAAAAAAAAAACAATAATACAGCCATATCCATTAGAGGAAGGAGCAAATGTAAAAAGAATCTGCCCCATCACCAAATGTCCGCAAACCCTGTCCAAGAGGATGTCACTGAATCCGATAGTATGTCGAAGACCAGTGGTAGTATTCGCATGAGATTTTTATGAACATCCTGGATGCTAAATGAACAAACCCTTCATCTCCTTGGATTGCGGGTGGATACCTCCATAGGACAGGGTGAGCTCCTTGGCCAAAATAAAAGGCTTAAATAATAATAACTCCATTAATGGAAAGTATATCCAGTATTAAGTGACGTCTCAACGGTTGAGCATAGACAACAGTACCGTACCGCCCAGAGAAGCAATTGGGATGACCAGTCCTCGTTAGTATAATGGACAGTATCTCCGCCTGTCACGCGTAAGACCGGGGTTCGATTAGTCTTCTTCTTTATCACGACCAAACACCTTGCATAAGCTCAGGCTTTACCGTGGAAGGCGCTGTTAAAGTCAACCTGCCGTTCAAGACTCACTTGATTATGTTTAGCTAATTGCATTTGAAAGATTTTACTTTCAAGAAAGCGTTTGCAATAGGTTTGTAAAAGGTGTTTTTTGAATGTTTGGCCTGAGTCTTTTTTTTTTGTTGCATTTTCACTGTTCTGACCAGTGTGTTGCGTTCCGAACGCTTGGAAACAGTGAATAATTTTGCGAAACAATCGGTTCAAAGCTTTGTTTCTCCCATCACTACCCTTTTGTGCTTGGTAAAACTTACATTCACACTGCTGACACAAGACTCGAAGTTATGAACTGGGAAAGTGTGGATGGTTTGACGACTACCCAGTTCCAGTCTTGGACAAAACAGCCAATTCTTTTAGCCACGCTCGATCTGTGGCCCAGCCTATTGTGGTACTTTGTTACAAGCTGCCAAACGTCCTCTGTTCTTGAACAAACACATGTAGCTCTGCTGTGAGCAGAGCATCCAAAAATATAAGAAACTCGCAAATGTTCCCCTCCACGGAAATCTTTAGTAAAAGGCGAAAGATTTATGCGTGAATGAAGAGAAACTCTAGCTGTACCCATGAGACGTTGGGACAATGTGCTCCCAAGCACATGCAACCATGCTCAGCAAGGGTAATGTCTGGTGCAGGCTCCTCCCATCCAGCTTATTTTCTTTAAAAAAAAAACAATAATACAGCCATATCCATTAGAGGAAGGAGCAAATGTAAAAAGAATCTGCCCCATCACCAAATGTCCGCAAACCCTGTCCAAGAGGATGTCACTGAATCCGATAGTATGTCGAAGACCAGTGGTAGTATTCGCATGAGATTTTTATGAACTTCCTGGATGCTAAATGAACAAACCCTTCATCTCCTTGGATTGCGGGTGGATACCTCCATAGGACAGGGTGAGCTCCTTGGCCAAAATAAAAGGCTTAAATAATAATAACTCCATTAATGGAAAGCATATCCAGTATTAAGTGACGTCTCAACGGTTGAGCATAGACAACAGTACCGTACCGCCCAGAGAAGCAATTGGGATGACCAGTCCTCGTTAGTATAGTGGACTGTATGTCCGCCTGTCACGCGGAAGACCGGGGTTCGATTCCCCGACGGGGGGTCTTCTTCTTTATCACGACCAAACACCTTGCATAAGCTCGGGCTTTACCGTGGAAGGTGCTGTTAAAGTCAACCTGCCATTCAAGACTCGCTTGATTATTTTTAGCTAATTGCATTTGAAAGATTTTACTTTCAAGAAAGCGTTTGCAATAGGTTTGTAAAAGGTGTTTTTTGAATGTTTGGCCTGAGTCTTTTTTTTTGTGGGATTTTCACTGTTCTGACCAGCGTGTTCCGTTCCGAACGCTTGGAAACAGTGAACAATTTTGCGAAGCAATCAGTTCAAAGCTTTGTTTCTCCCATCACAACCCTTTTGTGCTTGGTAAAACTTACATTCACACCGCTGTCTTGGACAAAACAGCCAATTCTTTTAGCCACGCTCGATCTGTGGCCCAGCCTATTGTGGTACTTTGTTACAAGCTGCCAAACGTCCTCTGTTCTTGAACAAACACATGTAGCTCTGCTGTGAGCAGAGCATCCAAAAATATCAGAAACTCGCAAATGTTCCCCTCCACGGAAATCTTTAGTAAAAGGCGAAAGATTTATGCGTGAATGAAGAGAAACTCGAGCTGTACCCATGAGACGTTGGGACAATGTGGTCCCAAGCACATGCAACCATGCTCAGCAAGGGTAATGTCTGGTGCAGGCTCCTCCCATCCAGCTTATTTTCTTTTTTTTAAAAAACAATAATACAGCCATATCCATTAGAGGAAGGAGCAAATGTAAAAAGAATCTGCCCCATCACCAAATGTCCGCAAACCCTGTCCAAGAGGATGTCACTGAATCCGATAGTATGTCGAAGACCAGTGGTAGTATTCGCATGAGATATTTATGAACTTCCTGGATGCTAAATGAACAAACCCTTCATCTCCTTAGATTACGGATGGATACCTCCATAGGACAGGGTGAGCTCCTTGGCCAAAATAAAAGGCTTAAATAATAATAACTCCATTAATGGAAAGCATATCCAGTATTAAGTGACGTCTCAACGGTTGAGCATAGACAACAGTACCGTACCGCCCAGAGAAGCAATTGGGATGACCAGTCCTCGTTAGTATAGTGGACAGTATCTCCGCCTGTCACGCGGAAGACCGGGGTTCGATTAGTCTTCTTCTTTATCACGACCAAACACCTTGCATAAGCTCAGGCTTTACAGTGGAAGGCGCTGTTAAAGTCAACCTGCCGTTCAAGACTCACTTGATTATGTTTAGCTAATTGCATTTGAAAGATTTTACTTTCAAGAAAGCGTTTGCAATAGGTTTGTAAAAGGTGTTTTTTGAATGTTTGGCCTGAGTCTTTTTTTTGTGTGGGATTTTCACTGTTCTGACCAGCGTGTTCCGTTCCGAACGCTTGGAAACAGTGAATAATTTTGCGAAGCAATCAGTTCAAAGCTTTGTTTCTCCCATCACTACCCTTTTGTGCTTGGTAAAACTTACATTCACACCGCTTGCTTGGACAAAACAGCCAATTCTTTTAGCCACGCTCGATCTGTGACCCAGCCTATTGTGGTACTTTGTTACAAGCTGCCAAACGTCCTCTGTTCTTGAACAAACACATGTAGCTCTGCTGTGAGCAGAGCATCCAAAAATATCAGAAACTCGCAAATGTTCCCCTCCACGGAAATCTTTAGTAAAAGGCGAAAGATTTATGCGTGAATGAAGAGAAACTCGAGCTGTACCCATGAGACGTTGGGACAATGTGGTCCCAAGCACATGCAACCATGCTCAGCAAGGGTAATGTCTGGTGCAGGCTCCTCCCATCCAGCTTATTTTCTTTAAAAAAAAAAAACAATAATGCAGCCATATCCATTAGAGGAAGGAGCAAATGTAAAAAGAATCTGCCCCATCACCAAATGTCCGCAAACCCTGTCCAAGAGGATGTCACTGAATCCGATAGTATGTCGAAGACCAGTGGTAGTATTCGCATGAGATTTTTATGAACTTCCTGGATGCTAAATGAACAAACCCTTCATCTCCTTGGATTGCGGGTGGATACTTTTAGCCACGCACGATCTGTGGCCCAGCCTATTGTGGTACTTTGTTACAAGCTGCCAAACGTCCTCTGTTCTTGAACAAACACATGTAGCTCTGCTGTGAGCAGAGCATCCAAAAATATCAGAAACTCGCAAATGTTCCCCTCCACGGAAATCTTTAGTAAAAGGCGAAAGATTTATGCGTGAATGAAGAGAAACTCGAGCTGTACCCATGAGACGTTGGGACAATGTGGTCCCAAGCACATGCAACAATGCAAGGGTAATGTCTGGTGCAGGCTCCTCCCATCCAGCTTATTTTCTTTTTTAAAAAAAAAACAATAATACAGCCATATCCATTAGAGGAAGGAGCAAATGTAAAAAGAATCTGCCCCATCACCAAATGTCCGCAAACCCTGTCTAAGAGGATGTCACTGAATCCGATAGTATGTCGAAGACCAGTGGTAGTATTCGCATGAGATTTTTATGAACTTCCTGGATGCTAAATGAACAAACCCTTCATCTGCTTGGATTGCGGGTGGATACTTTTAGCCACGCACAATCTGTGGCCCAGCCTATTGTGGTACTTTGTTACAAGCTGCCAAACGTCCTCTGTTCTTGAACAAACACATGTAGCTCTGCTGTGAGCAGAGCATCCAAAAATATCAGAAACTCGCAAATGTTCCCCTCCACGGAAATCTTTAGTAAAAGGCGAAAGATTTATGCGTGAATGAAGAGAAACTCGAGCTATACCCATGAGACGTTGGGACAATGTGGTCCCAAGCACATGCAACCATGCTCAGCAAGGGTAATGTCTGGTGCAGGCTCCTCCCATCCAGCTTATTTTCTTTAAAAAAAAAAAACAATAATACAGCCATATCCATTAGAGGAAGGAGCAAATGTAAAAAGAATCTGCCCCATCACCAAATGTCCGCAAACCCTGTCCAAGAGGATGTCACTGAATCCGATAGTATGTCGAAGACCAGTGGTAGTATTCGCATGAGATTTTTATGAACTTCCTGGATGCTAAATGAACAAACCCTTCATCTCCTTGGATTGCGGGTGGATACTTTTAGCCACGCACGATCTGTGGCCCAGCCTATTGTGGTACTTTGTTACAAGCTGCCAAACGTCCTCTGTTCTTGAACAAACACATGTAGCTCTGCTGTGAGCAGAGCATCCAAAAATATCAGAAACTCGCAAATGTTCCCCTCCACGGAAATCTTTAGTAAAAGGCGAAAGATTTATGCGTGAATGAAGAGAAACTCGAGCTGTACCCATGAGACGTTGGGACAATGTGGTCCCAAGCACATGCAACCATGCTCAGCAAGGGTAATGTCTGGTGCAGGCTCCTCCCATCCAGCTTATTTTCTTTAAAAAAAAAACAATAATACAGCCATATCCATTAGAGGAAGGAGCAAATGTAAAAAGAATCTGCCCCATCACCAAATGTCCGCAAACCCTGTCCAAGAGGATGTCACTGAATCCGATAGTATGTCGAAGACCAGTGGTAGTATTCGCATGAGATTTTTATGAACTTCCTGGATGCTAAATGAACAAACCCTTCATCTCCTTGGATTGCGGGTGGATACCTCCATAGGACAGGGTGAGCTCCTTGGCCAAAATAAAAGGCTTAAATAATAATAACTCCATTAATGGAAAGCATATCCAGTATTAAGTGACGTCTCAACGGTTGAGCATAGACAACAGTACCGTACCGCCCAGAGAAGCAATTGGGATGACCAGTCCTCGTTAGTATAATGGACAGTATCTCCGCCTGTCACGCGGAAGACCGGGGTTCGATTAGTCTTCTTCTTTATCACGACCAAACACCTTGCATAAGCTCAGGCTTTACCGTGGAAGGCAGTGTTAAAGTCAACCTGCCGTTCAAGACTCACTTGATTATGTTTAGCTAATTGCATTTGAAAGATTTTACTTTCAAGAAAGCGTTTGCAATAGGTTTGTAAAAGGTGTTTTTTGAATGTTTGGCCTGAGTCTTTTTTTTTTGTTGCATTTTCACTGTTCTGACCAGTGTGTTGCGTTCCGAACGCTTGGAAACAGTGAATAATGTTGCGAAACAATCGGTTCAAAGCTTTGTTTCTCCCATCACTACCCTTTTGTGCTTGGTAAAACTTACATTCACACTGCTGACACAAGACTCGAAGTTGTGAACTGGGAAAGTGTGGATGGTTTGACGACTACCCAGTTCCAGTCTTGGACAAAACAGCCAATTCTTTTAGCCACGCTCGATCTGTGGCCCAGCCTATTGTGGTACTTTGTTACAAGCTGCCAAACGTCCTCTGTTCTTGAACAAACACATGTAGCTCTGCTGTGAGCAGAGCATCCAAAAATATCAGAACCTTGCAAATGTTCCCCTCCACGGAAATCTTTAGTAAAAGGCGAAAGATTTATGCGTGAATGAAGAGAAACTCGAGCTGTACCCACGAGACATTGGGACAATGTGGTTCCAAGCACATGCAACCATGCTCAGCAAGGGTAATGTCTGGTGCAGGCTCCTCCCATCCAGCTTATTTTCTTTTAAAAAAAAAACAATAATACAGCCATATCCATTAGAGGAAGGAGCAAATGTAAAAAGAATCTGCCCCATCACCAAATGTCCGCAAACCCTGTCCAAGAGGATGTCACTGAATCCGATAGTATGTCGAAGACCAGTGGTAGTATTCCCATGAGATTTTTATGAACTTCCTGGATGCTAAATGAACAAACCCTTCATCTCCTTAGATTGCGGATGGATACCTCCATAGGACAGGGTGAGCTCCTTGGCCAAAATAAAAGGCTTAAATAATAATAACTCCATTAATGGAAAGCATATCCAGTATTAAGTGACGTCTCAACGGTTGAGCATAGACAACAGTACCGTACCGCCCAGAGAAGCAATTGGGATGACCAGTCCTCGTTAGTATAGTGGACAGTATCTCCGCCTGTCACGCGGAAGACCGGGGTTCGATTAGTCTTCTTCTTTATCACGACCAAACACCTTGCATAAGCTCAGGCTTTACCGTGGAAGGCGCTGTTAAAGTCAACCTGCCGTTCAAGACTCACTTGATTATGTTTAGCTAATTGCATTTGAAAGATTTTACTTTCAAGAAAGCGTTTGCAATAGGTTTGTAAAAGTGTTTTTTGAATGTTTGGCCTGAGTCTTTTTTTTGTTGTTGCATTTTCACTGTTCTGACCAGTGTGTTGCGTTCTGAACGCTTGGAAACAGTGAATAATGTTGCGAAACAATCAGTTCAAAGCTTTGTTTCTCCCATCACTACCCTTTTGTGCTTGGTAAAACTTACATTCACACTGCTGACACAAGACTCGAAGTTGTGAACTGGGAAAGTGTGGATGGTTTGACGACTACCCAGTTCCAGTCTTGGACAAAACAGCCAATTCTTTTAGCCACGCTCAATCTCTGGCCCAACCTATTGTGGTACTTTGTTACAAGCTGCCAAACGTCCTCTGTTCTTGAACAAACACATGTAGCTCTGCTGTGAGCAAGACAATTCTTGGATACCTCCATAGGACAGGGTGAGCTCTTTGGCCAAAATAAAAGGTTTAAATAATAATAACTCCATTAATGGAAAGCATATCCAGTATTAAGTGACGTCTCAATGGTTGAGCATAGACAACAGTAAAACGCCGCCCAGAGAAGCAACTGTGATGACCAGTCCTCGTTAGTATAGTGGACAGTATCTCCGCCTGTCACGCGGAAGACCGGGGTTCGATTCCCCGACGGGGAGTCTTCTTCTTTATCACGACCAAACACCTTGCATAAGCTCGGGCTTTACCGTGGAAGGTGCTGTTAAAGTCAACCTGCCATTCAAGACTCGCTTGATTATTTTTAGCTAATTGCATTTGAAAGATTTTACTTTCAAGAAAGCGTTTGCAATAGGTTTGTAAAAGGTGTTTTTTGAATGTTTGGCCTGAGTCTTTTTTTTTTTGTGGGATTTTCACTGTTCTGACCAGCGTTTTCCGTTCCGAACGCTTGGAAACAGTGAACAATTTTGCGAAGCAATCAGTTCAAAGCTTTGTTTTTCCCATCACTACCCTTTTGTGCTTGGTAAAACTTACATTCACACCGCTGTCTTGGACAAAACAGCCAATTCTTTTAGCCACGCTCGATCTGTGGCCCAGCCTATTGTGGTACTTTGTTACAAGCTGCCAAACGTCCTCTGTTCTTGAACAAACACATGTAGCTCTGCTGTGAGCAGAGCATCCAAAAATATCAGAAACTCGCAAATGTTCCCCTCCACGGAAATCTTTAGTAAAAGGCGAAAGATTTATGCGTGAATGAAGAGAAACTCGAGCTGTACCCATGAGACGTTGGGACAATGTGGTCCCAAGCACATGCAACCATGCTCAGCAAGGGTAATGTCTGGTGCAGGCTCCTCCCATCCAGCTTATTTTCTTTAAAAAAAAAACAATAATACAGCCATATCCATTAGAGGAAGGAGCAAATGTAAAAAGAATCTGCCCCATCACCAAATGTCCGCAAACCCTGTCCAAGAGGATGTCACTGAATCCGATAGTATGTCGAAGACCAGTGGTAGTATTCGCATGAGATTTTTATGAACTTCCTGCATGCTAAATGAACAAACCCTTCATCTCCTTGGATTGCGGGTGGATACCTCCATAGGACAGGGTGAGCTCCTTGGCCAAAATAAAAGGCTTAAATAATAATAACTCCATTAATGGAAAGCATATCCAGTATTAAATGACGTCTTAACGGTTGAGCATAGACAACAGTACCGTACCGCCCAGAGAAGCAATTGGGATGACCAGTCCTCGTTAGTATAGTGGACAGTATCTCCGCCTGTCACGCGGAAGACCGGGGTTCCATTAGTCTTCTTCTTTATCACGACCAAACACCTTGCATAAGCTCAGGCTTTACCGTGGAAGGCGCTGTTAAAGTCAACCTGCCGTTCAAGACTCACTTGATTATGTTTAGCTAATTGCATTTGAAAGATTTTACTTTCAAGAAAGCGTTTGCAATAGGTTTGTAAAAGGTGTTTTTTGAATGTTTGGCCTGAGTCTTTTTTTTTGTTGCATTTTCACTGTTCTGACCAGTGTGTTGCGTTCCGAACGCTTGGAAACAGTGAATAATGTTGCGAAACAATCGGTTCAAAGCTTTGTTTCTCCCATCACTACCCTTTTGTGCTTGGTAAAACTTACATTCACACTGCTGACACAAGACTCGAAGTTGTGAACTGGGAAAGTGTGGATGGTTTGACGACTACCCAGTTCCAGTCTTGGACAAAACAGCCAATTCTTTTAGCCACTCTCAATCTCTGGCCCAACCTATTGTGGTACTTTGTTACAAGCTGCCAAACGTCCTCTGTTCTTGAACAAACACATGTAGCTCTGCTGTGAGCAAGACAATTCTTGGATACCTCCATAGGACAGGGTGAGCTCTTTGGCCAAAATAAAATGTTTAAATAATAATAACTCCATTAATGGAAAGCATATCCAGTATTAAGTGACGTCTCAACGGTTGAGCATAGACAACAGTAACACACCGCCCAGAGAAGCTACTGTGATGACCAGTCCTCGTTAGTATAGTGGACAGTATCTCCGCCTGTCATGCGGAAGACCGGGGTTCGATTCCCCGACGGGGAGTCTTCTTCTTTATCACGACCAAACACCTTGCATAAGCTCGGGCTTTACCGTGGAAGGTGCTGTTAAAGTCAACCTGCCGTTCAAGACTCGCTTGATTATTTTTAGCTAATTGCATTTGAAAGATTTTACTTTCAAGAAAGCGTTTGCAATAGGTTTGTAAAAGGTGTTTTTTGAATGTTTGGCCTGAGTCTTTTTTTTTTTGTGGGATTTTCACTGTTCTGACCAGCGTGTTCCGTTCCTAACGCTTGGAAACAGTGAATAATTTTGCGAAGCAATCAGTTCAAAGCTTTGTTTCTCCCATCACTACCCTTTTGTGCTTGGTAAAACTTACATTCACACCGTTGCTTGGACAAAACAGCCAATTCTTTTAGCCACGCTCGATCTGTGACCCAGCCTATTGTGGTACTTTGTTACAAGCTGCCAAACGTCCTCTGTTCTTGAACAAACACATGTAGCTCTGCTGTGAGCAGAGCATCCAAAAATATCAGAAACTCGCAAATGTTCCCCTCCACGGAAATCTTTAGTAAAAGGCGAAAGATTTATGCGTGAATGAAGAGAAACTCGAGCTGTACCCATGAGACGTTGGGACAATGTGGTCCCAAGCACATGCAACAATGCAAGGGTAATGTCTGGTGCAGGCTCCTCCCATCCAGCTTATTTTCTTTTTTAAAAAAAACAATAATACAGCCATATCCATTAGAGGAAGGAGCAAATGTAAAAAGAATCTGCCCCATCACCAAATGTCCGCAAACCCTGTCCAAGAGGATGTCACTGAATCCGATAGTATGTCGAAGACCAGTGGTAGTATTCGCATGAGATTTTTATGAACTTCCTGGATGCTAAATGAACAAACCCTTCATCTCCTTGGATTGCGGGTGGATACTTTTAGCCACGCATGATCTGTGGCCCAGCCTATTGTGGTACTTTGTTACAAGCTGCCAAACGTCCTCTGTTCTTGAACAAACACATGTAGCTCTGCTGTGAGCAGAGCATCCAAAAATATCAGAAACTCGCAAATGTTCCCCTCCACGGAAATCTTTAGTAAAAGGCGAAAGATTTATGCGTGAATGAAGAGAAACTCGAGCTGTACCCATGAGACGTTGGGACAATGTGGTCCCAAGCACATGCAACCATGCAAGGGTAATGTCTGGTGCAGGCTCCTCCCATCCAGCTTATTTTCTTTTTTTTTAAAAACAATAATACAGCCATATCCATTAGAGGAAGGAGCAAATGTAAAAAGAATCTGCCCCATCACCAAATGTCCGCAAACCCTGTCCAAGAGGATGTCACTGAATCCGATAGTATGTCGAAGACCAGTGGTAGTATTCGCATGAGATTTTTATGAACTTCCTGGATGCTAAATGAACAAACCCTTCATCTCCTTGGATTGCGGGTGGATACTTTTAGCCACGCACGATCTGTGGCCCAGCCTATTGTGGTACTTTGTTACAAGCTGCCAAACGTCCTCTGTTCTTGAACAAACACATGTAGCTCTGCTGTGAGCAGAGCATCCAAAAATATCAGAAACTCGCAAATGTTCCCCTCCACGGAAATCTTTAGTAAAAGGCGAAAGATTTATGCGTGAATTAAGAGAAACTCGAGCTGTACCCATGAGACGTTGGGACAATGTGGTCCCAAGCACATGCAACCATGCTCAGCAAGGGTAATGTCTGGTGCAGGCTCCTCCCATCCAGCTTATTTTCTTTAAAAAAAAAAACAATAATACAGCCATATCCATTAGAGGAAGGAGCAAATGTAAAAAGAATCTGCCCCATCACCAAATGTCCGCAAACCCTGTCCAAGAGGATGTCACTGAATCCGATAGTATGTCGAAGACCAGTGGTAGTATTCGCATGAGATTTTTATGAACTTCCTGGATGCTAAATGAACAAACCCTTCATCTCCTTGGATTGCGGGTGGATACCTCCATAGGACAGGGTGAGCTCCTTGGCCAAAATAAAAGGCTTAAATAATAATAACTCCATTAATGGAAAGCATATCCAGTATTAAGTGACGTCTCAACGGTTGAGCATGGACAACAGTACCGTACCGCCCAGAGAAGCAGTTGGGATGACCAGTCCTCGTTAGTATAGTGGACAGTATCTCCGCCTGTCACGCGGAAGACCGGGGTTCGATTCCCCGACGGGGAGTCTTCTTCTTTATCACAACCAAACACCTTGCATAAGCTCGGGTTTTACCGTGGAAGGTGCTGTTAAAGTCAACCTGCCGTTCAAGACTCGCTTGATTATTTTTAGCTAATTGCATTTGAAAGATTTTACTTTCAAGAAAGCGTTTGCAATAGGTTTGTAAAAGGTGTTTTTTGAATGTTTGGCCTTAGTCTTTTTTTTTTTGTGGGATTTTCACTGTTCTGACCAGCATGTTCCGTTCCGAACGCTTGGAAACAGTGAATAATTTTGCGAAGCAATCAGTTCAAAGCTTTGTTTCTCCCATCACTACCCTTTTGTGCTTGGTAAAACTTACATTCACACCGCTGTCTTGGACAAAACAGCCAATTCTATAATATATATATAATAAATAATAATAACTCCATTAATGGAAAGCATATCCAGTATTAAGTGACGTCTCAACGGTTGAGCATAGACAACAGTAACACACCGCCCAGAGAAGCAACAGTGATGACCAGTCCTCGTTAGTATAGTGGACAGTATCTCCGCCTGTCATGCGGAAGACCGGGGTTCGATTCCCCGACGGGGAGTATTCTTCTTTATCACGACCAAACACCTTGCATAAGCTCAGGCTTTACCGTGGAAGGCGCTGTTAAAGTCAACCTGCCAATTCAAGACTCACTTGATTATGTTTAGCTAATTGCATTTGAAAGATTTTACTTTCAAGAAAGCGTTTGCAATAGGTTTGTAAAAGGTGTTTTTTGAATGTTTGGCCTGAGTCATTTTTTTTGTTGCATTTTCACTGTTCTGACCAGTGTGTTGCGTTCCGAACGCTTGGAAACAGTGAATAATGTTGCGAAACAATCGGTTCAAAGCTTTTTTTCTCCCATCACTACCCTTTTGTGCTTGGTAAAACTTACATTCACACTGCTGACACAAGACTCGAAGTTGTGAACTGGGAAAGTGTGGATGGTTTGACGACTACCCAGTTCCAGTCTTGGACAAAACAGCCAATTCTTTTAGCCACGCTCAATCTCTGGCCCAACCTATTGTGGTACTTTGTTACAAGCTGCCAAACGTCCTCTGTTCTTGAACAAACACATGTAGCTCTGCTGTGAGCAAGACAATTCTGGATACCTCCATAGGACAGGGTGAGCTCCTTGGCCAAAATAAAAGGTTTAAATAATAATAACTCCATTAATGGAAAGCATATCCAGTATTAAGTGACGTCTCAACGGTTGAGCATAGACAACAGTAAAAGACCGCCCAGAGAAGCAACTGTGATGACCAGTCCTCGTTAGTATAGTGGACAGGATCTCCGCCTGTCACACGGAAGACCGGGGTTCGATTCCCTGACGGGGAGTCTTCTTCTTTATCATGACCAAACACCTTGCATAAGCTCGGGCTTTACCGTGGAAGGTGCTGTTAAAGTCAACCTGCCGTTCAAGACTCGCGTGATTATGTTTAGCTAATTGCATTTGAAAGATTTTACTTTCAAGAAAGCGTTTGCAATAGGTTTGTAAAAGGTGTTTTTTGAATGTTTGGCCTGAGTCTTTTTTTTTTTGTGGCATTTTCACTGTTCTGACCAGCGTGTTCCGTTCCGAACGCTTGGAAACAGTGAATAATTTTGCGAAGCAATCAGTTCAAAGCTTTGTTTCTCCCATCACTACCCTTTTGTGCTTGGTAAAACTTACATTCAAGCCGCTGTCTTGGACAAAACAGCCAATTCTTTTAGCCACGCTCGATCTGTGGCCCAGCCTATTGTGGTACTTTGTTACAAGCTGCCAAACGTCCTGTGTTCTTGAACAAACACATGTAGCTCTCCTGTGAGAAGAGCATCCAAAAATATCAGAAACTCTCAAATGTTCCCCTCCACGGAAATCTTTAGTAAAAGGCGAAAGATTTATGCGTGAATGAAGAGAAACTCGAGCTGTACCCATGAGACGTTGGGACAATGTGGTCGCAAGCACATGCAACCATGCTCAGCAAGGGTAATGTCTGGTGCAGGCTCCTCCCATCCAGCTTATTTTCTTTAAAAAAACAAACAATAATACAGCCATATCCATTAGAGGAAGGAGCAAATGTAAAAAGAATCTGCCCCATCACCAAATGTCTGCAAACCCTGTCCAAGAGGATGTCACTGAATCCGATAGTATGTCGAAGACCAGTGGTAGTATTCGCATGAGATTTTTATGAACTTCCTGGATGCTAAATGAACAAACCCTTCATCTCCTTGGATTGCGGGTGGATACCTCCATAGGACAGGGTGAGCTCCTTGGCCAAAATAAAAGGCTTAAATAATTATAACTCCATTAATGGAAAGCATATCCAGTATTAAGTTACGTCTCAACGGTTGAGCATAGACAACAGTAACGTACCACCCAGAGAAGGCACTGTGATGATCATTCCTCGTTAGTATAGTGGACAGTATCTCCGCCTGTCACCCGGTAGAGCGGGGTTCAATTCCCCGACGGGGAGTCTTCTCCTTTATCATGACCAAACACCTTGCATAAGCTCAGGCTTTACCGTGGAAGGCGCTGTTAAAGTCAACCTGCCGTTCAAGACTCATTTGATTATGTTTAGCTAATTGCATTTGAAAGATTTTACTTTCAAGAAAGCGTTTGCAATAGGTTTGTAAAATTTGTTTTTTGAATGTTTGGCCTGAGTCTTTTTTTTTGTGGCATTTTCACTGTTCTGACCAGCGTGTTCCGTTCCGAACGCTTGGAAACAGTGAATAATTTTGCGAAGCAATCAGTTCAAAGCTTTGTTTCTCCCATCACTACCCTTTTGGGCTTGGTAAAACTTACATTAACACCGCTGTCTTGGATATAACAGCCAATTATTTTAGCCACGCTCGATCTGTGGCCCAGCCTATTGTGGTACTTTGTTACAAGCTGCCAAACGTCCTCTGTTCTTGAACAAACACATGTAGCTCTGCTGTGAGCAGAGCATCCAAAAATATCAGAAACTCGCAAATGTTCCCCTCCACGGAAATCTTTAGTAAAAGGCGAAAGATTTATGCGTGAATGAAGAGAAACTCGAGCTGTACCCATGAGACGTTGGGACAATGTGGTCGCAAGCACATGCAACCATGCTCAGCAAGGGTAATGTCTGGTGCAGGCTCCTCCCATCCAGCTTATTTTCTTTTTAAAAAAAACAATAATACAGCCATATCCATTAGAGGAAGGAGCAAATGTAAAAAGAATCTGCCCCATCACCAAATGTCCGCAAACCCTGTCCAAGAGGATGTCACTGAATCCGATAGTATGTCGAAGACCAGTGGTAGTATTCGCATGAGATTTTTATGAACTTCCTGGATGCTAAATGAACAAACCCTTCATCTCCTTGGATTGCGGGTGGATACCTCCATAGGACAGGGTGAGCTCCTTGGCCAAAATAAAAGGCTTAAATAATTATAACTCCATTAATGGAAAGCATATCCAGTATTAAGTGACGTCTCAACGGTTGAGCATAGACAACAGTACCGTACCGCCCAGAGAAGCCACTGTGATGACCAGTCCTTGTTAGTATAGTGGACAGTATCTCCGCCTGACACGCGGAAGACCGGGGTTCAATTCCCTGACGGGGAGTCTTCTCCTTTATCATGACCAAACACCTTGCATAAGCTCAGGCTTTACCGTGGAAGGCGCTGTTAAAGTCAACCTGCCGTTCAAGACTCACTTGATTATGTTTAGCTAATTGCATTTGAAAGATTTTACTTTCAAGAAAGCGTTTGCAATAGGTTTGTAAAAGGTGTTTTTTGAATGTTTGGCCTGAGTCTTTTTTTTTTGTGGCATTTTCACTGTTCTGACCAGCGTGTTCCGTTCCGAATGCTTGGAAACAGTGAACAATTTTGCGAAGCAATCAGTTCAAAGCAAGGTTATAATCCTTAACGAAAACGAACGAAAAAACGAAAACTAGGTGGGAAAAAACATTGTCGTTAACTAAAATAAAAATAAAAACGAGGCATTACAAAAAAACGATAACTAACTAAAACTGTAATGTGTGTTTGGCAAAACTAACTAAAATAAAATAAAATAATAGAGTAAATGTCCTTAGTTTTCGTCTTTGTAAATGTCTTTCATTTTTAACGCTATTTAAAACACGCAGTGTATTCGTTCAGCTGCATTTCCTTTCGCTGCTCTCCCTCCTTCTCTCTGTCACATGCACGCGCACACACACACACACACACACACACACACACACACAGCCCCTCCCCTCCGTGCACACCGCGTCTCCATGAAAACGAGGGTTCGACGTTGAAAGCAAGTTCGCGAAAGGTTAGTATCTCGTGAACACCTTTACACAATCACACATTAAAAAGTGGTGCAAAAATATTTTTAATTCTGAATACATTATTGTCTGTGTGTTAATGTCGACCCGAGAAGCGATTGCGCCTTCTTTAGAAAGTTAACAAGTCGCAAATTTGAGGTAAAATGCACTTGGGTTGTCGATATCAAATATATAGGCTGTGATTCAAATATTAAATAATGTTATGTCATTATTCAATACAGATGAGTAGCCGGTCCGACATTAATTTTATGGCCCGCGTCATGCAAAAGATGAATGCACTTTTTATTTTATTTTTAGTTCAAAGGTTGTGCGAATGTTAGACAGTGTGCCTTATATGTAGCCTATATGTTTAATACCGCGGAGTCGGACGCTTTGGATAATCCGTGGGTCAATTAATAAAAAATAACACTTATCATCGTCATTGCGATGTGTGTGGAATGTTTAATGTAGCTTTATATAGCTACTTGATATCTCCGAAATGTAACCATTAACTTTATAAGCGCAACAAATAGCGAAACAAGCGGTAAAGCTGTCAGTTTGTGTGTGCACGCAGAGCTCGTGCATTCAGAGCTGCGCACTTTCAATTGCGTAATTTAAATATCACACTTTAATTATTTATAGCTCATAACTTATAAAAAATAAAATAAAACAAGGTGTTATTACTATATGACAAATGATAGACAGCTATACAGCGCGCAAGGACTGAATTGAGCTCTCTTTCGCGTCTGAATGGACAAATACACAGCATTATGTATAAATGTCCGTTTTGGAGAGTATTCATGCAAACACAGTCAGTTATGTCTTTACAGAACATACAGTTGTGAGAATATCGGATGTGCATCAGTGCAATTGGATCTGCACTCGGTCTTAAAGTGACAGTGCGTAATAAACCTAATGCCGTCTGTGCACTTAATATCAATCAAACAACAAAATAAAAAGAGAAAAGAATTCACTGCTCTTTAATGAGAAATAGCCTGTATTTGCTCAATGATTTTCTCCATGTATTTTGAGTTTTTTAATACCCTTGAGTATTATTTTTGTTTTAATACATTTATAATCTACTTTTTTGTTCCAGATTTTTTTAATTTTTATTTTCATATTCAGTATTACTTTAAATCGGACAAAGACTAGCAATACTTACCTTGCAAGGAGGTTTTTAATACTCTGTTTGGGTATGAACTCTTTTTTTGTGCTTAATTTTAATAATTAATATTGCTAGAAAACTGTTAATCCACTTTTTTGTTCCAGATTTTGTTTCACGTTCAGTATTAGCCTACTTTAAATAGGACAAACACTAGCAAGACTTACCTAGCAAGATAGGCAATACACAATATTTCGTACTTATTTAGAAATGCAGTTTATGTCGTCTTTAGTCTATTTGCTATTTAGTTTTTTTTCCTGGCACACGTCACTTACACATTTTGCACTTTACTGCGGAGTCTTGTGCAGACTGTTTACATATTTGTGCCCATATGTACATTTTATGTACTGGTTTTATTGTTGAAATGATATTTCTAAAATTGTATGATGTTTTCGTTGAGTTATTATTACACAATTCTTTTTCTGACCTTTTTGAATCTTGCCCCTGACAAATAACCCAAAATCCAAAAAAAGACTAAAACTAACATTAAAACTAATAAAAACTAAACTAAAACTAAGCATTTTCAAAAAATAAAAACTAAACTAAACTAGCAAACCCTCTTTAAAAACTAATTAAAACTAAACTGAATTTGAAAACCAAAATTCAAAACGAAATAAAAATAAAAACTAATGAAAAATGCAAAACTATAATAACTTTGGTTCAAAGCTTTGTTTCTCCCATCACTACCCTTTTGTGCTTGGTAAAACTTACATTCACACCGCTGTCTTGGACAAAACAGCCAATTCTTTTAGCCACGCTCGATCTATGGCCCGGCCTATTGTGGTACTTTGTTACAAGCTGCCAAACGTCCTCTGTTCTTGAACAAACACATGTAGCTCTGTTGTGAGCAGAGCATCCAAAAATATCAGAAACTCTCAAATGTTCCCCTCCACGGAAATCTTTAGTAAAAGGCGAAAGATTTATGCGTGAATGAAGAGAAACTCGAGCTGTACCCATGAGACGTTGGGACAATGTGGTCGCAAGCACATGCAACCATGCTCAGCAAGGGTAATGTCTGGTGCAGGCTCCTCCCATCCAGCTTATTTTCTTTAAAAAAAAAACAATAATACAGCCATATCCATTAGAGGAAGGAGCAAATGTAAAAAGAATCTGCCCCATCACCAAATGTCCGCAAACCCTGTCCAAGAGGATGTCACTGAATCCGATAATATGTCGAAGACCAGTGGTAGTATTCGCATGAGATTTTTATGAACTTCCTGGATGCTAAATGAACAAACCCTTCATCTCCTTGGATTGCGGGTGGATACCTCCATAGGACAGGGTGAGCTCCTTGGCCAAAATAAAAGGCTTAAATAATAATAACTCCATTAATGGAAAGCATATCCAGTATTAAGTGACGTCTCAACGGTTGAGCATAGACAACAGTACCGTACCGCCCAGAGAAGCAATTGGGATGACCAGTCCTTGTTAGTATAGTGGACAGTATCTCCGCCTGTCACGCGGAAGACCGGGGTTCGATTAGTCTTCTTCTTTATCACGACCAAACACCTTGCATAAGCTCAGGCTTTACCGTGGAAGGCGCTGTTAAAGTCAACCTGCCGTTCAAGACTCACTTGATTATGTTTAGCTAATTGCATTTGAAAGATTTTACTTTCAAGAAAGCGTTTGCAATAGGTTTGTAAAAGGTGTTTTTTGAATGTTTTGCCTGCGTCTTTTTTTTTTGTGGCATTTTCACTGTTCTGACCAGCGTGTTCCGTTCCGAACGCTTGGAAACAGTGAATAATTTTGCGAAGCAATCGGTTCAAAGCTTTGTTTCTCCCATCACTACCCTTTTGTGCTTGGTAAAACTTACATTCACACTGCTGCCTTGGACAAAACAGCCAACTCTTTTAGCCACGCTCTTTAGTAAATCTTTAATAAAAGGCGAAAGATTTATGCGTGAATGAAGAGAAACTCGAGCTGTACCCATGAGACGTTGGGACAATGTGGTCGCAAGCACATGCAACCATGCTCAGCAAGGGTAATGTGTGGTGCAGGCTCCTCCCATCCAGCTTATTTTCTTTAAAAAAAAACAGTAATATAGCCATATCCATTAGAGGAAGGAGCAAATGTAAATAGAATCTGCCCCATAACCAAATGTCCGCAAACCCTGTCCGAGAGGATGTCACTTAATCCGATAGTATGTCGAAGACCAGTGGTAGTATTCGCATGAGATTTTTATGAACTTCCTGGATGCTAAATGAACAAACCCTTCATCTCCTTGGATTGCGGGGGGATACCTCCATAGGACAGGGTGAGCTCCTTGGCCAAAATAAAAGGCTTAAATAATAACAACTCCATTAATGGAAAGCATATCCAGTATTAAGTGACGTCTCAACGGTTGAGCATAGACAGCAGTGCGGTACCGCCCAGAGAAGTTACTGTGATGGCCAGTCCTCGTTAGTATAGTGGACAGTATCTCCGCCTGTCACGCGGAAGACCGGGGTTCGATTCCCCGACGGGGAGTCTTCTTCTTTATCACGACCAAACACCTTGCATAAGCTCAGGCTTTACCGTGGAAGGCGCTGTTAAAGTCAACCTGCCTTTCAAGACTCACTTGATTATGTTTAGCTAATTGCATTTTAAAAATTTTACTTTCAAGAAAGCATTTGCAATAGGTTTGTAAAATGTGTTTTTTGAATGTTTGGATTGAGTCTTTTTTTTTTTGTGGCATTTTCACTGTTCTGACCAGCGTGTTGCGTTCCGAACGCTTGGAAACAGTGAATAATGTTGCGAAACAATCGGTTCAAAGCTTTGTTTCTCCCATCACTACCCTTTTGTGCTTGGTAAAACTTACATTCACACCGCTGTCTTGGACAAAACAGCCAATTCTTTTAGCCACGCTCGATCTGTGGCCCGGCCTATTGTGGTACTTTGTTACAAGCTGCCAAACGTCCTCTGTTCTTGAACAAACACATGTAGCTCTGCTGTGAGAAGATCATCCCAAAATATCAGAAACTCTCAAATGTTCCCCTCCACGGAAATCTTTAGTAAAAGGCGAAAGATTTATGCGTGAATGAAGAGAAACTCGAGCTGTACCCATGAGACGTTGGGACAATGTGGTCGCAAGCACATGCAACCATGCTCAGCAAGGGTAATGTCTGGTGCAGGCTCCTCCCATCCAGCTTATTTTCTTTAAAAGAAAAAACAATAATACAGCCATATCCATTAGAGGAAGGAGCAAATGTAAAAAGAATCTGCCCCATCACCAAATGTCCGCAAACCCTGTCCAAGAGGATGTCACTGAATCCGATAATATGTCGAAGACCAGTGGTAGTATTCGCATGAGATTTTTATGAACTTCCTGGATGCTAAATGAACAAACCCTTCATCTCCTTGGATTGCGGGTGGATACCTCCATAGGACAGGGTGAGCTCCTTGGCCAAAATAAAAGGCTTAAATAATAATAACTCCATTAATGGAAAGCATATCCAGTATTAAGTGACGTCTCAACGGTTGAGCATAGACAACAGTACCGTACCGCCCAGAGAAGCAATTGGGATGACCAGTCCTCGTTAGTATAGTGGACAGTATCTCCGCCTGTCACGCGGAAGACCGGGGTTCGATTAGTCTTCTTCTTTATCACGACCAAACACCTTGCATAAGCTCAGGCTTTACCGTGGAAGGCGCTGTTAAAGTCAACCTGCCGTTCAAGACTCACTTGATTATGTTTAGCTAATTGCATTTGAAAGATTTTACTTTCAAGAAAGCGTTTGCAATAGGTTTGTAAAAGGTGTTTTTTGAATGTTTTGCCTGCGTCTTTTTTTTTTGTGGCATTTTCACTGTTCTGACCAGCGTGTTCCGTTCCGAACGCTTGGAAACAGTGAATAATTTTGCGAAGCAATCGGTTCAAAGCTTTGTTTCTCCCATCACTACCCTTTTGTGCTTGGTAAAACTTACATTCACACCGCTGTCTTGGACAAAACAGCCAATTCTTTTAGCCACGCTCGATCTCTGGCCCAGCCTATTGTGGTACTTTGTTACAAGCTGCCAAACGTCCTCTGTTCTTGAACAAACACATGTAACCCTGCTGTGAGCAGAGTATCCAAAAATATCAGAAACTCGCAAATGTTCCTCTCCACGGAAATCTTTAGTAAAAGGCGAAAAATTTATGCGTGAATGAAGAGAAACTCGAGCTGTACCCCATGAGATGTTGGGACAATGTGCTCGCTAGCACATGCAACCATGCTCAGCAAGGGTAATGTCTGGTGCAGGCTCCTCCCATCCAGCTTATTTTCTTTAAAAAAACAAAACAATAATACAGCCATATCCATTAGAGGAAGGAGCAAATGTAAAAAGAATCTGCCCCATCACCAAATGTCCGCAAACCCTGTCCAAGAGGATGTCACTGAATCCGATAGTATGTCGAAGACCAGTGGTAGTATTCACATGAGATTTTTATGAACTTCCTGGATGCTAAATGAACAAATCCTTCATCTCCTTGGATTGCGGGTGGATACCTCCATAGGACAGGGTGAGCTCTTTGGCCAAAATAAAAGGCTTAAATAATAATAACTCCATTAATGGAAAGCATATCCAGTATTAAGTGACGTCTCAACGGTTGAGCATAGACATCAGTACAGTACCGCCCAGAGAAGCAACTGTGATGACCAGTCCTCGTTAGTATAGTGGACAGTATCTCTGTCTGTCACGCGGAAGACAGGGGTTCGATTCCCCGACGGGAGTCTTCTTCTTTATCACGACCAGACACCTTGCATAAGCTCAGGCTTTACCGTGGAAGGCGCTTTTAAAGTCAACCTGCCGTTCAAGACTCACTTGATTATGTTTAGCTAAGTGCATTTGAAAGATTTTACTTTCAAGAAAGCGTTTGCAATAGGTTAGTAAAAGGTGTTTTTTGAATGTTTGGCCTGAGTCTTTTTTTTTTTTTTGGCATTTTCACTGTTCTGACCAGCGTGTTGCGTTCCGAACGCTTGGAAACAGTGAATAATGTTGCAAAACAATCGGTTCAAAGCTTTGTTTCTCCCATCACTACCCTTTTGTGATTGGTAAAACTTACATTCACACTGCTGACACAAGACTCGAAGTTGTGAACTGGGAATGTGTGGATGGTTTGACGACTACCCAGTTTCAGTCTTGGACAAAACAGCCAATTATTTTAGCCACACTCGATCTCTGGGCCAGCCTATTGTGGTACTTTGTTACAAGCTGCCAAAATCCTCTGTTCTTGAACAAACACGTGTAGCTCTGCTGTGAGCAGAGCATCCAAAAATATCAGAAACTCGCAAATGTTCCCCTCCACGGAAATCTTTAGTAAAAGGCGAAAGATATATGCGTGAATGAAGAGAAACTCGAGCTGTACCAATGATACGTTGGGACAATGTGCTCACAAGCACATGCAACCATGCTCAGCAAGGGTAATGTCTGGTGCAGGCTCCTCCCATCCAGCTTATTTTCTTTAAAAAAAAAAACAATAATACAGCCATATCCATTAGAGGAAGTAGCAAATGTAAAAAGAATCTGCCCCATCACCAAATGTCCGCAAACCCTGTCCAAGAGGATGTCACTGAATCCGATAGTATGTCGAAGACCAGTGGTAGTATTCGCATGAGATTTTTAAGAACTTCCTGGATGCTAAATGAACAAACCCTTCATCTCCTTGGATTGCGGGTGGATACCTCCATAGGACAGGGTGAGCTCCTTTGCCAAAATAAAAGGCTTAAATAATAATAACTCCATTAATGAAAAGCATATCCAGTATTAAGTGACGTCTCAACGGTTGAGCATAGACAACAGTACCGTACCTCCCAGAGAAGCAACTGTGATGAACAGTCCTGTTAGTATAGTGGACAGTATCTCCGCCTGTTGCGGAAGACCGGGGTTCGATTACCCGACGGGGAGTCTTCTTCTTTATCACGACCAAACACCTTGCATAAGGTCAGGCTTTACCGTGGAAGGCGCTGTTAAAGTCAACCTGCCGTTCAAGACTCACTTGATTATGTTAAGCTAATTGCATTTGAAAAATTTTACTTTCAAGAAAGCGTTTGCAATAGGTTTGCAAAAGCTGTTTTTTGAATGTTTGGCCTGAATCTTTTTTTTGTGGCATTTTCACTGTTCTGACCAGCGTGTTCTGTTCCGAACGCTTGGAAACAGTGAATAATTTTGCGAAGCAATTGGTTCAAAGCTTTGTTTCTCCCATCACTACCCTTTTGTGCTTGGTAAAACTTACATTCACACTGCTGACACAAGACTCAAAGTTGTGAACTGGGAAAGTGTGGATGGTTTGACGACTACCCAGTTCCAGTCTTGGACAAAACAGCCAATTCTTTTAGCCACGCTCGATCTCTGGCCCAGCCTATTGTGGTACTTTGTTACAAGCTGCCAAACGTCCTCTGTTCTTGAACAAACACATGTAACTGTGCTGTGAGCAAGGTATCCAAAAATATCAGAAACCCGCAAATGTTCCTCTCCACAGAAATCTTTAGTAAAAGGCGAACAATTTATGCGTGAATGAAGAGAAACTCGAGCTGTACCCATGAGACGTTGGGACAATGTGGTCGCTAGCACATGCAACCATGCTCAGCAAGGGTAATGTCTGGTGCAGGCTCCTCCCATCCAGCTTATTTTCTTTAAAAAAACAAAACAATAATACAGCCATATCCATTAGAGGAAGGAGCAAATGTAAAAAGAATCTGCCCCATCACCAAATGTCCGCAAACGCTGTCCAAGAGGATGTCACTTAATCCGATAGTATGTCGAAGACCAGTGGTAGTATTCGCATGAGATTTTTATGAACTTCCTGGATGCTAAATGTACAAACCCTTCATCTCCTTGGATTGCGGGGGGATACCTCCATAGGACAGGGTGAGCTCCTTGGCCAAAATAAAAGGCTTAAATAATAACAACTCCATTAATTGAAAGCATATCCAGTATTAAGTGACGTCTCAACGGTTGAGCATAGACAGCAGCGCGGTACCGCCCAGAGAAGCTACTGTGATGGCCAGTCCTCGTTAGTATAGTGGACAGTATCTCCGCCTGTCACGCGGAAGACCGGGGTTCGATTCCCCGACGGGCAGTCTTCTTCTTTATCACGACCAAACACCTAGCATAAGCTCAGGCTTTACCGTGGAAGGCGCTGTTAAAGTCAACCTGCCTTTCAAGACTCACTTGATTATGTTTAGCTAATTGCATTTTAAAGATTTTACTTTCAAGAAAGCATTTGCAATAGGTTTGTAAAATGTGTTTTTTGAATGTTTGGCCTGAGTCTTTTTTTTTTGTGTGGCATTTTCACTGTTCTGACCAGCGTGTTGTGTTACGAACGCTTGGAAACAGTGAATAATGTTGCGAAACAATCGGTTCAAAGCTTTGTTTCTCCCATCACTACCCTTTTGTGCTTGGTAAAACTTACATTCACACTGCTGACACAAGAATCGAAGTTGTGAACTGGGAAAGTGTGGATGGTTTGACGACTACCCAGTTCCAGTCTTGTTCAAAACAGCCAATTCTTTTAGCAGAGCATCCAAAAATATCAGAAACTCGCAAATGTTCCCCTCCGCGGAAATCTTTAGTAAAAGGTGAAAGATTTATGCGTGAATTAAGAGAAACTCGAGCTGTACCCATGATACGTTGGGACAATGTGGTCACAAGCACATGTAACCATGCTCAGCAATGGTAATGTCTGGTGCAGGCTCCTCCCATCCAGCTTATTTTCTTTTAAAAAAAAAACAATAATACAGCCATATCCATTAGAAGAAGGAGCAAATGTAAAAAGAATCTGCCCCATCACCAAATGTCCGCAAACCCTGTCCAAGAGGATGTCACTGAATCCGATAGTATGTCGAAGACCAGTGGTAGTATTCGCATGAGATTTTTATGAACTTCCTGGATGCTAAATGAACAAACCCTTCATCTCCTCGGATTGCGGGTGGATACCTCCATAGGACAGGGTGAGCTCCTTTTCCAAAATAAAAGGCTTAAATAATAATAACTCCATTAATGGAAAGCATATCCAGTATTAAGTGACGTCTCAACGGTTGAGCATAGACAACAGTACCGTACCGCCCAGAGAAGCAACTGTGATGAACAGTCCTCGTTAGTATAGTGGACAGTATCTCCGCCTGTCACGCGGAAGACCGGGGTTCGATTAGTCTTCTTCTTTATCACGACCAAACACCTTGCATAAGCTCAGGCTTTACCGTGGAAGGCGCTGTTAAAGTCAACCTGCCGTTCAAGACTCACTTGATTATGTTTAGCTAATTGCATTTGAAAGATTTTACTTTCAAGAAAGCGTTTGCAATAGGTTTGTAAAAGGTGTTTTTTGAATGTTTGTCCTGAGTCTTTTTTTTTGTTGCATTTTCACTGTTCTGACCAGTGTGTTGCGTTCCGAACGCTTGGAAACAGTGAATAATGTTGCGAAACAATCGGTTCAAAGCTTTTTTTCTCCCATCACTACCCTTTTGTGCTTGGTAAAACTTACATTCACACTGCTGACACAAGACTCGAAGTTGTGAACTGGGAAAGTGTGGATGGTTTGACGACTACCCAGTTCCAGTCTTGGACAAAACAGCCAATTCTTTTAGCCACGCTCAATCTCTGGCCCAACCTAATGTGGTAATTTGTTACAAGGTGCCAAACGTCCTCTGTTCTTGAACAAACACATGTAGCTCTGCTGTGAGCAAGACAATTCTTGGATACCTCCATAGGACAGGGTGAGCTCCTTGGCCAAAATAAAAGGTTTAAATAATAATAACTCCATTAATGGAAAGCATATCCAGTATTAAGTGACGTCTCAACGGTTGAGCATAGACAACAGTAGCACACCGCCCAGAGAAGCAACTGTGATGACCAGTCCTCGTTAGTATAGTGGACAGTATCCCCGTCTGTCACGCGGAAGACGTTCGATTCCCCGACGGGGAGTCTTCTTCTTTATCACGACCAAACACCTTGCATAAGCTCGGGCTTTACCGTGGAAGGTGCTGTTAAAGTCAACCTGCCGTTCAAGACTCGCGTGATAATGTTTAGCTAATTGCATTTGAAAGATTTTACTTTCAAGAAAGCGTTTGCAATAGGTTTGTAAAAGGTGTTTTTTGAATGTTTGGCCTGAGTCTTTTTTTTTTTGTGGGATTTTCACTGTTCTGACCAGCGTGTTCCATTCCGAACGCTTGGAAACAGTGAATAATGTTGCGAAGCAATCAGTTCAAAGCTTTGTTTCTCCCATCACTACCCTTCTGTGCTTGGTAAAACTTACATTCACACCGCTGTCTTGGACAAAACAGCCAATTCTTTTAGCCACGCTCGATCTGTGGCCCAGCCTAGTGTGGTACTTTGTTACAAGCTGCCAAACGTCCTCTGTTCTTGAACAAACACATGTAGCTCTGCTGTGAGCAGAGCATCCAAAAACATCAGAAACTCGCAAATGTTCCCCTCCACGGAAATCTTTAGTAAAAGGCGAAAGATTTATGCGTGAATGAAGAGAAACTCGAGCTGTACCCACGAGACGTTGGGACAATGTGGTCGCAAGCACATGCAACCATGCTCAGCAAGGGTAATGTCTGGTGCAGGCTCCTCCCATCCAGCTTATTTTCTTTAAAAAAAAAACAATAATACAGCCATATCCATTAGAGGAAGGAGCAAATGTAAAAAGAATCTGCCCCATCACCAAATGTCCGCAAACCCTGTCCAAGAGGATGTCACTGAATCCGATAGTATGTCGAAGACCAGTGGTAGTATTCGCATGAGATTTTTATGAACTTCCTGGATGCTAAATGAACAAACCCTTCATCTCCTTGGATTGCGGGTGGATACCTCCATAGGACAGGGTGAGCTCCTTGGCCAAAATAAAAGGCTTAAATAATAATAACTCCATTAATGGAAAGCATATCCAGTATTAAGTGACGTCTCAACGGTTGAGCATAGACAACAGTACCGTACCGCCCAGAGAAGCAATTGGGATGACCAGTCCTCGTTAGTATAGTGGACAGTATCTCCGCCTGTCACGCGGAAGACCGGGGTTCGATTAGTCTTCTTCTTTATCACGACCAAACACCTTGCATAAGCTCAGGCTTTACCGTGGAAGGCGCTGTTAAAGTCAACCTGCCGTTCAAGACTCACTTGATTATGTTTAGCTAATTGCATTTGAAAGATTTTACTTTCAAGAAAGCGTTTGCAATAGGTTTGTAAAAGGTGTTTTTTGAATGTTTGGCCTGAGTTTTTTTTTTTTGTTGCATTTTCACTGTTCTGACCAGTGTGTTGCGTTCCGAACGCTTGGAAACAGTGAATAATGTTGCGAAACAATCGGTTCAAAGCTTTGTTTCTCCCATCACTACCCTTTTGTGCTTGGTAAAACTTACATTCACACTGCTGACACAAGACTCGAAGTTGTGAACTGGGAAAGTGTGGATGGTTTGACGACTACCCAGTTCCAGTCTTGGACAAAACAGCCAATTCTTTTAGCCACGCTCAATCTCTGGCCCAACCTATTGTGGTACTTTGTTACAAGCTGCCAAACGTCCTCTGTTCTTGAACAAACACATGTAGCTCTGCTGTGAGCAAGACAATTCTTGGATACCTCCATAGGACAGGGTGAGCTCTTTGGCCAAAATAAAAGGTTTAAATAATAATAACTCCATTAATGGAAAGCATATCCAGTATTAAGTGACGTCTCAACGGTTGAGCATAGACAACAGTAACAGACCGCCCAGAGAAGCAACTGTGATGACCAGTCCTCGTTAGTATAGTGGACAGTATCTCCGCCTGTCACGCGGAAGTCCGGGGTTCGATTCCCCGATGGGGAGTCTTCTTCTTTATCACGACCAAACACCTTGCATAAGCTCGGGCTTTACCGTGGAAGGTGCTGTTAAAGTCAACCTGCCGTTCAAGACTCGCTTGATTATTTTTAGCTAATTGCATTTGAAAGATTTTACTTTCAAGAAAGCGTTTGCAATAGGTTTGTAAAAGGTGTTTTTTGAATGTTTGGCCTGAGTCTCTTTTTTTTTGTGGGATTTTCACTGTTCTGACCAGCGTGTTCAGTTCCGAACGCTTGGAAACAGTGAATAATTTTGCGAAGCAATCAGTTCAAAGCTTTGTTTCTCCCATCACTACCCTTTTGTGCTTGGTAAAACTTACATTCACACCGCTGTCTTGGACAAAACAGCCAATTCTTTTAGCCACGCTCGATCTGTGGCCCAGCCTATTGTGGTACTTTGTTACAAACTGCCAAACATCCTCTATTCTTGAACAAACACACGTAGCTCTGATTTGAGCAGAGCATCCAAAAATATCAGAAACTCGCAAATGTTCCCCTCCACGGAAATCTTTAGTAAAAGGCGAAAGATTTATGCGTGAATGAAGAGAAACTCGAGCTGTACCCATGAGACGTTGGGACAATGTGGTCCCAAGCACATGCAACCATGCTCAGCAAGGGTAATGTCTGGTGCAGGCTCCTCCCATCCAGCTTATTTTCTTTTAAAAAAAAACAATAATACAGCGATATCCATTAGAGGAAGGAGCAAATGTAAAAAGAATCTGCCCCATCACCAAATGTCCGCAAACCCTGTCCAAGAGGATGTCACTGAATCCGATAGTATGTCGAAGACCAGTGGTAGTATTCACATGAGATTTTTATGAACTTCCTGGATGCTAAATGAACAAACCCTTCATCTCCTTGGATTGCGGGTGGATACCTCCATAGGACAGGGTGAGCTCCTTGGCCAAAATAAAAGGCTTAAATAATAATAACTCCATTAATGGAAAGCATATCCAGTATTAAGTGACGTCTCAATGGTTGAGCATAGACAACAGTACCGTACCGCCCAGAGAAGCAATTGGGATGACCAGTCCTCGTTAGTATAGTGGACAGTATCTCCGCCTGTCACGCGGAAGACCGGGGTTCGATTAGTCTTCTTCTTTATCACGACCAAACACCTTGCATAAGCTCAGGCTTTACCGTGGAAGGCGCTGTTAAAGTCAACCTGCCGTTCAAGACTCACTTGATTATGTTTAGCTAATTGCATTTGAAAGATTTTACTTTCAAGAAAGCGTTTGCAATAGGTTTGTAAAAGGTGTTTTTTGAATGTTTGGCCTGAGTTTTTTTTTTTTGTTGCATTTTCACTGTTCTGACCAGTGTGTTGCGTTCCGAACGCTTGGAAACAGTGAATAATGTTGCGAAACAATCGGTTCAAAGCTTTGTTTCTCCCATCACTACCCTTTTGTGCTTGGTAAAACTTACATTCACACTGCTGACACAAGACTCGAAGTTGTGAACTGGGAAAGTGTGGATGGTTTGACGACTACCCAGTTCCAGTCTTGGACAAAACAGCCAATTCTTTTAGCCACGCTCAATCTCTGGCCCAACCTATTGTGGTACTTTGTTACAAGCTGCCAAACGTCCTCTGTTCTTGAACAAACACATGTAGCTCTGCTGTGAGCAAGACAATTCTTGGATACCTCCATAGGACAGGGTGAGCTCTTTGGCCAAAATAAAAGGTTTAAATAATAATAACTCCATTAATGGAAAGCATATCCAGTATTAAGTGACGTCTCAACGGTTGAGCATAGACAACAGTAACAGACCGCCCAGAGAAGCAACTGTGATGACCAGTCCTCGTTAGTATAGTGGACAGTATCTCCGCCTGTCACGCGGAAGTCCGGGGTTCGATTCCCCGATGGGGAGTCTTCTTCTTTATCACGACCAAACACCTTGCATAAGCTCGGGCTTTACCGTGGAAGGTGCTGTTAAAGTCAACCTGCCGTTCAAGACTCGCTTGATTATTTTTAGCTAATTGCATTTGAAAGATTTTACTTTCAAGAAAGTGTTTGCAATAGGTTTGTAAAAGGTGTTTTTTGAATGTTTGGCCTGAGTCTTTTTTTTTGTGGGATTTTCACTGTTCTTACCAGCGTGTTCCGTTCCGAACGCTTGGAAACAGTGAATAATTTTGCGAAGCAATCAGTTCAAAGCTTTGTTTCTCCCATCACTACCCTTTTGTGCTTGGTAAAACTTACATTCACACTGCTGACACAAGAATCTAAGTTGTGAACTGGGAAAGTGTGGATGCTTTGACGACTACCCAGTTACAGTCTTGTTCAAAACAGCCAATTCTTTTAGCAGAGCATCCAAAAATATCAGAAACTCACAAATGTTCCCTTCCACGGAAATCTTTAGTAAAAGGTGAAAGATTTATGCGTGAATAAAGAGAAACTCAAGCTATACACATGATACGTTGGGACAATGTGGTACCAAGCACATGCAACCATGCTCAGCAATGGTAATGTCTGGTGCAGGCTCCTCCCATCCAGCTTATTTTCTTTAAAAAAAAAAACAATAATACAGCCATATCCATTAGAGGAAGGAGCAAATGTAAAAAGAATCTGCCCCATCACCAAATGTCCGCAAACCCTGTCCAAGAGGATGTCACTGAATCCGATAGTATGTCGAAGACCAGTGGTAGTATTCGCATGAGATTTTTATGAACTTCCTGGATGCTAAATGAACAAACCCTTCATCTCCTTGGATTGCGGGTGGATACCTCCATAGGACAGGGTGAGCTCCTTTGCCAAAATAAAAGGCTTAAATAATAATAACTCCATTAATGGAAAGCATATCCAGTATTAAGTGACGTCTCAACGGTTGAACATAGACAACAGTACCGTACCGCCCAGAGAAGCCACTGTGATGACCAGTCCTTGTTAGTATAGTGGACAGTATCTCCGCCTGTCACGCGGAAGACCGGGGTTCAATTCCCCGACGGGGAGTCTTCTCCTTTATCATGACCAAACACCTTGCATAAGCTCTGGCTTTACCGTGGAAGGCGCTGTTAAAGTCAACCTGCCGTTCAAGACTCACTTGATTATGTTTAGCTAATTGCATTTGAAAGATTTTACTTTCAAGAAAGCGTTTGCAATAGGTTTGTAAAAGGTGTTTTTTGAATGTTTGGCCTGAGTCTTTTTTTTGTGTGGCATTTTCACTGTTCTGACCAGCGTGTTCCGTTCCGAATGCTTGGAAACAGTGAACAATTTTGCGAAGCAATCAGTTCAAAGCTTTGTTTCTCCCATCACTACCCTTTTGTGCTTGGTAAAACTTACATTCACACTGCTGACACAAGAATCGAAGTTGTGAACTGGGAAAGTGTGGATGGCTTGACGACTACCCAGTTCCAGTCTTGTTCAAAACAGCCAATTCTTTTAGCAGAGCATCCAAAAATATCAGAAACTCACAAATGTTCCCTTCCACGGAAATCTTTAGTAAAAGGTGAAAGATTTATGCGTGAATGAAGAGAAACTCGAGCTATACACATGATACGTTGGGACAATGTGGTACCAAGCACATGCAACCATGCTCAGCAATGGTAATGTCTGGTGCAGGCTCCTCCCATCCAGCTTATTTTCTTTAAAAAAAAAAACAATAATACAGCCATATCCATTAGAGGAAGGAGCAAATGTAAATAGAATCTGCCCCATCACCAAATGTCCGCAAACCCTGTCCAAGAGGATGTCACTGAATCCGATAGTATGTCGAAGACCAGTGGTAGTATTCGCATGAGATTTTTATGAACTTCCTGGATGCTAAATGAACAAACCCTTCATCTCCTTGGATTGCGGGTGGATACCTCCATAGGACAGGGTGAGCTCCTTCGCCAAAATAAAAGGCTTAAATAATAATAACTCCATTAATGGAAAGCATATCCAGTATTAAGTGACGTCTCAACGGTTGAGCATAGACAACAGTACCGTACCGCCCAGAGAAGCAACTGTGATGAACAGTCCTCGTTAGTATAGTGGACAGTATCTCCGCCTGTCACGCGGAAGACCGGGGTTCGATTCCCCGAAGGGGAGTCTTCTTCTTTATCACGACCAAACACCTTGCATAAGCTCAGGCTTTACTGTGGAAGGTGCTGTTAAAGTCAACCTGCCGTTCAAGACTCACTTGATTATGTTAAGCTAATTGCATTTGAAAAATTTTACTTTCAAGAAAGCGTTTGCAATAGGTTTGCAAAAGGTGTTTTTTGAATGTTTGGCCTGAATCTTTTTTTTGTGGCATTTTCACTGTTCTGACCAGCGTGTTCTGTTCCGAACGCTTGGAAACAGTGAATAATTTTGCGAAGCAATCGGTTCAAAGCTTTGTTTCTCCCATCACTACCCTTTTGTGCTTGGTAAAACTTACATTCACACTGCTGACACTAGACTCGAAGTTGTGAACTGGGAAAATGTGGATGGTTTGACGACTACCCAGTTCCAGTCTTGGACAAAACAGCCAATTCTTTTAGCCACGCTCGATCTCTGGCCCAGCCTATTGTGGTACTTTGTTACAAGCTGCCAAACGTCCTCTGTTCTTGAACAAACACATGTAACTCTGCTGTGAGCAGAGTATCCAAAAATATCAGAAACTCGCAAATGTTCCTCTCCACGGAAATCTTTAGTAAAAGGCGAAAGATTTATGCGTGAATGAAGAGAACCTCGAGCTGTACCCATGAGACGTTGGGACAATGTGGTCGCTAGCACATGCAACCATGCTCAGCAAGGGTAATGTCTGGTGCAAGCTCCTCCCATCCAGCTTATTTTCTTTAAAAAAAATAATAATAATACAGCCATATCCATTAGAGGAAGGAGCAAATGTAAAAAGAATCTGCCCCATCACCAAATGTCCGCAAACCCTGTCCAAGAGGATGTCACTGAATCCGATAGTATGTCGAAGACCAGTGGTAGTATTCACATGAGATTTTTATGAACTTCCTGGATGCTAAATGAAAAAATCCTTCATCTCCTTGGATTGCGGGTGGATACCTCCATAGGACAGGGTGAGCTCTTTGGCCAAAATAAAAGGCTTAAATAATAATAACTCCATTAATGGAAAGCATGTCCAGTATTAAGTGACGTCTCAACGGTTGAGCATAGACAACAGTACCGTACCGCCCAGAGAAGCAACTGTGATGACCAGTCCTCGTTAGTATAGTGGACAGTATCTCCGCCTGTCACGCGGAAGACCGGGGTTCGATTAGTCTTCTTCTTTATCACGACCAAACACCTTGCATAAGCTCAGGCTTTACCGTGGAAGGCGCTGTTAAAGTCAACCTGCCGTTCAAGACTCACTTGATTATGTTTAGCTAATTGCATTTGAAAGATTTTACTTTCAAAAAAGCGTTTGCAATAGGTTTGCAAAAGGTGTTTTTTGAATGTTTGGCATGAGTCTTTTTTTTGTCTGGCATTTTCACTGTTCTGACCAGCGTGTTGCGTTCCGAACGCTTGGAAACAGTGAATAATGTTGCGAAACAATCGGTTCAAAGCTTTGTTTCTCCCATCACTACCCTTTTGTGCTTGGTAAAACTTACCAAGCACAAAAGGGTTCACACCGCTGTCTTGGACAAAACAGCCAATTCTTTTAGCCACGCTCGATCTGTGGCCCAGCCTATTGTGGTACTTTGTTACAAGCTGCCAAATGTCCTCTGTTCTTGAACAAACACATGTAGCTCTGCTGTGAGCAGAACATCCAAAAATATCAGAAACTCGCAAGTGTTCCCCTCCACGGAAATCTTTAGTAAAAGGCGAAAGATTTATGAGTGAATGAAGAGAAACTCGAGCTGTACCCATGAGGCGTTGGGACAATGTGGTCCCAAGCACATGCAACCATGCTCAGCAAGGGTAATGTCTGGTGCAGGCTCCTCCCATCCAGCTTATTTTCTTTAAAAAAAAAACAATAATACAGCCATATCCATTAGAGGAAGGAGCAAATGTAAAAAGAATCTGCCCCATCACGAAATGTCCGCAAACCCTGTCCAAGAGGATGTCACTGAATCCGATAGTATGTCGAAGACCAGTGGTAGTATTCGCATGAGATTTTTATGAACTTCCTGGATGCTAAATGAACAAACCCTTCATCTCCTTGGATTGCGGGTGGATACCTCCATAGGACAGGGTGAGCTCCTTGGCCAAAATAAAAGGCTTAAATAATAATAACTCCATTAATGGAAAGCATATCCAGTATTAAGTGACGTCTCAACGGTTGAGCATAGACAACAGTACCAAACTGCCCAGAGAAGCAATTGGGATGACCAGTCCTCGTTAGTATAGTGGACAGTATCTCCGCCTGTCACGCGGAAGACCGGGGTTCGATTAGTCTTCTTCTTTATCACGACCAAACACCTTGCATAAGCTCAGGCTTTACCGTGGAAGGCGCTGTTAAAGTCAACCTGCCGTTCAAGACTCACTTGATTATGTTTAGCTAATTGCATTTGAAAGATTTTACTTTCAAGAAAGCGTTTGCAATAGGTTTGTAAAAGGTGTTTTTTGAATGTTTGGCCTGAGTCTTTTTTTTTTGTGGCATTTTCACTGTTCTGACCAGTGTGTTGCGTTCCGAACGCTTGGAAACAGTGAATAATGTTGCGAAACAATCGGTTCAAAGCTTTGTTTCTCCCATCACTACCCTTTTGTGCTTGGTAAAACTTACATTCACACTGCTGACACAAGACTCGAAGTTGTGAACTGGGAAAGTGTGGATGGTTTGACGTCTACCCAGTTCCAGTCTTGGACAAAACAGCCAATTCTTTTAGCCACGTTCAATCTCTGCCCCAACCTATTGTGGTACTTTGTTACAAGCAGCCAAACGTCCTCTGTTCTTGAACAAACACATGTAGCTCTGCTGTGAGCAAGACAATTCTTGGATACCTCCATAGGACAGGGTGAGCTCCTTGGCCAAAATAAAAGGCTTAAATAATAATAATAACTCCATTAATGGAAAGCATATCCAGTATTAAGTGACGTCTCAACGGTTGAGCATAGACAACAGTAACACACCGCCCAGAGAAGCAACTGTGATGACCAGTCATCGTTAGTATAGTGGACAGTATCTCCGCCTGTCACGCGGAAGACCGTGGTTTGATTCCCCGACGGGGAGTATTCTTCTTTATCACGACCAAACACCTTGCATAAGCTCGGGCTTTACCGTGGAAGGTGCAGTTAAAGTCAACCTTCTGTTCAAGACTCGCTTGATTATTTTTAGCTAATTGCATTTGAAAGATTTTACTTTCAAGAAAGCGTTTGCAATAGGTTTGTAAAAGGTGTTTTTTGAATGTTTGGCCTGAGTCTTTTTTTTTTGTGGGATTTTCACTGTTCTGACCAGCGTGTTCCGTTCCGAACGCTTGGAAACAGTGAATAATTTTGCGAAGCAATCAGTTCAAAGCTTTGTTTCTCCCATCACTACCCTTTTGTGCTTGGTAAAACTTACATTCACACCGCTGTCTTGGACAAAACAGCCAATTCTTTTAGCCACGCTCGATCTGTGGCCCAGCCTATTGTGGTACTTTGTTACAAGCTGCCAAACGTCCTCTGTTCTTGTACAAACACATGTAGCTCTGCTGTGAGCAGAGCATCCAAAAATATCACAAACTCGCAAATGTTCCCCTCCACGGAAATCTTTAGTAAAAGGCGAAAGATTTATGCGTGAATGAAGAGAAACTCGAGCTGTACCCATGAGACGTTGGGACAATGTGGTCCGAAGCACATGCAACCATGCTCAGTTAGGGTAATGTCTGGTGCAGGCTCCTCCCATCCAGCTTATTTTCTTTTTAAAAAAAACAATAATACAGCCATATCCATTAGAGGAAGGAGCAAATGTAAAAAGAATCTGCCCCATCACCAAATGTCCGCAAACCCTGTCCAAGAGGATGTCACGGAATCCGATAGTATGTCGAAGACCAGTGGTAGTATTCGCATGAGATTTTTATGAACTTCCTGGATGCTAAATGAACAAACCCTTCATCTCCTTGGATTGCGGGTGGATACCTCCATAGGACAGGGTGAGCTCCTTGGCCAAAATAAAAGGCTTAAATAATAATAACTCCATTAATGGAAAGCATATCCAGTATTAAGTGACATCTCAACGGTTGAGCATAGACAACAGTACTGTACCGCCCAGAGAAGCAATAGGGATGACCAGTCCTCGTTAGTATAGTGGACAGTATCTCCACCTGTCACGCGGAAGACCGGGGTTCGATTCCCCGACGGGGAGTATTCTTCTTTATCACGACCAAACACCTTGCATAAGCTCGGGCTTTACCGTGGAAGGTGCTGTTAAAGTCAACCTGCTGTTCAAGACTCGCTTGATTATTTTTAGCTAATTGCATTTGAAAGATTTTACTTTCAAGAAAGCGTTTGCAATAGGTTTGTAAAAGGTGTTTTTTGAATGTTTGGCCTGAGTCTTTTTTTTTTTGTGGGATTTTCAGTGTTCTGACCAGCGTGTTCCGTTCCGAACGCTTGGAAACAGTGAATAATTTTGCGAAGCAATCAGTTCAAAGCTTTGTTTCTCCCATCACTACCCTTTTGTGCTTGGTAAAACTTACATTCACACCGCTGTCTTGGACAAAACAGCCAATTCTTTTAGCCACGCTCGATCTGTGGCCCAGCCTATTGTGGTACTTTGTTACAAGCTGCCAAACGTCCTCTGTTCTTGAACAAACACATGTAGCTCTGCTGTGAGCAGAGCATCCAAAAATATCAGAAACTCGCAAATGTTCCCCTCCACGGAAATCTTTAGTAAAAGGCGAAAGATTTATGCGTGAATGAAGAGAAACTCGAGCTGTACCCATGAGACGTTGGGACAATGTGGTCGCAAGCACATGCAACCATGCTCAGCAAGGGTAATGTCTGGTGCAGGCTCCTCCCATCCAGCTTATTTTCTTTTAAAAAAAAACCAATAATACAGCCATATCCATTAGAGGAAGGAGCAAATGTAAAAAGAATCTGCCCCATCACCAAATGTCCGCAAACCCTGTCCAAGAGGATGTCACTGAATCCGATAGTATGTCGAAGACCAGTGGTAGTATTCGCATGAGATTTTTATGAACTTCCTGGATGCTAAATGAACAAACCCTTCATCTCCTTGGATTGCGGGTGGATACCTCCATAGGACAGGGTGAGCTCCTTGGCCAAAATAAAAGGCTTAAATAATAATAACTCCATTAATGGAAAGCATATCCAGTATTAAGTGACGTCTCAACGGTTGAGCATAGACAACAGTACCGTACCGCCCAGAGAAGCAATAGGGATGACCACTCCTCGTTAGTATAGTGGACAGTATCTCCGCCTGTCACGCGTAAGACCGGGGTTCGATTAGTCTTCTTCTTTATCACGACCAAACACCTTGCATAAGCTCAGGCTTTACCGTGGAAGGCGCTGTTAAAGTCAACCTGCCGTTCAAGACTCACTTGATTATGTTTAGCTAATTGCATTTGAAAGATTTTACTTTCAAGAAAGCGTTTGCAATAGGTTTGTAAAAGGTGTTTTTTGAATGTTTGGCCTGAGTCTTTTTTTTTGTTGCATTTTCACTTTTCTGACCAGTGTGTTGCGTTCCGAACGCTTGGAAACAGTGAATAATGTTGCGAAACAATCGGTTCAAAGCTTTGTTTCTCCCATCACTACCCTTTTGTGCTTGGTAAAACTTACATTCACACTGCTGACACAAGACTCGAAGTTGTGAACTGGGAAAGTGTGGATGGTTTGACGACTACCCAGTTCCAGTCTTGGACAAAACAGCCAATTCTTTTAGCCACGCTCAATCTCTGGCCCAACCTATTGTGGTACTTTGTTACAAGCTGCCAAACGTCCTCTGTTCTTGAACAAACACATGTAGCTCTGCTGTGAGCAAGACAATTCTTGGATACCTCCATAGGACAGGGTGAGCTCTTTGGCCAAAATAAAAGGTTTAAATAATAATAACTCCATTAATGGAAAGCATATCCAGTATTAAGTGACGTCTCAACGGTTGAGCATAGACAACAGTAACACACCGCCCAGAGAAGCAACTGTGATGACCAGTCCCCGTTAGTATAGTGGACAGTATCTCCGCCTGTCACGCGGAAGACCGGGGTTTCGATTCCCTGACGGGGAGTCTTCTTCTTTATCACGACCAAACACCTTGCATAAGCTCGGGCTTTACCGTGGAAGGTGCTGTTAAAGTCAACCTGCCGTTCAAGACTCGCTTGATTATTTTTAGCTAATTGCATTTGAAAGATTTTACTTTCAAGAAAGCGTTTGCAATAGGTTTGTAAAAGGTGTTTTTTCAATGTTTGGCCTGAGTCTTTTTTTTTTGTGGGATTTTCACTGTTCTGACCAGCGTGTTCCGTTCCGAACGCTTGGAAACAGTGGATAATTTTGCGAAGCAATCAGTTCAAAGCTTTTGTTTCTCCCATCACTACCCTTTTGTGCTTGGTAAAACTTACATTCACACCGCTGTCTTGGACAAAACAGCCAATTCTTTTAGCCACGCTCGATCTGTGGCCCAGCCTATTGTGGTACTTTGTTACAAGCTGCCAAACGTCCTCTGTTCTTGAACAAACACATGTAGCTCTGCTGTGAGCAGAGCATCCAAAAATATCAGAAACTCGCAAATGTTCCCCTCCACGGAAATCTTTAGTAAAAGGCGAAAGATTTATGCGTGAATGAAGAGAAACTCGAGCTGTACCCATGAGACGTTGGGACAATGTGCTCCGAAGCACATGCAACCATGCTCAGCAAGGGTAATGTCTGGTGCAGGCTCCTCCCATCCAGCTTATTTTCTTTAAAAAAAAAACAATAATACAGCCATATCCATTAGAGGAAGGAGCAAATGTAAAAAGAATCTGCCCCATCACCAAATGTCCGCAAACCCTGTCCAAGAGGATGTCACTGAATCCGATAGTATGTCGAAGACCAGTGGTAGTATTCGCATGAGATTTTTATGAACTTCCTGGATGCTAAATGAACAAACCCTTCATCTCCTTGGATTGCGGGTGGATACCTCCATAGGACAGGGTGAGCTCCTTGGCCAAAATAAAAGGCTTAAATAATAATAACTCCATTAATGGAAAGCATATCCAGTATTAAGTGACGTCTCAACGGTTGAGCATAGACAACAGTACCGTACCGCCCAGAGAAGCAATTGGGATGACCAGTCCTCGTCAGTATAGTGGACAGTATCTCCGCCTGTCACGCGGAAGACCGGGGTTCGATTAGTCTTCTTCTTTATCACGACCAAACACCTTGCATAAGCTCAGGCTTTACCGTGGAAGGCGCTGTTAAAGTCAACCTGCCGTTCAAGACTCACTTGATTATGTTTAGCTAATTGCATTTGAAAGATTTTACTTTCAAGAAAGCGTTTGCAATAGGTTTGTAAAAGGTGTTTTTTGAATGTTTGGCCTGAGTCTTTTTTTTTTGTTGCATTTTCACTGTTCTGACCAGTGTGTTGCGTTCCGAACGCTTGGAAACAGTGAATAATGTTGCGAAACAATCGGTTCAAAGCTTTGTTTCTCCCATCACTACCCTTTTGTGCTTGGTAAAACTTACATTCACACTGCTGACACAAGACTCGAAGTTGTGAACTGGGAAAGTGTGGATGGTTTGACGACTACCCAGTTCCAGTCTTGGACAAAACAGCCAATTCTTTTAGCCACGCTCAATCTCTGGCCCAACCTATTGTGGTACTTTGTTACAAGCTGCCAAACGTCCTCTGTTCTTGAACAAACACATGTAGCTCTGCTGTGAGCAAGACAATTCTTGGATACCTCCATAGGACAGGGTGAGGTCTTTGGCCAAAATAAAAGGTTTAAATTGCTTAATGTATTAAGCCCAAACGGTTGCTTGGGCTTAATACATGGCTGCAAAAAAACTGTAATATAAAAGGAGTGAACTTTATTGACAACTTCAATCTTTTCTGGAGTCAGAGGCAACTGTTTCAACGGGATGGCCACCACCCAAACAAACTTGGTTCAAGAGTGCTAAAGGACAATATCTACTTCTCCCTCCGTCATCCTTCTGCAATGTGTGCCAATCCACTCAACCGGAATGGCACACACACACCTGGATACAGTATGAATGACCACAGGATTTCACTTCAGCCCCTGAATGGACATGCGGTTGACACATCACACAAGGACAGTGATAACACCACTCAGCCACAACAACCTCTGCTCACGGACACAATCTCAGCTGAGCCCTGCCCACAGAGCTCAACACAGACAGACTGTGACATACCAGCACTGCTCCAAGATACAGCACCGAAGGACGACTTTCTGGAAAACAGCCAGGGAAACCAGGACAGCATATTACAGCCTCCAATAACACCAGAGCAAAAATCACTCTCACCGGAAACATTATCACTCTCTCCAGCATCTCCACTTCTGTGCTTCTCAGAGAAAATGGAACAACTGGTGCATGCTGGAACTAGACTATCCCACTCTTTTGCTGCGAGCCCCCAGATACCAACCAAAAAACGCCAGGCCCCACAACCACCAAAACCTACGGGCCCAGCTCGCCCTCCCCCTCCTCCTGTGAGAGCTCTTCGGCCTCTGCCACAGCGCCAGGGCCCACACCCTCCTCCGGCGGCTCGAGGTGAACCAAAAACAACTGATACCAGCTCTCAGTGATATGTGTCGGGTCCCCGCTATGATAACAATAACTTTCTCAATGTTTACAGAACAAGCGGGAACCCAGTGTGCCTGTATCTTTTTCTATTGCTGTTCGATTACATGATAGAAAGTCTAAGGCCTTCAAAAGCCGTACAGCAAACCCATCTAATCTGGTACCTATTACACGACATACCAAGATTGCTGTGGGGACAAAAAGTAAGACTGTTAAGTTAGCACTTTTAAACATCCGCTCACTTAAAAATAAATCACTTTTAGTCAACGACTTAATAACCACATACAACCTGGATTTTATGTTGCTAAATGAAACTTGGCTAGAAGAAAGTTGCAGTGCAACAGTCCTCAATGAAACAGCCCCTCCTAACTTTACTTTTATGAGTGTCTGCAGAGCTGTCAGAAGAGGCGGAGGTTTAGCTGCTCTTTATAAAGATGTCTATCAATGTAAGAAAATATCATTTGGGAATTACCCGTCTTTCGAATATCTGGGTATTGTGTTAAAAGGTGCTCCACGCATTTTACTTATCATTGTTTACAGGCCTCCAAAATACTCTCCAGCTTTTGCTGAGAACTTAACAGAACTGTTATCAACAATTTCCTCAGAGTTTGACTGCTTTGCCATTGCTGGAGATTTTAACATCCACATAGATAATGCAGAAAACAATATGGCAAAAGAAATCAAAACTGTTTTAAAAACTTTTGATCTTACTCAGCATGTACATGGAGCCACACATAATCGTGGACACACTCTAGATATACTTATCAGTAAGGGTCTAAACATTTCATCAATTGTTATTAAGGATGTAGCACTGTCTGATCATTTTTGTATTTTCTTTGATATATTGATCTCTCCTGCCATTGAAGCTAGATCTGTGTCTGTCAAGAAGAGATGCTTAAATGAGAACACTAGTGTACTATTTATGAAGGCTATATCTTTAACACCAAGCATATCTGCTGACTCTGTTGATTTTCTCCTTGATTCTTTTAACTCAAAAGTTAAGAGTGTAATTGATGATATTGCTCCTGTGAAAGTCAGGAAGAAGAGTGGCAGACAAAAAGCACCTTGGAGAAACTCAACAGCAGTGCAAAATATGAAAAGACAATGCAGAAAAGCAGAGCGCATGTGGCGGAAGACAAAACTTGTAGTCCATTATAACATCTACAAAGACAGCATCCATGCTTTCAATAAGGAACTAAGCAAAGCTAGACAGACTTTTTTCTCGAATATTATAAACAGCAATATAAACAACACGCGCACTCTTTTTGCTACTGTAGAGAGACTGACAAACCCCCCAAGCCAGATTCCCAGTGAAATGCTCTCAGTGAGAAAGTGCAGTGAGTTTGCTTCTTTCTTCTCTGACAAAATCAATAATATCAGAAAGGTGATCAGCTCATCCTTGAGTTGCGCTGGTGTCAGGCAGATCAGACAACAGCACGAGAAAGTAGCCACTATGTCTGATTTCGAAGAAATTGATGGCAAAATTTTGGAAGAAACCGTACAGCAACTAAAAACATCAACCTGCGCCCTTGATGCACTTCCCACATCTTTTTTCAAAAATGTGTTACACAGCTTAGAAGCAGATCTCCTAGAAGTGGTAAATGCCTCAATTCTCTCTGGGAGTTTTCCGACCTCCCTGAAAACTGCTGTTGTCAAGCCCCTCCTGAAAAAGAGCTATCTGGATAAGACCATATTAAACAACTATAGACCGATCTCAAATCTTCCTTTCATAGGCAAGATCATTGAAAAAGTTGTCTTCAATCAGCTGAACAAATTCTTAAGCTCGAATGGATACTTTGACCATTTTCAATCTGGTTTCCGACCGCACCACAGTACAGAGACCGCGCTCATAAAGATAATAAATGATATTCGCTTAAATACTGATACAGGCAAATTATCAGTGCTGGTACTACTCGACCTCAGTGCTGCATTTGACACTGTCGATCACAAAATACTTCTTGACAGGCTGGAAAACTGGGTCGGGCTTTCTGGGATAGTCCTAAAATGGTTCAGGTCATACTTAGGAGGCAGAGGTTATTATGTGAGTATAGGAGACCATAAGTCTGAGTGGACATCCATGACATGCGGAGTCCCTCAAGGCTCAATTCTTGCGCCACTCCTATTCAACCTGTACATGCTCCCAATAAGCCAAATAATGAGAAAGAACCAAATCGCTTACCATAGCTATGCAGACGACACACAGCTCTACTTATCCCTATCGCCTAACGATTACAGCCCCATTGACTCCCTTTGCCAATGCATTGATGAAGTAAACAATTGGATGTGCCAAAACTTTCTTCAGTTAAACATAGACAAAACTGAAGTCATTGCGTTTGGAAACAAAGATGAAGTTCTCAAGGTGAACGCATACCTTCAGTCTAGGGGTCAAACAACTAAAAATCAAGTCAGGAATCTGGGTGTGTCTCTGGAGTCAGACCTTAGTTTCAGTAGTCATGTCAAAGCAATAACTAAATCAGCATATTATCACCTGAAAAATATTGCAAGAATTAGATGCTTTGTTTCCAGTCAAGACTTAGAAAAACTTGTGCATGCTTTCATCACCAGTAGGGTGGATTATTGTAATGGACTTCTCACTGGCCTTCCCAAAAAGACCATAAGACAGTTGCAGCTCATACAGAACGCTGCTGCTAGGATTCTGAGCAGAACCAGAAAATATGAACACATCACACCAGTCCTCAGGTCTTTACACTGGCTGCCAGTTACATTTAGGATTGATTTTAAAGTATTATTACTGGTATATAAATCATTCAATGGCCTAGGACCTCAATACATTGCAGATATGCTCAGTGAATATAAACCCAACAGATCACTCAGATCATTAGGATCACATCGGCTAGAAATACCAAGGGTTCACTCGAAGCACGGCGAGTCTGCTTTTAGCTACTATGCCAGCCGCAGCTGGAATCAGCTTCCAGAAGAGATCAGATGTGCTCCTACAGTAGTCACATTCAAATCCAGACTCAAAACACTGTTTAACTGTGCATTTACTGAATGAGCACTGTGCCACTGTTCGTCCGACTGTTTGCACTGTATTTTATTTTATGTTTTAATTATTCTGATTTCTGTATTTTATCTTTTATTCTAAACTGTTTTAATTATTCTGATTTCTTTTGATTATTTTAATTTCTTCTATGTAAAGCACTTTGAATTACCATTGTGTATGAAATGTGCTATATAAATAAACTTGCCTTGCCTTGCCTAAATAATAATAACTCCATTAATGGAAAGCATATCCAGTATTACGTGACGTCTCAACGGTTGAGCATAGACAACAGTAACACACCGCCCAGAGAAGAAAGTGTGATGACCAGTCCTCGTTAGTATAGTGGACGGTATCTCCGCCTGTCACGCGGAAGACCGGGGTTCGATTCCCCGACGGGGAGTATTCTTCTTTATCACGACCAAACACCTTGCATAAGCTCGGGCTTTACCGTGGAAGGTGCTGTTAAAGTCAACCTGCCGTTCAAGACTCGCTTGATTATTTGTAGCTAATTGCATTTGAAAGATTTTACTTTCAAGAAAGCGTTTGCAATAGGTTTGTAAAAGGTGTTATTTGAATGTTTGGCCTGAGTCTTTTTTTTTTGTGGGATTTTCACTGTTCTGACCAGCCTGTTCCGTTCCGAACGATTGGAAACAGTGAATAATTTTGCGAAGCAATCAGTTCAAAGCTTTGTTTCTCCCATCACTACCCTTTTGTGCTTGGTAAAACTTATATTCACACCGCTGTCTTGGACAAAACAGCCAATTCTTTTAGCCACGCTCGATCTGTGGCCCAGCCTATTGTGGTACTTTGTTACAAGCTGCCAAACGTCCTCTGTTCTTGAACAAACACATGTAGCTCTGCTGTGAGCAGAGCATCCAAAAATATCAGAAACTCGCAAATGTTCCCCTACACGGAAATCTTTAGTAAAAGGCGAAAGATTTATGCGTGAATGAAGAGAAACTCGAGCTGTACCGATGAGACGTTGGGACAATGTGCTCCCAAGCACATGCAACCATGCTCAGCAAGGGTAATGTCTGGTGCAGGCTCCTCCCATCCAGCTTATTTTCTTAAAAAAAAAAAACAATAATACAGCCATATCCATTAGAGGAAGGAGCAAATGTAAAAAGAATCTGCCCCATGACCAAATGTCCGCAAACCCTGTCCAAGAGGATGTCACTGAATCCGATAGTATGTCGAAGACCAGTGGTAGTATTCGCATGAGATTTTTATGAACTTCCTGGATGCTAAATGAACAAACCCTTCATCTCCTTGGATTGCGGGTGGATACCTCCATAGGACAGGGTGAGCTCCTTGGCCAAAATAAAAGGCTTAAATAATAATAACTCCATTAATGGAAAGCATATCCAGTATTAAGTGACGTCTCAACGGTTAAGCATAGACAACAGTACCGTACCGCCCAGAGTAGCAATTGGGATGACCAGTCCTCGTTAGTATAGTGGACAGTATCTCCGGAAGACCGGGGTTCGATTAGTCTTCTTCTTTATCACGACCAAACACCTTGCATAAGCTCAGGCTTTACCGTGGAAGGCGCTGTTAAAGTCAACCTGCCGTTCAAGACTCACTTGATTATGTTTAGCTAATTGCATTTGAAAGATTTTACTTTCAAGAAAGCGTTTGCAAAAGGTTTGTAAAAGGTGTTTTTTGAATGTTTGGCCTGAGTCTTTTTTTTTTGTTGCATTTTCACTGTTCTGACCAGTGTGTTGCGTTCCGAACGCTTGGAAACAGTGAATAATGTTGCGAAACAATCGGTTCAAAGCTTTGTTTCTCCCATCACTACCCTTTTGTGCTTGGTAAAACTTACATTCACACTGCTGACACAAGACTCGAAGTTGTGAACTGGGAAAGTGTGGATGGTTTGACGACTACCCAGTTCCAGTCTTGGACAAAACAGCCAATTCTTTTAGCCACGCTCAATCTCTGGCCCAACCTATTGTGGTACTTTGTTACAAGCTGCCAAACGTCCTCTGTTCTTGAACAAACACATGTAGCTCTGCTGTGGGCGAGACAATTCTTGGATACCTCCATAGGACAGGGTGAGCTCTTTGGCCAAAATAAAAGGTTTAAATAATAATAACTCCATTAATGGAAAGCATATCCAGTATTAAGTGACGTCTCAACGGTTGAGCATAGACAACAGTAACACACCACCCAGAGAAGCAACTGTGATGACCAGTCCTCGTTAGTATAGTGGACAGTATCTCCGCCTGTCACGCGGAAGACCGGGGTTCGATTCCCCGACGGGGAGTCTTCTTCTTTATCACGACCAAACACCTTGCATAAGCTCGGGCTTTACCGTGGAAGGTGCTGTTAAAGTCAACCTGCCGTTCAAGACTCGCTTGATTATTTTTAGCTAATTGCATTTGAAAGATTTTACTTTCAAGAAAGCGTTTGCAATAGGTTTGTAAAAGGTGTTTTTTGAATGTTTGGCCTGAGTCTTTTTTTTTTGTGGGATTTTCACTGTTCTGACCAGCGTGTTCCGTTCCGAACGCTTGGAAACAGTAAATAATTTTGCGAAGCAATCAGTTCAAAGCTTTGTTTCTCCCATCACTACCCTTTTGTGCTTGGTAAAACTTACATTCACACCGCTGTCTTGGACAAAACAGCCAATTCTTTTAGCCACGCTCGATCTGTGGCCCAACCTATTGTGGTACTTTGTTACAAGCTGCCAAACGTCCTCTGTTCTTGAACAAACACATGTAGCTCTGCTGTGAGCAGAGCATCCAAAAATATCAGAAACTCGCAAATGTTCCCCTCCACGGAAATCTTTAGTAAAAGGCGAAAGATTTATGCGTGAATGAAGAGAAACTCGAGCTGTACCCATGAGACGTTGGGACAATGTGCTCCGAAGCACATGCAACCATGCTCAGCAAGGGTAATGTCTGGTGCAGGCTCCTCCCATCCAGCTTATTTTCTTTAAAAAAAAAAACAATAATACAGCCATATCCATTAGAGGAAGGAGCAAATGTAAAAAGAATCTGCCCCATCACCAAATGTCCGCAAACCCTGTCCAAGAGGATGTCACTGAATCCGATAGTATGTCGAAGACCAGTGGTAGTATTCGCATGAGATTTTTATGAACTTCCTGGATGCTAAATGAACAAACCCTTCATCTCCTTGGATTGCGGGTGGATACCTCCATAGGACAGGGTGAGCTCCTTGGCCAAAATAAAAGGCTTAAATAATAATAACTCCATTAATGGAAAGCATATCCAGTATTAAGTGACGTCTCAACGGTTGAGCATAGACAACAGTACCGTACCGCCCAGAGAAGCAATTGGGATGACCAGTCCTCGTCAGTATAGTGGACAGTATCTCCGCCTGTCACGCGGAAGACCGGGGTTCGATTAGTCTTCTTCTTTATCACGACCAAACACCTTGCATAAGCTCAGGCTTTACCGTGGAAGGCGCTGTTAAAGTCAACCTGCCGTTCAAGACTCACTTGATTATGTTTAGCTAATTGCATTTGAAAGATTTTACTTTCAAGAAAGCTATTGCAATAGGTTTGTAAAAGGTGTTTTTTGAATGTTTGGCCTGAGTCTTTTTGTTGTTGTTGCATTTTCACTGTTCTGACCAGTGTGTTGCGTTCCGAACGCTTGGAAACAGTGAATAATGTTGCGAAACAATCGGTTCAAAGCTTTGTTTCTCCCATCACTACCCTTTTGTGCTTGGTAAAACTTACATTCACACTGCTGACACAAGACTCGAAGTTGTGAACTGGGAAAGTGTGGATGGTTTGACGACTACCAAGTTCCAGTCTTGGACAAAACAGCCAATTCTTTTAGCCACGCTCAATCTCTGGCCCAACCTATTGTGGTACTTTGTTACAAGCTGCCAAACGTCCTCTGTTCTTGAACAAACACATGTAGCTCTGCTGTGAGCGAGACAATTCTTGGATACCTCCATAGGACAGGGTGAGCTCTTTGGCCAAAATAAAAGGTTTAAATAATAATAACTCCATTAATGGAAAGCATATCCAGTATTAAGTGACGTCTCAACGGTTGAGCATAGACAACAGTAACACACCGCCCAGAGAAGCAACTGTGATGACCAGTCCTCGTTAGTATAGTGGACAGTATCTCTGCCGTCACACGGAAGACCGGGGTTCGATTCCCCGACGGGGAGTATTCTTCTTTATCACGACCAAACACCTTGCATAAGCTCGGGCTTTACCGTGGAAGGTGCTGTTAAAGTCAACCTGCCGTTCAAGACTCGCTTGATTATTTTTAGCTAATTGCATTTGAAAGATTTTACTTTCAAGAAAGCGTTTGCAATAGGTTTGTAAAAGGTGTTTTTTGAATGTTTGGCCTGAGTCTTTTTTTTTGTGGGATTTTCACTGTTCTGACCAGCGTGTTCCGTTCCGAACGCTTGGAAACAGTGAATAATTTTGCGAAGCAATCAGTTCAAAGCTTTGTTTCTCCCATCACTACCCTTTTGTGCTTGGTAAAACTTACATTCACACCGCTGTCTTGGACAAAACAGCCAATTCTTTTAGCCACGCTCGATCTGTGGCCCAGCCTATTGTGGTACTTTGTTACAAGCTGCCAAACGTCCTCTGTTCTTGAACAAACACATGTAGCTCTGCTGTGAGCAGAGCATCCAAAAATATCAGAAACTCGCAAATGTTCCCCTCCACGGAAATCTTTAGTAAAAGGCGAAAGATTTATGCGTGAATGAAGAGAAACTCGAGCTGTAACCATGAGACGTTGGGACAATGTGGTCCCAAGCACATGCAACCATGCTCAGCAAGGGTAATGTCTGGTGCAGGCTCCTCCCATCCAGCTTATTTTCTTTTAAAAAAAAACAATAATACAGCCATATCCATTAGAGGAAGGAGCAAATGTAAACAGAATCTGCCCCATCACCAAATGTCCGCAAACCCTGTCCAAGAGGATGTCACTGAATCCGATAGTATGTCGAAGACCAGTGGTAGTATTCGCATTAGATTTTTATGAACTTCCTGGATGCTAAATGAACAAACCCTTCATCTCCTTGGATTGCGGGTGGATACCTCCATAGGACAGGGTGAGCTCCTTGGCCAAAATAAAAGGCTTAAATAATAATAACTCCATTAATGGAAAGCATATCCAGTATTAAGTGACGTCTCAACGGTTGAGCATAGACAACAGTACCGTACCGCCCAGAGAAGCCACTGTGATGACCAGTCCTCGTTAGTATAGTGGACAGTATCTCCGCCTGTCACGCGCAAGACCGGGGTTCGATTAGTCTTCTTCTTTATCACGACCAAACACCTTGCATAAGCTCAGGCTTTACCGTGGAAGGCGCTGTTAAAGTCAACCTGCCGTTCAAGACTCACTTGATTATGTTTAGCTAATTGCATTTGAAAGATTTTACTTTCAAGAAAGCTATTGCAATAGGTTTGTAAAAGGTGTTTTTTGAATGTTTGGCCTGAGTCTTTTTTTTTTTGTTGCATTTTCACTGTTCTGACCAGTGTGTTGCGTTCCGAACGCTTGGAAACAGTGAATAATGTTGCGAAACAATCGGTTCAAAGCTTTGTTTCTCCCATCACTACCCTTTTGTGCTTGGTAAAACTTACATTCACACTGCTGACACAAGACTCGAAGATGTGAACTGGGAAAGTGTGGATGGTTTGACGACTACCCAGTTCCAGTCTTGGACAAAACAGCCAATTCTTTTAGCCACGCTCGATCTGTGGCCCAGCCTATTGTGGTACTTTGTTACAAGCTGCCAAGCGTCCTCTGTTCTTGAACAAACACATGTAGCTCTGCTGTGAGCACATGCAACCATGCTCAGCAAGGGTAATGTCTGGTGCAGGCTCCTCCCATCCAGCTTATTTTCTTTAAAAAAAAACACAATAATACAGCCATATCCATTAGAGGAAGGAGCAAATGTAAAAAGAATCTGCCCCATCACCAAATGTCCGCAAACCCTGTCCAAGAGGATGTCACTGAATCCGATAGTATGTCGAAGACCAGTGGTAGTATTCGCATGAGATTTTTATGAACTTCCTGGATGTTAAATGAACAAACCCTTCATCTCCTTGGATTGCGGGTGGATACCTCGATAGGACAGGGTGAGCTCCTTGGCCAAAATAAAAGGCTTAAATAATAATATCTCCATTAATGGAAAGCATATCCAGTATTAAGTGACGTCTCAACGGTTGAGCATAGATAACAGTACCGTAGAGCCCAGAGAAGCAACTGTGATGACCAGTCCTCGTTAGTATAGTGGACAGTATCTCCCCCTGTCACGTGGAAGACCGGGGTTCGATTCCCCGACGGCGAGTCTTCTTCTTTATCACGACCAAACACCTTGCATAAGCTCAGGCTTTACCGTGGAAGGCGCTGTTAAAGTCAACCTGCCGTTCAAGACTCACTTGATTATGTTTAGCTAATTGCATTTGAAAGATTTTACTTTCAAGAAAGCGTTTGAAATAGGTTTGTAAAAGGTGTTTTTTGCATGTTTGGCCTGAGTCTTTTTTTTTTGTTGCATTTTCACTGTTCTGACCAGCGTGTTACGTTCCGAATGCTTGGAAACAGTGAATAATTTTGCAAAGCAATCGGTTCAAAGCTTTGTTTCTCCCATCACTACCCTTTTGTGCTTGGTAAAACTTACATTCACACTGCTGACACAAGACTCGAAGTTGTGAACTGGGAAACTGTGGATGGTTTGACGACTACCCAGTTCCAGTCTTGGACAAAACAGCTAATTCTTTTAGCCACGCTCGATCTCTGGCCCAGCCTATTGTGGTTCTTTGTTACAAGCTGCAACACGTCCTCTGTTCTTGAACAAACACATGTAGCTCTGCTGTGATGTGTTGACTGTTATTTTGACGGCGCTGCAGACTTTTATTTTGACGGATAGCGCTGAGAACACCAACACCTGAGAAGAGAATGGCAGCGCCTGAATCTGATCACACAGCGCTAACTCACATTCTCCATCTCTCTGTCAAGCCTTGGTTATACTCGACGCGTCCGCACAATAGACTGTAAAAAAATATGGACGTAGTGTCCGTGACGTCACCCGTAGGTTTCTGAAGAGTGCTTTTGAAGCCTAAAGTAGGCGGGGGCAACCGTCGCCATCTTGGCATCGCGTCAGCTCTCGTCACTCCCGGATAAAAGAAAATGGGCAAAGAGGCGGAGCGTGGGTGGAGCTGAGGTACTAATGCTATGATACTGGCCTCGTGCTAAAGTGACAGCTGAATGTAGAAGTAAAGCCAATAGTTAAAGTTCATGTTTTTGCCCTTCAAAATACTATAATAATTAAAAGACGTAACCAAAATTGAGACTATGTGTATCGGGATGCATTATTATTCTGCTAGTTAAAAATGTATTATCATGCAGTAACTTACAATATTGCTCTGAGCTTGTGCATGTGACAGTGATTCATGCGCATACATGTCAGTCAGTGCGGCATCGCACGTCAAGTTCATCAAGAGCTTTATTCAGTTCAGTTGATTTTAAAATCTGATTTTGGCCGCTTCTCAATTTCTCAAATGGGTTAAACCAAAAATATTACCTCAGAAGTTCAAGTAAATGCACTAGAAATCCGCGCTCATTCAAGGGTGTGTATCTATTGCATGGACGGAGAGAAAGCACTGACACCTGCAGGATTTTCTCACGGTACTTTTTATTTAACACTTAAAAGTTTGAGAGCAACGGTACCGCATAACGAGTGTAGCCTGTACAGTATACTCCAAAAAGCAACGAAATTGTCAGACATCCATTAGTGCATGCGAGGAAAACAACTGGAAATACAACGCTGGTTGTTCTCTCCATACTCGACACCGACGGAATCCAACGGCGTGGGCAAAGGTATAATGCGTTTATTAAATTGTATGAAATAATCCCGAAAAAAGCACAAACACTGCAGAGATGGCAAGTACAGCAGCTGAGGGTGACGTTAACAGGGACAAACGTCGGCTAGCAGTTATAGCAGCCTCAATCCACCAGTCACGCAAGTGGCCACGCCCTTAATTATGCAGAACTTTAAGGCTTAATATAATTTAAACGGATGAGGTGTAAAAAAATTCACCCCCCACACAGTTGTCATGAAGGGCAAAATTAGCTATATAGACCAAAACCACTTTTTGCTCCAGGCTGTAAACATATTTTTTTCTGCTGTAAAGTTGGGGATTTTAACATGGGGGAGATACAGATTTGACTCACTTTTGCAGCCTGCCTCAAGCGGTCAGTCGATGAATTGCAGTTTAATTCACTTCCGCGTTGGTTTCAAGAGAGAGACGGGGAGGTTGCCGCTTGGTCCGCACGAGCGCGAGTCTCCGCTGACTGCGCGCGCACCTCCCCAAACGGAAGAGGCGTTTATACTGGACGCGCTCGCCGTTGTGCTATTCTTTGAAACGGCAGGGGGCGACTCGGAGTATTCTCCTCTAAACCACCAGGAATCAGCAGTGAAGAAGTAGTTTTCCGTTTATTAGTAGTTTATTCCTTGCTGATTCATATAAAAAGAGTAATAAATGCAGTAGCCTAGGTTTATTGTACTTTCACTGCATGTAAACTAGTTAAACAACTGAAGCCTTATTGAAGAGTGTTTAAACCTTAATTTCATCAGCAGGGCTTACTTCTGCTATTGTAGGCTTATTTTGTAAATGTAAGCAGTTACGTTAGACAAGTGCAAACTGGGTGCTAAATGCAAATGTGTTCCTATTCACAAAATGAGAGGCTTTTATGGTCGCCCATCAATGCAAATGTCTCTGGGTATAGAAGGATCATATAAACATGCTGGTACATACCAGTTCGGCCAAATTCGGCTCGAAGTCGTTCATCTTCGGATGCGGCGCCGCGGGCGAAGTTACAAAAAGTGCCGTGCACACCGCCAGGCGAAATGGGGTCTTGCGCACCCAACGCTCACGACCGCCCACACCGCACTGACGTCACTTTTGCCGCGCGCACCTTCACGCTCTTGCGGACGCGTCGACTATAAACAAGGCTTCAGTCATATCTAATACTTTGTTAGACAGAACCGGTGGCTACAGAACTGGTATTCAAAGAAAGTAAATGGTATGCGAAAAAGTAATGCGTTTGCTTTTATGTTATTTGTAACCGAGAACAATCAGGCTAAAATACTTTCTCATTTACCGTCAACATTTAGCAAATTCGCATCTTCATCATTTAAACAAATCTCTGAATATCCAATAAACATTTAATTTCACAAACCTTGCAGATTTAATCGAATCCAGCTGTGATATCTGGTGTAGTGTGCATTTGTAGCCTGCATAAACGTGTTCCTGCGAGTGACAGTCCGTGGAAGTGATTGAATGCGAACAGAAGATCAGTTTCACAGGAGACGCGATCGAAAAACTTTAAATCCTTCATTTTAAAATATGCTGTGCTATATCCAGATGCCCACTGTGTGCTTTATGAATAATTGCCTTGTCAAAAGTCAAAGTAAAAAAAATATGATTATCAGTGCGCATGAAATTACCAGATTACTGAGTGCCCTGTTACAGTACTTCCTTTTTATTCACATATTCATATATTTTTAAACAATTACTTTATTTGTGAAAAATAATGTAATAGGATTGCAGATTCATGAAGTTACCATCTAAAGTATTGGGGCTAAGCATGTTTATTTTAAATATTTTTTAATATTTCTTAAATTTATCTAATTTATTAAATATTGATTTATATAAATATAAAGTGTGTATATATATATAAATGTGTGTGTGTGTGTGTGTATAATCTATATATGTTAGATATATAAATATAAATATCGGCTTTATATCGGCCATCGGCCACCCTGCTCTCTAAGATATCGGCATCGGCCATCAAAAAACCCATATCGGTCGACCACTATTCTTGTGTTTCTCTATTTTCTGTTCTTGTGTTCATCTTTCCTTCAGTGATTCTGCTTGTTAACAGCAGGTGTACATCATAAGGCTCAACAATCACTTACATACTCACTTGATTATCTCACTGCAACACTGCGTCAATGTTAGTTTTTACTCTTTGTAGTGCTGATTTTCCTGTGGGGTTGAAAGGGTTAACAGGGTAAGATAAAAAGACACACCCACAAAATGTATTTGAACAGTAATAAACTGTAAGTTATAAAACATGTATATACTGGCAAAACTGTTGCCAGGAGTTTACTGTAAAATTTATTTTTTGGGTCATCATTGTGCTGAAGAGTACAGCATGTCCTTCAGTCCAGGAGAAGATCTACAAGCATTGATGATATGCTGCATGTTGCTTTATTTAACAGGCAGTGACTGTGTAATTGTTGGTCTAGTGGAAATCTCTTTATTTACACTTTATTTTTTTATTTTTTTACTTTGCTCACATTATTAGTGTGTTATAAATTTTAGTTGATACATTTAAAACGACAGTTGGTCAATTTAAGGCAGTCGGTTTCTGCAAGTGAAATTAGTTGTGGGCCCATTGAGTTTTAAAATTGAAATTGAGTTTTAAATTAGTGCATGGTATTTTTACAGTAACATACTGCAGATTACAGTAAAGAACTGTACAATTAACAGTAAATTACTGGCAACAGTGTTGCCAGTATTTGCTGTAAAAAAAAACCTGGTAAGGTCTAACAGTGTGACTAAATAGGAAAAGGATCTACCACCAGCAGACGATTTTGATATTCTAGGTATTATCAACTGGCCGGAATTTTGAGATCACAATAGACATGAAGGACTATAATACATTAAGAGCTCCCTCAAATTCTGGGGAGCTACACCATTTAGTGCTTTCTAAGTAATCAGCAATATTTAAAAATGTAGAAGATGTTTAATAGGAAGCCAATGCAGTGTTGATATAACCGGGCTAATATGGCCATACTTCCTGGTTCTAGTATAGAATAAATAACAATGAAATATATACAAATACTCATTAAGTCACGTTGTTAAAATACATCAGTTAAGATTGTGGGTAGGTGTAGGATAGAATATACAGTTTGTACAGTATAAAAATAGTAATTTTTATGGAAAGTCCCCAAAGACTTACGTACTGTGTGTGCGTGTGTGTTTGTGTGTGTGTGTGTGTGTGTGTGTGTGTGTGTGTGTGTGTGTGCGTGTGTGTGCACACAGCAAAAACTCCAGTGTTAAATAAACTCTCCTGGGAGTTTATTTGGCTCCACACTCAAAAGTGTTAATGTGTTAAAATATGAGGGTTAAATGAACACTGAAGCAGTGTTAAAGTTAATGAGATACTTGATGATTGACCATTATTGAAGACACCTGGGGCCTCATTTATAACCGTTGCGTACGCACAAAACAGGCCCTGAAAGATGCGTAGGCCACTTCCGACGCATAAGTTGTGATTTATAAAAACAAACTTTACGGGAAAATTTGCGCACCTGCACGCAAACTCTGACCCATGCGTACAAACTTTTTGGAGATGGAGCAGTTTGGCGACACCGATGGTGACCTGGAGTTAAATATCTTTTTGGTCACTTTTAGACAGAAAATCTAAAGAAAATTATACATATACATAAAGATAATACAATCATAATTTCACTCACCGAGCCTATCACATGAAACAAACATCCATCCCTTCTTAAATGTCCGCGCCAGCGAGCGCATTGGGCCGTTTAGTGAATCTGATGCAGCCTTTCTAAAACAATAGGTTACTATCGTAACCCCGGTTCTCTGAAACATCGATTGGAGAGATCCACCTATGGGAAAGGCATCCGTACCTGACCTCTGCAGAAGCATCCAATTGCACCAAGTCTGGCTAGACAGACAGAAGCGTGCAGCCAATGCCAGGTGAGGCCACACCCCCTTACCTACGGGCATATAACAGCTGGGCGCCCTGCTATTCCTCAGTAAGTATATTCGCTTCTTGTGCGGCAAGCGGGGCAAAGCTGGTGGATCTCTCCACTCGATGTTTCAGAGAACCGGAGTTACGATAGTAACCTATTGTTCTCTTTCATCATCTCATGTTCGAGATCCACCTATGGCAGAGACATGGACAGCTCCCCGATTGCCCAATACACTCACAGTGAGGTTCTGAAAGCCAGAGAAAGACGGTCACCTCGGAGAGGCGGTACCTGACACGTCCATTAATCATGAACCAGCAAAGGTGACGCCACACCTAACTGCTGTGGACAAGCAAGACATGAAACATGCATGATGCACATACATGATAGTAACCCCAACCCACCAAGGCACATAAACTATACCCATAAAGGGAAGTAAATGTTTGGAGACAGGAATGAACATGGCCAGCCGGCCCATTCACTCTTATTGTTTTTTTCCCAACAGGGTTACAGGGAAGAGCTAAGAAGACCCCACCCCTACAACCGAATGTGCTACCGAGGTTCTGGTGACATCCAGCCGCTAGTAACGCACAAAGGTATGATGAGAAGCCCAACTGGCAGCGGAGCAGATGTCCTGCAGTGACACTCCCCTAAACAAAGCCCAAGAGGTGGCTAAGCCCCTTGTGGAATGAGCTCTGATGCCCCTTGGGGGCTGCACTCCCTTTGCTTCATAAGCCATAGTTATAGCGCCCACAGCCCAATGTGAGAGGCGTTGCTTCGATATGGGACTCTCTCTGTGGGGCCCATGAAACAAAGACCTGGTCGCTCTTCCGGAAAACGTTGGTCCTGGTCATATATGCCTGTAAAGCACGGACTGGACACAGAGCATTCAGCCTCTGATCCTCTAGAGAGGTAAAAGGTGGAGGGTGAAAAGCGGACAGCTCCAACACCTCTGAAGTGAACGCAGGGAAGCACTTCGGCATGAAGGCCGGGTTAGGCTTAAGGGAAACCTTGTCTCCACTGAGGGAGAACTTAGTGCACGAGGGGTGAACCGATAGTGCATGTAGATCACTGACACGTTTAGCAGATGCCAAGGCCAAGAGCAAAGCTGTCTTGAAGGACAGCAGCTTAAGGGAAATACTCCCCAGAGGCTCAAAAGGATGTTGAGACAAAGCTTCCGGCACCACGGAGAGGTCACACTCCGGAACAGTTCTCCTTATGACTGGCAAGGAGCGGCGTGCACCTTTCATAAATCTGCAGATTAGAGGGTGCTGCCCGACAGTAGAGCCCTCAAAACCCACATGACAGGCTGAAATTGCAGCCAAGTAGACCTTAATGGTGGAAAAGGATCTCCCTTTTTCCATGAGGTCTTGAAGGAAACACAAAATATCAGGAACTGAGCACCGATAAGATGTGAGACTGCGCCCATCGCACCACCCTTCGAACACTTGCCACTTACAGCCATATAAGGACCATGTGGAGACCGCCCTGGCATTCTGAATAGTGGCGACGACACGCGGCGAATGCCCAAGTGCGTTCAGGTTCGTCCTCCCAGGACCAGAGAGTCACCCTGTCTGGGTGGGGGTGGTAAATCTCCCCGTTGGCTTGGGACAATAGATCCGTGCGAACGGGAAGGCGCCACGGTTCGGCATATAACAGAGGAATTATCTCTGTCAGCCTTGGGCCACCTGGGTGCTATCAGAATGAGAGACAGACCCTGCTCTCTCACCCTGGCCAATGTGGGAATTATCAGGCACAGGGGAGGAAAAGCATACAGGAGCACTCTGAGCCATGGGTGGGCCAGTGCGTCTACCCAGAGGGGCGCGTCCATGTCCCTTAGAGAGAAGAACATAGGACAGTTGGTAGTTTTCGCGCGAGGCGAATAGATCTATGCTCGCCGGTCCGAATCTCATCCATAGTATTTCCACTATCTGCTGGTGAGGACGCCAATCTCTGTAGATTGGGTTTCCCCTTGATAGCAGATCCGCACCTCTGTTCAGAATGCCCGCAACGTGAGTTGCGCGTAACGACAGGAAAACCCGTCTGCTCCACACCAAAAGCTTGTAAGCTAGAGTGTGGAGTATCGACGAGCGCATGCCGCCCTGACGGTTGATATAAGCCACAGCCGTGGTATTGTCGCACCGTACTAGAACGTGATGTCCCTGCAGGCGAGGCAGAAAATGATTCAGAGCTTTCCAAATGGTTAAAAGCTCTAAATAGTTTATGTGCGCTGAACGTAGTCTGTTTGGCCACAGACCATTCACCGTTCTGCCCTCCTGGGTGGCACCGCAGCCTGTTAAGGACGCATCTGTCGTCACAACTTTCCGCATTGTAACCGCCCCCAGAGGGGTTCCCCGTGCGTAAAAGTCTTCGCTCTCCCAGTGGCGCAAGGCTGCCGAGCAGGCGCGTGTCACTGTTACCGAGCGGCAAAGTTCGCGAATCGGACTGAAATGTAGTGACAAAACCCATTTCATTAACGCCCTCATCCACAGGAGTCCCAACGGCACAACTTGGGTGGATGAAGCCATGAGACCCTGCAGCCTGAGACATGTGCGATATTGCACTTTCGCCCCTTCTCTGAACTGCGACATACAGTTCATCAGAGAGGGAACGCGCTCTTGAGAGAGACGCGCTCGCATGGAGACCGAGTTCAACTCCAAGCCCAGGAAAATGACATTTTGACTGGGCGTGAAATTGCTCTTGCTCACATTCACTTGGAACCCGAGCGATGTGATGTGTGCGAGCACATGGCCGGTGTCCTGCAACACCTTCTCCTTTGATTCGGCTATGATGAGCCAACCGTCTATGTAAGTCAGGATTCTCAGACCTGATATTCTCAGAGGTGCTAAGCCTGCCTCCGCGCACAGACAGAAAGACCGGGGACTCAAACTGAGTCGAAACGGAAGAACTGTGAAATCGTAACATATGCCCGGGTAGCCGAAACGAAGAAACTTCCTGTGCGGAGGATAGATATTTATGTGAAAAAAAAGCATCTTTCAGATCGACTGATGTGAACCAGTCGTTCTGTTTTATGGCACGGGCGAGTGCGCCCTGTGTCAGCATTCTGAAATTGTATTTCCTCAAATGTTTGTTCAACACTCGAAGGTCCAACATAGGGCGGAGAGAGCCGCCTTTTTTCGGGACCAGAAAATAACGGGAATAAAAGCCCTGGTTCATCAGATTAGGGGGCACCACCTGAATTGCTCCCTTGTTTAGGAGAGATGAAATTTCCTCTTTCAGAATGTGAGAGGCGTTCTCTTCCGTGTGAGAAAAGAGAATGCCTTTGAAATGCGGGGGTTTTACTGCGAATTGCAATCTGTAACCCTGCATTATTGTACGCATCACCCACTCGGGAGCTGAAACGGTTCGCCAAGCCGCTTCGTGACTTGCGAGTGCTCCCGCTCGGGCCAGAGCGGAGCTGTGTGAGACCAACAGGTTTATTTGTGATGCAATGGCGCCATCTAGTGGACACACTAGAGGCGACATGCAGGGGTTCGGAGGGATTTTCTCTCTCTGCAGTGAGATCAGTTCTCTCTGCGGAGAAAGGTTTTCTCTCCGAAACGAATTCATTCGATTCGTATTTTTTTGTGTTTTGTGTTGGGCAAACACTGGGGCCGAAGCCTTTATTGAGAGAGTGAGGGGAACATAGTGTGGGCAGTTTGGTGTCACTGAGCTTAAACTTTCCCTCACAGAGGGTCCCCTGAACGTGGGGGGAAAACACACATTTCTCGAACACACGAGCTGGGCAGTCTTGACAGGCGGTGAGCTGATCCATCCGCGGGACCCCCTGGGTCTCTTGGACGGGGGTCCTAGAAGGGGAGGGGAGTCCGAAGGGCTCGCAGCCCATGAACATGGACTCGATGCCCCCATCGGCTGAACATCAGGCAGGCCGCTTGCGTTTCGAGTCGGTGAGGTTGGAATTCGCAGGTCTTACCCCAGGGCTTACCCCAGTGCCTGTTTGTAGGTGCTGGGTTATGTTGCCGTGGGGGTGGTTTGTTGCGGGGCTTTTCCTTGCCCTGATGAAACTGTCGTCCCGTGGCCGGTGGGTTAGGCAAACGCACAGGGGGCGCCTGGCGTGGGACTGCCTTCCTGGGAAGGCAAAGCTTGAAGGCCTCATCCTCCTTCCTCTTATCGTCACACCGTTGTTGCATCAGTACGAAGGCGGGGCCGAAGAGAGTCCGGCCGGGCTCCACCGGCGCACCCGCAATGCGCCGTTTCTCGCTGTCAGGGAGTCCTGACAGGTTCAGCCAGAGCGTGCGCTCTCCCACCACGGAAAGTGACATGGAGCGCCCGCAGGCTTGGACAGCCTGCCGAGCGTTACGGAGGACGAGGTCGTTCGCCGTGAGGATCTCCTTCCACAGGGTTTCAGAAGGATTTCCCTTTTCCAATTGTTGCCCTAATTCTTCGAGGATCTCCGCCTGGTAGGCGGAGAGGAGCGAAGAAACGTTAAGGGACCTTACAGCCACGGCCGAGGACTTATAAGCTGCCTGGTGAACGGAGGCAGCGAAACGGTCCATCTTGTTGGGCAAGACTGGCTTAGGGGGAGCGAGCAGCCCGCCCTGAGCAAGGTTAAGGTGCCTGGCGATGGAAGGCTCAGCGGCGGGAGGTTCGCCCATACCGTGCGCTGCCATGTCCTTAACTTCAGGTCCCGTGAGACCGTGTTTGAAGTCGAGCGGGTCGCTCCAATAATTCCTCATGTGCTTCGCACACGCCGGGAGGATGGGGAAGAGTTGTTTCCTTGGGCCGGGAGGGGGTCCCAGCACTTACCCATCATAAATATCCCTCTCCTGGTCGGTGGCACTCTGAGGTGCTGTCCATTCAATGTTGAGAACGAGCGGCCGCTCGATCACACACTTCCAGGAGGATGGCTTGAGGCAGAGCCGCGTGGGCGGTAGCCTGGGGAACACCAGAGGGCGGGATGGCCTCCTCGTCCTCTGAAACCCCAAGAATGGCCGCATCCTCCTCTTCGCCAGAACCGGGCTGTTCGTGGACGAGAGCGAGGTTGTCCTCGAAGATGTCCTCCTCGGGGAAGGCGGGATTGGGCTGGTCAGTCCAGATGAGCGACGTTGCGCCCCGGGAGGCCCCCGGTAGCGCGTTGTCATCACCGTGTCCCCCGTCCGAGTCAAAAGGGCTGAGCCCGGTGCACTGTGTCACTGCCACCTTAAAACGGCGTTTAAGCAGCTTCCTAGGCAGCATGAGGCAGAAACTGCAATTCTCCGGGTTCTCCAGGGCTTCCCGAGCGTGCTTAGTACCCAAACAGACCACGCAAAGCTGATGAAGATCCTTAGCCGCGATAAGGGCACCACACGCGGCCGGGCAGGCCCGTGATAGGCTATCCCCTGGAGAGGCTGCAGGCTTAGACAGTGACATACCAGCGAAGAAATCAGAGAAATCCGTGGCGGGCAGCCGTGAGGAGAAACAGAGAAAAAAGGCGAGAGCGTGGGCGACTCGCAATGCTAAGCAGCAGCAGTTGAAAAATAAACAACTGTCACGTCCGGCGGAGGCTGATCTGGCCGATATGTCCTCCTGAAGACACGAGGTGAGCAGTGTAAAAATCAACCGAGCTGTGAGATGCAGAGATCGCGAGAAGCGAATGTCAACTGAGGAATAGCAGCGCGCCCAGCTGTTATATGCCCATAGGTAAGGGGGTGTGGCCTCACCTGGCATTGGCTGCGCGCTTCTGTCTGTCTAGCCAGACTTGGTGCAATTGGATGCTTCTGCAGAGGTCAGGTACAGATGCCCTTCCCATAGGTGGATCTCGAACACGAGATGATGGAAGAGAACCGTACATTCATTATATGTCCTAATCATAAAAAGGCCTACAGTGCATGTTCACAATACAGTTTAAATAAATAAACGAATGATTTAAAATATGTTTTACTTCTGATATAAACATTTAGATTAAATATGCCATTCTCATTAATGGTGTTAAACACTTAAACTAGGCTACATGAAATCATTACTGAGAAGTTAGAAAATTTTTTGTAAATATTTGTTGTGGATGCAATGCTTTTGAACACTTTTCCTCTGGCATGCTGTGTTTTAATGTTTTAACTACAGAGATTAATTGCTTATCATGATAATAGCAGATGGTCTGAGAAAATAGACCTTGTTGTGCATTATTTGCACAAAACTATCTTTTCCCATTAAAAATATAAATCAATTAAAAATACTATTTGGCCAGTGGAAAAGATTGAGAAAAACTTTCTCTGAAATGTATTTTACACTATTTGATTTATTGAAAACCAAGGCAAGGATAGGCCATTAAATAATTTTTACTAATGACATCCGTATTTCATATTTTCGTAATGTCTGGAACCGTTAAACATGTTATCACGTGGATGAATAATCATATGCAGATGAGGATATGCATCGTAAAACTAGGCGTTGTAAGCTCCATATATGGTTATTTCGGGTGGAGACGCATGTGCGCACAATGTTACGATGACTGGGATTTATAAAGTGAATTCAGCGCAGATTCTGGCGTACGCACGGTTTTATAAAGCCTGTTTTATGCTTCTGCGTCAAATCGACTGCGTACCCCCGCTGCGGCCGTGGAGTTGACGCAGAAGCATGATGACTTCCAGCCATTACACATTATTACACTTATTATTAACTACTATGACTTTATTTGTCATACATCTACAGAAGTTGTTATGTTTAATAGAAAATGTTTGCCATTGTAGAGATCAGTGTTTGCTTTACTTGGGATGCTGACCCTTGACTTTTTAACATTAATTTTTTTCTTGTTTGAACTGTGGTTTTGCAAGTAACACTTATATTGTTATTTAAGCCTTTTATTTTGGCCAAGGAGCTCACCCTGTCCTATGGAGGTATCCACCCACAATCCAAGGAGATGAAGGGTTTGTTCATTTAGCATCCAGGAAGTTCATAAAAATCTCATGTGAATACTACAACTGGTCTTCGACATACTATCGGCTTCGGTGACATCCTCTTGGACAGGGTTTGCGGACATTTGGTGATGGCGCAGATTCTTTTTACATGTGCTCCTTCCTCTAATGGATATGGCTGTATTATTGTTTTGTTTTTTTAAGAACAAAAGCTGGATGGGAGGAGCCTGCACCAGACATTACCCTGGCTGAGCATGGTTGCATGTGCTTGGGACCACATTGTCCCAACGTCAATTTGTGTTTGCATTTGCATTTTTGGCTTTCGGGCGCACGTACACTTTTAGTAAGGATTCTACGCACAGTTTTATAAATGAGGTCCCTGACGTTAACAAATAGAATCACCAAAGGAGAAAATCATCAATCAATGCATGGTGATGGGCGCAGTGGATAAGACACATGCCTTTGGTGTGAAAACCGGGTTCGAATTCACTGTGAGACACCAATGTGTCCCTGAGCAAGACACTTTAACGCCTAGTTGCTCCAGAGGCGTGCGACCTCTGAAATATAGCAATTGTAAGTCGCTTTGGATAAAAGCGTCAGCTAAATGAATAAAAATATAAAATGTGATCGGTATTTGCTTTATTTGGGCTCATGACCCTGGAGCAAAGAGAAAAGGTGATCAGGTTGTGTTGTGATATAATCAGATTCATTATTTGACCTGAATCACTGAACTCATATAGAGCAATCACTCAGTTAGAATATAATAACTCAGTTAGAATTATATTGTTGGTTACAGCATCACTGTGGTTCAGAGGACATTGCTAAGACAATTCAGATCCTAATTCAATCATACCGCAATGCATGATGGGGGCCATGAATGAGTTTTGATTTGTGGCACCCACAATTAGGGCTGCACAATTAATCGAATTTCTAATTGCTATTACGATTACGATACCACGATTACGTAATCGTTCAAGGCCGCGATTACAAAAGAAATCCACTCTGCGTGTGTGTGTTAAGAGCATAATTATGTTATGAGAGGCGAATCACGACTACTTCAGACAACCCAGCACAATATGACATACCAGGCAGCGACGTAAGTAAACGCTGAAATAAAAAGTATTTCACCTCAGAAAAACGGACTTTACTGTCCTGTCAGCCGTTATACTGTGCTCGTAGCGCGCACTCTTCAATTGCACGCGCAAATGCGGCGGCGCGCGCTGTGTATCGCTTCACTGTATAAAGTGCAAAAGAAACTACGAGCATGCAACGTCGTTACAATGTAAATTAGTAAGTCACGAAATAAAAGTAAAATACCAATAAATCACGTGTTAGCTGCGAAGGATTTGGACGCAGGTATGATTTTCATTCTATTAACCAGAAGGTGTTTCATTAACAGTTCTTGTTAGTATTGCGTATTCACCATGGTAACTGTCGTTTCCATAACCCAAAAATGCCACTTTATTTTCACTTTGTGTTATTTTTTTATATTATTAAATGACTGTGGTGGCTCATATCAACATTTTATTAACAAGAACTAGTTTGGGACTGCTATTTAATTGCTTTACCATAGTCCTAATGTTTTTCTAGTCTTTACTATGAGTCATACAATTTATGTGTTTAAGTAAAGGGGGACAGTACTTGTGTGTGTGTTAACAATTTTTGTGTAAACGTGTATTATAATATGCCTATATATATTCAATGTAAATTGTGATAATCGTAATTAATAATCGCAATTACAATTTCAAGGGAATAATTGGCAATTATTTTTGTCATAATCGTGCAGCTCTACCCAGAATGCACTGCAGCATGCTTTATAATTGTCACTGATGTTGAGATTCACAGGCTGATTCTTGATGTCTGTGTGTCTAAGAACAGCACAAGGACGGTGCTGTTATAAACAACTAAGAAAATCTAAATTAGAGTTAATGAGTTTAGTGATTCAGGTCAATTAATGATTAATTTCAAAACATGTTTTAAGCAACATTTAAAAGTACTGTCCAATAAAGGCTGGCTTTAAGCACTTAATTACATTTTATGTGACCTAATCTACAGTGAGATCTATTTATGGTTAATAGCTTGTTAACAAAGCATTATCTAACTCTTTACATATCAGCTAATAATCAATAGCACTTTCTGTGACAATGAATGAAGAACTCACTATTTGTAGCATATATTCTATTCATGTATTAACTACAGTTTCTAAACTATTAATTAACTATAAACTAATAATTGGAAATGATTTATAAGGTCTTTGTTACTGTATATTATAAAGTGTTACTGGTACAGGTAGGCCTACAGTTTTTTATTTTGGAAAAAATATATAACATGGTTTTGGAAAACAAAAATACAAGACAGACAATTAACCAAATAATAAGAAATTAACTGTGGATATTGGCATGAACTACCATCAAAACCTTTTTCTTCCCTTTTCTCATTTTGTAACTTCCAGTTGTTCTATAAATCCATTGAAAGTAAACAATAGGAATCGTTCAGTGATTTATAGTCAAAATGAAGTCGGATTATAAAAGTGCATCTTGAGACTTCAAAATGAAAATTCTGTCATCATTTACTCAAAAGTTGTTTCTAACCTGTATGAATTTTTTCTTCTTCTGCTGAACACAAAAGAAGATATTTTGAAAAATGTCGGTAACCAGACATTTGAAGGACCCCGACTTCCATAACTGTTTTTCCTACTATGGAAGTCAACTGGTTACATCAACTGTATAGTAAATGTATTCTTTAAAATATCTTATGTTGTGTTCAGCAGAAGAAAGACTTTCATACAGTTTTGAAACAACTTGAGGGTGAGTAAATGATGACAGAATTTTCATTTTGAAGTGAAATAGGTATATTCCTTTAAACCTTGAATGCGAATTTCTCTTTCTAATTCCGTCTACGTAAAGTATAACTCCTTTAGCCGACTCCTTCCTCATTAAATAATTGCTCATTAATATTAAGGTTTTGATGAACTGTGCTTTAGTAAGGTCAGGTAGCAACTTGAGATGCAGAATTAATATTAATGAGCTAAAACTTCTCCATAGTACGGTTCGTAAATTCGCTTTTCCTTGAAGGAAAAAAAAGTCTCGCGATAGGCGCATACTCGTACGGCCGCCATATTGTGTGACACTATTTTGATTCTTATCTGTTGGAAGTGCGAAAGGAAGCGAGAAAATAAGGGGGAGCAGAGGGGGAAAAGTAGAAGAGCTGTCAAAAGAATCTCGAGTCTGCGAAACAGCGGGCGGCGGAGGCGCTGGTGTTTTTTCTCCCCTCATCGCTGTCTTTAGCTGAGTTGGGCCTGGGTTCATCAGCCCGGCCCAGTGCAGTTCCGCGGCGGCGTCTCGGCCCGGGGAGCGGCGGCTGGCACGGTGAGAAAAACTCTTGAGAACAGGCCTTTCAGTTTTTATGGAGTCGAGGGAAACGCCAAACAACTCAATTGAAAGTCGTTTTTTGTGCTTCCCTTCTTTCATAATGTCGCTCTGACTGTAAGCGCACACCCTCCGTCGCCTTAAAGACTCAAAACGTGATGAAAAAGCTGTAAAGCTTCAGCCTGTCGCGTTCCTGCATCCTGACGCTCTGTTCGGGTTGATTCACTCGTTCGCTCTATATTGATTTTACCCCAGTTGTTGACGTTTAACATTTACTGAAGTTTCAGAGCTTTCTGTGTAGTTTAGAGTGAACCTTCCAGGTTATAAGACCTCTGAAATGCAACCATAAGGCTGAAATTGTCGTTTTCCCAGTTACGTTAAGTGATTAATCGATGGTCAGGTCAAACGTGGGAGTTGATTTATTTTATTTAACAGTAGGCTTATAAAGGAAACAAAACTATGATGATCATCAGGCCTTCAAAACAAATGAATGCTGTGCATAATCTATCATGAATAGCTGAAGAAGAATGTTTGAAAGTAAATCCCAGGGTCAGTTTTCTTTTTTTTACCAAGTTTCTTGGCTATAAAGTTTAACGTAATGAACCATATTTCATTCGGGATGCAAGTAAGTTAGCTGAAGGCACTTTCACTGATCCAAAAAGTGTTATAACTCATTACATAAATACTGGTACATCTTTTTCTTAATTCATGAAACAGATGTTGTTGACATGATTGATACTGGTAATGGCAAATGAAAACAAAACAAATCAAGATGCTTTATTAAAAACAACAACACACACATCAAAATGCATGTGCCCCATGATTTTACACACCTAAATTGCATTTATATTAATTATTTCAGAATGATCCAGTTATGGACATGAATTGAATAGACGGTGAACTGACTTGAGCTGAATAACAACACTATTGTCCTCAATAGAGCTGCTTATACCTGATTTAACTTGTTTCATAATTAAGTTTGCATCATCAATTCTGTTAATTTACTTTTTGTTAAGTGAACCTGCTTTAAAACAATTTCTATTATATTAAGTGCTATAATTGTAACGTGACTTGATTTAGGGTTTCTGCAGGTCTTAAAAAGGCCTTAGAGGGTTACTTCACCCACAAATGAAAATTATCGCTTAATGATCTCACCCTCAAACAATCCTAGGTGTCATTCTGGATTACTGAAGAATAGGACACAGGAGAAGAAAGTTTAATACTTACTTCACTAATAAAAACAAAAATTCTAAAGTCATATTTGCTTATGGTTTATCTGAGTCATCGAAGGACAGCAGCAAGTACATTGGTCATTAAAGTGAGATTAAATGCATAAAAGTATTTGTTTTATTTAACATATTTAATTACCGGAGGTTTGCGAAATATTGATTTTGGGTTTCACTAATTTTATTCATTGAGGAATACTGAATCTTTTTTGTGCAAGTGAGGAGCAAATGCCTGCTCACATTTAGTCTAGAACTACAATAAGTCTCATGTTCACACACAGCACAGCCCATGACTGTACACTGACTCACGCTTTTTTAGCAAAATGGTTACAGAATTGTCAGTCAATAAATGGGAAAACAAAGTAACTTCTGTTACTTATTTGAAAAAGTAGCCTAACTCAGATATTTTGTTGTAAATTTAAAAGTAATGCGTTACTTTACTAGTTGCTTGAAAAAAGTAGGCCTAATCTGATCTTGAGTTAAAGTAACACTATGTAGTTTTTCAACCTTCATAATATACTTACAATAGGTTAAATGACACGTCTGCCATAGCCTGACGTGGTCTGTATCACTTTTACTGGCACTATGTAACTTCAGGTTTTGGGTAGTAACCGGAGCACAAAAAGAACTACAAAATTCGACTGCTTTACGGCATACATAGTTTTTCTTCGTTTGTGATGTCTTTCATAAAATCATGCATCATACTCTACCTTGTCTGTGGCGATTGTTGATTCCAAAGCTGGTGCTGGATAAACTAGGAGCATGCGCGTGCGACAGTAGGCTGCGGTAGGCTAAATTATTTACGACAGCGGTAATGGACAATTCCGCTTCCAACCTGTAGGGGCAAAGGAAAAGTTCCTTGGTGTTGCTTTAATTGTGATGCGTTACCCCAACACTGCACACAACTAGGGCTGCAACTAACGATTATTTTGATAATCGATTAATCGGACGATTATTTTTTCGATTAATCGATTAATCGGATAGAAATTAAATTAGATTTTTTTTTTATTATAACTAAATAAAACCGTAAATCAGGGTATTTATGTGTAAAAGTGTACTTTAAAAAGTGCAAAAGCCACACATTGAGTTTTACTAATATCAATATTTGCATTGTTTTTAATGATAATTGCTGATGGCAAGTTGACAAACATGATTATTGTTAAAAAAATGATATCCAACATATTATGTTTTAACACAATTTTTGTTAAAACAAATTTACACAGACATGTTGTTCAGATGTGAATATCTGAACTAAAAACAAACTAAAAACATCTAAAATATATAATTCATTTAATTTTTATTTAAAATTAATTATATATAAGGAATATAAGGATAAAGAATATAATATATATTATATATAATATATAAAAGAATAATATAAGGATAAATTGATTAAATAAATATAGAAAGACTGAAAACAATTGTGTGAACGTAGAGCCGCAGTAGATCGCGTTTGAAAAACAATTAAAACTTAGTAGACAAATGCTATAAAAAGAGAACGGAATGGAGGTAACGTTACCCAGCAAGCTAACAGGCTTGAGTAAAGGACAGGAGAAATTATGCATTAGTGCACAAGCATTCGCTGAAAACCACTGAGTACAGTGACTAAAAAACAATATTTTACTGCTGCTGTTATTAACTGCCTTTATATTTAGTGCTTCGCTTTGTAAAGACCGTTTTAATTTAACCTATTTCTGCGGTAGCGCTATTTTAATCCATCACTTACGTTGCGAGCGAACTGATTGCGCAACCTGATGCTCGAGACAAAATACAGACATCCCAAGATCCAGGAAGTCCCGGGAGTCTCCCGCATATTGATTGCGGCTCCCTGATGCCCGTGAATTAGTTCAAACTCCCGAAATCTAGAGCGCGCAAGCAAGAGCGCGCATGCGAGACATAAGAGACTGCTCCAAACCGTGTAGCGCGCGCGCTCGGCAGAGCGCCTGAGGGAGAGAGACCTTGCGTGTGTGTGCGTACCAGTAAACGCTCCCCGTGACGTAAGCAGACCAACTAATCGATAATGACATTCGTTGACAACGATTTTCATAATCGATTATAATCGATTTTATCGATTAGTTGTTGCAGCCCTACACACAACACAATTGGAGTTAAATTAAAATATATCCTGGCTCTTCCAAGCTTTATAATGAGAGCGAATAGAGATTTTGAAGCTCTAAAAAGCGCATACATCCATCATAAAATAATCCGTAAGACTCCATGGGGTTAATAAATGCCTTCTAAAGCGAAGCCATGCATTTTTGTAAGATATATTTATAATTTTATAAACTATTAATCACAGGCTTCTGGTAACGTCTGCACGCAAGTCGAGTTCTGGCGGAAGAGTGACCTCAGACCTGGTTTCACTGTATTGCGTATTCCGATTACAGCTCTAAGATGTGTTCTTTTTTTATGTCTGGGTAAAAAACAGTTTTTGTCCCCCCATTGAACACATATAGAATATTGGAACAGTAGTATACATGACAGGTTAAGGGGTGGTGATGGCGCAATGGATAAGACACATGCCTTTGGTGTGAGAGACCCGGGTTCGAATCCACTGTGAGACACCAATGTGTCCCTGAGCAAGACACTTAACCCCTAGTTGCTCCAGAGGCGTGCGACCTCTGACAAATCTAGCAATTGTAAGTCGCTTTGGATAAAAGCGTCAGCTAAATGTAAATAAAATAAATAATTGAATTCTTCGAAAATAAATGCAGCCTAAGCCTAAAAGCCTAAATGCAGTCTAAGCCTAAACCTGCAGGTCAACAATAATTAGAACATAAATAATTTAATTATTTTCTGTAAAAAAAAAAGACACGTAAAAAAAAAAACCGTAAAAAAAAAAAAGTCACTTAAAGCTGCAGTCCGTAACTTTTGGGGCTCTTGCGGTTAATAAACAGAACTCCGTGCGTCTTGCGGAGCTACTTTTCTCTGTTTATGTTTGTGAGTCACTTAAGAGTGAGTCACTCTTATTATAGGTGTACCGTATTGATTCAGGATAAGACAAAACACGATTTGGAAAATGGAGTCATGATGCATTCGCTCATGTAAATATTGGATGCAAAAAAACTTAAGGACTGCAGCTTTAAGTGAGCCAGGCATGTGATCAGCTAAAGAGAAAAAAGAGAGAAAAACAGAATCTAACTAACCCCAACCCCCACAATTATTATTCTTTTTTTATATTAAACTAATAGACATATCTTATTATTGCGATAATAGGCTATTGCAACATTACACTATAGTACTGTAAAAAAAAAAGAATATTTATAATCCATAATAATGTTAAATCAACATGCGGATTGCTTCTGATAAATTATAATCATTATTATTATTATTGTTATTTTTTGTTTTTGTACTTTACAGTAAAATTAAAATACTAACATTTATGGATGCCTTGCTTTCAAACATTAAATCATTGAGCTTTTATTTTGGCGGAAAACCACAGGGAGACCCAGAGATATGTTTATTTTTGTTGAAAACAGTGGTGTATTTTAATTACTGGCATCGGGCAAACATTTTTCAGAAAAGGCAAACACAATAATAATTTTTTTAATTCATATAGCATTAGTAAATGATGAATTTTCATTTTCAGGTGAACTATCCCTTTAATCATGGCATAATCAAGCCATAATTGTGATCATGATTATTTTAAGCTAAGTAAGAGATAGAGAGGGAACGTCTTTGAAAACATACTGTAATCAGCAAGGACACTGAGGCTTTTCATCTTCAAACAGAACGATTCCCAACATATGCTGTAGAAGGAACTTGAAAGTGGCTTAAAACAAAAGGAAGTGTGCCTTGGTCCCATGTGGTAACATTTTGAGTCATTCTCTTGTTTAAATCTTTGTTAGCATGTCATATCCTTCTACGTAGCTTTGACTTTAGCAGAGGTTTCTTGCTTTGCACTTACAAGAAATTGCTTGTAAGTTATATCAGTTAAGTAGCAAGAGATTCCAGTGAAGTCGGGGTGTTGCAATATACTGGTATTGATGATAACCGTGATGTTTGAAAAATTAATTCGATGTATTGGATTGTGCAAAAGGTGCTGCATAGTCAACTGTCGCCCATACATAGACAAATACCAAACTTAAATGTCCGAGGCCTGGTCTTCTCTTGTCTTCCACTGTCACTCCTCTTATCCTTCAGAGCTCCTGGGACTCCAGACTGGTGCAGTGCACAGTGACGTTCATTAAAACTCGTTCACTAACACTCGCGCCACCGGCCTCACTCTGTTTTCATGGCTCGCACCCTGCTCTTCATCACAGTAACGTTAAAACGACAGTAATTTGAACGAAAAGTTCAAGTTTTTTTTTTCTCTTTAATCGACTGTTTTCAGTGTTGATTCGTAGCAGCTGTACCGTTTAGTCGACTAGTCTTGCACAACCCTATTAAAAACCTATTTTTCTTAGGCTAGTTAAAGGGTTAGTTCACCCAAAAATGAAAATTATGTCATTAATGACTCACCCTCATGTCGTTCCAAGCCCGTAAGACCTCCGTTCATCTTCGGAACACAGTTTAAGATATTTTAGATTTAGTCTGAGAGTTTTCTGTCCCTCCATTGAAAATCTATGTACGGTATACTGTCCTTGTCCAGAAAGGCAATAAAGACATCATCAAAGTAGTCCACGTGACCTCAGGGGGTTAGTTAGAATTTTTGTGAGAATACTAGAATACGAGAATAGTTTTTGTGCGCAAAAACAAACATAAATAACTGACTTTATTTCAACTATTCTTTTCCTTCTCTTTGGGCCTCTAGTCAGTTAGCGTAGTGTAATTGCGTAGAGCTAAGTCACACGTAGGCTCACTATTGGCCGACGCTGGTCATGTGGGTGATGTGTATGACGTACAACAACAGAAGCGCTGCGCTGTTATGGTGCGTTCACACCGGACGCGAATAGCACATCAGGCGCGAGTGATTTCAATGTTAAGTCAATGGAAAGACGCGTTACGCGCGTAAAAAATTCCTGCGGCGCGAATGAGGCGTAGAGCGCGGCGCGGTAGACGCGAATTCGCCTCATTCGCGCGTCAAGTTTGCGCGAATGGCGCGAATTAAGCGTCTGGCGCGTTAAACGCGTTACGCGCGAATGATTTAGTTAGTGCTATTTGTGCATTCACGCGTTTGACGCGAATTCGCGTCTGCCGCCCGAGTTGAAAAATATGAACTTCTGCGTCAATTCGCGCCGCGTTAACCAATCAGAAGCCTAGCTGCTTGCTGCTGTCACGTGGTGAAGTATCTGGATGCTTCAATACATTATTTTGTAATATGACTGTGGTTCTAATGCACAACAAAGCAAATATTTTATCACATAAAACTTGATTTCAATATATGACACATTCATTTTGTATTGAATGCTATTTATTCCATAACTAGATTATATGAAATATTATTATAATGTAAAGACAACCAACATACTGCATAAGTTTGTGTCTGGACAGTGTTGTGTGAGAGAAAGAGAGAAAAATCACAGGACAGATTAATCACTTTTGGAGGCTGGCTCCATTTATCATCAAAACAAAAATAAATGACAGATTAGGTGGATGAGGGCGAGGGTGATCCTCGCTCCAATGCAGGACAACAGGTCATCAAGCTGGGCGCGGGACAGGCGGAAGTACCGCTGAAAGCCGCCGTCATCCAGGCGCAGCTCCTGGAGCGAGCCAATGGTGAAATTCGCCACACTGGGTTCGCCTTCGAAGGGTCTGGTGGACACAAATACGGCGACGATTACCCCTACGCCGCCGTTCTGCTCTCCAGAGCAAATACAGAGCGGTGACTCTCTCGATGAATGCTCGATCAACATAAAAAAGATGGCCGCCAACGGGTTTCGATTCTGACGCGCGAGACGCGCGTAAATTTCGCTTCAAACTTTTGTTTTTACGCGCGTCAGTTTCACTCTTGACACGTGAATTAACACAAAGTGGTCAAGCGTCAAACTAGACGCGGTAGACGCGAATTTGACGCGGTAGACGCGAATTTGACGCGCTATTCGCGTCCGGTGTGAACGCACAGTTACACTAGTGAACTGACTCGAGGCCCACAGAGAAGGACATGAATAGTTGAAATAAAGCCGTTATTTTAGTTTTTTTGCGCACAAAAAGTGGCTCAATCTTAAGTTTATCAAACGACGAGAACACTGTAGTCACTTGGACTATTTTAACGATGTCTTTAATAACTTGTCGAGGCCGGCAAGTTCAATCCCTGAAGAAGCCTATGGAGGAGTGATCCAGCTCTCAGATTTCATCAAAAATATCTTAATTCGTGTTCCGAAGATGAACGAAGGTCTTACGTGGTTGGAACAACATGAGGGTGAGTAAATACTGACAGAATTTTCATTTTTGGGTGAACTAACCCTTTAACTTGTGTATGTTCACGTTTCCCTCATTCATGTGTTGAGCGCTGCCTCGAGGAGCCATAAAGTAGTGACGCTGGGAAAGCAGGGAAATCTATTTAGAGCTCCTTAATTTATTTATTAAAATATCGATATCTGGCGCCAGCATATCAATTATCGCATCGCACGGAGAAGGACAACGACATATCTCTATCGATATTTTGTCTCACCCCAGTGCTTATCAGTTTAACAAATAGTGACTTAGAATCACCATTGGCTAGTAATTTTTTAGTTTACATGCCAGGCTGATACACAATTTTTTGTATATGATTCCATCGAATCAGCTTATCTTAAATGGCTTATCTATCATATCCTATGTTAAATGGCACAGCTTTTTAAATATCTGAACGCACACTCTTAACATCAGTCAATCAAGCATTATATTATGATAATCAAGCACTAACTATTTAATGATTGAACTTTAGTTGAACTAAAACTTGAAAGCATGAAAGCATATTTGCCATTTTAACTGAACTTAGGACTGGTGATGGTGCTTAAAGGCCCCCTGGAATCAAAATTTAAGTTTTTTAGCTCTTAGGATGAATATGTCAGCCTTAATGTTATAAATAAGCTGGTGTGTTCCAAAACAATGACAAAATTCGCATTTAGGAGATATAGGCTAAGCATTCAAAACGTACAGTCCCTCACTTCCGCTAAAATGGATCACGGATTTTTATGACGTCACCGTGGACTTCAGCTTCTCATTACATCTTCTGTCCAATCAAATGCTCTCTAGAATCTGAAGCGTCCCGCTCCCCATGATATAAACACCACCTGGCCAAAGCGACCGTGGCTGTACCTGACTGTAAGTTCAGTAGTAAACGCATGCTCAGTGTCAGCTGCTTGTTCTCATCAGTTAGCTGTCGGAGTTACTGGAGTAACATATACTCCGGGATATTGTTTATTTCGAGTCAGAGTGACTTTCAGGCACGTCCGAAAGCGAGTAACATTAGAAAACTGGATCAGCGCTGACTGGTTCAAAAGAACGATTTGTTCACGAACCGGACATCACTACCATTGTCACGTCACTAAGCAATATGGGTTGGAGATGTGTGTTCGGTTGCTCAAATGCTCGAGTTTTATTCCGTTTTGAGAATGAAATGGCTAGAATTTATTTACACCTCTAACGTTAATATTGAATCCAACTTATCACCAGTGCTCGCATTCGTTTCCATGGTTCTGTCAAGTACGACTGCAGTCTGAGATAAACTAAACACTATCGGCTGTTTGAAAAGGGAGAGGAGCCATTTAATATCTCCCGCCTTAGCTTCCTGTTTCAGTGGAAATTACATCAACACATCAAACAAAGCTGCGCGTTTCAAGGCACTTCACTTGGCCTTTAAGATATTGTTGGTCATTCAGTGTTTCTGTAGAAATAAAGTATATAATAGTAATTATTATTAAAAGATAATACTACTACTACTAATTCTACAAATAACAATAAACAGTGACAGCGCACTAAGGATTGATGAGCTGCTGGGTTAATGAATATTAATCACGTTGTCTGTGTTCGCTCAAATTATTTGCGGATATAGATGGGCACCAGCCAATGAGATTGCCTTTTGCACATTAGTCCCACTCACTACCAGAGAAACTGGCATGTCTTCTGATTGTTCTTAAAAGCGGAATAATTGCAAAATAAAAATATTTAAATTATTTTGACAGGAAAATTCAACAAAGAATATTGGTTCGGGAATACCCTAACACTTTTAATAATATTTCAGTGCACAAAACCATGATAATATGAAATGCATCAAAACAGAGCAGCACAAAGCGCTTATGTGCATCCAGGGTGCAGAATGATGTGCTTAAATTAAAGCAACATGAAGTCACAGTGCACAGCGCTGCACAAGTGCAAAGTGTAAAGCTCATGTCACAAAGAGAAGAAATGTCGAGTGCCCAAATCTTAGTGTATATCTGTCCATAGTTTTAAACGCCAGTTATTGTGTGTTTGACAATTCAGACCGTGCGACCGCCTATTCGATTCTCATTTGTGGATTATTGAGCTTGAATGGTCAAAAATGTCAAAATGTATGTTATGGCGAGTATTCACTTAAAGGGATAGTTCACCCAAAAATTTAAATTCTGTCAGTAATTACTCACCCTCATGTTGTTCCAACCCTGTAAGACTTTCGTTCATCTTCGGAACACAAATTAAGATATTTTTGATGAAATCTGAGAGCTGGCTCACTCCTCCATAGGCTTATAATAATAATAATAATAATTAGTTACATTTATGTAACGCTTTTTCTGGGACCTCAAAGCACTTTACATAGAAGGGGGAATCTCCTCAACCACCACCAATGTGCAGCATTCACCTGGATGATGCGACGGCAGCCATATTGCACCAGAACGCCCACCACACACCAGCTTACTGGTGGAGAGGAGACAGTGATGAAGCCAATCAGTATATGGGGATGATTAGGAGGCCATGATGGACAGAGGCCAAGGGGCAAACTTGGCCAAGATGCCGGGGTTACACCCCTACTCTTTATCGAAGGAAATCCTGGGATTTTTTATGACCAAAGAGAGTCAGGACCTCGTTTTAACGTCTCATCCGAAGGACGGTGCTTTTTGACAGTATAGTGTCCCCATCACTATACTGGGGCGTTAGGACCCACACAGACCACAGGGTGAGCACCCCCTGCTGGCCTCACTAACGCCTCTTCCAGCAGCAACCTGGTTTTCTAAGGAGGTCTCCCATCCAGGTACTAACGAGGCTCAGCCCTGCTTAGCTTCAGGCCCCATCCACACTACTACGTTTTAGTTTAGAAACGCAGACCTTTTGCTACGTTTGCACCTCCTGTCCACACTAAAACTGCAAAAACGAAGACCTAAAACAGAGAAGTTTATAAACGCTGCCGACCCCGTTTTGCGTTTTGAATCTCCGTAGGGCGTTTTAGTGTAGACGGGTCAAAACGGAGAGGCTCACGCTCTGCTCTCTGATTGGATGTCATACAATGGAAGAAAACGCACAACACCAGCCTGGACTACCAGTTACGTTAGTGCAAGTAAATTCTGCATTTCACAATGCTATAACTGCCTACATGCGCCGGAGGCAAGCTATTATTCCAGCGATCTGTGACAGTTCCCGTGTGCAGCGGCAGTATCGACCGTACATGGAGCGTCAGTTTTGGGTTAAGCCGGGAAGAACCAGCGCATGGTGGGATAATTTTATCAATGAAGTTGTAGTTCCTGAAGAATGGTGCGAAAGCTTTTGAATGTCCAGATCAGCACTTATCAACCTCAGCGAAATCTGAGGAACAGTCAATCTGTTTCCTGTTTACACCGGCACGCGCGTGCCCAGTGTAGGTGAATGGTGACGTGATCCGCGTTTTCAGTCGTTTTAATGTGGAATGAGATCAGTTCTAATACACAGCTAAAACGCTGGTGTGGACGGAGATCGTATTCGTTTTAATTCTCCGTTTCTAAACTAAAACGCAGTAGTGTGGATGGGGCCTCAGTGGGCAAACAGTCTTGGGCTACAGGGTGATATGGCTGCTGGCCATAATAGGCTTCTAAGCAATTTCATTCTGCCGGTCCAGAAAAGTTAGTTAAGACATTGTTAAAATAGTCCAAGTGACTACAGTGGCTCAACCTTAAAGCGGCACTATGCAGTTTTTTTTAGCCTAACTGAACAGCTTCGGGGTTATTGGAATGGTTATATGACTCTTTTCGGGTTGAATGGTGGCCGTCTCGGTCGGAAGAGTCTTGGAAAAGGTAACGAGAATCTGACAGCGCGAGGAACCGGGCAAGAGTCCCACTCTGTCAGGCTTTCACTGTTAAAGTTGATTCCCGCGATTATCATGAGAACAGTTGTCAATATCTCACATAATTATCAGGACATAAATAAGCCTACACGTTGTAAATAGTGTAAATGAGCACAATTCGGAAACTATTATGATAAATTGCAACAATCATGTCTAACAATATCATAACGGACATTGTTACAAAATAATGCGACTTACATGTAACTTTATTAATAATGACATCTGGCATTTAGGCTCAGGTAAGCCTAACGCGGTATGCTACTTTATTATTATAAATAGGCCGTGAGTGCAGATACACTCTGCGTGAGTGGTATTTACGATAGTAACGTTAAATACAAGTACTCTACAGCGACTCTGTCTGTTTGACAAAAGCAGAAATCCTGCATAGTGCCGCTTTAAGTTTATCAAGCGATGAGAACACTTTTTGTGCGCAAAACCCCCCCCCAAAAATAAAAACTTTATTCAACCATTGATTTTTCTCCGTGTGTGCCTCTGAGTGAGTTCACGAGAGCCACGACGCATGTGCAGAAGAGGACGCAGACGGGTCTCGATGTAGTGTTTAAAATGGTTCTAAAGTGTGCATTTCCTGGATGTCCGAATTGTGAGAAACCAACAAGAAAACGTAAAAGTGCCTTACCAATGCTGCAAAATGTATGGCTTACCTTTCACACTTTCCCATCAATGTGGGCCTCTGACGTGAGTTCAAAAGAGCGCCACGACGCATGCGTGAGGACGGAGAATATATCTCAGAATATTTTCTAATTGAGAATCTTTTTCTCTTACTACTGGAGCTGCCAGTTTGCTAAATTTCAAATGATTATGAAACTGAAAGCACAAACTCAAAGCGGCAGCCCTTCAGACGCACTCAGTGTCCGAATTCACGTACTTGTTTTCCTTCACTCCTTCAAGGGGACTATATTATTTGAGTGATGCAGCGAATAGTGAATGAGGGTAAAGCGGGTGTTTTCAAACAGCCTTAAATTGGGTTTGACTGATGTGGGAGAGATGCACACATCCCAAGTCTCCCGGAAGTTCCGTGAGTCTCCCGCATATTGATAGCGGCTCCCTGATGCCCGCAAATTAGTTCAAATCTCCTGGAATCTATATTTTGCGAGCTCCAGAGCGTGTAGCGCGTTCAAGGCAGAGAGCAAGAGATTGAGAGACCTTGCGTGTGTTTGCAAGTGTGCGTGTGTGTGGAGCGCATGTAAGACAGCAGCATGACCCCCCCCCCCCCCCCCCCCATCAACAAAACCGAACACTAATGTTATGCACAAATAGAATATGCAGGCGTTATACACTAACTTGATAAACCACGTTAGAAATTTGAAAATTGAGAATGCAGTGCATCGTAATGCATCGTGATATCGAATCGAATTGAACTGAATCGATGACATGATATTCGTAATCGAACCGAACCGTGAGACCAGGGTAGATTCACACCCCTATTAATTGTGCAGGGACATTTTCTGCCCCTTATCTTGGGCATTTTTGTAAAATTTGGTGTCATTTTAGTCCCAAGCCCCTGTTAATTTCCAATCCTGCTGTGCACAATGAATATTAAAGAGGCTCCGCAAAGAATATTATGTAGTTATAAATACGTTGGAGACAATAATGTTTCTGACTTTTTTGCATTTTTGTCATTTTTATAAGTTGTTTTTTAGTTTTAATTAGGGCTGAACAATTTTTAAATTTATTTTTGGGTCAATGACGTATAAGGCCTTTGAGAGGCCCATTTTTAAAATACTTGAAATAATATATTTGGCTATTTTCTAAACATTTGGAGTATAGTCTACACATGCATGTGTGTGAAAACTTCAAACAAAGATATTTTAGTGCTTTTAAACTCAAATGAATAGGGCAACAACCTTAAAAAAGTCATTTGGGGCGACAGTAATTTATTTTAAAATTAATAGATTTCCTTTACATAAGTTATATTTTAAGAAGTATCAGTAATTAATTGAACTGTTTAAGAAAGATATACTCATGTGTCCTTTCATTTATTGCAAATGATGTTAAATACATTTTTATCTATAATGGCAGTGTCACCCTCATAAAGCAATTACATATTTTTTTTACTCATATAATCCATAAAACTGATTTAAAATGTGTAGATATAGTATCCACTTATTGATGTTATACCAATGAATTATATTTCAACCAAAATGGACAGACATTATTTTTTGAATTTACTACAGAATTGAATATGGTTGGTTACCCCACATGACAAGTGGTCGCCCCACATGATGAAAAACAGCAGGCAATTAAGACTATTCAATGATTTTGATAGTTAAAACACATTTAATGAAATTTTATGAAGAATCAGCATATCCATTTCATTTGACACATTTCATAACATTAACAGTTTCCTCAATATTTCATTTGACACATAACCATCATATTAATATTTTCAATACTAATGCATTAAACACTTGGACATAACATTGAACAGCATTTTCCTTTTTCCTTTTCATTTCATTAATCACTTAAACATACAATGTTTGCCTTTTCATTACTATTTCATTTAACAGTTTAACATAGCAGCATTCTGCAGACACATTGAACAGCATTTTCCTTTTTCCATTTTCATTACATTAATCACTTAAACGTACAATGTTTGCATTTTTCTTACGATCTCATTTAACACTTGAACATAACAGCATTCTGCAGACACATTGTAGGCATTTCTTTAACCCCAGCAATTTCTGAATGCTACCCAGTCTTGGCAGGTCAACTTTGAAAAGCGTGAAGTTGCTGGCTCGGGTTCTGAAATGAAAGTAGAAAGTAACATATGGGCCCGTATCCCTAAAGAATTTTTGTGCAAAAAGTGGCTCCTAGCGGCCAAATTCTAAGAAAATTCTCAAGAGTCATGACGTTTCTTACAATTTCCCCTAAAAGTGACACGAAAATCCCAGTTAATATAAAAGCTATTCCTCAAGATTCCTAGTGCTTAAAAGGGCTCCTAAGGCGAGATCTGCTAAGAGCAGGGAAGAGGACTTTTAGTGGCTTAGGAGTTGCCCTAAGCAGCTGCACAAAATGGCCAACAGAGGAGGCAGGAGAGATGTCCTGCAAACACTGGATGACAGGGAATTATTGAGTTGTAACGTTGAAATTTCTACTTCATTAACGACAGCCCCTTGAGATAGGCCATCTTGTTACCAATGGGGTCCATATGGGAGTGAAAGTACAAAATATGCCAGCTAGGATATTAATATGAGCAAATAAGACCCAAATCATTATTTGAACAGGGTGTAATGAGGTTAAGTTTTCACATATTTTAGATTCTAATGTTGGGCTATAACCCCTACAGCTTACTATTCATTTTCCAGATATTTTCTTGATTGTGAAATATTCTTTACAATTACAGTCTGCATAAGATTAGAGTGTATAATTATGTTTATTGATTTGAGGGTACATCCTTTGCTCATTATCACCAAAAGTTCATTTTCATCAAACTTGTAGGATCAACCAATCACGGCTTTTGAAATGATGACTCATACCTAGCAACGGGGTCAACCACACGTCCTCACTAAGATAGGATTTTCCATCCATTCCTTGCTCAGAGTTCACTGAAAATGTTCTGGAATCACTTCTAAGCTAAAACTCCTGGCAAGGAATTTTCAGGTTAAGTTTGGAGCTCTCTGAGAGGATTCTCAGAATCTTTAGGGATACGGGCCCTGGAGTTTTTGGCCATAAGAACAAGTTCTTGTCATCAGACTGCCGCATACAGCTTATCTGCAGTTCCTCTTCCACAACCTTTAGGACCTGACCTACATATGGAAGCTCGTCGTAGGTTACTATCACAAACCTTCCACATAGATCTTGGACACTTTCTTCTTGCCTAGGTGGCTCAGGTGGAGAGCTTGAGGGGTCCTCAGGTTTCTCATAAAGCCCTATACCAACTAAAACTGGTGGGGTGTTTTCTAAGGATGGTGGTGTCATTTCCAGCATCGCCTTTTCTATCTTCTTCCTCTCCCTGTAACCTTTTGATGCAGCCTTCCACTTGGCTGTCTGTTTCTTCCTCTCTCTCTCTGATAGTTCATCTGACTTCATGTATTTGATTGTAGGGCTGGGTATCGTAACAAAATTTTCAATACCAATACCGATACCGATACCTTGACTTCGGTAACGGTTCCTGAACGATACTTTTTTCGATACCAATTTTATGAAAGTTTTAACAATATAACATTACCTAATTTTTATTTTTATTTTTTCAGTTTGTTGACTTTTTACATTCATATTTTGAGTCTGTAAAAAAGCACCAATGCTAAAGTTTTCTATGTTTCCTAATAATTTAACAACATGTATTTACTTCAATGAGCTCATTGTTTCTCCCTTAACTTAATGCATTGTTTAACATTGAAACTGAATGAAAATTAATTGAAATGCATTACACAGTCACCTCTGATAACAGATCACTCTAAATTGTAATTTAGACGCATACATTTTCTGTAAAGCTGCTTTGAAACGATATGTATTGTGAAATAAATTCAAATAAATTAATAAATTCAAATAAATGTGAATTGAATTAAATATAGGCTATTGGAGTGCGGGATATATGCCTCGCACTCAGCACATATGAAGCTTGCGCAAAGCACTGGCAAAAGTAGCCTAATGATTATGGATGTGTCGGGAAACAATAGCAAGGAGATATTTTAATTGTTTATTAATGAACAAGTGTTTACTGAGTGTGTTGGCTGCAAAGATGATTATGGCGATGCTGACTCGTCATTCCTGCAGTAACGTTAGTGAACGCGCGCGCGCCTATGGATTAGGTAATCAAACTATTTATTTCTAATTGTTTCGTTTAATAGTAGACATATTTTGACCGTATATAGGACTATTTCTCATGCCTGTGAGGCAAGTATCCTATACGCTGAGTTTCGGTTCATTTGTGATGCGCTCCAGTTCTTGCAGTCGAAGACGGATTAACTTTCTACTCTCAAGTAGCCTATATTCTGTGCGCTTTTAAGTGCCTTATCAGATTTACAGTGTTTCCAGTCTTGGCAGCAATTATCTTGTCGAAAATATTGCATTGCGTGCTTCTAACATAGGTAGGTACACTTTTGATCATTTCCACATATTTTCTATCCATCTGGGTTGGGACGCTTACACACAAACACACACACACACACACACACACACACACACACAAACACACACTACAGCCTCACGTGCGATGAGCCAAGTCTCTGGGCAGCCGCGTAAACTAGTGTTTTTCCGCCACAGCCAATCATGCTGCATGCTTATTGTTTCACTGACGTTGACGAGATTAACCACTTAGGTACCGAAACTTGGTACCGAAAAACAAGACATGTTTCGATACTCGGTAGTATCGAGGCAATTCGTCGGTACCTAAAAAGTACCGAACTCGGTACTAGTGATCGACCGATATTGATTTTTTTATAACCGATACCGATACAGATTATTTGCATGTGTATGTGCCCGATAACCGATATGCAGAACCGATATTTATTTACTGTTATACTTCTGTTTTTGGCACAATTATTACAACACAAATGAACTGAACAAACCATTTTATTTATAACAATCACTCCCTCCTTGCATACAAAAAAAAACCTTTATATTTATACACAAATAAATAGAGGGGTCTGAGTCCAAAAAATAAAGTGCACTGTTACTAAGTGTCTTTGTTTAAAAATAAAAGCTTTGATGAGGTAAAAAATAAAGCAAAAATAAAAGGAGGGGGGGGGGGGGGTATGTTTATTTGTTTTCATAAATGGTAAACTAATCAAATTACAATAAAAACATTTATATTATTACATTATATAATTTATATCTAAATTATACATATCATTTATAAGCATCAGCAGCAAAAATGTTAACAATAGGCAAAATAAATGTTAAAAGTCTAATGTTTTCATATGGAAAAAATAATTGACAGGGGAGTCATATCACCTTGGCAGAAATGTAATTCATTTTAAACAGTTTTAGAAGGTTTATGTGCCGTTTAATAGGTTTAAACTAAGAGTGAGGAATAATTCACTGGGTAATATTAATTCACTGCATAATATTAGCTGGAATAGCCTATAACATCAGGAAAGTAACAAACAAAACAGCATATACATCATCGCATTTTCCAACTAGTATGTTATTAATTATTATTAATATTTTTGTCGGTCTAGATCATGAAATGCTTTATGACAAAGTGCTGTTTATCTATGCATTTACACATAACTATAACATTAGGCTATACGTTACTCAACCGCGATCGCGCGTGCAGATAATAAATAATTAATTTCCACAAAGCGGTATATTTAGATGTGTATTAGCAAAATAATTGCTATGTAGTAAATGATAATATAATCTAGGGTGTTTAAACAAGATAATCTTGTCAAAAGTTTCATTCAGTGGCCGTGCTTGAGCATTCCTGATCATCAACCCAGTGAGTGCTCAGCAATATGAACGAACTTTTTTTTCGAGACTAATGGTGAGCAAATACAACAGATAGAGAATTAAATTCAGCGCTTTTATTTTTAACATGCAGTTATTCATGTCTGTTTTATTTAATTAATGTAAAGTTACGTCTTTATTGGGGAAGGACATGACGGATAACGCTACGTGGCTCAATGAGTTCGTCTCAATTTTTTAGAACCAAGCTGCATAAATAAACTATATCAGGCATTTATCTCTCAAATCTCATTTCTGCATGCATGTCTGTTATGTTAAATAAAGTTGAATAATTAAAGCAAAGCAAGTAGAACATATACTTTACCTGTGCACAGAGTTGTTATTGACTGATCTCCTCAGACGCGGGCTGTAATGGCGGAATTCTCAAAACGGCCACAAGATGGCGCCGTTTATCGGAAAATACGATATTACAAAACCGATTCCCGATTATGGGAAAATGCTTAAATATCGGGAAAAATATCGGTAAACCGATACATCGGTTGATCACTACTCGGTACCCAGCCCTATTTGATTGTGCCCTTTTGCTTTCTTCTCTGGTAGCTGAAACAAATTATTGTATAATAAACTATTGACATTAGTATACTGTCACTGATTCTGGTGGCCTAACATTACATTTTATGTACTGTTAACTACCTATAGATTTTACCTTTATTTTTTCCTGGCAAGATAGTCAGCTCTTGCTACAGGATCTGCATTGATCTGCTGCCTGTTGCGAGCAGTCTTTTCTTTGCTTGTTAGTGGGGCCATCTAGAAAAAAAGTAAATTTAAACATACACAGAGTTAGAAAAGGAATTGGAAAAAGTAGAATGAATGCTTAATATGCACACATTTCTCTGATAAAAACATAATAATCAAAAAGAAGTAAGCTTAGTCCTCTCTGAAGTAGGATGGAAATTATTGAAATTTAGAAAAAATAAATGGTGAAATGTAGAAAGTTATTTAAAACAAGTAAATGCATATAATGAATGAAAACATTTGCATACAGAAACTACAAATACATGATATGTGTTTTCTATCATTTTAAGCAATCAGTGGCGGTCGCCCCAGATGATGCTCGGTCGCCCCAGATGATGTTTTCAAGCTTAATCAAGTATAACAGGCTAATGCTTAGCTATAGAACCCAAGCTAGCTTCTTCTCACCACATATCACTGACAAATTTACATAAAAAATAAAGATTTGCGTATAAAACTTATTATTTACAGTTTTAGGTTGGTCGCCCCACATGATATCAAAATGTGACTTATACACTGCAGCAGTTTTAAAGAGGATTTGTTTGTAAAAATGAGAGTGACTACTCACCTGCTAGTTGTCTCTGTGGGACCCTCACCATGAGGCTGGCTGATGCAACATCCTCTTTGAGATGATTGTCAAAATAAAAGTCCCTTAATTGTATTTTCTTGATGGTCGCCCCAGATGATATTTCAGACAATGAACATCTTCGGACAAGATTTGTTTGTTTATTATGATTGAAATTTGTGTACAAATGTTTCATAACTTTGTCAATCAATGGAAAACAAGTTTAAAATTATGCCAAATAGGGTAAGGATTATATTTAAATTATTTTAGTTTTATTTAAAACCGGTTGTCAAAACAGAAGTCAAGGCCGGACGGTCACCCCACATGATGTTTTCACACTTCAGGTGGCAGAAAATGGCCAATAAGCCAATTATTTTTAAAGAAATAAGAGTGGGCATATGTACATGGGAGGTGGTAGACATACATGTTATAATTTTATTCATTTGAATGTTTATTAATTGGTAAAAAGTTCAGTCGGACAGAAAAAGTAAGCGTCACGTCTTTGACCCTTTTACCAATATTGCGAATTAATATGCAATTATTTTTTGAGCTCTTTATTTTATGTATTATTTAACAAAGACTAGGCTAACTATAAATCATTGTATAGTCGGGATGGGAATCTTTAAGCACCTCATGGTCCGATTCTGGGTGTTACGATCCGATTCCAACACGATTCTTGATCTTTTTTTTTCTTATCAATTAATCTCATTAATAAAACTTAATCTTTTTTTATTTAATTACATGTGTAATAAGTGCTTTTTAAATAATTAGACATTATAAATAAATAATAAAATAAGTAAATAATAAAGAGGAACAAAAAAATGACAAGCAATAAACAAAGACTGCTTTCAGTATATATGCTATCTGAACTTGTTCCATTCAAGAGCTTTGAGTGATTTTTCTCTCTCATCTTTACTGTTGTTGGATTAGACAGTGGGAGATCTAATCAGCTGCATTCACACTAATGCACAGGTCTCTTTTGAAATATAAGATGTGGTTTGTCCTGTCGGTTTAATCCCTTAACGGGTTAGTTCGTCCATTTAAGACATGAAGTTGTATGCAATCCTTACCAGCACTATAGTGCATACACACTGACCCACTCTGTAGTCACCTCCCTGGTCAGAGTTTTGGCCGCTGGAAGTTTTTCAAGAAAGTACTCCCGGTTACTTTCTGGGGCCTCAAAACTGTGCGTTTTTACGTGAAAAAATTATTTGCGTTTCAAAGCTTGATTAATTTACCACACAAAAAACACGCCAGACAAAATTCATACCTCAGTTTTAATCGGCACTATTTTCTATCCATTTCTATCAATCCGCGCTGCTGTCAACGTCAACAGTACCTCAATTTTGTGTGTGTGTTCAATCAAATAGTTTTCTCAGCAAATTGTACCTATATCCCTAAAAAATGTTTTTATATTAGACAACTTTTCATGTGTTTTCCACTGGAGTCTAAACATCAGCTTGTTTACCGTATAGTTTAGACATGGGATCATAAAGTAAATAGAGCTTACCTGTGGTACTGGTACAGCAAAACTCTTTAAAATCTGTTTTTTTCTTTTCTCCTCCTTGGTTGGGTATGTAATCATACTGCACACACGATACTCCTTGATTCTGGATATTTTAGCTCCCGCAGAGTAGCCGATGGCAACCAGCCAAAGCTGTCTCGTAGCTATATCCGAAACAGGAAAACGATGGAATCTGAACGGTGATCCCGGCACATTCTTGTGGTCACAGCCTGGGAATTTACAAGTTCGCACCATTGTTCATTTTTTTTACTTTTTACGTCGTTGTCAATCGATTGTGTAAACACTATGGGAACAGCTGATCGGAATGTGCGCACTGTTGACGTTGACAGCAGCGCGGATTGATAGAAATGGAAAGAAAATAGTGCCGATTAAAACTGAGGTATAAATTTTGTCTGGCGTGTTTTTTGTGTGGTAAATTAATCAAGCTTTGAAACGCAAATAATTTTTTCACGTAAAAACGCACAGTTTTGAGGCCCCGGAAAGTAACCGGGAGCACTTTCTTGAAAAACTTCCAGCGGCCAGAACTCTGACCAGGGAGGTGACTACAGAGTGGGTCAGTGTGTGTGCACTATAGTGCTGGTAAGGATTGCAAACAACTTCATGTCTTAAATGGGCGAACTAACCCTTTAAGACATAACCGATGGTGTTTACATTAATTTCGCGTTAAAAAAGCATTTTGAGATGCAAGTACATTTAACTACGTACTTAGACACAGACGGGGACGCTCAGAGATGCATGTGCGAGTGCTCTTCACAAAGCGTTTGACTATTTGAAATCAAAAGCAGCCTTCTGTCCGAACTCAGACAACAAATTAATATTCATGAACCCAGCAGCTCATCAATCCTTAATGCGGTTTATATTGTTATTAGTTAGTAGTAGAATTCGTAGTTGTGTTATCTTATCAGCATTATAGTCTATTTTTTTAACATAAACACTGAATGACCAACATTATCTTAGATCAGTTAAAGTCAGTTAAATATGCATTCATACGTTTTCGTTCATACATGGTTACCAAGTTTTAATTCTAATTACTAAAGTTCTATCATTAAATAATGCTTGATTATTTGCACTCAGCTAAACCACTGTGTGCAAAACATACATACCAAATACAGTGCAAAAAACGTTTGGATCATCTTCACGACTTCTTTCAAACTTATTTGATTAAAACTCAAGTTGTACAAGTTGAAAGGTATATTGATTCATTAATGTCAGAATGTTGAACAAGTGAAACACAAAAATATTTAAAAACAAGTGGTTTAAGGAATAATTGGAAATAAAGAACATTAAATAAAGGAAACAGAAACTTGTTACGTTTCAAATGGATGATTTTCCTCATCACACACATGGCCATTAGAATACTTGTTTTGAAGTACTAAAACAATAGGCTCCGTGTGCATTGTGCATTATTTTCCAAACCAAACACTTGGCTTGGTTAATAAAGGATAAAATTAATCAAATTGTTTTTGGTAAAATTATAGTTTTCTCAAAGGGATCAATTTTTTTTATTAAAAAAAAACTGAATCAGATCTAAGGACTTCACTAAGCAAGAGGCCTTTGATAGTCAATATAATGGTTCATACAAAATTGTGTTTTTACGTTTGTTTTTGTATTCTTCACACTTCAAGAGAATTTTTTTTTTTAAATTAAATCCAATTTTTTCAAACCAGCTGTTCAGATTGGTTGACTTTATCAATAGATATTTCTCTATTGGTTATGTACAAATGTACCTGACAATTGTCAGACAACAGTGTAGGAATGGGTGGCATATGTACTGCTTAATGCTGTCACTGCAGATATTAGAGTTAAGGAAGGAATATGAACACATGGAAAAAGTGGTGACAGGTAACCTGCTAACTTCAGATTGTTTGAACATTTGACTTGCTCTAAACTTGAAGACATGCACACCTGATGAAAGGTGCATGTACTGTAGTCAACACAAACATTGCTCAAAGCAGTTGTTTTGCATTTTGAACTCCATTTGTTTTTGCACACCAGACCTTTTTGTGATAAGCTCATGGATAGCAGAGAGAGAGAGAAAAAAAAACTATGCTAAATGCATATAATAAAATATAACATGGTTCATTTGACACCATTCGGTGCCATTATATGAACAAGCGCAAGCCAGACATTTTTGTTGTTGGTGGACAAGTTCAAGGAAATTGCACAATTGTGTGGACTTTTCCACTGAAATTTCCACTAAGGTAAAAGTGGTTTGAACATGTGCAAGTTGCGGCAGATGAATACTTCAGTAGGTAGGCCTAGTTTATGTCTTTGATTTAAATATCTCTGTGAATGTCAGATAATCATTCTTACATTTTGTCTTAAATGGTGAATTATTCCTTTTGTTATGAAGTTAGCAGTTTTTGGCGAGTAACCAAGTTTTATTTACTTGCCACAGCTTTACCACATTTACTCACCAAACATAAATGTTTTTCTCTGAATTTGCTCATGTTTGGCTTATTTTTCAGTGTTAGCCTATTTTTGGACCTGGGCTACATCACAGATTTTGGGATGCGCTTATATGTTTTGTTCAGTCTTGTTGTGTTGTTCGTTCATTGTGTGGGTGTGGCAGACAGCGCAGCTCTCCACTGGAGTCTTGTTAAGGCAGTGGCTCATTTCGTTGAGCTGTGGCTTTGCCGAGGGCGATGAATATGTTCTCTGTGTGTCTCAAACAACCAAGCATTAGAAGCACTATATAAAAATTGTGTTTTGCAACTCTAAAATGGCCTCTTTAGCCTTGGGGTAGAAAATGGAATATTTCCTATTGAGCAACGAGTGAATTGACTTTTCTTTCATTTTCCAAAACAGATTGCACAACAGATGTATACAATATCTAAGGCAGTGAAATAGTCTCTGGGCTAATAGCTGAAATTAGTTTGGGCGTTTAAACAGTGTGAAATGGTGGAAGCTCCACCGAAAACCCTACTTTCCCAAATGCATAGGAGGTTAATCATAGTTTTTCAATAGAAGTTATCAATTGGGTGCCAATTTAATAGCTAATATTCTGCATCAGTCACTAAGTAAGCTTATTGAAGATAAATAAACAGCCATACAATCATACAATACAATCATAACAAAGAAATAAATTACAAGCAATAATAAGACAAAGAAATAAATCAGAATAAATAAAAAAATTAAATAAAGAGTGCTTTCAGTGTTTCTGGAAGTTTTTCTTTCAGACTAAAATATGAGAGTAGTGGGACCAGCACCGGGGAAGAAGAGCAGACAGAAACTTAAGTGCTGTTACTAGGGGTGTAACGATATTCAAACCGAACTGAAAAAACGCGATTCAGAACCCATGATATGTATCGTGATACTCTCATGGCGTGCCGAACATGCCCCGCCCCCTGCTACCCCGACCCGGCCCTTGCTCATTCAATCTTATGTGTACACAACAAAATCAGTTTTGTAGCCTAACCACCATTAACACCATATAATAGCAAGCTCCGTGTTTTTTACTTTCGATAATAAGCAAGGTGTAATCTTTCAAATTCTGTCTATTTGATCACGAAATTCAAACAATAAATGCCGTTTTGGCGCTTTGATGTGTCGTGACAGATCACTGTACTAGGCTCCTCATTGCAAGCGGCAGCGCGGAGCGTGAGTAAACTCGATCATCTCTTCCTCAGTTACAGAATAAACATGAATGGACACCTGAAGGTAGTGCTGGGCGGTTTGACCAAAAAATGATATCACGTTTTTTTTTTTTTTCAAAATTATGCCGGTTTTCCGGTTTATGGCGGGTTTTTTTTCATGCATAATCAGGTGTTCAAAGCATTTTCTACTGGTTGAGAGATGAATTACTGCAGTAAATTGACTTAGGATGGTCTATCTTACTGTCATTAGTGAATATTGTAGAATAATTCCACACTAGTAATACAGGTTTGCATGGCCCTAGAACACTATACTGTTGTTTACAAATAAGAGCCAGTCATGATTCTAATCAAGTGAGGAATCATAGTGCAAAGACAGTTGCAGTCAAAATACAGAACTTTTATTTTACTGTGCAAATTTCACTTTTTTTTTACAAAAACCAATACAAAAAGTAGAACAACTTTCAAGTAAATCTTAAAAGGAAATAAAAAACAAGTGACTTAGTGAAGTGACAATTTGCATTAATATGGGCTTTGAGGTATATTCACATTCAAATAAATAGTATAAGTGAACAGCATGCAAAGGCAACTTGCATAAATAAAAAAGGTGTGCAACTTGCATTAGTTCAAGCCCAGTTACATTACACATGCCAGGGAACTACACTAACATTTTCCACTGGTGGCACTTGCGCTACTAACTTTTTCAGTTACTAGCGCAAAACATGATTTGGTCGCACAAATTATTTATATAGTAAGCCGCTCTGGATAATAATGACCAATAGTGAAACTGTATTGCATACAGATGTGCTTTTTATTTTACTCTCCATCTTTTAAAACACATGCCTTCTTGTTTTCTTTAAAAATGGTTGGGATAGATTTACTGCAATAGAAAATACAGTAGCCTACACAATAAAGTGCTAAATTAATTTATTTTGGATTTCACCATGCTATGGTTGGCACAGATGGGCAGACTTCTGAACTCTTAAGGAAAAGTAAAATAAATATAATATGTCATTGTGAAGCTTCAATGATTCGTGTTTGAATTGTTTTTACGCAGTTACAAATTTGGACAGTCCTGCAATTGAAGGCCCACAGAATTTACAGTAGGGCTGCACGATATTGGTAAAAAAATGACATTGCGATATTTGATTTTTCTGCGATATATATTGCGATATAAAAACAATTTCACCAGATGACTTGAATAGCTCTACTTGGAAAGAATGAATCATTCTAGAATGACTCTTGAGTTCAGTGTTGGACAGATCAGTTGTTATTTTAACCATTCATTAAAGTGAATCGGTTCAAAGGAGTCAGTTCGCGAATTGGACGTGTCATTAACGGACCACGGCACACGTTGTGTGATTATCCAGGCAGTTTAGGACATCGCACAAGATTTGTCTCAACACAGAAAACATTTCATTACCAGATAGATTTTTTGTTTTGTTTATTGAAAGAGTGGTTTATGCCATCTGAATGTGTGGAAAGCTTTTCAGAGAAGATGAGGCAACGTTATTTTAGCACAATTCACAACCAGTGGTAGTTCAGAAAAAAAAAAACTTCGGTCTTCCGACCTTTTACCATCGTGTATTCTCAAAGATATTCAGTCAACTCAATTCATTATTATGAGCGAGGGAGGGAGAGAGAGCGCGCGCGCGACTGGGGCTTTCACTCTCTCTGCTCGTTCTCTCAGTTAAACAAGCGCGAATCCGCGAAGCCAACTTGATGTGTTGAATGCTCAGAGCGCGTTATAAAACGTATTCTTAAAATACACATTTCTGTTTTAATAAATGCTCATAGTAAATCATAGCATATTGCCTAAAACATTAGGTAGGTAAAAAAATAATCAAACGGTGATACATTTGTGACCCATTAAAAATTAGGGTCGCAATGGCATTTCAAAAGGTCGCATATGCGACCATTTTGGTCGCAGTGTAGTTCCCTGCATGCTTGAAGCCGCCTTTTTCGACTGTATTAATCGGGACCATGTCTTTGGCTATGTGGCTAGTGATAGTGTTTGTAATCTCGATCCACCGTTTGCTTTTTCTGACGTAGTAAGTCCCGCTAGCAAACGCGTCTTTAAGTGACATTTGGCTCGACTTTTCTTTTGCTTTCCCCGTGTTACCTGCTGATGTGGAGGGCGCTGAGTCCGCTGACTTTAATTTCATACATTCTTGATATTACAAGACGTGCTTGCGGCTAAGGTGCTGGAGCAAATTGCTTGTGTTTCCGCCTTTGGCGCCAATTTTAGCCCGACAGCACTGGTTGTTTGGTCGACGTTATATATAATATATTGGACTACATCTGTCGCATATTTCCAGTGCTTTTCATTTGTTTAGTCAGTCTCACAAATATGCATTTCTGTCTTCTCTCTTTAATTGCAGAAGATGCTAAGATAGTGGGTGAGCGACGCATGCGTGCTGAGGTCAATTCCGTTCTGTTTTGGCAGTAGACGAATGGCACAGGGAAACCAGGAGATTGACAACCAGGTTCTGCACCACCTGCGGCAAAAGTTTCCAGAAGTTCCAGAGGACGTGGTGTCTGATTGTGTACTACAAGTGAGTTAGACATGCTCCATTTCCCCATCCATGTCCTGTGTGCGAATTATTCAAGGATTATTATCAAATGTGTTTCTGTAAGCCTAAGTAGGGATGCAACGATACCATTTTTTTCAGAATCGATCCGATCCGATATAAAAAATTCTGAGTATCAACTAGGGCTGGGCGATAAAACGATAATTATCGTGATATGATTTTTCTGGATAAAACAATATCAAGAGTTCGATAAATGTTCGATAATGTTTATGCGCCAAAAGCGGAACGAAACTCATTTGAGCCACATGGACCATTTATCCGCTCTGCTCAAAGTCCAAACGGCAGCGCAGCGCGAGCTCACTAGAGCAGACGCGTTTACTCTGATCGGTCTCGCTCACGAGATCCAGTTAGAAGTGCATGAATTCAGCAAAGAACACAAATGTCTCAGTGATTTATACCAGTTTAAAGGCAGATGAAACAGCACTGACAAACAGGAGAAACACTGTGCGCAACGATACAGTCAGCTTTTCCGTCTACAAATTCCCATCATTTACCATGGATTTACTGTAACGTTAGCCTGGTAATATTAACTGCACCATGAAATGTGGGATATACATATTGAATTGTATTATATTATTAATGTAGACAATGTATTAAATGACTAATGGAATATAATTACAGTATTTAATAATGTATTTAGGCTACTGTTTTTCATACAAATACCATAGAAACCATAAAGTTACATTTTGCCATGATATTGAGGTGCTATAGGCTATGCCTGGTTTTATCTGTGGTTATCATGATCTAAATGCATGATACTGGAAGACCAATGGTTAATTTTAATAAAACTCAAAGTCAGAATATTACATTTTACCAAATAAAATTGAGTGTTTTTTTTTTAACAGATGTTACTGTTTTTGTTAATGAACATAAATTTAACATTGTAAATCTGCATCCTAACTCAAGCTAATACTACTGTCAACTCACTGTCAAATATGCGTTTAGAGACAAAACATGTAATATTAATATGCAGCCTGCACTGCAAACTGCTGAAGATACGTGCTATCAAAGTCAGGCAACACAAACCTGTTTCAAGACTTGAAACAATATCCCCCATTAGCACATGCAGAAACTAAGAAATACATTTTTCTATTAAGATATTTATTTTAAGGAAAAATGACAAATGTTTGAATGTTCTACCTGAGATTTGTGAAATGTTCTGACAATAAAGAGTAGTTTAAAACCACAATTAACGCTCTGGTTTCTACAACTTTGACTTAGGAGCCTTTAAACTTGAAAGAAATAAAAATGTGACATTTATCGTGATAATTATCGATATCGACTGATATAAAACACTTATTGTGATAATTTTTTTTGCCCATATCGCCCAGCCCTATTATCAACCGTTTTTTTCAAATCAAGTAGAATTTATTCAACTCTCTGTGTTGAACTGATAATCACTCTTTTGTGTGTTAAACACAATCTACTTAATACAGACAACTTCATTATAAAGAAAAACAACAAATCAAAAAAATATATGATCATAATCTATGACAAAAATGCTATTATAACTAAATTAGTGGATAATTCAGCAGTAATATTTAGTCTAGGAAAATCATGAGTGCACAATAATTGTATAAAATCTAAACATTTAAGTGAAAAAACATTTAGTGGGGAACAAATAAGAGACTATAAGTGTAACACTAAATCTGTTAAAACGTTACACATTGCTCTTTGTATTATTGTAAAATACATTCATGAAAAACAAGATAACAAAAATCAAAAAGATAAATTATTTTATATATGGCTATAGGCTACTATAAAATTGAGACATGTTTTAAATGTATAGCACAGCTGTTTGAGGCAGCAACATATGATAGATAGAACAGAACAAGAAAGGCTATTAATAATCTTTCATTGTGTCATTGTATTATGATACGTTTATGCGCATCCCGAGCGCAGAATGATGTGCTTGAAGCAACATGGAGTCGCAGCGCGTCGAGTCCGCATTGTTCAAAACATAAAGGAAATACCTATTGATGCGTAGTGTATTATACAGTATCTATCTATGCAATAGTTTATTCAGCGTTTTCTTTTAACAGTTTTAAATTTCAGTTACTGTGCGCGTGAAGAACAGTTATAGTGCTCTGACTCTACTTTAGTGTTGCGAATCAACAGACACCCGGTAGAAAGTAACATGAATAAGTTACAGCAATAAAGTCCAACAATATAAAGTTGTTTTATGCGAAACCATAGACGTTTATCTACAGATCAAGTATAATAATAGTAACATTGAATCATCTTGGAGAGAGTTTCATTGTGTTGACTGTAGGACTGGGACAACGCGTCGACATTATCGATTACTTCGAAGCATAATATATTCGACGCATAATATGCGCGTATAAGCAACACGAGTGGCTCCTCAGACTATCAGAAGTGCAAGGCGGCACGCACTCATTCCTCTAAAGTACACACACACACACACACACACACACACACACACACACACACACAACCCACAGAAAAATGAACCATAACACACAAAAATTATGCCAAACTGTCCGTATTGTCGAGTGTCCTCATAAGAGCAGTCTTAAATTAGTAAATAAAGTATTTTATTTTAAAGAGTAAATTACTCACTCAGACCCGGAGCCAGGATGATTATTATACCGGAAGCCTAATAATCATGAATGCACTCCGCTATCTTTTAAAGGGGCATTCGCCAACTCTAGCTATTCCTTCACTGATTTTCACTTTTGTTGTCGCATGTTTTCTCAGCGAGCTCCCCCTACAGCTGTGAGGCGTATATTTCACAACAATGTCATAAGAAAACTCACTTGCGGCACCCTCCTCCCCCTTTCTACCGCTGCTCATGTGCATTTGCTGTTATCGGAGCCACCCAACTTTATCGTGTGGAGCCATGTCTACCGAAGTGGGTAATACATCATACACATTGAGGGCGGCGTGTGTGTTTATGTTGAATAGCCGTAAAGCAGTTTGTGTTTCTCGCTCGTTCTCGCTTCTCACGAGACTTCATATTTCCAACTTACCGGGACGTTAATCCTCATGTTGCAAGGTTGGTTTTCCGCCTGGGAATGCTGGGGGGAGCGGGGAAAGTCACCATTCCCACCAGAACAGGTTATTAAACCATCCAAATGATTTCTAAACGGTTTTATTAAGTTTAAATAGTTGTCGAATGCTCCTTTAACACATCTCCGGCGAACGGGTTCTTCGCGCAAAAGGAAAAAATCTCATGAAGCGCAGTGAAATGCAGCGACCTGTGGCGTTTCCTGATGGATTGAGGTTGTTTCTTAACTTCATTTTATGCGTGCAATTCACACGAGCTCTAAGTGCGTGCGAGACTGCTGCAAGTATGCGCTTATAGCTGGGTCAATGACGTGACGCCTACATTTTCTTTCCGATTGCATTTGTTCAGGTAAAAACGGGTTTAAATGCATAAAAAGATACTGTATATTTGTAGTACCTCTCCCATGTATGTACTCACTTTAACTTTTAAAAAAACATAGTTATTTGTAACTTTTTTTGATATTTTAAGTGTCAAAATATCATGTGGTGCGACCGTCCGGTCCTAACTTCTGTTTTGAAAACGTCTTTGAAATTACTCTAAATTTATTAGAGCATGATTTCCAAAGTGTTTTGTAATTCTGTAAAAAAAAAAATCAAAGCATTTGTAGTTATATTTCCATCATAATATACAAACAAACTTTGTCCGATGATGTCCATTTTTTGAAATATCATGTGGTGCGACCATCAAGGAACTACCATTTTGGGACTTTTATGTTGAAAACTATTCAAACACAGGAAGTTACATCATATTCCAAATTTACCAAGGACCCATGGAACCCACAAGCAGGTTTGTAAAAAATATAAACCTTTGTAATGGTTGGTATGCAGTTACCAAAGTTGGATGTCATGTGGTTTGACCTTAAAAAAAATTAATATTAAAGTTATTTCTACAAATATATATTTTTATTCAAAATTTTGTTTTGACCTTTTGTGGAAAGCTAGCTTGTTTTGTTTAGGTGACCAATTCTGTGCCTGTAAATTTTGACTGAATTTGAAAATATCATGTGGTTTGACCAAATATCATGTGGTGTGACCACTGCAGACTGTTTTTCATGATAGATATATGTCCTAGATTGGCAGGTTTTGTGCTTTTATATTCAATTGATGGTTTATATACAAAAAGTACTTTAATTTAGTATAATGTGGAATAGATTTTTATGCAATTTGGTATTTTTTTTTATATTTCAGGTGGTTTATGTTTACTCTTTGTACAATATGAGAAAAATGCAACAAAAAAAGTTATAGCATGTAATTTTAGTTTAGTAATTATGCATTTATTAGTAATTTATTTATTATTGCCTTTTTATTTATTTAAAACTATTTTGATCTATTTTACCAGATGCCAATGCCAAGTGAAGTAAAAATTCTGACCCTGCAGGAAGAGTGGAGTACCTTGCTAGCATAAGAGTGAAATATTATTACAGTTTAAAATAGCTGGTTTCTATGTGAATATATATATATATATATATAGTAAACTGTAATTTATTCCTGTGACCAAAGCTACATTTTCAGCATCATTACTCCAGTCTTCAGTGTCGCATGATCCTTCAGAAATCATTCTAATATAATGATTTGCTGCTCAAGAAACTTGATTATTATCTATGCTCTAGATCTAACGCTCAATTTCCGGATTGAGGATTTTAGTTATACTATTTTCGTTACTACTGAAAATTGTGGAAACTGGGATACATTTTATATGTCAGGATTATTTGATGAATAGAAAGTTCAAAAGAACAGCATTTATTTTAAATATAATCTTTTGTAACATTCTAGCCTAAATATCTTTACTGTCACTTTATCAATTTAATTTGTCCTTGATTAATAAAAGTATTAATAAAGTAAAAAGTAATAAAAAAAACTATTGACCCCAAATGTTACCTATATACAATATTTATTTATATATATATTAGAGGTGGGCATAGATTATTTTTTTTTAATCTAAATTAATCTCACTGTAATCTTGGAATTAATCTAGATTAAAATGGCTCATTTAAATTCTGCCGAAGGCATTCAGAATATGTGTGCTACCCAAATAATGACTAAAAGTAAGTTTTTGAGAAAAGTTCGCCTCGCGTAGAGATGTGAATTTCTGCCAAAAATGCCATTCGACAATAGAGGAGAAATAGTCGAATATCGTTCCAAAAAAAAAAAATGCACACTCACAATGACAGAAAGGGAGGTCATTTTCATCTTTAGCGATTTGTCAAACAAATTGTTTATTACTTGAACAAGTAACATGTTTTCGTCATTTTTTTTAACATAGTAGGCTAATTGGAAGAAGAAAAAAAACAATAAGCACGACGTAGCTACACAGTCCGTTTTTGCATTGCCAAATCAGATGCTCGTTATGTGAACCTGCCTCTACCGGCAATAGCCTCCTCCTTTTTAAACAAATTAGTTTCAATCAATGTAAACTATCGTGTGACTATGCCCCTGCGCAATACACACACATTACCGCCGGCTGGCGGGTGTTCATTTCATAAACTGTACACAACGGTATCTTATTTAACCTGTTAACCTTTGCCAGTGTGCCGACACTCTGAAGCGTTTTTTTGTATAAATTAATGTATATGTCCAAAACACGGATAATGTCATACTTTTTAGTAGTGCTATCGTGGCGTAATAATCTGTTTGGTTGTAAAATGTATTACCTGAATGAAATGAAATCGAATGTAACATTATCGTCCTGTGGAATCATTCATTCACAGACAGCTTACGAAGATGTTCAACTTCTTCATCGCTGGCAAAAATATGATGCATTTGCAGATTTGCTTTCACTAGACTAAACTATACTGTAGATCTATGGCCACTTCATCCAACGCTCTTGATGTTCTTAAATCTTCCTGTTACGACTTTGAGTCGAGTGTGATTGAACGCGCTTCAGACGATTCAGTGCGTGAGGAAACTGAACAGCTCATTCAGACTGATTCGCGAACCGATTTAGACAGATCTGCCAACTTGTTTGATGAAGTCTTTGAACAGAATCGACTCAAAAGAGTGATTCATTTGTAAATGGAGCATCGCTCATGCCCATAAAAAGATACAGCGCGCTTGGAATAAACTCATCTAACAACATGTATTGCATTAAAATAAAGTAACGAGAGGAACGTCGCCCAACGTAACATGTAAAAGTAGGGCTGGGTATCATAACAAAATTTTAGATACCGATACCTTGGCTTTGATACCGGTTCCTGATCTATACTTTTTTCGATACCAATTTTATGAAACCAGTTTTAACAATATAACAACACCTAAAAAAAAAAAAAACTTATTTTTTCAGTCAGTTTGTTGACTTTTTTACACATATTTTGAGTATGTAAAAAAGCACCAATGCTAAAGTTTTCTGTTTCCTAATCATTTAACAACATGTATTCTTTACTTCAATTAGCTCATTTTTCTTAATGCATTGTTTAACAATGAAACTGAATGAAAAGCTACTTTGAAACGATATGTATTGTGAAAAATGCTATAACAAATGTGAATTGAATTAAATATAGGCTACTGGGGGCGAGATATGTGCCTCGCGCTCAGCACACATGAAGCTTGCCGCAAAGCACTGGCGAAAGTAGCCTAATGATTATGGATGTGTCGGGAAACGATAGCAAGGAGATATTTTAATTGTTTATTAATGAACACGTGTTTACAGTGAGTTGGCAGCAAAGATGATTATTGCGATGCTGACTCGTCATTCCTGCAGTAGTGAACGTGCGCGCGTGCCTATATGGATTAGGTAATCAAACTATTTATTTCTAATTGTTTCGTTTAAAAATAGATATATTTTGACCGTATATAGGACTATTCCTCATGTATGTGAGGCTAGTATCCTATACGCTGTGTTTCGGTTCATTTGTGACGCGCTCCAGTTCTTGCAGTCGAAGACGGATAAACTTTCTACTCTCAAGTAGCCTATATTCTGTGCGCTTTTCTTATGATTTACCGTGTTGCCTTCTGACATAGGTAGGTACACTTTTGATCATTTCCACATATTTTCTATCTATCTGGGTTGGGACGCTTACACACACACACACACACACACTACAGCCTCACGTGCGACGAGCCACGTCTCTAGGCAGCCGTGTAAACTAGTGTTTTTCCGCCACAGCCAATCATGCTGCATGCTTATTGTTTCACTGACGTTGACGAGATTAACCAGTTAGGTACCGAAACTTGGTACCGAAAAACAAGACATTTTTCGATACTCGGTAGTATCGAGGCAATTCGGTCGGTACCTAAAAAGTACCGAACTCGGTACCCAGCCCTATGTAAAAGTATACACCTTGTGTCCCTGACAGGAAAATACCCTGCTGCGCGATCTGTGACAGTAGGCGAAAATATAACGATATTCGAAAAAGCTATTTTATGATCCCAACCCAACTTTGAGAATAGATTAACGGCGATATTTTTTTTATCGCCCAATAAGAGTCTCACGTTAACGCAGCACGTTAGCGCCGATAACGGCCCACCACTAATATATATATATATATATATATATATATATATATATATATAACATTATTATTTGTTAGAAAGAAATTCTAAGTCAAGTTAAATGAAATGGTGCACTTATGTTTGCGATATGATTTTTATAAAAAAAATGTTTATAAAATGTTTGTGTTCAGAAACATTCTGTGAATTTTGTATAAAATGTGGTTTAAATCTATTTTTTGTATAAAATGCATTGTTCATTGATCTCTTTAAATATATATTTTAACTATAAGGTCATCGTTGTCATTTGGAGCGACCACTCATCATGTGGTGTGACCAATAAAAGCAATCTCTGTATTAAATTTAAAATAAAATATCTTATTTCTGTGGCTGAAATATGAATCACTGATAAAGTATGCTTAAGTGAATGATATTTTTAAAACATTTTTATCAGTTTATGTGATTTACAGGAAAAATAAGTCTGTTAACTAGATTTAAGGCGGCAACTCTAAAATTATAGAACAAAAACAATGTGATCATTATTTACAAAAACTTAAAAGAAATGCAAATACTTTGTTTCTTAACACTTTAACTACTAAGAACTTAAAAAAAATGTTAAGCATATTGAGGAAATTAATTAATTTTAAGATAAATCACGGTCACATCACATGACATTTTTTAAGGCTATGGCCAATTCATCTAGATGAAGAAACACTAAAATTACTTAAATTAAAAATTTTATATGAATTTATTTGTACACAACATCCTAAATGTTTGAACAATTGCAACAGGCATTTTTTGTTGTTGGTATTTTAAAATCGGCCTGTTGAAAATCCTTATATGTCATTGACCCAGCTATTAATGTCGTGAAAAAATACATAGAGGACACCTGACAATGCGCTGACAGACAGGAACAAGAAGGTAACATTTAATAAAGTCTCAACTTTCAAATTTGGTCAGTCAAAGAAAATTAAACCATAAATAGGTCTACTATTTTGTGGCTCTTTAATGTGTCGTGACAGATTGCACTTTTTTTTTCAGTAAACTAGGTGTATGTGTTTTCAAGGCTTCAAGGTTTTATTGAATGCTACCTAAAACTAGAATGTACATTTCCAGAAGAAAATGTGAAGTGGTGCTTGCAGTGGCAAAACTCGCCACTCGGTTGCTAGGGTGTGGTACATGATTGCATACGAGCCAACAAACATGTCTTTACTATGTTCTGGAGCTGAGATATGGCTTATTCATGTTGTTCAGGAGGTTGCTAGGGCGTTGCTAAGGTGTTCTGAGTGGTTGCTAGGGTGTTTTGGGTGGTTGCTAGGGTATTCTGGGTGGTTGCTATGGTGTTCTGGTTGGTTGCTAGGGTATTATGGGGGGTTGCTAGGGCGTTGCTAGGGTGATCTGGGTGGTTGCTAGGTGGTTGCTAGGGTGTTCTGGGTGGTTGCTTTGGTGTTGCTAGGCGGTTGCTAGGGTATTTTGGGTGGTTGCTAGGGTGTTGCTAGCCGGTTGCTAGGGTGTTCTGGGTGGTTGCTAGGCAGTTGCTAGGGTGTTCTGGGTAGTTGCTATGGTGTTGCTAGGCGGTTGCTAGGGTGTTCTGGGTGGTTGCTAGGGTATTATGGGTGGTTGGTAGGGTGTTGCTAGGCGGTTGCTAGGGTATTCTGGGTGGTTGCTAGGGCGTTGCTAGGCAGTTGCTAGGGTGTTCTGGGTGGTTGCTAGGGTGTTGCTAGGGTAATTTGGGTGGTTGCTATGGTGTTACTAGGTGGTTGGTAGTTGTCAAAGATGGTTACTGTTGAGTTTGTAGCATTTTATTGGCATGATTTAACGCTTAGCTAATCAATATTAGCATGTAGCTATTCCTTGCTAGCATGTGTAGCATGTAGCAAGTCCTGTTTGCTAGCATGAGTCAAAAGAGCCAACCCCCATCTCTATACGATGTTCTGATGCAGAGATATCGTTCTTGCAAAGCGGTTGCTAGGGTACTCTGTTTGGTTGCTAGGGAGTGGCTTGGCAGCTGCCAATCATGAAACTCCAAAGGCTTCTTGTCAGTATGAATGATATAAACCAACTCCCATGCCTCTGTGACATTCAGAATGGACGATATTCCTCTTTGGATTTTGGTTGCTAAGGTGCTCGACAGTGGTTGCTAGGGTGTGGCTAGGAAGTGTTGAGGTGATTCATGATTGGCTGTTTGCTGCCCCGAGTCAAACGAGACCACCCTCATGTTTCTATGACAATTCAGTCCAGAGATATCCCTTCGATCTCTTTCAATGGAAGTCTATGGGAGTTGTTGCTAAGGTGCTCTAAATGGTTGCTAGGGCGTGGCTTGATAGCTTTACAATGATCCTGAGAGACTGATTGGTTGTCTGAGTAAAATGAGCCCGCCCCCTTGTCTCTATGACACTGTGATCCAGAGTTATGTTCAATATAAAAGCTGTTTCTATGGTGTAGGACGGCCCATTTCATGGGCCGTCCTACACCATAGTTTGTCAATGGGGAAACTTTGGGCAGCTCCTGCCCCCCAGGGGTGCAACTTTTACCCCATTGTGTGGTATGTTCTTACAGAGCCTGTCAGCCTCTTCAAATGTGGTAAATTACACGTTTCTGCGACGTCCTCGTTCCGACCTACGAGTCGTAGGCAAAGTTTGACGCAATGTTAAGTCTATGGGATTTTTCGGCCGGTTTTTCGCCCCTGGGGCGAACATCGTACCCCCGATCCCTTATGAAAGTCATAGCACACCATTCCCGAACAGGCCGCACGTTTTGACGCCTCATTCGTGGGTCTGTGACAAAAACTGCGGGAGGAGTAGCGCGTCAAAAAGTGGCCAGAAGAAAAATAATAAGAACTAGCATGATTAGCATGTTGCTAGCATGATGCTAGCATGATTAGCCTGTTGCTAGCATTGTTTGTAGCTAGTTGCTAGCATGATTAGCATGTTTCTAGCATCATGCTAGCATGATTAGCATGTTGCTAGCATGATTAGCATGTTGCTAGCATGATGCTAGCATGTTTAGCATGTTGCTAGCATGATGCTAGCATGGTTGCTAAAGTATTACTAGGTGGTTGCTAGGTGGTTGCTAGGGTGTTCTGGGTGGTTGCTATGGTGTCGCTAGGCGGTTGCTAGGGTATTCAGGGTGGTTGCTAGAGTGTTGCTAGGCAGTTGCTAGGGCGTTCTGGGTAGTTGCTATGATGTTGCTAGGCGGTTGCTAGGGTATTCTGGGTGGTTGCTATGGTGTTGCTAGGGTATTGTGGGTGGTTGCTAGGCTGTTGCTAGGATGTTCTGGGTGGTTGCTAGGGTGTTGCTAGGCAGTTGCTAGGGTGTTCTGGGTGGTTGCTAGGGTGTTGCTAGGCAGTTGCTAGGGTGTTCTGGGTGGTTGCTAGGGTGTTGCTAGGGTTATCTGGGTGGTTGCTATGGTGTTACTAGGTGGTTGGTAGTTGTCACAGATGGTTACTATTGGAGTTCTTTACATTTACTTGGCATGATTGAGCACTTTTCTTATCACTAATAGCATGTAGCTATTTGCTGCTAGCATGTGTAGCATGTAGCAAGTCCTGTTTGCTAGCATGAGTCAAAAGAGCCAACCCCCATCTCTATATGATGTTCTGATGCAGAGATACTGGTCTTGCAAAACGGTTGCTAGGGTACTCTGTTTGGTTGCTAGGGAGTGGCTTGGCAGCTGCCAATCATGAAGCTCAAGTCAATGTGAATGTATAAACCAACCCCCATCTCTATACGATGTTTTGATGCAGAGATATTGGTCTTGCAAAATGGTTGCTAGGGTACTCTGTTTGGTTGCTAGGGAGTGGCTTGGCAGCTGCCAATCATGAAACTCCAAAGGCTGCTTGTCAGTATAAATGATATAAACCAACTCCCATGCCTCTGTGACATTCAGAATGGAAGATATCCCTGTTTGGATTTTGGTTGCTAAGGTGCTCGACAATGGTTGCTAGGGCGTGGCCAGTAAGTGTTGAGGTGATTCAGGATTGGCTGTTTGCTGCCCCGAGTCAAACGAGCCCACCCTCATGTTTCTATGACTCTTATATTCTGAGATATCCCTTTGATCTGTTTCAATGGAAGTCTATGGAACTTGTTGCTAAGGAGCTCTAAATGGTTGCTAGGGCGTGGCTAGATAGCTTCACAATGATCCTGAGAGACTGATTGGCCGTCTGAGTAAAATGAGCCCGCCCCTTTGTCTCTACGACACTGTGATCCAGAATTATGTTCAATATAAAAGCGGTTTCTATGGTGTAGGACGGCCCATTTCATGGGCTAGCATGAATACCCTAGCAACCGCCTAGCAACACCCTAGCAACCACCCAGAATACTGAGTGACATAATATTTTGGGTGGTTGCTAGGGTGTTGCTAGCCGGTTGCTAGGGTGTTCTGGGTGGTTGCTAGGGTGTTGCTAGGCAGTTGGTAGGGTGTTCTGGGTAGTTGCTATGGTGTTGCTAGGCGGTTGCTAGGGTGTTCTGGGTGGTTGTTAGGGTGTTGCTAGGCGGTTGCTAGGGTGTTCTGGGTGGTTGCTATGGTGTTGCTATGCGGTTGCTAGGGTATTCTGGGTGGTTGCTAAGGTGTTTCGGGTAGTTGCTAGGCGGTTGCTAGGGTGTTCCGGGTGGTTGCTATGGTGTTGCTAGGTGGTTGCTAGGGTGTTTTGGGTGGTTGCTAGGGTGTTGCTAGGCGGTTGCTAGGGTGTTCTGGGTGGTTGCTAGGGTGTTGCTAGGCGGTTGCTAGGGTGTTCTGAGTGGTATGGTATTCTGGATGGTTGCTATGGTGTTACTAGGTGGTTGGTAGTGTTCACATTTGGTTACTATAGAGTTTTTATAATGTTCATGGCATGATTTAGCACTTAGCTAATCAATATTAGCATGTAGCTATTCACTGCTAGCATGTCTAACATGTAGCAAGTCCTGTTTGCTAGCATGAGTCAAAAGAGCCAACCCCCATCTCTATACGATGTTCTGATGCAGAGATATTGGTCTTGCAAAACGGTTGCTAGGGTACTCTGTTTGGTTGCTAGGGAGTGGCTTGGCAGCTGCCAATCATGAAGCTCCAAAGTCAATGTGAATGTATAAACCAACCCCCATCTCTATACGATGTTTTGATGCAGAGATATAGGTCTTGCAAAATGGTTGCTAGGGTACTCTGTTTGGTTGCTAGGGAGTGGCTTGGCAGCTGCCAATCATGAAACTCCAAAGGCTGCTTGTCAGTATAAATGATATAAACCAACTCCCATGCCTCTGTGACATTCAGAATGGAAGATATCCCTGTTTGGATTTTGGTTGCTAAGGTGCTTGACAATGGTTGCTAGGGCGTGGCCAGTAAGTGTTGAGGTGATTCAGGATTGGCTGTTTGCTGCCCCGAGTCAAACGAGCCCACCCTCATGTTTCTGTGACTCTTATATTCTGAGATATCCCTTTGATCTGTTTCAATGGAAGTCTATGGAACTTGTTGCTAAGGAGCTCTAAATGGTTGCTAGGGCGTGGCTAGATAGCTTCACAATGATCCTGAGAGACTGATTGGCCGTCTGAGTAAAATAAGCCCGCCCCTTTGTCTCTACGACACTGTGATCCAGAGTTATGTTCAATATAAAAGCGGTTTCTATGGTGTAGGACGGCCCATTTCATGGGCCGTCCTACACCATAGTAAGTCAATGGGGCAACTTTGGGCAGCTCCTGCCCCCCAGGGGTGCAACTTTTACCCCATTGTGTGGTATATTCTTACAGAGCCTGTCAGCCTCTTCAAATGTGGTAAATTACACGTTTCTGCGACATCCTCGTTCCGAGCTACGACTCGTCAAAGTTTGACGCAATGTTAAGTCTATGGGATTTTTCGGCCGGTTTTTCGCCCCTGGGGCGAACATCGTACCCCCGATCGCTTATAAAAGTCATAGCACACCATTCCCGAACAGGCCGCACGTTTTGACACCTCATTCATGGGTCTGTGACAAAAACTGCGGGAGGAGTAGCGCGTCAAAAAGTGGCCAGAAGAATAATAAGTATGCACAATAACACTAGTGTTGCTTTGCCATAGGCAAGCACCACTAATAAGTATGCACAATAACACTAGTGTTGCTTTGCCATAGGCAAGCACCACTAACTAGAAACAGAGCATTTCCTGCGGAACATGCGTGTGAATGCTTAAAATGCTTAACTGAAATGCAAAGAAAGAAAGAAAGAAAGAAAGAAAGAAAGAAAGAAAGAAAGAAAGAAAGAAAAAGAAAGAAGGATTAGTTAGAAAGAAAGAAAGATGGATTAGTTAGAAAGAAAGAAAGATTAGGTAGAAAGAAAGAAATAAGGATTAGGTAGAAAGAAAGAAAGAAAGAAAGATAGATTAGATACAAAGAGAAAGAAAAAGGGAGGGAGAACAGGAGAAGCAGAAGGATAAATGCAACAAAAACCTGTAAAGTTCCTTCAGAAAAGAGCTCAGTGACTGTGCACCAATCAGAACACAGGACCAATTATGTGTGTCTCCCTTTGATCTGTGCCCCTTTGATCTGTGCTTATCAACATCACCTGTGCAATCAGCTTTCCTATTTAGACAGAGGGCAAAATCGCTGATACTTGGCCTCGAACAAACCTCCCTAGAGACAAAACTATAGGTTGTATCTGCGAAATGACCTGACCGTGAGCGAGACAAGGCCTTTGTGAACGATGTGATGTATTTTTTGTGTGGATAGAGTTGAAAAAAGAGACCACTTTGGCAAGTTGAAAAACTAGTGATCAGAGCATTACGGACCAAAGTTTGACCTGAATTTATAATTGCTGCCAATGGAGGATTGTCTGTCACTCTTGTCCTTTGGAAGGACACAGAGGAAAAACTGTAAGTCCGAGGGATTTACTAAACACACGTGAGGAAGCACAACAAAAATACCTACGTTTCAAGTATAATTACATGCCCGAAGAGTTAAAATTGTTGCCAGGCCAGCGATTTAAAAATTATTTTTTACGATTAGTTTTCAAGCTGGCTCACTCTAGCAGATGACATCACGTGCTCTAGCTCTGAACAGTCTCTCTCATCCGCTTCCATTAAAATCTGAGAAACGGCTTGAAAAACTTCATGAGACTAAAGTAGAGATTGTGAAAAAAGTATAAAAGATTTCAAAAAGTTGAATACAACGTTAATAGCTTAAAGATTTCTCTACATTTTAAAGTTGAAATGACAAAAATAGCTGAAAGTATGCAGAAGTAGTGGGCTTTGAAAGCAGAAGGAGCATAAAGCAGGATTTGAAGAATTCTCCATTGACTTACATGTTAAAAAAAATGCACAAAAAGATTAATAATTTAAAAAGTATAAAAGTTATAAAAAAGAAAAATAATAGCACACATGTCCTTGAAAAGCTGAACATTTTGATACTTGAATGGTTTTTGTAGCACAAAGTAGAGAGGAGTTGAAAGCGACCACGGAAGAATACGGAATAATAATAATAAAGATTTGGATTTCAATAGTGTGAATGCTTGAAAGCATTCACACTAATAATAAGTATACACAATAACAATAGTGATGCCTTGCCTTTGGCAAGCACCACTAATAAGTATGGAGAAGAACAATAGCACCACTAATTACTTTATTTTGTGTATTTGTATATTGTTTGTTGCTGTTTTTAAACGACTCGCTACCGTACCTGTTAGCACAAGGACTATGAATCGGCATCAAACGCACAATAACTGGAATTTAAAACTGTGAAGAAACAAATGATCAATAAACTGTTGGACAGATATACACTAGGATTTGTGCGCTCGACATTTCTTCGCTTTGTGCCGTGAACTTTTAAATGCGCACTTGTGCAGTGCAGCGCTGCACACTGTGACTCCATGTTGCTTTGAGCACATCATTCTGCACCCGTGATGCGCATATGCGCTTTTTGCGCTCTGTTTTGAAGTTCATGGTTTTGCGCACTGAAAGATTATTAAAAGCCTATATATTTTTTATACCTATCCTGCACAATACATTTAAAATAAGTATAATTTAATTGTATATTATTTCTGTGTAGTGTAGTGAAGTAGACTATATAAATATACACTTCTGAATTCTTGACATTCATATATAAATATAAAATTGTGAAATGTATGATTGCATGATTGAATTTTATAAGAGTACTAATAGTAATTTGTTTTTATTAACATGTTTAGTTTTTATAAAATTACTGTGCAGATTTTTTCAAGAATTACTTTTTGCTGCTGATTTATACACTCATTAAGTTTCATAAAAATACATAATACATTTATGTAATATTTAAAGGTGTTAACTGTAATCTTACACTGCAAAAATATAACTGACAAAGGATTAAATTCATCACAATTATGGATATTTGCAGCGGGGCGAGGGCTTTGACAACCTCTCTCTTTTTTGACCATACATGTGTTTGCATCCCTGTAGATGGATTAAATATAAACTGTTCTTTCCTGTAGGCCAGGCCTATTGATGCTTCCTCTACAGACTGCTTTACCTAAGCTCTCACGTGTCATGTGACCAGAGTGTGTAATCGCAGTAAGGCTGCACAATATATCGAAATTATCGAAATATCGCAAATGTATATATTGCGATATGCATATCGCACCGGCTTGCAATAACTTGGGTCATGAACAAAAGACAAATACAAAATCACACTGCTCTTAGCTGAATAACTTTTGTAGCTTTAATGAATCAGTACACTGTATATTTAAATCATACAGTGAAAACTAGCAACATATTATTTTTACATTTGATTATTTAGTTTCTGTTGTTAAATAAACCTAATGTATGAAACCCTAAATCCAGTGGTTTACACTGATGTTAAAATAACACTTCTTATGCTACAATAAAACACTGCTGTTCACTGTCAGAAGCTGTAGAGATGTTTTCTTGCCACAAAAAGAATGTGAAACACGTATGTAGGTTATATAATTTTTAATATATTTTAAAGATAATTTAAATTTATTTTACACACTTTGAGCATTATCGTATTGCATATCGAATATCTCATTATTTTATGAGTTATCGCATATTGCAATTTTCTTCAATATCGTGCAGCCCTAAATCGCAGCCCTTTGCGGTAAAAAAAAAATATTTCTTTATCATATCACGATATTATCGCAAATGCAATTAATCATTCAGCCCTAATGTGGATTACAGCGAACGAATCAAATGGATGTCTTTTTTAAATTTGTGTTGTGTTTTTGGTCTGACAAAACACAAAAAAAGTATCACATGATAAATAATGTTTAAACAATTACAGAAATGTTATTCATTTTTAGACGTTTTCGTTTTAAAGTGTAGTCTTGTTTAACGTAATCCTTCTAAACGAGTTTGCAGCAGAAGTCACGAACAGAGCGAAATGTTTTAGTGCTGTAAATATTGTATGTTTCAGTTAGGGATGGCCCGATACCGATACTGGCATCGGGGATTGGGTCGATACTGTCCTCATATACTCGTACTCGTACTCATAAAAATTCGCCGATACCACGCCCCGATACCACGAAAATTTTGCAAAACGAAACTGGCCGCCGCGAGTGCTTTGTCGAGGTGAACTGAGGCATAGGGACGTGTACTCCCAACGCAAAAGAGTGCGGCGCGGCACTAGATCTGATGGCCGAGCGCGAGCGCGGGCGCGGGCGGTAATGCACTCACTCTGTGTGTGCGGGTTCCGGGAGAATAAAACGATTCGCGGGACTCCCGCAAACTAGAAATATCTATGAATACAACATATTAAAACTAATAGATTTTCATTCATCTGTTGCAGAAAAGCAAGAAGAACAACTAAAACAAAATAGAAACGATTTACAGGCCAGAGTTTCTATTCATAACATGTTTGCAGCGTTGAGCGATGTAGCCAATCACAGACGTGTGTTGATTTCTTGAACGCAATGGCTAATCAGAAGCATTTAAGATAGACTCCCCTCACTGCTCAAAACTTTTTTGTTCAGTGCTGAATTCTGTATGCTGGCAAATCCTCTAATTATAACAAACAAAGTGTGGATATTATGAAAGATTCATTGTGCAGTCAGCTTCATTGATAATAACAGATGTGTGAGATCGCGATGAACTGTCAGCTTTTTAGGAATTAGACTATTAAGGGAGCGCACTTTGGGCGCATTCAGTCATGTCTGACCATGCACGCAGTAACTGCTTGCTTTTATGTTAAATTAACAGTGGTTTGTGTGTTAATACATTTATTATTTTACTCATTATTATTTATTTTTAGACTTGTTAAAACAAGCAGAGAAGAAAATAAAAACAGTCTTCTAACCTGTGTTCTAAAATAGTCTTCTGTCTTCTTTTCTGGGAGCCTATAGTTACTTTTGCGGTAGAAATATCGGTATCGGTACTCGATATCGGCAAGTACACAAATGTGAATACTCGTACTCATATCGGTTTGAAAAAAAATGGTATCGGGCCATCCCTAGTTTCAGTGTATGAACACGTACATTTACTGTAGTAAATGTTGTAGAAACACACTTTACCTAAAAATACACATTCTCGTCAGATCACGCTGCAGAATAACCGCTAAATAGTGTAAATAAGAACCTATCTTTAGAACAGGGTGTCAAATTGTCTTTATTAGTCCTTTATTAGTGGCACTTTTGCCATAATTATTGGCTTATTTTTGTCAATAAACCTAAATATCCCTCAATAAGTGCCATAATTAATGTGGATATAACTTTCACTTTAGAACAGGGTGTCAAATTGTCTTTATTAGTCCTGTATTAGTGGCCGTTTAGCCATAATTATTGGCTTATTCTGGTCAATAAACCTAAATATCACTCAATAAGTTCAATAATTAATGTGGATATAACTTTTACTTTAGAACCGGGGGTCAAATTGTCTATTAGCCTACTTTTTTTTTTTTTTTTTTTTTTTTTAGCAATTTATTACTGTTAACCAGCACTAATTAAACATAGTTATATTTCAGTGATTCACCATAGATCAATCAAGTTAACTAAACAATATGAAGCTAGTAACTAAGTACATTACTACACAAAAATAATATATGTTATAAGTTGTAAATAATGGCTAAAAGGTGTTTACATTCAGTTAATCATTAATTACTAGCTTATTTTTGCTTATTTATTGCATGAATGTAGATCCTCTAATAAATTGTAAATAATGGCTGTAACGAGGTTACATGTTACGGGAAGGAGGAGACGGGAACTGGCGAATATTTAAACAATTTAATAACAAAATAAAACAAATACAAAATGAAAGTATAAGACAGCAGCCCCTCATGGATGACTGCTGTCACATATAACAAAACAAATACAACACAAGTCCAGGCCTGGCCTCTCTTAATCTCCACTGCCGTCACTCCTCCTTTTATGCTTCCGCTCCTCCATGAGAGATACAAGACCGATGCGTCGTGCAGGAGTCACTCATCAGTAATCACGCTACCGGCCTCGCGCCATTCTCCCACGGCCCTCGGCCTCTTCCTGCTCACCACAATGGCTAATATGTCCTATCTATATTTTAAGTTAATCATTAATTACAAGTATGTTCGTGCTTAAAGCAGCACTATGCAGTTTGTTTAGCTTAACTGAACAGCTTCTGAGTTATTGGAATGGTTATATGACTCTTTTCGGGTTGAATGGTGGTCGTCTCGAAGAAAAAAACGAAGAAAACGCGGTCGGAAGAGTCTAGAAAAAGGTAACGAGAATCGGACAAGAGTCCCACTCAGTCAGGCTTTCATTGTTAAAGTTGATTCATGCGATTTATCATGAGTTGTCAATATCTCACATAATTATCAGGACATAAATAAGCCTACACGTTGTAAATAGTGTAAATGAGCGCAATTTGCAAACTATTATGATCAATTGCAATAATCATGTCTAACAACATCATAATGGACATTGTTACGAAATAATGCGACGTACATGATGCTCTACAGCATCTCAACAGAGGCATCATTTATGTCATTTGGAATGCAGTATATATTCAAAACTCACTGACTGATGTTATTCAGTTGATTTGTGGAGTATGATGAACAATGAGTAATGATGTTTGAAATGTAATTCTTGGAATTATTATCCTCATGAATTATAATATTTATTAAATTAAATAATGAACAGCAACAAAATGCCACTGGGGTCTGTCGCTACCAAATCTAAGGGGCATCTTACCCCAAGGGTATATCTTTAAATTTAGCTTCTTCCCCAGACATATCTGAAGCTGACAGATTTGTCTCGCTCTTCTTTCCTCAGAATAAAAACGATTTGGCTGCATGTTGCGAATACCTGGCCAAGGTGAGTCCTGGTTTTTTGTATAGTGAAGGCAGCCAGAGTTTGACAGATCTTCGCAATCACATGACCCAACTCAACCTCGGCGTCTCTCAGAATACCCATGGTGCAGTGCAGCGAGATGTAGTAAGGATGAATGGAAGTAGGACTCTCAACCCCAGTGTGAGCGATGGGCCATTAAACGTGCTGTCTCCCCTCTCTGATTTCTACCAGCCTGAAACGCCATCTGTGTCTTCACACACGCCCACGAGCCTCAGCGCATTCGCTCCCATGGAGTCCACTCGTAAGCCGCAGCCTCCTCAGCACCTTGGCCTATACCAGGTTGGGGGCAAAGGTCATGGACCACCGCCAACCCCACGCTTCAACCCAATCACAGTGACACTCGCACCCAACACCGGCCGAAATACACCTACCTCCCTGCACATACATGGAGGGCCTCAGTCGGGTCTGAATAGTCCAAACTCCATCTACATTCGCCCATACGTGACCCAACCAGGCTCGACGCGACAGGTACAAGGACGAGCGCAGTACAGTCCCACCTCCCAGCCTACCCAGCAGATCTATCAAATTACTCATCCTGCAGCTTCCCAAAGTTCGTGGAGCGGCAGCCAGCATCAAACCTCACACGTATACATGCCTATCAGTTCACCCACCAACACCCAAGCCCCCTCTATCCCCTCGGCCGTGGCATCACAGGCCTCGTCTTCGTCACCCTCACCTTCCTCGTGCTCATCTGCTGCCTCCTTTAGCCAGTATAACATCCAGAACATCTCAACTGGGCCTCGGAAGAATCAGATTGAGATAAAGTTGGAGTCTCCACAGAGGGGGGCTGGTGGTTCGAGCACGGCCACCGCTACGCTCCTGCGCTCGGGCTCTTCCCCACGGGCCACCTGTAGCTCCACATCTTCGTCCTGTCCCTCGTCGTCTTCTTTGGCTGCCAGCACGGGTCCCTCCGCCCCCATCTCAATTGGAGGAGCTGGGCTCAGTCGCAGCCAGCCCACGGTGTATATCTCTGCATCCCCACCCACTGCTGCTACTACCCCATCGGACGAATGCGCCATTGTTCCCAACACCCCTCGCTCCCAGCCCAAGTTCTATATTTCTGCTAACACATCAGCTGACGATGGAGGGGGAAGAAACCCGCCTACAGTCTATATCTCGGCCAATCCAACGCTTCAGGGTTCTGCTGGTCTGCGGGCTTTAGGAAGCCAGGTGAGCATGGGACCTGCATATATACACCACCACCCACCCAAATCTCGTCCCTCTATGGCAGCTGGAGGCACTGCCACGTCTCCTCGTGTGGTGGTAACACAGCCCAACACCAAATACACCTTTAAAATCACTGTCTCCCCCAATAAACCACCAGCTGTGTCTCCTGGAGTGGTGTCGCCAACGTTTGAGCCAACTAACCTGCTCAGTTTACCTGGCGATCACCATTACGCAGAGCCGGATCCCCTGTACCAGTCTGACCCACTTTCACCTCACCGGGACAAAAGCTCAGAGCCTCGCAGACTCAGCATGGGTGCAGACGACGCTGCATACACACAAGGTGCGTTCATCTCTTGTATTGTTTCTGGTAATGAACTGTGTGACGCACATAATCGTTCTTTTAAATGATTTGCGAATAGTGGCTCATGCTTTATTTTGAGTCCACTTTAGACTTTCTACTAACTAAAAGTAACTTTGCAACTACATGTCAACTAACTTTCATTAGAGTATTAGGTAGTAGTAGACTGCCTAAGTAGTAGTTACCTAGTAGTTAGGTTAGGGTGGGTAAAATAAGTTGACATATAGTTGCAAAGTTACTGATGTCTGTTGGGGGTCATCAAAATAAAGTGTTAGTAGATATTAAGCAGACAATCTACTCTAATGAATGCTAGTTGACAGTGGCAAAGTTATAATGTCTGAAATGGTCTATCGGAATAAAGTGTTACTAATTTGTGTTTTATGATGCCTTGAATTTTAATTTTATGATGCCTTGAATTTTAATTTTATATATTATTTCAGAACATTGTTACATTTTAAGTTGTATTTTAAAGATTTCAACAAGATTTGCCTCACTGCTAATCTAGGTTTCAGATATTTTTCTTTTATTTGCTCCTTTTGTTCTTTATTTTTCCCTTTATTTCTTTAAGTATAGACTCTTTTAAGCTAAGTACCTGATATAGACTTGCTCATAGTGTTAATTCTGTACTAAAGTGTGCAACACCAAATAATTAATATTCTACTTTTACCTCTTGCTCAGTTAATATTGAGAAAAATGTCAGAGCTGTTCAAAAGCACTTGTGTCTTATATAAAAATCCTTCTTACCCTAATGCAATACATGCTTTGTTTTGTTTTTTTGTAAAACATTTTTCCACTTGACGCAAATTTGGGATACTTGGAGATTTTTGCCAAAATGAGAACACAGACAAGCTCACAACAATCTTCAATCAAAGCTCTTCACTCGTTAACTTGCATTGGTTAATAGAATAAGGATGAAAGCCAAGCTATTTAGGGCTGTGTGTAAAATGTAATTAACAGTGGCAGTGTTGTGTTTGCCTTATATGGATATTTGCCCAACTCATTAAAAGTTAGCCTACACTTCATGTTCTGTTGAGTGTGTTTTGTCTTAAAGCAGGATGCATTGAATTTGAGTCATGCAGCTTATCTATCACTACAGAACAAATTTATTGTAAAACAGCATTCAGAGGTAATTTATTCCAAAAGCTTGTCGAAGACACTTAAGATGATATTTAGATTCCAATCTAATGTTCTGGCATCACTAGATCATTAAACCATGTGGAAGCTGTTAATGGTTGGTGTGTGTGTGTGTGTGTGTGTGTTATATTCATATTTTGACACACTTGTTTGTGAATGTTAGATTACTGTTATTGGGAGATTGGGTAATGTAATTATTACCTAGAAGCTCTGGTCATTTTAATCTGTCTGACTCGACAATCTAAGTAGTTTTCCCAAACTTTGTCTGGACATTTATGTGCTAGTAAATATTACAGCATCTTTTGCCAATAGAAATAACCCCAAGTAAAAATAGTCCTGTGCTAGTAAAAAGCCAGTGCTTGTCCAGCCTATAAGCCCAATTGCTTTATTGACAAGATTATATAATGAGGTGCATGTGTGTTTGGCCTGTGTTTCTGAAGAAATTTATATTCTTTATTGTCCAGTACAGGATTACATATTAATGTCAATAGTACTGTTGTATTTTGAAATACAATCATGATTAATATTTTCTGCCTAATTAATTGGCACCAAAATACATTTGCTTTTACATGGTACTTTTATAATTGAAGTTTCATACATTAAATGTTTAAAGTGGTTACATGTTTAAAAGGAGTATTCAATACCATTCGTTCTACCTTTTAATATCAATATTGATATTAGTAAATAGTAAAACATTTCGCTTCAGTTTGCATCTGCTGGTCAAAAAGCTTTCTCAAAAGTGGGTGAAGGAGAAGGGTAACCATCCGCAATCCACCACAAACTCTCATTCACCTCCTTATTTTACTGTCCAGTCAATTTCTGATTGAACTCAAGTCTTGCCTAATTTGTCAAATATTTTGTTTACTCAAATTCAAATATTTCACATTATGGAAGGAAGCTGAATGCTAAATGGGGTTTGAATGCTGTTTTATCACTTCATAGACTCTTTATAGTTAATCAGATGTTTGTGATCAGTTTTGTACATGAAATTTTGCATGTATCTGATAATTACTTGTGTTACAGCTTTGCTAGTGCATCAGAGGGCACGCATGGAGAGATTGTGGCATGAATTAGAGCTGAAGAAGAGAAAGCTGGAGAAGCTGAAAGAGGAAGTCAACGAGATGGAAAATGACCTCACAAGGAGACGACTGCAGCGCTCCAACTCAGTCTGTCAGATACCATCTGTACGTTAATGTACCTCTTCATTTCTCTTACTCTCTAACTAGGGCTGTCACGATGAAGGATTTTCTTTTGCAGTGATTTTAAGTGCTCAGTATTTCGCCATTTTTTTCGTCATATTATTGCTATTTTTTTAATTTTCTTTATTCATTTTTTAAAAAACAATTGCTATACAAATAAATGTTACGATGTGGTCAGCAGCCTCGAAGATTAAGGAGATTCCAAAACAGGTTTTATTAATAATCCAAACACTCTGAATGAACGCACAGGAGAATAACGCAAAACCACACAATGCATAAACGAGAACTGACCAAGAACAACTGAAACTAGGGCTGCACAATGAATCGAATTTTTAATCACAATTACGACTACGGATGCCACAATACCCTTGAATGTTGACAGGATGCTATGACAAATATTTCTCTTTCCTCTTCGGACATGGCAAGCGTATATTTTTTTTCACAAATATATGACTTGACCTAAGGAAGGACTGATGCAGTTAATCGCAAGCCTTCAGTCGATCTCTCTCTCACTTACTGTCGGTTTAGGCTTGTTTACTGCAAATCCTCTGAGCTTCTGTGCAAATCACAATTGTAGACAGTCTTAAGTAAAAAAAGAGCAAGTTGGCGAAAAAAAAAACATTCTTCACTCAACTTATCATCATTATCAACTTATTTGACATTCAATACACATGCATAAAGTGTTAAACAAGAAGGGCATAGCCTTATGAACAAAAGTGAATATCGGTGTTGCGGTGGTTGCCTGCATTCCGCTGCATTTGGTTATCGCAACAGCCTTTGCTAACACACTCTCCATTAGGTGTGCTAACATTTGCTCTGGCAACATTGATTATTATTTTGATTCTTTACTAAATTGGATAATGATTGTTTTCAAATACGCTGAAAAGTGTAAATATTCTATGTATGTTGCGTCAGAGCTTGAAGTCTTTAGCACACTTGAGTACAAGTGGGTCTGTCTCATTAGTTTGGCCTCAAAAATAATTGTTACATGTCGATTCAATATGAGCATAATGACATGGCAGACTTAATGCAAAGTAACAAATGAGTGGTGGACCATTAATTTTGTATATAATTTTGTATTTTATAATAGATCAACACAATGCACTTTTGAACACTTCCACTTATGTTTTTGTTTTTTTCAGATTGAGGAGATGCAACAATTGAGGTGTAAGAATAGGCTTCTACAGATCGATATTGATTGTTTAACCAAAGAGATTGACCTCCTTCAGACACGAGGTGAGTACCATGCTAGTTTTCCGCAGCTTTTCAGGATATGTCCTGGTGTGGCATTACAGGGCTCCAGACAAAATAATTTGGTTACACTTTATTTTAAGGTGTCATTGTTACAGTGTAATTAAATATTTAAGTACAGTGTAATATTAATTAACTACATGTACTTACTATAGGGACAGGGTAGGATTAGGATTTGGTTGAGGGTTAATTGCATGCAATTAGGCATAATTTATTGTTATTACTATGGTAATCACATGGAGCATATGTAACAAGGTCACTGTAAAATAAAGTGTTACCAATATTTTTTTGAAATTTTTTGAAGGCCAATTTCTTTTAAGTTGATAAATTACAGAACTCAAATATCAGTATTGTTCAGAAGTGCAGAAATTTGAGTGCGTAGCATCTTAAAAGTGTGGTAAGTAGGGTAGAGAATCGAAAATCGATTCCAGAATACTTGAGGTCAGGAATCGGATACTTGTTATAAAATTAAAATTTTGATTCCTCTCATCGATTCCTTTGTGAGCATTTCAATATGAGTTTAAACCATTCAAGCATGAGACGACTCGCACGCTGTTTTCAGTGCTGCACAAACGTGTAACAGAATATTGGATCCGGGAAACTGTTAAAGTGACAGCAGCCTAATATTCCTGTTGCCGTGTCTATAATAACACTAATGAAACAACAAAAGACAGGAAATTCACTCGTTCTTGACTCAATAACTTTTGTAACTATATTTGTAATGTATATTTTATTTATAAAGTGCAGTTATTTTACATTTTATTACAGTTTCTGTACCTCAATACCTGAAAATCTTAAACTATTTATTTCAATCATATCTTTGTTCAGTTGTATATATTTGTTGTGATTGCTAATTTTTAGGGCCCAAGCCTTGAAAGGGCGCAGAGCCCTAGTGTTTTCCTTAAAATTATTTGTTATTATGTATTAGGGCCCTTGCCCTGGAAGGGCGAAGGCCCTATTCTTTTCATAAGGATTATTATTAGGGCCCAAGCCCTGAAAGGCTCCCATTTATGTCACATAAATGCTTGATATGTAGTTTTAATCATGGACACACTGAGTCAGGTAATCTGTCAAGTCATGTCCTAAAAATGATGTAACTTTACATGAATTAAATAAAACAGCCATGAATGAGTGCATGTTGGAAATAAAACCGCTGAAATTAATTCTCTTTTTCTGTTGTCTATGCTTATCATTAGTCACGTATTCATAGTCTTGTTCAATCCCCGGGTTGATGCTCAGATGTACGGAGCCCCTAAAGGGACGTGGTGGTGGAAAAAAAATTAGGATGGGAGAATTTTTTTTTTTTAATCTTTTGCGTTCCCTCGGAAAACTTTTGCGTTCCCCCGAGAAACTTTGCATTCCCTCGCAAAGATATTTGCGTTCCCACGCAAAAGTTTTGCGTTCCCTCGCAAACTTATTTGCGTTCCCACGCAAAAGTTTTGCGTTCCCACGCAAAACCTGTTGTGAGCTCGGAGAGACACTTCCTGTTTAATGTCCCGCTGGCAGTGCTTCAGAGCTCCGTACGTTAATGGAGCGTTTCATAGTGTTTGAACTTGGATTCAAATATAATGAAATGCGGTCAGTGCTTAACTCAAGGATCTTCCCGGATCAATATTCTTGAGCTAAACGTTGTTAAAACACAAACGACACCTATTTACAATCACAGTAACCTAGACAACGAGCTAATTTTCCTCATAATATAAATTTATCTCTAAACAGCTGATTGAGAGACAAGTCCAAATAAGGGGCCGTCTGCAAAGTTCAAATCCCAAACCCATCTGCACATTTTATATTATTAAACATATTATATAGCTTCACTATGACATTGTCGACAAATTCAGTTCACACATCACCGCTCTCCTGCTGGTTATACTACAATACTTAGTTTGATAAAAAAAAAGCATAGTTGTTATGATTTTTTATGAAATAAAATCAATAACTTCACACTGTTATGTGTAATGCCATCGAAATTCAGTAAGCAAATATAATGCATAAGCTATGATTGTAAATAGCTGTGCACAGTAACAATATAATTTTGTGTAAATAATAGGCCTAGTTATTTTTTATGTGCAATTACTTCCCATACTAGCTTTCCTGTAGCTCAAACAGTAGAGCGTTGGTGCATGCAATACCAAGGTCATAGGTTCGATTCCCAGGGAAGAGCATGAACTCATAAGAATGTAAATGTATACCTTTGGATAAAAGAGTTACATTTACAGTTATGCAGTTGGAAGACAAAGTGTTGTATAACCAATATTAGAACAGTGATGTGTGAACTAAATTTGGTGTGTTACAGTGGAGTTGTTGAATATTTTTCATAATATAAAATGTGCAAAAGCAGTGTAGTATGACCAGTGGGTCACCATTGATGTGTAAGCTGAATTGGGTGGCACTAGTTTGTAACATTGAAGTTAATGACTATTTTTGTATTTTTGAATATGATTTGATGCTGTAGTCGTTGGTTGGGTTATATTGCACTTTGCAGATGGTCCCTTGACTTGTCTCTCAGCCACCTGCACATAAAGATCCATTTAGCCTATATTATAAAGCTCGTTTTGAGGAAAATTGGGTTGTAGCTCGTTGTCTAGGTTACAGTGATTGTAAATAGGTGTCGTTTGTGTTTTAATAACGTTTAGCTCAAGAATATTGATCCGGGAAGTTCCTTGAGTTAAGCACGGACCGCATTTCTTTATATTTGAGTCCAAGTTCAAACACTATGAAACGCTCCAGTAACATACGGAGCTCTGAAGCACTGCCAGCGGGACATTAAACAGGAAGTGTCTGTCCAAGCTCACAACAGGTTTTGCGTGGGAACGCAAATAACTTTGCGAGGGAACGCGAAACTTTTGCGAGGGAACGCGAAACTTTTGCGAGGGAACGCAAAACTTTTGCGTGGGAACGCAAATATCTTTGCGAGGGAACGCAAAGTTTCTCGGGGGAACGCAAAAGTTTTGCGAGGGAACGCAAAAGATTTTTTTTTTTTAACTTCTCCCATCCTAATTTTTTTTTCACCACCACGTCCCTTTAGGGGCTCCGTACAGATGCTCCAGCATGGCCACCGTATGCAGCTTTTAACACGATCCGCTCGTTTAAAACTCCTTAAATTATATTAACATTTACTATATAATCTTTATTTTTCTATTAAACATCTAAATAATTGAATCTATGTTGAAATCAACTATCTGTGAGAGAAGTTATGTGTAAACACTACTCTGTCAGCAGGTATTTAATAATCTAGACTGACAAAAACACTAATAAATAATTCTAATAACATGCCAGATGAGATGGACTCGGTAATTGTGATGCATTCGTTGATTAATTTTCTGACAATGTATGCATATTCCAGGGAATATTTCAGCGTATCCATTCTCTTCACTCATTAGCCTATTAAACAACACATAAACCTTTTAGAACTGTAGTTTGAAACGAATGCTTATATTTATGTGAAGTTGATAGGTTCTCTTGTCTTTAATTTATGTTTTCCATTTGAAACATCAGATTTTGAACATTTATTTTGCCTATTGTTAACATTACTGCTTTTGTTATAAATAAAAAGATGTAACTGGGATTAAGATGCACTAAATTAGCCATGTTTTTTTATTATCATTCATGCAGTTTAGAATGTTTTATACTTTTAAAAAATTGTTAGAATATTTTACATGCTTTATTTTTTACCCTTTTGTTTAATTGATCAAAGCTTTTTTTTTTTAATTAGAGAACCACTGACATAGACTATCATGTTTATGATAGTCTAAATTTGACTTTAAAATTCAGTTTTAAAAATATATATTATTTAATTATCATTGAAATAACATTGATTTATTCAGATATTTATGTATATTTAATTACGTTTCATATGAACAACCGTTCCAAAAATAGACTAATGTAAAGCTCACAAACATCACAGTAATGGTTTGAATTGGACCTAACCGAAAAATGACTTTATCTTCAGTGTAGGGCTGAGCGATTATGGAAAATAATCTAATTGCGATTTTTTTTTAACCAATATTGCGATTTAATATGCGATTACTTTAAGTTCTTTACCTTCTGTATTAGTCGACGATAGGGATGCAGCGATTACCGGATTTCACAATTAACCGCGCTTTAAAACGTCACGGTTAATTAATCGTAAAGACTATGCTACACCGAGTGTTCTGCACGGAACGGCACTTTTGCACCAAACGAAAACAAGGTTACACCAGCGGTGCACTAGCTTAATGCCGTGTTCAACCACTATGGCAGAGGGACTAGCAGCGATGCTCTATTTCCACCGAAAAAACGCCTTAAGGGCCTGTTCACAGATCGCGTCTTTTGCGCGCTCAAGTTCGTTATTTCAAATGTAGGCGCGCGGCATGCACGCTTATAAGGGAAGCGACGCGCTCGTTTTTTTCCAAGCGCGTGCGCGCCGCATCGAGATAAAAACATCTCTACTTTTCATAATGCCGCAAGCGCACCTTAGGTCAAGTGACAAGAACCAACACAGCAACAACAGAAGCCTCCGGACGGAGCGCAACCGCCCTAGCGCTTTGGAAAAAGGAGAACGTGGCGTGCAACTTTCAGCTTTCAGTGCAAAAAAACAACAACAAAAAAACAGCGGAATGTTTTGGTTACGCAAGTCTGTGGAAAACAGAAGTGACGTGCTCTCAAGATTTTCAGTCAGTGAACATTTAACTTAATATCCTATTGCTTTCTCCTGTAAATGTTAGGCTTTGTAGTTTTAATATGCCCGGTGTAAAACACTAACATAAGATCAGGGCCGTGTAGACTTCTAGAACTACCAATTAACTGCATTTCAGTTATTTATAACAAGGCATGAGAGATGTTCTCAGTTTCTTTCTATAATTTTTACTTAAACTTCAAACAAACAAACCAAAATAATGAGATTATAATAGATGATTTTCTAAAGGTGCATGTAAAATTTGGATTAATAATTAAAAAAAGAGTATTAAAATAAGTACAATAATATTGGAGTGGATAACATTTGGACTATATTTGTTTTCTTTTTAAAAGAAATACATAGTTAATATTTAGCTTACATTTAATTCAATAGAGCCAACTACTTTGTTTATTCTTATTTTCATTGGGATTTATTATCCCTTTATTTGTTTTTAAGTCAAATACCAACAAGATATTGTTTTCATGTTATCAAGTTTTCTACCTCAGGTTGAAAATAAATTTAGAACAAACTAAACACTTAATCATCTTGTGATCTTTTTCAATCAAATAGCCCTGCAGCCATTGACTTAATTTGTTATTTTTAAAAGAAAAATGCTGGATGTTTACAAAGCACTTCTCTATAATTCTAAAGGAAGAGATTGATTATCGTTTGTCATTTTATAATTTTGTACTGTGTTGTGGCAAATAACACATTAAAATCTAGTGTTGAGTGTTCATGTGATATTATACATATAGTTTTGTGAAATTAATTGATGCATAATAATCGTGATAATCGTTAAATCGTGATTATTTCTCAGACAATAATCGTACTTACAAAATCTGTAATCGTTGCATCCCTAGTCGACGAAGACAAGCAATAAATCATTGTACAGTAGGGATGGGAATCTTTAGGCAGCTCATGATCCGATCTAATTTTTTACGTATTAATTAATCTTAATAACACTTAAAATATGTATTTAATTACATGTGTAAATACATACTTCAAATATATATATATATATATATATATATACATTTAATTAAACCAATTACATGTTAAGAATTTAAATGGGCTATAACAATATAGCTTCAAAATATAAAAGCTAGTAAATAAAGAGGAACAAAAAAAAACATTACAAGCAATAAACAAAGAGTGCTTTCCGTATTTAAAAGTAGACTGTCTGAACGTTTTCCATTCAAGAGCTGGAGTGATTTTCCCCATATATGATAAGCTGCATTCACACTAATGCACATATCTCTTTTGAAATTGTAAATGTGGTTTGTCCTGTTGGTTTAAGATATAACTGACCGTGTTTACATTAATTTTGCGTCAAAAGCATTTTGAGATGCAAGTACATTTAACCAATGAGTCGCTCACAGCCGCATGCACGAGCACTCTTCACAAAGCGCGCGTAACTATTTTAAAATAAAAGCAGCTTTCTCAGTGATTTTCATATTTTTAATATATAAGCCAACTGCATTCCAAAAGACATAAATAATGCCTTTGTGGAGCATTTGTAAGGAAAATTCCGGCGGCCATGACCGAGCACTGCAAGAGTAACATCAAAGCGGCAAAACCTTTGCAATGAAGCCCGCGACTGTCCTTGTAATTCGCTTAAACCCCGAACTTTATGAAAGCTTATTTTTCGGAAGGTTCGAGCGGTGTCGTGTCTGTGTGTGTGTGCGTGTGTGCGTGTGTGCGTGTGTGCGTGTGTGCGTGTGTGCGTGTGTGTGTGTGTGTGTGTGTGTGTGTGTGTGTGTGTGTGTGAGAAATTAGAAGCAAGCAGAATACGGTTGTTTCTAAAGTACGCGCAGCGTCATCACGCATCTGTGTTTAAAAACTAAACTCAGACTCGATTCTGAAATTCTCTGAATCGATCCAGAATTGTTGGAGAGAGAATAAATAACACAATATCACATACATAAAAAATAAACTGTTCTTTCCTGTATGTCAGACCTATGCGTAGCGTGCCAAGTTGATGCTTGATCTGCAGACTGCTTTTCTCTCGCGTGTCACGTGACCAGTGTAATCGCAGCTTTTGCGGTTACAAAATCGCATTTCATCATATTGCGATATTATCGCAAATGCAATTAATCGTTCAGCCCTACTTCAGTGTCTGTTGTTTGTTTTTACTAGTTTGATATAACTTAAAAAGCTTAATGCCATTGTGGATGACATTAAGGAACACATTCAGGAGCTTCATTTTGTATATTATGATCTTTTTGCCTGATGTGTGGTTGCATTATGAGAAACAAATCAAGAGGGATGACACCATTTTTTAATGTATAATCTCCCTAAAGTATTGCTGCTTAGTTCAGCTTCTCTTATTGGTCCTATTTTATGCAAATGTGTTTTTTACTGCTTGTTTTTCTGATTTTTAGGACCAGACTTTAATCCCATTGCAATTCACAATTTTTATGACAACCTTGGGTTCTTGGGTCCTGTAGCTCCTAAACCGCTTAAAGGTCCTACAAAACCAGGTCAGTAGTTAAGAAACTTTTAATCTCATCTCTTATACACTTTACAATATGATCTTGCCACACTTTTGCTTCTGCTTTTCTTTTTTGATGTTTCATATCTTATTTTTCTGGCAATGAACCCTTGAAAGATTTTATTTAAAGTTTTTTTTTTTTTTTACTGCCTCTACATTTCATTCTCATCCTCAGTTTCTTTCTCTGTCTTTATTTCTCTGTTGCCAATCGGCCCATTGTGTTGTGGTGTCGATTAGGTGTAGATCTCACAGGTTCTCTAGACAGGAGAGGGCGCAAAATAAACGTCAGCTCCAAGTTAAAGCGAGATCCGTCTCTACCTCCTGTACCACCTTCTATGGCTGTATCCATGGGTGGGTCTCTGTCTCTCTCTTTCTCCGCACTTCTGCCACTTCCCTCTCTTTCCTTCTAACTCTGATCTGCACAGGCTTTGATAATGATTTTGATGCATTTTCTTTCAGAGGGCAGTAGGAATGTGAGGGTCATGTCAGAGCCTGAGGAGGATGATGGAGTTCAGTGGAGCTGTACTGCCTGCACCTTCCTCAACCACCCTGCCCTCAACCGCTGTGAAGAGTGTGAATTTCCACGGCATTTCTGAGCCACACACAAACACACACAATACATGCAACACACACAAACGTGTCGACAGCCACCGTTTCGCCTCCTCCAGGAAATCATGGACACACCTGTTGGAGGATTTCTATAAAGCTTCCTCTTTCCCCCACAGTGTCATTGTGTGTCTGTTTGTCTTGTGATGTCCACTGAAGACTGGATGATGTTTACAGCTCTTTTGTCTCTGTACAAAATGTGTGCTTCTGTGTTGAGAGGGAGTTTTATGTGTCGCGTGGGAGATTAAGGGAAATTTCACCCGCTTGATCCATGAAGAGGCTCAGTGCTGCCAGTGATATTAACACGTTATTACATCCACACGGCTTACATGTGTGGCTACGAATGCCAGTGTGCCCTTTTTTTCCATGGGAACAGTTTTTGACTGCTTGATGAATGCTGTTCCCAAAGGATCATGAGTGGAATCTGCTAAACTCGCAATTCTTTTGTTTGGTAAATAAAATGTAACAAAAAAAAAATTGCATGCTATAGATGTACAGTTTACAGAGGAGTCCCCGCCACACAGATTTTACTGTACATAGTTTTAGAATGAGCTTTTTGATGCCTATTTTCTTTCTCAAGATTTCACATGTATTTCCTGTAAGTATAGCTTTATAGACTTCATTTATTTCTATGTGGTGTTGTTTTTTTGTTTCTCAGATAAGAATGGTTTCCCATCGTGAGCTTTTGTGGGAACTTAAAGGGATGATAAAATGTGCAACAGCAAACGACAAAACAATGCTCTTTGTCAAGCACTCTATCCAGTGTACGAGCTGCAGATGCAGCAAAACTGAAAAAGATCTAGATTTTATTAATAAGGTACTTGGACCTCAGAGCAGTCAAAGGACTTCACAGGAAATCCATAAAGCCCTCAGATAACACGTGCTTTCCTATGTGACAACTGGAATGTAGGTTTACTATCAGGAGAATTTATACCTTTGTGCCAAGAAAGGAATGTTTCGTTGCTATGCATTGATAAAGCTTTTCAGATTATGTTCAGTAATGTGGGTTTGAGAGAAAAGTATGTATGGGTGCCCTCCTAACAGTGGATGAGTATTCACAGGGGCTTTTTAATACACGGAGTACTCACCGCTAAGCCTTTATGGCTCAGGTTTTATAAAGTGCCAAAGCACAGGAAGCACAGATTATCGTGTCCCTGAGTGTAGCTCAATATTTCACAATGTGCCTTCAGTCTTTACATGGTTCTCTGTTACGAATCATGTGCACAGTGCCTTCGCTTGCAGATGTTACAGAATTGAAACAGGTTCTTGGAAATGTTTTGTAACTTTATTTGTTGATTGACCTAAAGTTTATTTCAGAAAATGAATGTTTTGCCATTCATTCTTACAATAGTGCTTAATGCATAATTCGTGCATTGAAAAGTTGAATGAGGTCGTTATTTATGAAACAAATGAATACACAATTTCCAAATGCTGGTTTCTGGTATCCAGGCTGTGGAGAAAATTTATTCATTCTACGCTTTGTTTCTGAGATGAGACTATTTTTGGCTCCAAAAACATTACTTTCTGTGGTAGTTTAACTTACTTTTGAAAAACCCAAAGAAATAATCAGATCTATCTGTCATGTTTATGGATTTTAAAAGGAAAGGGGGAGGAAAAATTATTATTTGGATATCCAATGTTTTTGATCTTAGCTGGGAAAACTGTCTTTGTAATAGATAAGTTATTTGTAAAAAAATAAATAAAAAAAATAAAAAATAAAAAAGGAAAAAAATTAAAACAAAAATAAACTGTCTGCTTTTCTGGAGTTTTTTCTTTTTATCTTACGTTTATTTAACTCTTTCCTCGCCATTGACAAGATTTTCCTTTTTTTCCCGTTTTCCTGTTTTCACTGTATGGTAGGGGGAGTACTGAAGGAGTACAGCAGCTTTGGCTCAAAGCAGGCAAAGAAGCAGCAGATACAAGCGACAGAATCATTGCTTACATGTAATCTAACGTGATCATTAAACAGCATATAAATCAAAATTACTTAATGTTACTAAATAAAAGGTCAACCCATGAAGAGGTAACAACTGTGGTACTTTTTGATCATTCCGAATCCCATGTGTTCTTTGACTAGTTCAAAATGATGAAACTATTTTTTTTCTGAAACTTACTCAGATTCGTTTTGAAAAAAAATACATCCAGGAAGCTAGAATATTTTTTGTTTTGTTATTAAATCCTGAGGCTCTGTTCTTTCTTTTCATATATTGCATGTTCACAAACACATACAACAAAAAATACTGTATGCTAGGGGCGATGAAATTTGTGAAAATTATCAAAAATTTAGGGTACATTTATGTCATATGATACGGTATTGTTTATCGTTTCAACACAGTTACTGATACTTTAACTTCAAGAAAATGCAAGGGATATCAGCATGGTGACTGTAGTGTGTAGGGGGTTGTCTAAACGTGAGGTTTCTACGAAGAAACTGCCTACAATCTGTCATTTTACATGGGGTGATAAGTGACAAACAATGGCAAAGTTTAATCCACTTTTGAGTTTTTCCTTTAATAAGCCGATGGATTGGAGACAGAGATTGTAGTGATTCTGGACAGCTACTAAGCTTGATAGAGAATGGAAAAGTGCAGGTAAACAGTCTCATTTATTCCATGGGGAGTGAGGCAGAGAACGTTTATAAATCCTTTGTTTCTGCAGAAGAGAGTCAGAAAAATTACTATGCAGCAGTTGTCAGAAAACAGAAGTGTTTATCAGAGCGGAAACAGAAGTTTTATTTTTATTGTCCCCAGGAGGAAATTATTTTCCAAATCACTGAACTTGTTTAACATACACAACATAACCAATATAATTCTAATAGACATAATACAGAAATAAAAAAAACAATTAAATAACACTCAGCGATGTCTGTTGGTAAGGTACGTGATGGCTGAGGGAATCAGGCTTCTTCCAAAGCGAGCCCTCCTGCACCTCAGAGCCCTGTACCTACACCCTGAATGCAGTGGGGCTAGATACTCATTAAGTGGATGTGGGGAGTCCTGTTCTATTGAAATTGCAATGCGTGTGATAGCTCTGTTATTAAAGGGCACCTATTATCCACAATTCAATTTTGCATGGTGTTTGGACATAAATGTGTGATGGCAGTGTGTGTACACAACCACCCAGCAGTGATAAAAATCCATCCACTCCTTTTTTTTTAAATCCCCATAAATCATAAGCAGTGTCTCCCAACGACCTGTTTTCAGAATGCGGCTTTAGTGACGTCACTAAAGCCACAGGCCCCGTCCACGAGTGTTGACAGACACTGCCATTCTAACATAAAACCACCCTGATCGAGTTCACAGCAAGTTGAGAGTTGTACACATCCGCCATTGCTACACTGACGAGAATGTCTCCCAAGCGTTGTCGGTGTTGTGTAGCTGGATGTAATAATCCACATAGCTATGTTTATTTACTGGAGCGATAGGCCTAACATTATTGATCATGGCAGTAATGAAAGTGAGAGCGCGCACTTTATTACAGTTCATAGGAGTTGTTTTACGGATATACAGGTCCTTCTCAAAAAATTAGCATATTGTGATAAAGTTCATTATTTTGCATAATGTAATGATAAAAATTAAACTTTCATATATTTTAGATTCATTGCACACCAACTGAAATATTTCAGGTCTTTTATTGTTTTTATACTAATGATTTTGGCATACAGCTCATGAAAACCCAAAATTCCTATCTCAAAAAATGAGCATATTTCATCCGACCAATAAAAGAAGTGTTTTTAATACAAAAAAGTCAACCTTCAAATAATTATGTTCAGTTATGCACTCAATACTTGGTCGGGAATCCTTTTGCAGAAATGACTGCTTGAATGCGGCGTGGCATGGAGGCAATCAGCCTGTGGCACTGCTGAGGTGTTATGGAGGCCCAGGATGCTTCGATAGCGGCCTTAAGCTCATCCAGAGTGTTGGGTCTTGCGTCTCTCAACTTTCTCTTCACAATATCCCACAGATTCTCTATGGGGTTCAGGTCAGTAGAGTTGGCAGGCCAATTGAGCACAGTAATACCATGGTCAGTAAACAATTTACCAGTGGTTTTGGCACTGTGAGCAGGTGCCAGGTTGTGCTGAAAAATGAAATCTTCATCTCCATAAAGCTTTTCAGCAGATGGAAGCATGAAGTGCTCCAAAATCTCCTGATAGCTAGCTGCATTGACCCTGCCCTTGATAAAACACAGTGGACCAACACCAGCAGCTGACATGGCACCCCAGACCATCACTGACTGTGGGTACTTGACACTGGACTTCAGGCATTTTGGCATTTCCTTCTCCCCAGTCTTCCTCCAGACTCTGGCACCTTGATTTCCGAATGACATGCAAAATTTGCTTTCATCCGAAAAAAGTACTTTGGACCACTGAGCAACAGTCCAGTGCTGCTTCTCTGTAGCCCAGGTCAGGCGCTTCTGCCGCTGTTTCTGGTTCAAAAGTGGCTTGACCTGGGGAATGCGGCACTTGTAGCCCATTTCCTGCACACGCCTGTGCACGGTGGCTCTGGATGTTTCTACTCCAGACTCAGTCCACTGCTTCCGCAACTCCCCCAAGGTCTGGAATCGGTCCTTCTCCACAATCTTCCTCAGGGTCCGGTCACCTCTTCTCGTTGTACAGCGTTTTTGCCACACTTTTTCCTTCCCACAGACTTCCCACTGAGGTGCCTTGATACAGCACTCTGGGAACAGCCTATTTGTTCAGAAATTTCTTTCTGTGTCTTACCCTCTTGCTTGAGGGTGTCAATGATGGCCTTCTGGACAGCAGTCAGGTCGGCAGTCTTACCCATGATTGCGGTTTTGAGTACTGAAACAGGCTGGGAGTTTTTAAAAGCCTCAGGAATCTTTTGCAGGTGTTTAGAGTTAATTAGTTGATTCAGATGATTAGGTTAATAGCTCGTTTAGAGACCCTTTTCATGATATGCTAATTTTTTGAGATAGGAATTTTGGGTTTTCATGAGCTGTATGCCAAAATCATCAGTATTAAAACAATAAAAGACCTGAAATATTTCAGTTGGTGTGCAATGAATCTAAAATATATGAAAGTTTAATTTTTATCATAACATTATGGGAAAAAATGAACTTTATCACAATATGCTAATTTTTGAGAAGGACCTGTACAGTTTACCAGTTTATTGAGCATCCCCTGAAAAGGTGAGTATAATATTTGTTTACTGTTAGTTGTAATGAGTGTTTTTTGTACTTCGCTGTGTATGTTGATAATAATGAAAGGGAGAGGGAGAGAGTTTATGGATAATACTTCAATGCGGACTTCTTATACAGTGTTTATTCAGCTCTTACAGTGATTTTCTAGAGTGAAATTGACCCTTCATCTTTTGTGTGATGTACAATAAACTTCATTGAACTAATCAGTATATTTTTACAACATTCGGACGCGGTCTGCGGTTATAACCGTAATTAAACTAGACTATACCTGTTCAATCTCCATACAGCATATATTATCTGGCTCTGTTGGCATTATTGTCCGACTCCGGGTCGAAATGAACACGGCTACTGAGAGTTTATGTTTTGATATTATCATTCCGTGAGATGAGAGATTGTCCTGACACCATAAACTGTAAAAAAAATGGACAAAGCGTCTGTGACGTCACCCATAGACTTTCTGAATAACGGTTTTGAGGCCGTTTATGGGGGTATGGGCGGCGCAATCTTTGAAATTTTGGGAAATCCTAACCCCGCCCACCTTCTGGCCAATCCATATATGGGTAAAAGGGCGGGCTTTGTGTGAGACTGGCCGGCCGGTGGACGCGCCTCTTCAACCAAGCAGCGGCAGCCTCAGCTATCTGTAACGTTATAAGATCGACTGGCAGACTAGGCTACTTTTTACAGTCTATGGCTACTACATTCACTGCAAAGCTGCTGAAGAGTACAACCCATCTGAATGAAGAAGCGCGCGGGCAGATGTTTTGCGCGGCTAGCTCTCTTTACAACACAAGAGAGCTAAAGTTACCCCGCCCTAAAGTACATCATGTGCTCGCGACTAGCTCTCCTTTCGGACGGCGAACCACCTCTCGCGCTCCCACGTTTCTTCCCTCGTCAAGCCTCGGCGGAAGAAGCGCGTGGGTGGATGTTCGTGTTTCACAGAACTGTTTCACAGAAACAGTGTTTCAAACGTCAGTTATAACCATAGGTAAAGTACCTCGGACGCTAACTTATCTGAGGCGATTTAATGCTAACTGTTGCAGTGCCACTACCCACAGACATTGATGCTAAATAGTGCTAACTACGTGAAATAGTACTGGAATGTCACTTACTGAAAACAATGGAGCGAAGTACTCCTACAGTGTCGGTTAGTGCAGTTTATAGCAGAGCAACCCATTTTATGCACAATATTTCAATACAAATGTTCAGAAAGGATACAGAGGTGGTATGATGTGTTGTGTCAGATCATAGCGGAGACGTCAAATTTCAGGAATCCCACTCGGCGCAGCCCGTTGTCAGCTGTCAATCAAGCTGTCAATCAAAGTTAACTACGCCCTTATTTGTCATACATTTATATCTAAATATGATCTAAACTAACAAGTTAGAAAAAAATGCACCCCCCTCACAGTTGTCAGGCACTCAGAACCTATCGAAAAATAAAATAAAAGTCGATGGGAGTAATATGTAAAAATATGAATTTATGCTGTGAAAAGGGATATTTTATCATGTGGTCTATGGACATTCGCTCCCTTTTGGGACATGCCCTTCGCGGATTTTCGATGTATTGCAGTTTTCCGCACTTCTGGGTAAGCTTCATTTTTCAGATAAGAATGTTGCCGCTTGCCTGACACACGTCCTGCGAGCTCGTGAGGCTCCGCCCTCTGGGCCGGCAGCAACTGCTCATTTGCATTTAAAGGGATACACACTAAAACGGTGCGTTTTTCTGAGCCTCAAAAAGTGACAATTTAAACATGCTGTAAAAAATTATCTGTTGGGTATTTTTTGCTAAAACTTCACATACACACTCTGGGGACATCAGAGACTTATTTTACATCTTGTGAAAAGGGGCATAATAGGTCCCCTTTAAGTTCTATGAGGTTGAGTGTTGGAAGACCTATAACTTTCGCAGCAATATTAGACACCTTTGCAAGTTTGGTCCGGTTTATAATAGAAAGCATGTTGAATAAACAGACAGAACAATACAATAGAATTGGATGAATGATGCTTTGATAAAGTAGCAATAATGATTGAGGTGCAATGTAAAGTTCTTTGAGTTTTCGAATGACTGACATTCTTTGGTGACTTCTTTTTTGAATGTCCATAATGTGCTGATCAAAGGTAAGTGTGTTGTCCACTGTTACTCTGGGATATTTGAAACTGTCCATTATTTCAACAGTTTGATTATGAATAACAATATGATGCTGGGGTGAAGGGGGACTGACTATCAGCTCTTTTATCTAGCTAATATTGAGGGTTTGCATCTACATCACGATTTGGCGGTTCCCCGGATGCGCGGCCATATTGGAGATTAAACAACAGCATGGATTGCGCTGTTTATTTACTACAGAACACATTGTTACACTAATTTATGATGTCTAAATTACGGGAAAAAACACATGGAAGCTGCGAAATCATATAGAGAAGGACTTAGTAAGCAGGAAAGAGCGTGGAACTAAAGTTAAAGGAAAACAATTTTTTGTTTTTTTCTCCTCTTTTTGTCCGGGCAATTTTTAAGTTAATCTTGATCGTTATACCTTTGTGAGTACTGTCTATAGAAAAAAAAACTAACCGGCTTGGTGCTTGCAACACGGAGCTGTTCCCCCAAATGCCCAGAGCTCCCACTCAGCTAAAACGGCAGTTATGGGGGCATACATAAAGAGTGTCTTTGTGCCTCTTAACAGACACAAAATCCAATTAAAATGTCTGTTCAACGTAAACAGGGCCGTTACACGTGAACAAGATGCGTTTAGCAACTTAGCCATTGTTTAAATTCACCTAAATATTATTTTAAACGGCTAGCTGTAGTCTCCCGCTGAAGTCCCGTGGGAACTCAGTTGTAGCCAAAGGTAAATAGCAGTGTGTAGGTGGAAGGAGCGTAGTGTGTGAAGAGTGATGATCGGAGTTGCTCACAAGTGAAGACGAAATGGTTCGCGTTTGTGCAGTACAAGGATGACTACTATTTGAGACTACTTCTCAAATATTATAAACAGAAACTTAAACAACACACAGACTCTTTTTGCTACTGTAGAGAGACTGACAACCCCCCCCCCCCCCAGCCAAGCCAGATTCCCATTGAAATGGTCTAAGACAGCAAGTGCAGTGAGTTTGCTTCCTTCTTCTGTCATGAATCAGTTTCTTTCCTCTCTATTCCCGTAGTGTTAGACACGCACACACGCCCAGCTGTTCATCATTATCTCAGCCTTCGCGCTGCGCACACACTTAGTTGCTCCCATTCATGGTTTTCCCCTATCTCTCTTCTCGCAGCTGTTTCCCATAGCAATTAACACTTACACTGATCCTGTCTCATCTGTGCTTGCTTCCTCTCTAATTTACTCGGCTACTTCTAGTCACTGTTTTCTCTGCTCCCTTGTCAGTGTATTGTTGTACGTTGAGCTTTCGCTTTGTCTCTTCGTTTACATATCTACCAATATATTCTGTCACGAATTTCTGCATCCTGTCCTGTCGAGACGTTTGAGATTTGTTTGGAGATTCACCATTGTTCTCTACCCAGTTCACCTGCTGTCTGAGGATCTCCAGCTTGCCTGCCATCCGTGAGTTTCATACATTGGACACGGGAAGAGTACTCAGTTGCTGCTCGCCTCCTTGCCGGCGCTGAACCAACTATTTACTAGGACAGCATTATTGTTTTCGTTTTTGTCAGATCTGCGTCCATTGACGGCAGTGTCCTTATTTCCAGTTACAAAGAAAAACTCTGTTATTTGCATTACCTCTGCTTTTGGGTCCTCTGTTCGAACTGTAACATCTTCTCTGAGAAAATCAATAATATCTGAAAGGTGATCAGCTCATCCTTAAGTTGCGCTAGGGTCAGACAGATCAGATCGCAACCTGAGAAAGTAGTTACTATGTCTGATTTCAAAGAAATTTATGGCAACATTTTGGAAGATACCATATAGCACCTTAAAACATCAACCTGCGCTCTTGACGCACTTCCCACATCTTTCTTCAAAAATGTGTTAAACTGTTTAGAAGCAGATCTCCTAGAAGTGGTAAATGCCTCACTTCTCTTTGGGAGTTTTCCAAACTTCCTGAAAACTGCAGTTGTCAAGCTCCTCCTGAAAAAGAGCAGTCTGGATAAGACCATATTAAACAACTATAGACCGATCTCAAATCTTCCTTTCATAGGCAAAATCATTGAAAAAGTTGTCTTCAATCAGGTGAACAAATTCTTAAGCTTAAATGGATACTTTGATAATTTTAAATCTGTTTTCCGATCGCATCACAGCACAGAGACAGCTCTCATAAAGATAATAAATGATATTTGCTTAAATACTGATACAGGCAAATTATCAGTACTGGTACTACTCGACCTCAGTGCTGCATTTGACACTGTCGATCACAACATACTTCTTGACAGGCTAGAAAACTGGGTCGGGCTTTCTGGGATAGTCCTAAAATGGTTCAGGTCATACTTAGGAGGGAGAGGTTATTATGTGAGTATAGGAGACCATAAGTCTGAACGGACATCCATGACACGCGGAGTCCCTCGAGGCTCAATTCTTCCGCCACTTCTATTCAACCTGTACATGCTCCCAATGACCCAAATAATAAGAAAGAACCAAATCGCTTACCATAGCTATGCAGACGACACACAGATCTACTTAGCCCTATTGCCTAACGACTACAGCCCCATTGACTCCCTATGCCAATGCATTGATGAAGTAAACAGTTGGATGTGCCAAAACTTTCTTCAGTTAAACAAAGACAAAACTGAAGTCATTGCATTTGGAAATAAAGATGAAGTTCTCAAGGTGAATGCATACCTTCACTCAAGGGGTCAAACAACTAAAAATCAAGTCAGGAATCTTGGTGTGTCTCTAGAGTCAGACCTTAGTTTCAGTAATCATGCCAAAGCAATAACTAAATGAGCATACTATCACCTGAAAAATATTGCAATAATTAGATGCTTTGTTTTCAGTCAAGACTTAGAGAGAACTTGTGCATGCTTTAATTACCAGCAGGGTGGATGATTGTAATGGACCTTCCCAAAAAGACCATAAGACAGTTGCAGCTCATACAGAACACTGCTGCCAGAATTCTGAGCAGAACCAGAAAATATGAACATATCGAACCAGTCCTCAGGTCTTTACACTGACTGCCAATTAAATATAGGATTTATTTTAAAGTATTATTACTGGTATATAAATCACTAAATGGCCTAGGACAGAGGTCTTCAATCCTGCTCCTGGAGGGCCACTGTCCTGCAGAGTTTAGTTCCAACCTGCTTCAGGACACCTGCCTTTGTATATTCGAGCTGATTCAGCTGTGTTTGATTAGGGTTGGAACTAAACTCTGCAGGAGAGTGGCGCTCCAGGAGCAGGATTGAAGACCTCTGGCCTAGGCCCTCAATACATTGCAGATATGCTCACTGAATATAAAACCACCAGATCACTCAGATCATATGTATCACATCAGAAATACCAAGGGTTCACTCTAAGCATGGCGAGTCCGCCTTTAGCTACTATGCCAGCCGCAGCTGGAACAAGCTTCCAGAAGAGATCAGATGTGCTCCTACAGTAGTCACATTCAAATCCAAACTCAAAACACATCTGTTTAGCTGTGCTTTTACTGAATGAGCACTGTGCCACTGTTTGTCCGACTGTTTGTACTGTATTTTATTTTATTTCTTATTCAAAACTGTTTTAATTATTCAGATTTATTTTGATTATTTTAATTCCTTCTATGTAAAGCACTTTGAATTACCCATGTGTATGAAATGTGCTATATAAATAAATTTGCCTTGCCTTGCCTTAAAGGATTAGTTCACCTCAAAACGAAAATTTCCTGATAATTTACTCACCCCAATGCCATCCAAAATTTTCATGTCTTTCTTACTTCAGTGGAAAAGAAATTAAGTTTTTTGAGGAAAACATTTCAGGATTTTTCTCCACACAGTGGACTTTACTGGTCACAAACATGTTGAAGTCCAAATCTATGCAGTTTAAAAGGGCTTTAACCCTCTGGGGTTGACAAACGCTGGCGTGTGTGAATGAGACTTAAAATATTAATTTTTGGTCATATAGACTTAAGAAATATAAAAAATAAACTGTTGAATGTCTATTTTTTATGTGTCCAATCGAAATAAAACATTGTGCTTTTGTAAAATAAAGAAAATAAACAGGGTGTGCTTTCTGTCTCTCCATCTCTGTTAACCTTTTTTCCGGAGCACGTCTCTAAACTTAAACAAAACTCAGCGAATACTATTCACCCAAGCACGGGCGTAATTTCCTATGGGGACAGGGGGGGCATGTCCCCCCCACTTTACAAAATCCCGTTTGTGTCCCCCCCACTTTCAAGTTTGTTTGTTATGATTTTTTTAACCGCACGCCGTCATCGCCATGGAGGAGCAGGAGATAGCCTGTGCCGATGCGCACGTCCACGTCCAGGTACGTCGCATCCACACACCATAGTCTACACTCTAAAAATAGCTCACTGAAAGTGCTAATAAACAGGTATCGCGCTTGAATAAGCGAGAACTGGATTCTGGTGCGCTGTCTGTGCGTCGTGTGCGTCAGAACATTCACAGACAGCGTGCCAGAATCCAGTTCTCTTTCGCGCTTGAATAATAACACACACATTTATGCCAAAATTTCGGTTTTGTCAATTTTATCCTCACAAGAACAGTCTTAAATTAGTTAAATAAAATCTTAAATAAAAGTCAAGAGTAAATGAGAAAATTAAATGCGTAAGATTCTGTAATCAGCGAAAGATCTTAAAGGGACAGCAGCCAATTCTCTCTGTCAGTAAAGTTAACCAAAGAACAAAGGGGAACAGAGCAAATAACTCACTGCTCTTGACTAAAGAACGTTTATAGCTTTAATAAGGATTAATCTATATTTAATTTATAATGTATGGCTGTGCAGACTATTTGATAACCTTATTAAATTTCTGTATATTTCATACCTGTTAGACAGGAAAGGCACAGGTAATTATGACATTTATTATGGGTTTTTATGTGAGGATTGTTTAAAAGTTCACTTAAATTAAAAGTTGTTATATTTTTGAAGCCTAATAAATGTTTCAAATTGGGGGGGGGGGATCCTTTTCATGGAGACATCAGTAGCTATAATAATATCAGTGATACTGGCCTTCATTCATAAAAAGATGCTATTAATTATTTAAAATATACCGTCTCTATGTTGTTTTTACATTACAGTGGAAATTGGTTCTCTCATAATTTCAATTTTATTTACACACAAAACATTAATGGTGAACATTTTTGATTTATAAAATGATTCTCAAGTCTTGGCAAATCGGCCCCTATTAAACAATAAAAAAGTAAGAAATCTTTTTGTTATACATAGTTTAGTAGCCTACTTTTATTTTTGGCAGAATTTATCGTTATAATCAACTTAATTATTTCCTAGATTTTGTATCACCATAGTCCCCAAATGTATGTAAATGCAGGAAATGGGATTCAAATCGAAAAAAAAAAAATCCCCCATTTTGTGTCCCCACTTCTCAAACCAAAGTTACACCCTTGCACCCAAGCATGAGCGATATATCTTTATAATCTTTTAAGTTTGTACTTTTAAAATATCTAATTCAAAACTAAAATAAATATTCTCTGTTTATGTAATCTATAAAAAAAAGAGAGGGGTGTCAGCCGATCTCATTATCGTTCTCTCAGCTCATTATTCTGCTAATGTGACACGCCCACGGAGAGCAAGCGCTATTCAGACGCAAATGATCTGAAGCGACACATGCAAACGTGTCAACGCCCCTCATAAACGCCATAACACAACAAATTTAATCAACAGATTGATGTAATATTTCTCTTGCGAGGCTGTGAGGAATAATCCTGGGACATTTTCCTCAGAACATGTAGTGTTACAAAAGATTCTATTTCAGATAAATCAGGGTTCTCAAGTCTCACGCTTTGGCGGTGAGACAAACGCAATTCAACCAGTTCACACGGTTAGATTGCGTTTGTTACTAGTCAATTAGATGCGCGAACACCGGAAGTTGACGGAACATTCTCGGCCACCGTACGTTCGTTACTAGGTAACCAACAACATCGCGCGGACACATGTCGTGATGGAGAAGGTAAGTTAAAGGAGAACTCCAGGCAATTTTTAAGTTTATCGTGACCGTTATATCTTTGTGAGTACTGTCTATAGAAAAAAAAAATTTAAAGGGATTGGTGCTTGCAACACGGAGCTGTTCCCGCAAATGCCCAGAGAGCTCCAACTCAGCTAAAATGGCAGTTATGTGGGCATAACTGTCTTGAGTGTCTTTGTGCCTTTTAACAGACACAAAATGCAATTAAAATGTCTGTCCAACATGAAAAAGGCCCTTACATGTGAACAAGATGCTTTTAGCAACTTAGCCATTGTTTAAATTCACCTAAAGGGTGTTTTAGACGGCTAGCTGTAGTCTCGTGGGAACTCAGTTGTAGCCAAAGGTAAATAGTTGTGATGGGAAGTCCGGTTCTTTCGGACAGTTCGTTTCAATGAACCGGTTAAAAAAACTCGTTCACCGGTTCTTTTACATCATCACGCAATGACTTCATTTAGAGTGACGCAATGACGTAAATTCTTTCATCCCGCGGGGATCATCAGTTCTCAGATGACGGGTCCGAAAGAAACAGTTTTCGGTTCAGTGAACTGGTAATTCGAAACTGCAACAATTCTTGAGAATTTCTGTAGCAAAAAGGGTGCGCGCGAGAGAGAGAAATAGCAGTGTGCAGGTGGGAGGAGCGTAGTATGTAAAGAGTGATGATCGGAGAGTTGCTCACAAACGAAGAAGAAATGGTTCGCGTTTTTGCCGTTCCGAATTATGGCAACAGAATGCGAAAATACAAGAAATTATTTTCATCGTCTTCCTTTCCATGACCTCGAGATTCTGCATTTGTTGCTAGTTGTACTTCAACTTGATGCGAAAACTCCCATACAAGTACTACGCGCTAAAGATTACCGCATTTGCAGCGAAAACTTTGACAAGGATGACTGCACAGACACAACAAAGTGGGGCCGTATGAAGATAAAAACGATTCCGTGGACGAAGACGGGTGCAACTACTGTGGAGGTAATGTAAACTTTATTTATCCTTCCATTTGGGGGCTGTGTTGTGTCTGTGTAGTCATCCTTGTACGGCACAAACGCGAACCATTTCTTCTTCACCTACACACTGCTATTTACCTTTGGCTACAACTGAGTTCCCACGGGACTTCAGCGCGAGACTACAGCTAGCAATCTAAAACACTATTTAGGTGAATTTAAACAATGGCTAAGTTGCTAAACGCATCTTGTTCACATTAAAGGGCCCTGTTCATGTTGGACAGACACTTTATTTGCATTTTGTGTCTGTTAAGTGGCACAAAGACACTCTTTATATATATGCCCCCGTAACTGCCGTTTTAGCTGAGGGGGAGCTCTGGGCATTTGGGGCAGAGCCGGCCCGAGCCTTTTGGGGGCCCTAAGCAGAATTTGATTTGGGGGCCCCCTCCCACTACGCGAAGTCACCTGTGCTTGACAATTATTGACACAAATGTCACGCAATAATGATACATTATAAATGAATACAGTGAGGTTATATATTAATACAAAATAAATAATAAATAAAAAATAGATGCCTACTTAAATAAAAAAGTTGAAACTTTTACTTTACTCTTTTACTAACTCTTTGAAACTTCTTAAAACAAACTGTCTCAAAACGTATATAAAATAAATTATTTGCAAAACATAATGACAAAAGTGAGACATCAGAAACATAATAAGAACAAGGGTTCAACAATGACAATTATTGTTGAAAACTGTAAAAAATATTATTATTATTTCTCTACTGTCTCAATACAGTGTAACTGTCCTCAAAATCTTTTTTATTATTATTATTGTAACAGACTTTGTTGGATTGTACATGACAGAATCCAACAAAGTCTGTTACTATAATACGGGTAATGTACTGGCGCTCGTTGTATGTGTGTATGCAATCTATTTTTCCCCTCGGGGCTTGCCGTAGATAGGGACTTGGTCGTGCGCACTTGGTACTGGAGTGTAGCGGGTTTTTGGAGCTAGTGATCTGATGTGTGGTATAATAAAGTGGAGAAGAGTTCAAACTGCTATGTTTATTATTTATTCAAGCTGCTAACCTTTGTAGGATTACAAATTTTATTTTAAATGTATAATTGAGCTTCCAATACAATAGCATAGAAACTGAGAAAGTTTATTAGTGTGAATTTTGTATCTAAGGTAAATGATGTCACAAACCTGCCTGTTCCTGTCTGTCCAGCTCTCTATTGTAAGTTAAATTGGTCAGAGCACTGAGACTATCACCTTTTGTCTTTATGCACTGCCTGGCCATTAAGATAATGTGAAGGTATCGGTGAAGAGTCTGGCTGATTGGATTAGGATATTTACATTACACTGTTATGCTGATTGGATTAGGATTGGTAACACTCTCAGTCTAGGGCAGATCCTTAACCCAGATGCCTCATTTGCATGCTTTTGTTTCCACCTTTATGTAACTCCTCCTCCTGAAAGGGTATATGAACTAAATGTATACTGCCTTAGTTAGACTTGATTGAGATGACTACAGCGACGCAATAAAGAACTTATACCTCAACAATCTCCTGGTCTGCAACTCTATCTTTTCTACACTTGAGAAGAAAAAGTTCACAACAGATGGTGCCGTGACCCGGATGGAGCTGAAACACCTGAATCCAGAACTGAATCTCAACAAAAGATTTCAACAAAGACTGAATTCCAGACTGAATCTTGAAACTTCAAGCTCAAAAAAAGAATCTCAACAAAGAATGAACTTCTGACTGAATTCCAGACTGAATTTTGAAACTTCAAGCTCAACAAAGATTTTAACAAAGAATTATCTTTCTGACTGAGTTCCAGACGGAATCTTTCCGTACAACTAAAGATTTGGTGAGTTTCACTCTATTCAAAGAACAACTGCAGACCAGTACGAATTTTGTGCCTCTGCGCCGTCAGAGAAAGAGTTATCAGACAGCTGTAGTGTTTGATTACCTAAAGTTATCCTTTAAAAGTTGTCTTTTAAAGATGAAAATATATCCTCTGTTCAGGCAGGGACGTTTTTAACATCACATGTTAAAAAGATATCCTCTGTGTCAGGCAGGGAAGATTAGTATTATTTTGCTAATTATTTGTTTTGTTGTTTGTTACCTTGTGGTGTTACCCTCTAAAAAATTTCTTTTAGAGAAGAGAGTTTGATCCTCTGAATAGTCAGGGAAGTTGTTGGTATCCTCTGTGCAGACAGGGAAGATTTTAGCATTCAAGTTAAAATATTGTTAGCCTCTGTGCAAGCAGAGAAGAGGTAGTCTTACAGGCTATTTATTTTGGTTACCCTTTTAAAAGTTTTTCTTTTAGAGAGGAAAGTTTGATCCTCTGTTTCAGGCAGGGAAGAGTTAGCAATACATGCTAGTAATTTTGTTTTATCCTCTAAAAAGTTAGGAAGGTGAAAGATCCTTTCCGTTTCTTTCAGGGAAGATTAGCGTAACGTGCTAATAATTTGTGTTTCATCCTCTGTTTCTGGCAGGGAAGTTAAATGTGATGTGTTGGTAACAAGGAAGGTTTATCAACAGTTTGATCTGTGACATAAGTGTAGACTCTTTTGATCAGAGAAGTTTTAGTGTCTTTGTTTGTTTGGTAACAAAGAAATCCACAAAATGATTAAGAAAAATGCTAGACTAATCTCCACAACTAAAAAAGGTGGTCTTGCTAATCCTTTGTGGTCAGATAGCGAATTTAAAACACTGTTAGGAGAACAGATGGATCTAATAGTCACTGAAAAAGTTAGACAAGAACTAACACAGAAATATGAGATTCATCCAGATAAGATTTGGTCTATTGAAGAATGCAAGAAGGTGTTAGGTGCATGTATCAGAAAGAAAAACATGAAAGGCATAATCTGTTGCCATAGGGAATTTAGCTTATCCATTGCACAAGAACAATCTAGGTGTATAGCTAATTTAAAAGAACAGAACAAACAAATGCACACTAAGGTAGGCCATAACAAGGCCTCAACCAAATGTGACTCAGAAGACCAACAGTCAGATGAAACTTATCCTGACTTAAAAGCATTCTTTGAAACAGATGTAGACATCCCATCAGTAACTGATAAGCCTGTAGATTCAGTAAAGGTTTGTGTTGCAAGAAGATCTCAGGGAATTGAGGGAACTGAAAGTGTTCCTACCAACTCTTCTGTTGTCCAAAACCAAACTGTTGCCAAAGCACTCGGAACTAGAGATATAGAAAGACTATCCCAAAGCTTACCTTCAGTACGCACTGATGTTTCTGAATTTAGAAGGGTATTGATCAATAAAATGCGTCTTTACGACATGTCGTTGGCAGAAGTCACACAACTGATGTCACAAATTCTAACTGAATCTGAATTCAACAGTTTTGAGTCTGCTGTTACTTCTGAACTACAACATGCCAGAAAAGATGAATTGAGAGAGGGAGTTCTGAAAGCGTTGAAGAACATTGTTGGACCTAAAATTGACTGGTCGAAGATCACTAGTTCTTTACAGAAGAAGGGTGAAACTGTTAGTGAGTACACTCAAAGATTTTGCCAGTCAGCAGCAGCATACAGTGGTATAGCTGACACTTCAGAGAAGGTGCTAGAAGATAATGGTCCCCTAGTTCGCACATGGTTTGATGGTCTGTTGTCAGAACATAGAAAAGCATTGCCTTTCTTAGACTTAACATGGTCCACTAGAACCATACAAAACAACTTAGACAGTTTGGCTGCATGGGAAAGAGACTCTGATGTCAAGGAAAGAGTAAAAATTGCAGCAGCATCCTTTAAGGTCAACACAGAGAATCAACAGAAACGCAAATCTCCTAAGAGAGAGGGCAGCAGTTGTTATTATTGTGGTAAACATGGACATTGGGGAAAAGAGTGTAGGAAAAACAAAAAGAACTTTAAACAAGTTAACAATGTTACTCAGCTCCTACTCAGCCTGCTTGCTACTATGAAGCAGCCCCTCCCCTCATCATTAAACTGGGGCAGCTGGTTGATGTGTTAACCATTTGGGCTGTGAGTGCTTTATTTCCCCACTAACTTGCAACAGAGATAAAAGACTTTGTTTTTTGTTTAATAGAACAAAAGGAAAGTGACTATCTCAGTTTTTCCTTTGGGGGACACTGGTTAAAGTAGACTCACAGCCTTAAATGTTATTTTACAGTACAGGCCTTTCATCATTAATAGTGTTAGATCAGACTGTAAATGAAAAAAAGCCCTCATGCAGTGTCCACAATAATGCAACAGAGATAAAAGACTTCTGTTTTTGTTTAATAGCACAAAAGGAAAGTGACTACCTCAGTTTTTCCTTTGGGGGACTCTGGTTAAAGTAGACTCACAGCCTTAAATGTTATTTTACAGCACAGGCCTTTCATCATTAATAGTGTTAGGTCAGACTGTAAACGTAAAAAAGCCCTCATGCAGTGTCCACAATAATGCCAAATATTGTCTTACAGCGTGCACCTGTCACAAATTCGTCCTCATGTATGATGTCTGCTATGACTGAAGTTTTGTTAGAGGATGAAGGAGAAATTACTCACGATTGTGTTACGCTTACATATACACCTATGAGTGAAGTAAAAGAAAAAGGTAACAGACGAGCAGGTTATGCAGTAACGTCCACCACGGAAGTGTTAGCTTCAGGACGTCTTCCAGATCATTTTTCAGCTCAAGCTGCAGAACTAGTAGCCCTAACAAGAGCATGCACGCTAGCTTCGGGATCAGTTGCTAATATCTACACAGATTCCAGATATGCTTTTGGGGTAATTCATGATTTTGGTGTCATTTGGCAAACCAGACAGTTTCTAACTTCTGCTGGATCCCCCATTAAGCATGCTGAATTAGTGAAAGATCTAATGTTTTCCATGAAACTTCCAAAGAAATTAGCAGTGATCAAAGTGAAAGCACATCTCACAACTAATACTACAGAAGCTAAAGGTAATGCTCTTGCTGATATGGCAGCTAAACAGGCTTGTTTCTATGCAACTGTACAAGTGTGTTCAGGTAGTGCAGCACAGAAGAAAATGATGCCTCCTGAATCAATAATTGATCTGTACAAAGACGTTTCCTCCATTAGAACCAAAGTGACATGGGCCACATCAAGTGATGTTGATTACAGCAGCTGCAGTATTGTGTCAGGGAAGGAAAACCTAGACTCATGTGTCACACTGTAAGGTTGTTCCTGCACCAACAGGGATAGGTTAGGACACAGAACCAGTGAGGAGCCCCGGGAAGAACCGAATGCAATAGGCTTCGGGGGTTAACCCTGGGGTGAAGACTTCCCTCATAGGCCCTATCCTAGTCCATCCTTACCTCACTGTTCTTTAGTTGTCAAAGGAATTAAGAAATAGGGAGAGATGGAACGACAATAGCAGACCCAGAAAAAGTTTACAACCCTAGTGTTTGAACAAATACTGCTCTACTGCTTAGCAGACTTGGAAGTTTACAACCCTAGTGTTTGAACAAATACTGCTCTCCTGTCTTTTGTTTTCTTTCTTACTCTGTGCAGATACCACTGATGACTTCCCGAGACCCATACGCACTGACCTCGTCATCTGCGTATGAAGCCACAAGAAAACCTCAAGAAACAACTTGACCCTCTTCCGAGCCAACTATCACAAAAGGATAAAGAAAAGAAAAAGAAAAAAATACACAACGCAGAGACTCACATACGAAACCTTCAGTCATCCATCAACATGATCAAGATTGTCGTACCAGTAACATCACAGACACTCTCGCTTCGCACAAGATAATGATCTTACAGAACAGAGTGGCCTTAGATTACATTCTAGCAACGGAAGGAGCCTGCACCATCATCGGACCTGAGTGCTGCACCGGGTTTTAATGGATCCAACAGAGAACTTGAACAAAATCCAACAAGACATTCTTGATCTTTCAGCAAAATTACACCAGATGACTGAAGTAAATTTTTCATGGTTCGGAAACTTGATTGGGAAACCCTGGCTGTGGATAAAGGAAATAGCAATTCTGCTGTTATTTCTTCTAATAGCGTACTATCTATGCGTCCACAGTATCAAGTGTTTCATTCAACAAATGACTCACGCCCCTCACAAAGAAATGACAGTTCCAAACAGAAAAGACTATTACCCTTAAGAACTTCACGGACCCTAAATTTGCATGTTTGTTTCTGTGTCAGCATGCAATTGCAGAAAAGCAAACATAGAACACGCATTATGTGCCTGTAACGATCACAAGTTACAAGAATGAACTTTTAAGTCTTTAAATTTGTATTTTGTGAGAGTTATTTAGAACTCTCAAAGGGGGAACTGTAGGATTACAAATTTTATTTTAAATGTATAATTGAGCTTCCAATACAATAGCATAGAAACTGAGAAAGTTTATTAGTGTGAATTTTGTATCTAAGGTAAATGATGTCACAAACCTGCCTGTTCCTGTCTGTCCAGCTCTCTATTGTAAGTTAAATTGGTCAGAGCACTGAGACTATCACCTTTTGTCTTTATGCACTGCCTGGCCATTAAGATAATGTGAAGGTATCGGTGAAGAGTCTGGCTGATTGGATTAGGATATTTACATTACACTGTTATGCTGATTGGATTAGGATTGGTAACACTCTCAGTCTAGGGCACATCCTTAACCCAGATGCCTCATTTGCATGCTTTTGTTTCCACCTTTATGTAACTCCTCCTCCTGAAAGGGTATATGAACTAAATGTATACTGCCTTAGTTAGACTTGATTGAGATGACTACAGCGACGCAATAAAGAACTTATACCTCAACAATCTCCTGGTCTGCAACTCTATCTTTTCTACACTTGAGAAGAAAAAGTTCACAACACCTTACACCTAGAAGGTTAAGTTCCCCTGCGGCTATTTTCTCCAACTTAAACCGATACCGTGACTATGCGCAGTTGCGCACGAATTGTCTATGCAATCGCGAGGTGACTAGATTATGCGCATGACTTAAACGCTGGCAGACACAGCAGCAGTTGTTGGCAGGTATATTGATCATGAAATCAGAATTTTCTTGTCTTGAATTATACATTCATATTCATTCATTCATTTATGTCACTTGTTTAAGTCATCTAAAAAAAAAAAAATGTTAAACTCGATTGGGGGGCCCCCTGGTGGCCAGGGGGCCCCAAGCAACCGCTTAGTTCGCTTATGCCTCGGGCCGGCCCTGATTTGGGGGAACAGCTCCGTGTTGCAATCACCAATCCGGTTCATTTTTTTTTTCTATAGACAGTACTCACAAAGATATATAACGATCAAGATTAACTTAAAAATTGCCCGGAGTTCTCCTTTAAGAAAGAAAGCTTGTCTAACATTTTTAGGCTAGAACATTTAATATATAGCCCATCGTATACATTATTATTAATGCAGTCAACTACTTTACAACCAGGCCAGAAGCTTTGGCTCAGTTTGGCTAGCTTACGTTATCTGAAACCAAGGGAAATGTTAGTGGGTATGGGAAGGAAGAAGATGTATTTCTTCAGTTCATTCTATTTTATATAATGTACTGTATTAATAGTATTTCTAGTTACATTAAGCCCCCTACCCCTGTTATCAAGGCATCAAAATGTTCAACAAACACAACACAAAACATTTAATAAGCTGGAGTGTGTACTCTTGTGTACACAAACACACACACACACACACACACACACACACACACACACACACACACACACACACACACACACCTTAATACTGTAATATATCCATTTGTTCATAATGTCTCACCACACAATAAATCATTATGTATAATGGTATACCATTTCGACTAGACACATTTAAAATGCAAAAAGATGTGTTTTTCCAAACTGTTTGGAGCAATTTGTTATATTTTTGTATTTTTTGTATATTTGTAATTTTGAAATATAACATTAAAGAGTGATGTGATGAATTGCTCTGTCATTTATCAGATTTACCAATTGTTACAATTTCAATTTGTGCTGGTTAATTATGAACAATGGGTAAAATTGGGGGGCGGGGATGGACGGAGGCGGGGCTCCATTAGGGCTCCTCCCCTAACCGGATGTGATCTCACTCCAAGCTTTTGATCAAACTTGAGAACCCTGTAAATACTGTTCTTTTGAACTTTACCTCAGAAGCGCTGGTATTTCGAGGAGCAACAGATTCAGCTGAGCTGAGGAATACTGTAGTAAGTTTTTTTCATTCTCAAGTGAATCGCGTTTCTGTGTGTGAATGAATGAACGGCAGAGATGCGCTGTTTACCACAACTCGCAAAAAGAGTTTAAATTTGAATCGCGTTTCTGTGTGTGTGAATGAATGACCCGCTTTTAGCAAACTATATTGCTATACTGAGATGAGTAAAAATCGACTGAAATATGTTGAAATAAAATGTATTTGTATAAGAAACGTATTAAACTGCAAATTAACATTTATATTCTTATATAAACGAAAGACCTATGTTACAGACATATGAAAGACAACATTTCGTTGACTAGTTTTGGATAGATTATTATACATTTTTACTGTAAAATATTTGTCACCTCAAATAAGCTTGTGTTTGCCAATTTTTGCTCATATGTTTAATAGCCTATAGTGTGTTTTGTCAAAAATAATCAAATAATATGTTATTATGTGTTTGTTCCAATGTAGTCTAGGCTATATCCAAAGTAATTAATCCTTAACTTTGAAATATGTATGATAAAATCTATACTTATGTTTTTACAAAGAAAGACTGCACTTGAATTGTTGTTGTAATTGTAACCTTTTTAATAAAAAAATATATTTACAAGGTAAATGTAAACAAACTTAAAAGGTAAATATAAGCCTTTTCTTGAAATAATTTTCATTTAGTTTTATTAGTGACAAATTAGGGGAGAGGATACATATTCCAAAACTGAAAATACAGTATGAGAATTAACTACACACAATTTATATATATATATATATACACACACACACACATATATTGCTCTTGCATTCTTTCTTGTGGCTCAGTGACACACCTGAATGAATGGCTCATTAAGTATGCGGGCCCCATTGTCTCCTCAGGTGTGAACCACTAAATATGCATGATGGGGTTCGAAATTGTTGACGCCCCTTGCGCATATTGCCTTTCCAAACAAAAAGTGTCTTACAAAATTTAAATCAATGTATTGTTTTATGTGAATGATTAGGCAGGATGATTTTCATATCATTTTTAAGAAAAAACTCTAGGCAACGACATCCATTAGTCAAATGTCTTATTGACACATATTTAGTATGTGTTTTGTGGCCTTATTTCAGAAACTTTAGTTTTTAGTTTTTTCAATAACCATGCATAAACATTATTCTCTCAAAAATACAAACATGTATACATGTTGCTCACATATTATGGTAGCCCTGTTAGTGCTAAATAGAGTGTAATTACACCTTTGCCATTAATATGTTTATAAGCAACTGAAAAAAGCACAAATGTCAGGGCATGTCAGAACATCTCAAGGACCCCAGAGGGTTAAAGTGCTTCAAAGGTATCTGCACGATCCCAGCTGAGGAATAGTGTCTTATCTAGCGAACCGATCTGTCATTTCCAAAAAAAAAAAAAAATTTTTTAAATCTTTTTTAACCACAATTTTTCGTCTTGTGCTGGTCTGCGACGCGCTCGGTTTTACGTCATCACGTTGGAAAGGTCAAGTGGAAGTACCGCCCCATTGTTTTAAGCATCCAGGATACACACACGAAAGGACTATTTTAAACAATAAACTGACACAAAGACATAAATATGTCATTCAACATACAGTAAAATTTGAACAATCCTCTTTCCCCACACTTTTAAAACAATGGGGAGGTACTTCCACTTGACCTTTCCAACGTGATGACGTAATGCAGAGCACGCGCGTCGCAGACCAGCACAAGACGAACAATTGTCTTAAATGATCTTTTCACAAAAAAAACACGCCGGGCAAAATTCATACCTCAGTTTTAATGCGGCACTATTTTCCTTCCGTTTCTATCAATCCGCGCTGCTGTCAATGTCAACAGTGCGCACGTGACGATCAGCTCTTCCATAGTGTTTACACAATCGATCGACAACAAGGTAAAAAATATTAAATTAACAATGGTGCGAACTTGTAAATTCCCAGGCTGTGACAACAAGGATGTGCCGGGATCAAAGTTCAAATTTCATCGTTTTCCTGTATCAAATATGAATATGAGACAGCTTTGGCTGGTTGCCATCGGCTACTCAGCGGGAGCTAAATTATCTCGAATAAAGGATTTTCGTGTGTGTAGTGCTCACTTCAGCGAAGACGATTACATCTCCAACCAAGGAGGAAAAGGAAAAAACATGATTTTAAAGAGTTTTGCTGTACCAGTACCACGGGTAAGCTCTATTTACTAACTTTATGATCCCATGTCTAAACTGTACGGTAAACAAGATGATGTTTAGACTCCATTATAAAACACGTGAAAAGATGTGTAAAAAAAAAAAATATATATATATTGTTACAATTTGCTGTGAAAAATATTTGATTGAACACACCATTTGTCATTCATCCTGCCTCTTGCTACAGCTGTGGTGGGCCCAGCATCAGATTGGACAACTTCTCTGTCCTCTCGCTCTCTCTCTTCCCGTTCTTTGTCCATCTGCTCAAGTTCGGCATCGGTATACTCCGGTTCATAAAGATATCCCTTTGTCGTTGAGTTAAAATTACTGTCTTCATCTGATCCGTCTGACACTGTGCTAAAATTAGTTTCATCATCTGAAGTTTCGTAGTCGGACATGTTGTCGGCGAGTCGCGCTATCAACAGCTGATCGTCACGTGCGCACTGTTGACATTGACAGCAACGCGGATTGATAGAAACGGAAGGAAAATAGTGCCGCATTAAAACTGAGGTATGAATTTTGCCTGGCGTGTTTTTTTTGTGTTAAATTAATCAAGCTTTGAAACGCAAATCTTTTTTTCACGTAAAAACGCACAGTTTTGTGGCCCCGGAAAGTAGCCGGGATTACTTCATTCAAAAACTTCCAGCGGTCAGAACTCGGATCAGGGGGGTGACAACAGAGTGGGTCAGTGTGTATACACTATAGTGCTGGTAAGGATTGCATACAACTTCATGTCTTAAATGGGCGAACTAACCCTTTAAAACTCAATTTCTTTTCCACTGAAGAAAGAAAGACACAAACATCTTGGATGGCATTGGGGTGAGTAAATTATCAGGAAATTTTCATTTTGAGGTGACCTAATCCTTTAAGCTATATTTGACTGCTTTGTGTGTTCATACAGTGTGTTCATATTTTACAATGTGTTGTCTTTTTCAGAGAGTTATGGAACCAGAAGCTGCTGCAGAACATCATGATTTCATCTATGTTCATGAGGTCGGATTTAACCTATGCAAAACAAGACGTAGGGGAAGAAACTTCATAGGGAACCAGGCCCGGATTGGCTAATCGGGAGCACCGGGAGAATTCCCGGTGGGCCGGTCTGTTTTATTGGCCAGGAGGGCCGGTGTTGTCTGGGCACTGGGTTGAATGCTCCAGTCTCAGCGCAGCACCACTATTTTTTTATTATAATTTTCTCGCAGCCCCACAAAAACAAAATAAAGTCAGTCGTTAGAGATGTGCGAACAAAGAATAAGAGATGCAAAACATGGATAATAGGCGCAAAGGCGCCCTGAAAAGGCCAGAATAATAAAACATCTCTAGAAACTCAAGCGGCCAAATAGCCTCAGGGCCGTACCCACCAAGGTTATTATAGTTTTGCTTTTATTAAATTAGTTTTTATTTTAATATCGTTTTCAAATTTGCTTTAAATTTCAGTTTAGTTTTAGTTAGTTTTATTAATGGTTTTGTTAGTTTTAGTTTAGTTTTTATTTTGCAAACACATTTCTATTTAGTTTTTATTTTATTTAGTTTCAGTTTTAGTAATTATAGTTTAGCAGACCAAAAAGAACACTTCCAGTGTAGACCAAAGCGGGACGCTTAATTTCAGCAAAGTTTAATGTTTGCCCAATTACAGTTAACTCTTGAGAAGACATCTTAATAATAAAAATAAAATAATGGTTTGAGATTGAACAAAGCACCAAATAAATGGAACTTAAAAGTATACAAGAAAAAAAATATGAAAAACTCAGACAAACTAATTCATATTAAAGATGAAATCTTGTTAAACGTGCCTAGTTTACTTTTTTTCAGCTGTAAATGTGGCAGAGTGACCACTGGTACATAAAAAAAAACCCCAGCTCAATTCATCTGACTACAGCCAACACAACCTGCTGTGAAGCCAGTGTGATGAAATAATGAAGTATCTATGCAGTGTGTATATGTTTTTTTATCCTGGTGGGGACTTAAACCTGAATACAAACAGACTCATGGGGACTCGTGTCACTGTGGAGACCCACATTGAGGTACACAAGGCTATAAATCATACAAAATTAGTTTTTTTGTAAATGTAAAAATGCAGAAAGTTGTGTGATGGGTAGGTTTAGGGGTCAGGTTAGTGTAAGAAGACAGAATAGTTTGTGCAGTATAAAAACCATTACGTCTATGAAGAGTCCCCACAAAGATAGTGCACCAGTGTGTGTGTGTGTGTGTGTGTGTGTGTGTCCTGGTATTCCATACATTGCTGGGAAATGTCCCCACGTGGATATTATTAGCAGTAAATGTTTTATAAAAACAAAGATAATAACAGCACCTTTCAGCCTGTCAACCTCCATGCAAACATGACATCTCAAACATAGTAGCCTAGAACATTAAAGTTTTTTTGTGCTTGACGAACTTGTTTTGCTGTCGCACCCGCGTCTCGCAAATGAAACGGCAATCTAAAAATGCTGCGCTCAAGTTAAAAGAAGTCCAACTTGCCTCTTATTACCTTGAGTTATTTCCCATTCCACTGCAACAGATGCATCCTTTATGAACAGCGCTTAGCACTAGCCATGTGTTCTACGTTACGGTCCTTCATTGAGCGCGTCACAGCAGGACAGCGGTTAATCGCCTCAGCAACTTCACGCGTATGAAGCGCAGTATCAGCCACAGGTCAGATTTTCCGCCAAAGTAAAGAGCCTAATAACGAAAACTATTATTTATTTTTGCTAATTATTATTTTATTTCAGTTAGTTTTTCAGTAACTGTTGTTAGTTTCGTTTAGTTTTAGTTTTTCATTTATTTTTAATTTTTAATTTTATTTCAGTTTACGAAAATGTTTTTTGACCAATAGTTTTAGTCTTAGTTTCAGTTTTCGTTTACGAAAATAACCTTGGTACCCACCATTGTGGTCTCCGAGGTCCGGACCTTGGTCATTTTTCTGAGTGTATAATGAACTTTGTGAAATAATTGCCTAATACTCTAATTTGGTGCTGCAATGATTCGCATATCGCGACGATAACCGACCTCATAATCTGAGCTGCTTCAGTAGCTACTCAACACCGCTCGTCGGCAATGGCAAAATGTTTGAGATGACCGATCAAAGCAAGCGGGATTTATGTTAACAGAAGCGCGAGCAGTGGCCGCGCGCAAATCCCAACGCGACGCTTCAAGAGATTAGCAAGTGGAACTAAACTAAACAGCTGTTTTACGATAGAAGTTTTAAACGACCGAAATAAATAATCAGTTTGCAAAGACTGTATCAATCAAAGCTCAGCTTCGGGAAGGGGAGATTTACAGGTAACCTAAAGATAAAGAGACTGAGAGAAGAAGAATGAGAGAAGGACATGGAAATGAGAGCAGGAAGAGCAATAGCCTATTGCATACTGTGCCCAGAAGGAGAATAACTTTATTACAATGGATTCCTATTTAACACAGATATACATGTTCTTTGCCAATGACAGTGGAAAAATAATATTCCCCCGAACCCAGATCACTTTTGGGACCTTTGTATTTATGTACGGCTATTGCACTGAATAGACAATATATATTTTTGAAAAATACAATGAATTACAAGGCTGTACAGAACAGTGCACTATTGCAGACTTATATACTGAGGGTTTAATTACATTATTTTAATATAGTCGGTTGGGAACTAAAGTGGGCCGGTCTAAGGTATGAAACTCCAGGGCTGAAAACTAGTCCTACTCCGGCCCTGTAAGGAACCGTGTCATCGTCATGTGCAAAGCCATTAGTCACAATGGTGCCCTTCATCATCATGCCACTCTTGGTCCTTACAATACTTCCCACATTATCACTTTTCTTGATACCCTGCACAATATCCTTATTCCCATAGACCAGAGGAATGGACCAGAGCAGTCAAGGTTTGTTGTCATCTTGGACAACGCAAGTTTCCACCGGACTGCTCTGGTATGCAAATGGTTCAATGACCATCCATAACTTTGGATGCTCAACCTGCCACCATATTCTCAATTTTTAAACCCAACTGAAGAGTTATTTTCAGCGTTGCGTTGGAAGGTGTACGAAGGTATACGATTGCCAACTGTAGTGATCTTTTTCTTTGTAGAAAAGTTAGAAGCTCAGACCAGGAGAAGGTGGAAGTTTTCCAAGCAGAAGTTCTTTATTGCATGTCGGTAGCTGCAGTCATTCCAACATCGTCTAACTAAGGGAACTTTACATTGTAGTTTATATACATTTCAAGGGGGAGGGATTACATATAGGTGGAGACTTCTCTGAAACAAAAGCATGTAAATGAGGAACGTGCCCTAGACTGAGAGTGTTACAAATCCTAATCCAATCAGCATAACAGTGTAATGTAAATATCCTAATCCAATCAGCCAGACTCTTCACCGATACCTTCACATTATCTTAATGGCCAGGCAGCGCATAAAGACAAAAGGTGATAGTCTCAGTGCTCTGACCAATTTAACTTACAATAGAGAGAACAGGACTGGCAATGAATCTCTTGCTGATACTCTGATATCTAAATTCAGTCTACTAAACTTTCTCAGTTTCTATACTATTGTATTGGAAGCTCAATTAAACATTTAAATAAAATTTGTAATCCTACATTTCCCCCTTTGAGAGTTCTAAATAACTCTCACGTTATATACAAATTTAAACACTTAAAAGTTCATTCTTGTAACTTGGGATCGTTACAGGCACATGCTTCTGTGTTGCTGTTTCTGCCATTGCATGCTGACACAGAAACAAACATGCAATTTTAGGGTCCGTGGCAACCCTGCGGGTAATAGTCTTTTCTGTTAGGAACTGTGATTTTCTCGTGAGAGGTGTGATTCATATGTTGTATGAAACACTTGATACTGTGGACGCATAGATAGTACGCCAGTAGAACAAACAACAACATAATTGCTATTTCCTTTATCCACAGCCAGGGTTTCCCAATCAAGTTTCCGAACCATCAAGAATTATCTTCAGTCATCTGATGTAATTTTGCTGAAAGATCAAGAATGTCTTGTTGGATTTTGTTCAAGTTTTGTTGGATCGATTAACCCGGTGCAGCATTCAGGTCCGATGATGGTGCAGGCTCCTCCTTGCGTTGCTAGAATGTAATCCAAGGCCACTATGTTCTGTATGATCATTATCTTGTGCGAAGCGAGAGTGTCCGTGATGTTACCAAGGGCCAAAGCCGTACCATTGGCCAATTTCTGTACAGAATTCGATAAGCTTCTGACTTGATCAAGGGCTTGCATGACACCATAAGATGGTATTAATGCTCCTAGAGTTCTTGACCACCATGTTTGTGCAGTTTGTGCACAAGTGAGTCCTGGAATGCAGCCATCTGCTTTGTTAGTGGTAGGAGCTGAATTTTGTAGCTGTGGGGAGCTTGGGGTGGAGTGTGTATTTTCACTGATAGCTGGTAGAATATAAACCAGGGTGCACATTCCGTTAAATTGGCTGGGGAGGATGCTGTAGACAGAAGTTCCACATAACCAAAAAGTGTCAGTTGGTGGAGAGATCATACACAACTGATTTATTTCAAAAAAATTGGTGGGGATGGGTTTCTGGAGAAACACTCTGTTAAGTCATTTTCCTCTTTCTTATCTGTTTTAGTAACGTACACGTGGGATTCTGCTCCTCTTTCAATCACAAAGCTGCAACGTTCACGAGGAATTTCACCCAGTGGAGTCGATGCTGGGGCATAATTTTCCATGCACCAATAGAACATCATTGGCAGGAGTAGATCTGTCATGATGGGAGTAGCTGAAGTTAGGTTGCAGGATGGTAGTCCTGGAATGCAACACGGAGAAGCTGGAGGAATTGTTGTATTGTGACATGTATCCTTGTTGTATAATTCACTGGTATGATAATTGAATAAGGTACACGTGTCACATTTGGAGATAGGGTGTGCCACCCAGGGGATTCCTGCTCCTACTGAAGGTGCGTGTGGCATGCAAACGTCCTTTCCAGCAAACAAGGCATTTCTTGACATATTCATCAGCTCTAAGAATATGTTGTTTCTGGAGTCCACACTTTGTGCGATGTCCATGATGCTTAGTAGAACGACAATCTTCATCATGTTGATGGATAATTGAAGGTTTTGTATGTGAGTCTCTGCGTTGTGTATTTTTTTTTTTTTTTTCGTGATAGTTGGTTCGGCAGTGGGTCTAGTTGTTTTCTGGAGGTTGTGGCTTCATATGCAGGTGAGGAGGTTGGTGCGTATGGGTCCCGGACTGTCATCAAGTTGTGTCTGCACAGAGTAAGAAAGAAAAACAAAAGACAGTAGAGCAGTATTTTTTTCAAACACTAGGATTGTGAACTTTTTCTGAGTCTGCTAGACAGTGGAGCAGTATTTGTTCAAACACTAGGGTTGTAAACTTTTCTGAGTCTGCTATTGTTGTTCCCTCTTTCCCTATTTCTTGAACCTTTGACACCTAAGGAACAGTGAGGTAAGGATGGACTAGGATAGGGCCTATGAGGGAAGTCTTCACCCCAGGGTTAACCCCCGAAGCCTGTTGCATTCGGTTCTTCCCGGGGCTCCTCACTGGTCCCGTGTCCTAACCTATCCCTGTAGGTGGGGGAACAACCTTACAGTGTGTACAATGAGTCCAGGTTTTCCTTCCCTGACACAATACTGCAGCTGATGTAATCAACATCACTTGATATGGCCCATGCCACTTTGGTTCTAATGGCTTATTTCTGAATGACTTTATCATGACCCATTGACCTGGGATGATTGTGTGTCCACCTTCTGGTGGAGTCTGCCAACATGACTCAACTCTCCCTCTGGCACTCTGTACCGCCTTTGTTAGGTTTTCACAGTAAGCAATCAGGGCATCTGAGGCAATGTGTACATCAGCATTTCTAAGATCTATCACACCTGGCATCTGCATGGGGCGTCCAGTAATAATCTCATGAGGGCTCAGTCCTACTGTTCTGTTAGGTGATGCTCTCATACTACACAGTACTGCTGGCAGTGCTTTGACCCATGGTACCCCTTCCTGATGCATTTTGCTTAGTCTGGTTTTGATTGTTCTGTTCGATCGTTCAACCTGTCCTGATGCTTGTGGCCTGTATGGGCAGTGAAGATTCCACTTAATCTTCAAAATTCTACACACTTCCTTGACTACCTGTCCTGTGAAGTGTGTACCTTGATCTGAGTCAATGCAATCTGGGAATCCCCATCTAGGAAAAAAATCAGTGACAAGACATTTAGCAGTATGTGCAGCTGTAGCACGCCCTGTTGGATAAGCTTCTACCCATCTTGAGAACTTATCTATTACTACCAAAACATCAGTTTTTCCCTTACAACGAGGCAATGATATGTAATCAACTTGTAGGTGACGAAATGGTCCTGGTGGGGCTGGGGTATGTGCTGCTGGTGTTGTGGCTGCTGGTACATCATTATTTTTCTGACATGTAACACACCTCTTGGCTGTTTCTGTGGCTACATTTCTGAATTTTGGATTCCACCACTGATTTGAGAACCTGTGATTCATCGTTGCTGGACCACTATGACCCAAATTGTGTATTTGTTGAGCCAAATATGGCAACAGTGATTCGGGAGCAACATACTTTCCCCCTTTGGTCCAGCAACCGGATGAATCCACGGTGGCTCCTTTGTCTAACCATGTCCATGCTTCATACAGAGGAACGTCTTTGTACGGATCAATTATTGTTTCAGGAGGCATAATTGTCTTCTGTGCTGCACTACCTGAACATACTTGTACAGTTGCATAGAAACAAGCCTGTTTAGCTGCCATATCAGCAAGAGCATTACCTTTAGCTTCCGTAGTATTAGTTGTGAGATGTGCTTTCACTTTGATCACTGCTAATTTCTTCGGAAATTTTATGGAAAACATTAGATCTTTCACTAATTCAGCATACTTAATGGGGGATCCAGCAGAAGTTAGAAACTGTCTGGTTTGCCAAATGACACCAAAATCATGAATTACCCCAAAAGCATATCTGGAATCTGTGTAGATATTAGCAACTGATCCTGAAGCTAGCGTGCATGCTCTTGTTAGGGCTACTAGTTCTGCAGCTTGAGCTGAAAAATGATCTGGAAGACGTCCTGAAGCTAACACTTCCGTGGTGGACTTAACTGCATAACCTGCTCGTCTGTTACCTTCAATTACTTGAGCTGAACCGTCAACAAACAACTCAAATTCTGAATTCTCTGTGGTAGTTTCTTTTACTTCACTCATAGGTGTATATGTAAGCGTAACACAATCGTGTGTCATTTCTCCTTCATCCTCTAACAAAACTTCAGTCATAGCAGACATCATATATGAGGACGGATTCGTGACAGGTGCACGCTGTAAGACAATATTCGGGGCTGTGAGAGTTGCTAACCAATTTCCCCAGCAATAGGAAGTGACAGAAGTGACTTCTGCTTGCTTCATTAATGCGGACACTGCGTGCGGACATCTTATGTTTACAGACTGTCCTAACACCATTCCTGATGAAGCCTGAAGTGCTAGATGCACTGCCTGTAATGCTCTGAGGCATGGGCCCATACCTTGAGCTACTATGTCAAGTTTACCAGAATAGTAATGAATTGGGCGTAAACTGCCCCCATGATCTTGCATTAGACATGCAGTCATGAAGCTTAAATGTTCATGGACATAAAGCACAAATGGTCTATCAGTTTGGGCAGTTCCTAATGCTGGTGCTTGACATAGTGCTCTCTTCAAATCATTGAACGTTTTGAGGTGACTTTCTTCCATACAAACAGTATCAGAATCTTTACCATGGCCTTTCAACAAGTCATAGAGCGGCTGTGCAATTGAGGCATAGTCTTCAATCCAAGGTGTACAGTAACCTGCTGTTCCTAAAAATTATCGGAGTGTTTTAATGGTAGTAGGCGGGGGTATGGCTTTGACTGAAGCCGCTCGATCCTGTGTAATGGATCTATTTCCTGCACCAATTGTTTGACCCAGAAATGTGACTTGCTTTTTAGTAGAAAAAGCTTTTTTTGTGAAAGCTGCATTTGTGTCCTTTCTTATGCAAATAGTCCAACAATAATGCCAATTCAGTTTGATGTACCTCGTGTTCTGTTGAGGCAATCAAAATATCATCGACACATTGGATCATAGTGGACTGTTTTACCGGACAATCTGGGTCACACAAATCACGTCTGACAGTCTGATGGTATATGGTTGGGTAGTTTTGAAATCCCTGTGGCAAACGTGTCCACTGATATTGCTCATAGTCAACTGTGAAAGCTAACCATGGCTGGCTGTCAGACTGCAATGGCACAGAAAAGAATCCATTAGACATATCAATTACTGAAAAAATCTGACACTCTAATGGTAAGCCATTACAAATTGTGGACGGATATAGCACTAGGGGTGTGATTTTATCAATATGTTTATTGGCTACTCTGTAGTCTATGGTGAGTCTCCATGTCCCATTGGATTTCTTGATGGGCCATATCGGCGAGTTACAGGGACTATTGGTTTTAACTAGCACTCCCTGCATCAGCAACTTTTCTACAATAGGTTTGATCCCCTGTATTGGATGATTCTGTAAAAAAGCATACTCAGGAGGGATCACATTATTGGTAGAAACTTGTGCTGAGGAAATTTTAATGCTAGCAGATTCTGAGGACACGTCTAAAGTTAGATGTATTTGTCTCAGAAGATCCATGCCTAAAATTGCACCTGTATTTGATGGAGCACATAACAATTTTTTTAGTCAGTTTTCGGGCCAAATTGTACATCTATGGGCGGGGTTTCATACAAATCAGAATCTTCACCTATTACGCCAGTTAAAGAAAATTTGGTTTTCTTGTACGTAATATGTCTAAACCTTTAGCCAATTTTGTAGGAATTATGGTAATTTCTGCACCTGTATCAAGCAAAAAATCAATTTCTTTCTCTTGTATGCTACCTTTCACAAAAATTCTTGTCATTATGATGGATTACAGGGGTAAGGTAGCTACTCACAGCCCCAACAATTAGTTTTTTTCCTGGTCTTTTTGTGCTCTTAAAAGAGCCTGAACAAGCTGTCCTAAAGTTTCAGTGGACACTTGCGGAACTGCTTCCGGGTTGTAAGCAGGCTGAGAAGGAGCAGAATTATGCATAGCATTTCTTTTTGTATCTTGCAATTTCTTCCTACACTCTTTCTCCCAATGTCCTAATCTTCCACAATAGTAGCAGCTGCCTTCTTTTTAAGACCCCCTGTTTTCTTGTTTTGCTGTGCTAAATGTAGCTGCTGCTGCTACTCTCACTTTGGCTTTAACATCAGCATCTCTTTCCCATGCAGCTAACCTGTCAACGTTACTTCTGAGAGTTCTGTTAGACCAAGTTAGATCTAGGAATGGCAAAGCTCTTCTGTATTCGGCTACAAGGCCATCTGACCAGATACGAATTAGTGGTCTTTTGTCATCGAGCACACTTTCAGAACCATCCACTATTCCACTGTAAGTTATGGCTGACTGACCAAACCGTTCAGTATATTCATTTACTGTTTCTTCTTTCTTTTGTACACAGCTAGTAACTCTAGACCAGTCTATTTTGGGTCCTAAGATAGTCTTTAGGATTTTCAAAACACCTTCTTTCATATCGCCTCTACTGGCATGTTGTAGTTCAGAAGTCACTGCAGATTCAAAATTGTTGAATTCAGAATCATTTACATTTACATTTATTCATTTAGCTGACGCTTTTATCCAAAACGACTTACAATTGCTATATTTCAGAGGTCGCACGCCTCTGGAGCAACTGTGGGTTAAGTGTCTAGCTCAGGGACACATTGGTGTCTCACAGTGGATTCGAACCCGGGTCTCTCAGACCAAAGGCATGTGTCTAATCCACTGCGCCATCACCACCCCACTTGTTAAAATTTCAGTTAATCAGTTAAAATTTGTGACATTAACTGTGTGACTACTGTTAACGACATGTCATATAGACGAATTTTGCTGATCAATGCCCTTCTAAATTCAGAAAACTGTTTACGTGGTGAGGGTAAATTCTCAGAGAGTCGTTCTATATCCTTAGGTCCAAGGGCTTTTGCAACAGTTTGTATTCGGACTACAGAGGGGTGGGTAGAAATACTTTCATTTTCCTCAATTCCCTGTGATCTTTTTCTAGCTCCACACACATAAACTGAATTTACAGGCTTATCAGTGACTGATTGGATGGCTACATCTGTTTCAAAGAACACTCGTAAATCAGGGTAAATGTTATCAGGCTGACTTACTTCTTCCACATCAGTTTTTTTGCATCTTTGATGCGGTTCAATTTCTTGGTCAACGCGGAAACTCTAGCACGTAGTTCTTTGTTCTCTTTCTCTAGCTCTGAGTTATGGTGAGACTGCTCTGTAGCTTTTGCTAAAAGAAATTCTTTATGGCAACAAATTATGGCTTTCACATTGTTCTTGCGAATACTTGCTCCTAGTACTTTTTTACACTCTTCTACAGACCAAATCTTATCTGGATGAATCTCATGTTTCTGTGTTAGTTCTTGTCTAACTTTTTCAGTGATTATTAGATCCATCAGTTCTCCTAACAGTGTTTTAAATTCGCTATCTGACCACAAAGGAGTAGCAAGACCACCTTTTTTATTTGTGGAGATTAGTCTAGCACTTTTCTTAATCATTTTGGGGATTTCTTTGTTACCACACAAACAAAAAATAAACTTCTCTGATCAACAGAGGGTGTTAACACAGATCAAATCTTGTTAAACTTCCTTGTTACCAACACATCACAAACTATTAGCATGTTACGCTAATCTTCCTTAAAAGAAAAATGCAAAGGATCTTTCACCTTCTTAACTTTTAGAGGATAAAACAAACAAAAACACTAAATCTTCTCTGATCAAAAGAGGCTACACTCGATAACACAGTTAACCTTCCTTGCCCAGAGCAAAGGGTAACACACAAAATATTAGCACGTTACACTAATCTTCTCTAAAAGGAAATGCAAAGGATCTTTCACCTTCCTAACTTTTAGAGGATAAACACATCCCTGTTTGAACAGAGGTTCACCAATATTAACACGTAATGTTAACCTTCCCTAACTTTAGAGGATACCTTCTCTAGCAACGTAGAGGCTATACTTTCATCTTTAAAATAAACTTTTAAAGGGTAACTTTGTTAGCCAGACACTGCAGCTGTCTGATAACTGTTCTCTGACGGTGCAGAGATTTGTACTGGTCTTCAGTGGTTCTTTGAATAGAGTGAAACTCAACAAATCGTTGTTTATACGGAAAGGATTCCGTCTGGAACTCAGTCAAAAAAAAGTTTGTTCTTTGTTGAGCTTTGAAGTTTCAGGATTTAGTTCTGGAACTCAGTCTTTGTTGAGTGGAGATTTCAGTTCTGGAACTCAGTCTTTGTTGAGTGGAGATTTCAGTTCTGGATTCAGGTAAGATTCTCTCTGGAATGCAGTCAGATCTTTGAACCAATCTGGATTCAGGTGAAGTTAATTCTATCCGGCTCACCACACCATCTGTAGTGATCTTTTTCTTTGTAGAAAAGTTAGAAGCTCAGACCAGGAGACGGTGGAAGTTTTCCAAGCAGAAGTTCTTTATTGCTTGTCGGTAGCTGCAGTCATTCCAACATCATCTCACTAAGGGAACTTTACATTGTAGTTTATATACATTTCAAGGGGGAGGGATTACATATAGGTGGAGACTTCTCTGAAACAAAAGCATGTAAATGAGGAACGTGCCCTAGACTGAGAGTGTTACCAATCCTAATCCTATCAGCATAACAGTGTAATGTAAATATCCTAATCCAATCAGCCAGACTCTTCACCGATACCTTCACATTATCTTAATGGCCAGGCAGCGCATAAAGACAAAAGGTGATAGTCTCAGTGCTCTGACCAATTTAACTTGCAATAGAGAGAACAGGACTGGCAATGAATCTCTTGCTGATACTCTGATATCTAAATTCAGTCTACTAAACTTTCTCAGTTTCTATACTATTGTATTGGAAGCTCACTTAAACATTTAAATAAAATTTGTAATCCTACACAACCCCACCAACTGTGGGTCACAGTGGGTTAAAAATATAAGAATTTAAATATATTTTAATTTTAAATTTACAATTTAAATCAATATTGGTTATATTACAATCACAAAATAAACGGGGAGCTGTTCCTTAAACAAGACCACTAAATGGGCAAGTTTCGTCAATATCAAGATCTTTACAGATAGATGAATTAAACTTGTCGCTCATATCTTTTAAGCTATTGCGCTTGTGATAACGTCATAGGTCACATGATAGCATCAACATGGCGGATGTTGTACGGCTCGCGTTCATACTTGACGAGATCAGGCTATAAAGTACCTACTCTTTTAGCGCTCGTTAAGTAAGAACTTATTGAAATGAAGTACCTACACAGTGAGTATGCGGTTTCGGACGCAGCCTCGATGTCATTACACAACAGTTCAGACTAATTTTTCAAAATATTAGTCCCAACACAATTCTACTTACATTGTTAAAAATTGCTGTAAATTAACAGACAAATTCAGACAGCAAAATACTGTTACAATGAAACAATGAATTCTGGGTAACAGCAATCAGGTGATGTTTGCTATGTATTGATGATGACTGATTCACTGATCTCATTTTGTGTCTAATCTTTGTGCTGTGTTATTGATTTTTATATTTTTGTTTATAGCAGCCCTGTAATTCTGCAACATGAGATCCAGCAGTATTGTGTTAATCAATTGTTATGAAGGATTTTAAAAACATGTTGTGCACAAAACATTTCAAAATACTGCATCGAGACACACCAAGACATCAAGATTCAGCATATGACTCTCAACAATGGTGACAATCAACAAAAAGCTTCATACTTCGTATCCTTTTAAAACATTGTATACATTTTAAATATTGCTTATTGCTTACAAAGAACTAAGTACTTGAGCAAGCTCTTAAGGCATTATAGTCCTTTACGTCTATTGCGATCTCAAAATTCTAGCCAGTCTATAATCAACTGCAGGCGGTAGATCCTTTTCCTATTTAACATCTAAACTTTGGAATAGTCTTCCTAGCATTGTTCGAGAAGCAGACACACTCTGTCAGTTAAAATCTAGATTCAAAACACATCTCTTTAACCTGGCATACACACAGAACATTATACATTTCTATTATTCAAATCAGTTAAATGATTGTTAGGCTGCATAAACTAGGTCAGCTGAAACCGGGAACACTTCCTATAACACCCAATGTACTTGTTACATCATAAGGAGAATGGCATCTACGATAATGTTAGTCTTTCTGTTATTCTGAGGGTTACTGTAGTCAGCCAGATTTGGGACCTTGGCCTGGACACGACCACAACGCATGATTTAGTCAGCCGGATCCGGGCCGTATCCAAATCAGATGGTGGGCCTGCGCTTTGACTCAACCAGAACGCACACCTGAAGTGTCAGCAGAGATTGTGTCAACTAGACTCTGCCCTGTGAAGGCCTCATCAACACGACAGCCATCGGCACTGATCCTCAACAAACTCGTCTCCATACCAGCTTGATTTTGATCTTCATGGACCTGGATACATTTTCTCAATGTCCCAATCCAATCTGACTTCTGACCTGTAATGCTGCCTTAACCTTACACTGTTCGATCATTGGCCAAAGGAGAACTGATCCTGGTTACTCCCAAGGTTTTTTTTTTCTTCTCCATTCTGTCACCTGACGGAGTTTTGGTTCCTTGCCACTGTCACCTTTGGCCTTTGGCTTGCTTATTCGATGACACTTAATATTCAACAATATTATTGATCTGCCTGCATTGACACCATAATATGAGAACTAAACTGAGCTGGACGATGACATCACTGTTTTCATCAGAGTGGATATATAAACTGAGCTATATTATAAACGCAACACTTTTAGTTTTTGTCCCCATTTTTCATGAGCTGAACTCAAAGATCTAGGACTTTTTCTATGTACACAAAAGGGCTATTTCTCTCAAATATTGTTCACAAATCTGTCTAAATCTGTTAGTGAGCACTTCTCCTTTGCCAAGATAATCCATCCACCTCACAGGTGTGGCATATCAATATCCTGATTAGAAGGCATGATTATTGCACAGGTGTGCCTTTGGCTGGACACAACAAAAGGCCACTCTAAAATGTGCAGTTTTATCACAGCACAATGCCACAGATGTTGCAAGTTTTGAGGGAGTGTGCAATTGGCATGCTAACTGCAGGAATGTCCACCAGAGCTGTAGCTCGTGAATTGAATGTTCATTTCTCTACCATAAGCCGTCTACAAAGGCGTTTCAGAGTATTTGGCAGTACATCCAACCGGCCTCACAACCGCAGACCACGTGTAACCACACCAACCCAGGACCTCCACATCCAGCATCTTCACCTCCAAAATTGTCTGAGACCAGCCACCTGGACAGCTGCTGCAACAATCGGTTTGCATAACCAAATAATTTCTGCAAAAACTGTCAGAAACGGTCTCAGGGAAGCTCATCTGCATGCTCGTCGTCCTCATCGGAGTCTCGACCTGACTTCAGTTCGTCGTCGTAACCGACTTGAGTGGGCAAATGCTCACATCTGATGGCGACTGGATGCCCAAGACCACGTGATTTGCCTGTCCGACGTGTTTTTTCTTGATTTTTGGGTTTCTACCTTAGTCTATGGTTTCTACCAAGGATATATTGGTGTGCAATACAATTGGGAGTCTGCACAGGGTGTTTATTTTGAAATTGACACTGTTTTTTGACTTATTTTGTATTTACGTTGCGGCTTGGACACGGTGCCCGTCGAAAATAGACTCAGCGCCTATCTTTAGTGGAGCGGTGCGGAGAGCCGCTTCTGGGATGCTTCTGAAACGTGCCGCATCGCGGCTGGTGTAAACACAAGCATTGACTAGAGTGGCCGCGATCAGCTCCGGTAGCAGTGTCGCAGTGTAAATAAGGGGTAAGAGAGTTTGGCAGTTGACATGTATGACACAGAACATTACAAACAGTGTTAGGGAGTTACTAGTTACATGTTACTATGCCGTGGGACAAGCACACTCTGGCCTTTAAGAGAGCAGCTCGAAAAAATGGAGTGCAGCTGGAAGAAAACAAAACTACAGGTTTTATGTATTTCATGGAAAGATAGCACGATTGCATACATAAAAGCCTTAAAGGGTTAGTTCACCCAAAAATTCTGTCAGTATTTACTCACCCTCATGTTGTTCCAACCCCGTAAGACCTTCGTTCATCTTCGGAACACGAATTAAGATATTTTTGATGAAATCTGAGAGCTGGATCACTCCTCCATACTAGTCCATAAGCTTCTTCAGGGATTGAAACTTTCCAGCCCCGAAAAGTCATTAAAGACATTGTTAAAATAGTCCAAGTGACTACAGTGGCTAAATCTTAAGTTTATCAAACAACGAGAATACTTTTTGTGCAAAACCCCCCAAAAATAACGACTTTATTTCAACTATTAATTTCCTTCTCTCTGGGCCTCGGGTCAGTTCACTAGTTTAATGGCGTAAGCTTCTGTTGTTGTACGCCACACGCATCACCCATTTGACCAGCGTCGGCCAATAGTGAGCCTACGTGTGACGTAGCTCTACGCAATCATACTAAGTTAACTGACTAGAGGCCAACAGAGAAGGAAATGAATAGTTGAAATAGTCGTTATTTTTGTTTGTTTTTGCGCACAAAAAGTATTCTCGTCGCTTGATAAACTTAAGATTGAGCCACAGTAGTCACTTGGACTATTTTAACGATGTCTTTAATGACTTTACGGGGCTGGCAAGTTTCAATCCCTGAAGAAGCCTATGGAGGATTATGGAGGAGTGATCCAGCTCTCAGATTTCATCAAAAATATCTTAATTTGTGTTCCGAAGATGAACGAAGGTCTTACGGGGTTGGAACAACATGAGGATGAGTAAATACTGACAGAATTTTAATTTTTGGGTGAACTATCCCTTTAAAAGCCGTTAGATCTGCTTATTTTTCTACCCTCTTAGAAGAAAGTAAACAAACATTAGGTATTTATTTGATACTGTGGATAAATGAACAAGAAATAAAGCTTCAACTCCAGACGTTTTGAAGCAGCACAGCAGTAATGACTTTATGAACTTCGTTGCTTGCAAGATTGATTATATTAGAGAGGAAATTATAACCATGCAACCGTCTACAACAGCATTGCATCAGGCAGTGCATTATAGTTGCCCTAAGTAAAATTTCAATTAATTCATTGCTATAGGAGAGGAAGAATTGTCTAAACTCATTAAATTATCTAAATCAACAACATGTATGTTAGACCGTATACAGACTAAGCTACTGAAATATATGCTTCCAGAGGTCATAGATCCTCTTCTTAAAGTCCCCATGAATTCAAAATTGACCATACTTACTTTGTTTGCCTAAATTGATCATTTTGTGGTGAACAATTCATCCATGCAAGTCAATCCACACAAAAAAAAATGTTTGGCTTCGTAATCTTTAATCAAAATCTGAAATTTCCCCTCCCCTCTGCATTGGAGGACTTTCCCTGATGACGTAGGTTTGACGGTTTTGGTGTCTACTTAGCATCCGTAACCACGCCCCTCCAACTGACAGTAGACAGGCTGCCTGTGTGTTTGAATGAAACGCCTACTTTTCTAGACCCAATCAGGTGCTAGTTGGAAAAAAGCCACGCCCACTGTTTTGCCTCATTTAGTATTCCGTTTCTCTCAGAAATACGTCACAACACTGGAGAAAAGTCGCTTGCAACTTCCGGTTCACGGAGACTTTAATATCATGAATTCCTCTTTGTCATTTGGATACGTACCGAAAACTTTTAAGCTGGCTATTATTAAAACGCTTATTAAAAAAACGCAACTTGATCCTACAGAATTAATCAATGGCCAATCTCAAATCTCCCTTTTCTGTCAAAGATGCTAGAAAAGGCAGTATCCTCACAACTATTTTCCTTTTTAGAATCAGAATCAGCTTTTATTGCATAGGAAAACTTGTACAAGGAATAGGTCCCAGTGCAGGCGGATAAAAATAATAAATAAAAACAATGAATAAAAATATTAATAAAAATATCTATTTTGAAATTTAACTACATTAAACTGTACATTAGTGAAATGTGTGCAAAAAGTCACAGTTTGAACTCTGAAGATGCAGCATAGCAGACTAATGTTATCAATGTAACGTGTATGAAACGGTGTTGATGAGAACAGTTGCCGATGGAAAGAAACTGTTTTTGTGGCGTGAGGTTTTTGTCTTGATGGACTGCAGTTCTTTAGAAAGAAATGGTAGCTGGGAGGATTTCCAGCCAGGATTGAGACTGTATCATAGTTCTGAGACTGCTCTCATTAGAGTTACAAATGATTTGCTAATATCCTCCGATTGTGGTTGTATCTCTCTATAAGTGTTACTGGATCTTAGTGCTACATTTGATGCTATCGACCACAACATTCTTTTGAATAGTCGCGAAAATTGTGTTAGTGGAATTGCATTGGTATAATACAAATCAGTTTGTAGCAATAAAGGAAGAGATATCATATGGATCACAAGTTCAGTATGGAGTACCTCAAGGCTCAGTAGTAGGACCGTTGCTTTTAGGAGATATCTAGAGGAAGCGTGGCATTAGCTTTCACTGTTACGCTGATGATACTCTGTTCTATATTTCTTTGTGCCCCAACGAAACTTTCCAGTTCACAAAATTAACCGAATGCATAGCTGAAAATAAAAAAATTGGATGACTAGTAATTTCCTTGTTCTTAATTCTTTTTTGTGAACAATTGTTTTTATTGAGTAGTCAGTTCAATATAAGAGAAAAGATACAACATTTTAAAGTGTAACCCACAACCTCCATCCATCCATTCACCCATCCACCCACCAGGTAGACTTATCAGTCCCTCCAGGATTTCGAACAGTGGAAACATAAAAACATAGGCTACTACGTCATTTTGTTCACAACAGGACATCATTCAAACTGCAAATTGTTTACTTATATTTGTGTACACTCGCAATAAAACACAACATTGTGCTTTTGTCACAGTCTAAACTCTTGTCAAATTGTAACCTACAACTGACACACACACACACACACACACACACACACACACACACTTTTAGAAGCAAATCATTTTACCAACCTCATTTCAAAATACCCATCTTTTGGACATTCATCATATCGCTTTGGTTTTCATTTCTTGTCCTCAGAGTCGGAGCACTAGCTAATCTGTTTATTTTTAAGTTACACATTCTACATTGATTAAAAAAGAAAATCAAATGTGTTTTTAATAGTAGTATTATTTTATACGGAAATCAATTATTTATAATTCAGATGAGAATAAAGTTAAGGTTAATTAAAATTAAGGAAAACAAATATATTGATCTGAAATATAGCAAATTAAATTTAAATTCATTCAGGTACAATTACCAAACATATGTCAAGGTCTTTTTGTCTTTTTATTAATTTAATTAATAAACTAATTATATAAAACTATTGTCAGTGCACTACAAATAAACTGGTACTGTGCCCTTATTAATAAAACTTATTTTACAAATACAAGGCTTAAGACATTTATAAAAATGCCTTCTGCATTTCATGCTTTTCACTCTATTACCGAAATCGTACCAAACCTTGACGTCTGTGTACCGTTCCACCCCTAATATTTATACATACAATTCATGGTAATTTAGAGGTAACGTTAATGTACTGTAGTATATCACCTCCTATCACCTATAACATGCGCAAAAAAAGATACATCAATAAAGGAAAGGAAAAAAGCATAATATGAGCACTTTAAGTAAAAATCTATCTACCTTTGCTGTTTTAACCTATAAAAACAAATGCCAAAGAACATCGCAACTTTCATCGCAACTTTTTAGAAAAGCGGCCTCAACATCAGGAATTTTAGGCAGCTACAATCAGAAAAAAGGCCCGCGAAATCCTGGAGGGACTGACTTATACTGTGCTAAGGAATTGCAGGACATCGCAGTGGAAAAGGTAAATAAAATACCTAATCAATAGATAAATAGAAGACAAACACAAAATAAATTTTACATCAAAAAGAAGATACAGATTTTTTTTTGTTCTAAAAATGTTCTAAGAACATTTCCATGCAGTGTTCTAATAATGTTTTCAGTGGGTAATTATTATTTATTTTTTTAGCTCTTGCTCTCCCTGATCCGTTCGATGACCTGTGGGAGCATCGAGACCAGAGGGAACGCATAAATGGGCCGGCTGGGCCAGCGCAGAGGAGGAGGAGTCTGGCCATAGCGTCCAGCCTGGCCTATATGAGGCCGCCCTGGCGATTTATGTAGGACACCACTGACATGTTGTCCGTGTGGACCAAGACGTGGTGTCCCGCCATATCTGTGAGGAAGGGCTAAATGAACCGCTCTCATTTCGAGGGAGTTGATATGTAGGCATTTCTCCAGGCTAGACCAGAGACCGGAGATTGGCCTGCCCTCACACAGTGTCCCCCAACCCAGGTTGGAGGTATCTGTCGAAACCACTTTCCTTCTCAAGACCAATCCTTTGTCTACACCTGACCGGTACCAGTCGGGGCGCTTCCAAGGGGCCAGGGCTTTTGTCATTTGTCTCAAGTCTATAACTGTTCCCAGGAAGACTGTATGCTGGCTGGGAAACAGTGTGCTCTTTGCAAGATTGATACTGAGACCCAGGCATTCTAGATGGCTGAGGAGCCCCGATCTGTGTGTTAGCAACTCGCTCTTCGATTGGGCTAGAACGAGGCAATCGTAGAGGTAGTTCAGGATTCGCATTCCCCGTTGTCTCAGGGGAACAAGCGCAGCATCCATGCATTTCGTGAATATATGGGGTGCCAGAGACAGACCGAACGGTAGGGCCGTAGATTGATAAGTAGGGCTGGGTATTGTTAGGAATTTCACAATTCGATTCGATTTCAATTCGATTTCGATTCGATATTGATTTATAAGCTTCGATATCGATTCAATAATTAGTAAATACACAAGTAATTAAGTACCTGAGTATATATTTAAATAATGTGTGCATTATTATCAATGTTTAAGAACAAATTGACCCCAGCATGTTTCCAGTCATGGTTTATTTAGCAGAACAAACTGTACGATATTGTACATGTGTTGAATACAAACCACCACTGTAACGAACAGGTGCTTTATTAACACACCTCTAAAGTGCATGTAACTGTTATAGAAAGTATATTTCTTTCTTCCTATACATTCAAGTTATAAAAGAAATGTAAACAGAAACACAAAATGTGCCTACTCATAAAAAAATGCACTTTGTGAGGCACACGCGTGCACATTTGCACACAGACGCAAGGACTCTCGCTCTTTTCCTCTCTGTCGTGCGCGTGCTACGTGGTTTGGAGCTTGCGAGCTCTAGATTTCGGGAGATTTGAACTAATTTGCGGACATCAGGGAGCCACTATCAATATGCGGGAGACTCCCTGAGACTTATTGTTGTTCTTATTATCATTTAGGGGGGCTTAGGAACATTTTGAGGTAGCTTCAGCCCCCCTAAAATAGGCCTAACAACGTCCCAGGTTGGTGGTGCAGGCTTGAACGGAGTGCAGCTACTGTCCGTCGTCTTGCTGTTGTGGGAAAGCGCGTCTTGTACAACGCTGAACGCTCTCACTAGAGTGTTGCCCATAGCTCCGCCACTGGCCGGTGGGCTGAATCGATTCGTAGGATTTGATGAATCGATATTGAATTGAGAAACAAATAATTGCAATGCATTGATGAATCGATATTTTTACCCAGCCCTATTGATAAGCCTGCCCCTCGAAGGCAAATCTCAAGAAAAGATCTAGAATTGGTCTGAGGCTGCCGCCCTTCTTCGGAACGAGGAAGTAGCGACTGTAAAAGCCTGACTCGCTTAATGAGGGGAGAACTGTCTCGACAGCTCCTTCAATTAGTAGGTTTGACACTTCGGTGCGAAGGATGCGAGCTGCGTTGCTTCCCACCGATGTCCCGAGTACTGTACGAAATCGTGGGGGTCTGCGAGCGAACTGGAGCGAGTATACTCGCTTTATTGTTTTCATTATCCAGCATGATACCCCGGGGATGGCCTGCAAGGCCTCGGCCCGTGTGGCTAGGTGTTGAATGAAATCTGGGGGCGTGTTACCGTGTGACGGGAACCCGACCACCCGAACTGTGGGAATTTTATTTATTTATTTTCTAGTGTGTTTGGGTTTGCTATAAAGGCAGCTTTTGTTATCAGTGGCGCATGCTTTGTAACGGGCCTGGTGACTGATTTTTGAACATTTCCAGCCAGCCGAACTGTGAGAGGGGCTGTTAGGAAAAGACTCAGTTCTCGCTCTTGTTTGAGCTGCTGTAAAAACAGCGTTTTTCTGCAGTGGTGCGCACCTTACAGTGTAATAGGTTGACTGCAGTTATATGAGGGGTGTAGAATATGTGGGTTCGCACCTATTCATAGATGTATGGGAGCAGGATATTAGAGGAGAAGGTCAGGGGGCGGGGTTTTGGTCAGTAGTAGAGAGACTACATGGAGAATGACATTAAAGTGAGTTCGTCATAAAAGTTACAAAACGAGTACTCTGTTTTGTGTACATCTATATCGTGTCAGAAGTGAGAGTCGTGAGAAATCATGGCTCAAAGTCTCCGGCGCATAGAACCGCTCGTATTTGATGACGACATCGCTAACAACTGGCTGAAATTCAAGAGGGAATGGGACGTGTACAGCAAAGCAGGACTGTCGGACAAATCAAAAAAGGTGCAAGCTTACACTCTCCTTAATTTTGCTGGTTCAGATGCACTAGATAAATATGAGTCATTTCACTTTCAAGAGGATGAGAACAAAGAGGATCCTGATGTGTTAATAAAAAAAATTGAAGAGATTTGCCTGCCAGAACGGAACGTGATAATGGACGGACATGCTTTCAATAATACAAAAACCTGACGAAGGAATTCAGTCTTACGTGGCCACGTTAAGACTGTTGGCAAAAAAAATGTGACTTTGGAGAGCTAACTGATGAACTAGTACGTGACCGAATTGTCTGTGGCATACATAATGATGCAGTTCGTTCTCAACTGTTAAGGGAAAAAGATTTGACACTGCAATCGGTATTCAGGATATGCATGCTATTTGAGGGTTCTGAAAGGGGTACCAAGGAGCTTAAAAGGGAGGCTGAAGTGTTTGCAGTGCAGCACAACAAAAGGCGATGTAACAATTGTTGGGGTGAGCACGATTTTGAGCGCAACAAATGCCCAGCTTTCAATAAACGCTGTAACTCATGCAACAAATGGAACCACTTTGCCAAGTGTTGTAGATAGAAAGCCTCAATACACAGGTTTGAGGATGGCTCCATCTAGTGAAAAAAAACCTACACAGAGTAAATGAAGTGGAAGGTGAAATCCACCAAGATGATTTTCACTGTGAAAGTGTGGACCTGTTTGCAAACAAAGGAGAAATATTCACCTCTCTCACAACGACTTGTAACAAGCAGATTAAGCTGAAAATAGACACTGGGGCTAAATGCAATGTTATGTCTTTATCTACATTACAGCACATTGACCCAAATGCCCAAATTGATCAGTCACACAGAGTGAATCTGATAGCTTACGGCGGTCACACAATTCAGACACTGGGTACTGTCACCCTAGTTCTCTCAGGAGGAAAATTGCAATTCCACATGGTGGATAGAAACGTTAAGAGCTAACTAGGCTTACCAGACAGCATGAGGTTAAATCTCATACAACTTAGCCCAGAAGTACATGCTATACAACAACAGGCTCCCGAGATGAGTGATTTATGAGGACTTGTTTCGTACTGACACTGTTGGCAAGCTCCCAGTCACATATCACATGCGTCTGGATGAGTCGGTACATCCGACTGTCTGTGCCCCGAGAAGGATCCCGCTGGCCATGAAAGGCAAAGTCGCACAAGAGCTGGAAAGAATGACAAAAATGGGCATTATTGTGCCAGTGCAGCAGGCTACTCTTTGGGTGTCTGCCATGGCAGCTGCTGTCAAAAAGGATGGCTCGGTACGCATATGCATAGACCCTGTACATCTTAATAAGGCTCTCCTGAGGCCTTATCACCCGTTAAAGACTGTAGAGCAAGTAATTGCTGATATGCCATAGGCAAAGGTTTTCAGCATTTTGGATGCAAGGTGTGGATTTTGGCAGATCCCTTTGGACGAGGAATCATCGAAACTCACAGCTTTTATGACCCCGTTCGGGAGGTACAGATTTCTACGAATGCCATATGGGATTTCAACTGGAAGTGAAGTTTTTCAGAGATGCATGGAACAACTCTTTTCAGGCCAGCCGTGTGAAATAGTTGTGGATGACATCTTGATCTGGGGCTCTTCTGTTGAAGGACATGACAAACGCCTCAAATGTGTGTTGGACCGTGTCAGAGCCATCAATATGCAGCTGAACCCGACAAAATGTCGTTTCAGGGTCTCAGAGGTGCCATATGTAGGCCACCTTCTTACAGATAAATTTGTCAAACCTGACCCAGAGAAAACCAAGGCCATCCGCCAGATGCCCACTCCAGAAGACAAAAATGGTTTGCAGAGGTTTCTTGGCATGACCATTTATCTCTCAAAATTCATCCATCGGTACAGCGAGAGAACGGCTCCCCTTCGTCAGCTCCTGCGCCAAGATGCACAATGGTGTTGGACTGAACAACATGCTGCTGCTGCAGACACCCTTAAAGAACAACTGACAAGTCCACCTGTCCTACAGTATTTTGATGTACACAAGCCGGTGACATTATCTGCTGATGCCTCCCAGCATGGTCTCGGAGCAGTCTGTCTTCAGGATGGCAGGCCTATTGCATTTGCATCGAGATCTCTCACAGACACTGAAGCGCTATGCACAGGTTGAGAAAGAACTCTTGGGACTAGTCTTTGCCTGTGTAAAATTCCATGATTATATCTATGGCCGGCCAGTGACTGTGGAGACGGATCATCAACACCTCATAACCATTCTGAGAATGGTTATGCACACAGCGTTGGTGCGCATCCAGCGAATGATGCTCAAACTTCAGTGCTATCATCTGAATGTGATTTATAAACGAGGCCGTGAACTGTATGTTGCGGATGCACTGTCACGCGCACACCTCCACACCACTGATAGTCCTGAAACCTGAAGCTTTGGAAGGGGTGTTGTCATCTAGAAGGATTGAGGAACTCAGGCAAAACACACAGACAGATGCTGTTTGCAAACGACTCGCAGACACGATTCTCACTGGCTGGCCTGACTCATATAAGGACGTTCCACATGACATCCGCCCGTTCTATGCCATGAGGGATGAATTGACCGTGGATAATGGTTTGATTCTTAGAGGTCAGAGGTATGTAATACCCCCCACTCGCTCCAGAAACACTACCTCACACAGCTCCACCAAGGTCATCCTGGCATTCAGTCTACCAAGCGACGGGCACGCGAGACCATGTTTTGGCCTACAATATACAGTGATATTGAAAAGGAGGTCTCCAGATGTGCCCCATGCAATGCTCTAAAGCAGCATCAGATGAGAGAACCTTTGCAACTTCACCAGATACCAGACAGTCCATGGTCCATTACGGCAGCTGACATATTCGAGTGGTCAGGGAAGACTTACCTGGTTTTAGTGGACTCGTACTCTGGTTGGTGGGAGTATGATATTCTTCCGAACCTTTCCAGTAATGCTGTGATCAGGCTACTGAAACGGCAATTCACTGTACATGGGATCCCCTACCAGTTGATGACTGACAATGCAACATCATTTTCAAGCAGGGACTTCAAGACCTTTGCTCACCAGTGGGACTTTCATTATGTCACGAGCAGTCCCAAGTAGCCTAGGTCAAATGGTCTGGCGGAACGTGGTGTCAGGTCTGCAAAGCATCTCCTAGAAAATTGTGCACGTGACGGTTCTGACATCTATGCAGCTTTGCTCAACTTGCGCAACACACCCAGAGACAGCATGCCTTCTCCGGCACAACGTCTACTGCCCCGACGCACCAGGTCCTTGATCCCCATGGTACCATCCCAGCTCACACCGAAAGTTCAGACCAATGTTCAGGCTGTTTTGTTTGCACTCCTAAAAAAAGGAAAGATCAGCCATGACAAATCTGCCAGACGTCTTTCGCCTCTGGAGCCCGGGCAGACGGTACGCATGGAAACGACCCGTGGGTTTGACAAGCTGGCCACAGTTTCAGGAAATGCCCTTCAACCTAACAGTTATATTGTACAGTCTCATGGGAAGACTTATGTAAGAAACCGCCGTCACCTTCTACGGGTGACTGAATCATGCTGTCCGGATACCACCATCATGTCCATGCCCATGATCTCTCCAGAACCCCAAGCAAGGCCATGTACTGTGATGTCACATGACACTTCGTAAAATGGATGTGACATGCCGTCGCCACAAAACAGCGACAGTTCCAGGCAAGAGAATCCAGCTCCGCTTGTTGTCACTTGATCAGGAAGGGTGTCCAAGCCTAATTCAAGGCTCAAAGACTTTGTTACACACTGATTGATTTCTCAGTACGTAGTGTTTATAATAGATGTGAGCATATGTTATATGTTGTTAGTTCTTATTTCTATTGTTGCACTTGTTTAAAAAAAAAAAAAAAAAAGAGGAAAGATGTAGAATATGTGGGTTCGCACCTATTCATAGATGTACGGGAGCAGGATATTAGAGGAGAAGGTCAGGGGGCGGGGTTTTGGTCAGTAGTAGAGAGACTACATGGAGAATGACATTAAAGTGAGTTCGTTATAAAAGTTACCAAACGACTACTCTGTTTTGTGTACATCTACAAGGGGTTAACAGAAAATTGCTCTTTTTGTGATTTATTTGGGTTGCTGTTAAAACAGCATTTGTTTGTAGACATCTGCCCTTGCATATAGCTACGCAATACGAAGTGAACATTTTCGAAAGGGAACTACTGTTGAGTTCAAGGTTAACCCTGCCTGGTTTAAATGTTTGAAAATGATTAACAGTTGAAAATTCATTAGAAATTTAGAAAAGTAATCAGTTACATTACTTTAAGTAATTGAAATAGTTACACTACTTATTATATTTGAAATAGGGTAACTTGTAACCTATTACATTTCCAAAGTGACCTTCCCAACACTGATTACAAATATACAACTGCAGCAAATAATATAAATGTATATAAATATGCAAATGATACAAATGCTACAAACAATGAAGAGAAACACAATGTTTTTAAAAAATGTAATTCTTCATTCACACAATCAGGGAATAAAGACAAAAATTCAAAAGGCCTCCCATTTCAATTTCATTAACAAAGATAAGGAAGTGAGTGTTTGCAAGTTTAAGAGAGAAACAACTAGTGAATGTGAGAGAGTTTGTGTGTATTGGAGAGCATGTTGTGTACATGAGAGGTGAAAGCCATGTATCTGTCTCCATTTTGTCTGCATTTCAGTGTTTTGCATGTGTTTGCACATTTTGTGTTTATTTGCAATTAAAATAGGTAAAGTTTAAAATAGACCTAAACATCCTCTCATAAATTATCTCTATTTCAGGTAATGAAAACTTTTTTTATTTGGTTCACAACAATGCCATCTAGTGGACTTTTTAGGTACTTTCATCCCTAGACAATGTATTGCTTGCAATGAATATATGAAGGTATTTTTGGTGCAAAACTACTGAACGCCTGTGACAGTGAAATTTGTAGTTGTAGAGAATAGCCACACATGTGTATCAGTAAATTTGAAGTCACAGAGAGAAATGTTTTAAGAGTTGCAAACTTGTAGACTTTTTTTTCTCTCCCACAAACACAACACAAGTTACACCTTCTCAAAATCTTCATTGCAGGTGCACAAATCCTATTCTACAAATCACAAATGAATAAACTCGTGCGCTCACATTTTTGCAAAAGTTGCTGCTTGAATATGGTGCAAAACGCATTTAAATACCCGCATCAAAAAATGTTAAGTCACAGAGAAATTTTGCTCATCCGCAAATCAGTATGTGAATTCATCCAATGAGAGTTGCACACATGTACAGTCCCTCCAGGGTTTCACGGGCCTTTTTTCTGATTGTTGCGGCCTAAAATTCCTGATGTTGCGGCCGCTTTTCTAAAAAGTTGCGATGAAAATTGCGATGTTCTTTGGCATTTGTTTTTATAGGTTAAAACAGCAAAGGTAGATAGATTTTTACTTAAAGTGCTCATATTATGCTTTTTTCCTTTCCTTTATATCTTTCCTGATATATCTTTTTTTGCGCACGTTATAGGTGATAGGAGGTGATATACTACAGTACGTTAACGTTACCTCTAAATTACCATGCATTGTATGTATAAATTTTAGGGGTGGAACGGTACACAGACGTCAAGGTTTGGTACGATTTCGGTAATAGAGTGAAAGGCATGAAATGCAGAAGGCATTTTTATAAATGTCTTAAGCCTTGTATTTGTAAAATAAGTTTTATTAATAAAGGCACAGTACCAGTTTATTTGTAGTGCACTGACAATAGTTTCATATAATTAGTTTATTAATTAAATTAATAAAAAGACAAAAAGACCTTGAGATATGTTTGGTAATTGTACCTGAATGAATTTAAATTTAGTTTGCTATATTTCAGATCAATATATTTGTTTTCCTTAATTTTAATTAACCTTAACTTTATTCTCATCTGAATTATAAATAATTGATTTCCGTATAAAATAATACTACTATTAAAAACACATTTGATTTTCTTTTTTAATCAATGTGGAATGTGTAACTTAAAAATAAACAGATTAGCTAGTGCTCCGACTCTGAGGACAAGAAATGAAAACCAAAGCGATATGATGAATGTCCAAAAGATGGCTGTTTTGAAATGAGGTTGGTAAAATAATTCGCTTTTAAAAGTGTGTGTGTGTGTGTGTGTGTCAGTTTTTGGTTACAGTTTGACAAGAGTTTAGACTGTGACAAAAGCACAATGTTTTGTTTTATTGTGAGTGTACACAAATATAAGTAAACAATTTGCAGTTTGAATGATGTCCTGTTGTGAACAAAATGACGTAGCCTATGTTTTTATGTTTCCACTGTTCGATCGCGCCTCTCACTCACACACACACACACACTGTTCGATCCGTCTCTCTCTCTCTCTCTCTCTCTCTCTCTCTCTCTCTCTCTCTCTCTCTCTCACTCACACACACACACACACACACACACACACACAGTTCGATCGCGCCTCTCTCTCTCTCTCTCTCGTGGTTATTTTTGTAAATGTGAGACGTTGGCAGCACACATGTCTGCTGCGTCTTCTGTTGTTCAACGGAGAATGCTTGCAGGTCCCCTACCCTCTTGATGGAGGTCGCTTCATGGTGTGCGGCAATAGCGGCAACATAGACCTTCAGGGTGGAGGGAGACAGCCTTCGCTCCAGCCCCTGTAGAAGGAAGGAAAGCACAACGCTGATCGAGCATCTCCGGGGGTCTTCTCGGTGAGAAGAGCACCAGTTGACGAAGAGGTTCCACTTCAACGCATAGACGTGTGTCGTGGACGACGCTCTAGCGGAAGTGATGGTAGCCACCACCGCTGGTGGTAGGGTACTCAAACCTGCCTCGTCCCATCCAGGAGGAGGGTGCCATAGGGTGCCCCGTCCCTGAGAAAGAAGGTTCTTCCTCAGAGGGATCGGCCAGGGAGGTGCTGTCGCGAGGAGTACTAGTTCGGGGAACCAGGTCCGGTTGGGCCAATATGGAGCAACCAGGATGACCTGCTCCTCGTCCTCCCTGACCTTGCGCAAGGTCTGCGCTAGAAGGCTCACTGGGGGAAACGCATACTTGCGGCCAGCTGTGCGCCAGAGCATGCGTGTCGAGCGTGCCCTCGGTCAGGGAATAAAACTGGGCGCAATGGGTCGAGTCGTGGGAGGCAAACAGATCTATCTGTGCGTCTCCGAACTGGTCCCAAATCAGCTGAACCGACTGGGGATGGAGTCGCCATTCTCCAGGGAGTGGCTGAAGCTGTGAGAGCTCGTCGACTGCACAGTTCAGCGCTCCGGGAATGAAAATGGCTCGAAGCAACCTCAGATGCTTCTGACTCCATAGGAGGAGGTGGCGGGCGAGTTGTGACATACAGCGGGAGCAACGCCCGGAAGCGGTGCAGGGCAAGGCGTACTGTCAACAACTCAAGGCAATTGACATGCCATAGCCGCTGGGGTCCTGTCCAGGAGCCCGCAGCAGCATGTCCATTGCACATGGCGCCCCAGCCCGTGGTGGAGGCATCTGTTGAGACGACAACATGCCGGGAAGCTCGCTCCAGGGCGACACCCGCCCTGAGAAAACTGAGGTTCGACCACGGGGTGAAGAACTGACGGCAGGTCGGAGTAACTGGTACTCGGAGCGTGCCGTGTTGCCATGCCAACCTCGGGACTCGGTCGCGAAGCCAAAGCTGAAGCGGTCTCATATGAAGCAATCCGAGCGGCGTGACCGCGGCTGCCACATGGCAACCGAGTCGATGTCCATACTGAGAAAAGAGATCCTCTGCACGGGGCAAAGTTTGCGCTTCTCCCAGTTGACCCGAAGGCCCAGACGAGCTAGGTGCCGAAGCACTGGGTCCCTGTGTTCGCAAACCTGATCTTGAGAGTGAGCTAGGATCAGCCAGTCGTCGATATAACTCAGGATGCGAACCCTGTGTTCCCGAAGGGGAACAAGGGCAGCCTCGACAACCTACGGAAGATGCGAGGAGACAGGGCTAGCCCGAAAGGGAGAACCGCGTACTGGTATGCCTGCCCCTCGAAAGCAAACCGAAGGAACGGTCTGTGTCGAGGAAGAATGGAGACATGAAAGTAGGCGTCCTTCAGGTCGATCGCTGCAAACCAATCCTGGGGCCGTATGCATTCGAAAACGCGTTTGGCGGTGAGCATCTTGAACGGCATCCTGTGAAGGGAGCGGTTCAGCACGCGCAAGTCCAGGATTGGCCGTAACCCACCGGTTTTCTTGGGGACAATGAAGTAGGGGCTGTAGAAGCCGGACCTCATCTCGGCTGGAGGGACAGTCTCGATTGCACCCTTCGCCAGCAGGGTGGCAATCTCTGCTCTCATGATGGGGGCATTGCCACCGACCAAAGTGGTGCGGACTCCCCTGAAGCGGGGAGGAGACCGTGCGAACTGAATCGCATAGCCAAGCCTGACGGTCCGCACGATCCAGCGGGACAGATGGGGATGCTCTAGCCAGGCTCCCAGGAACTGAACCAGCGGGATCATGTAAACCACAGGCGTCCCCCCGGAGGGGCAGCGAAGCAGAGTAACTGGCCCAGACGTGGACGGCATAGCGGCCCGGTGTGGGGGCACAGTTAGCAACCGCGCCTTGGCAGAGGGGGCCAGGAGAGGACCAGGCTGGTCGTCCCGCAGGGGCCTGCTCTGCCAGGGGTCTGGCGACAGAGGGGGACAGGGGCGAAACGGTCCGTGGACGGCACGCCGTGTCAACCGCCTCTGGGACAGAGGGGGGCGAGGAGTGCACGGCTTGTGGGCGGCGCTCTGTGTCGCCCGAGAACTCTGTGAGCTCAGGGAAGAGGGGATTGTTTCTGTTTTTAACCACATTAGGGTGCTGCCCACCCGTGGGTGAGCAGCGGGGAGTGGATAACAAAAGATTCTCCCCCGGCCCTCCACCGGGGGAGGGAGTGGTCCTGCTACCACCTCCTTAGAAACAATCATCATCCCTGAGCAGCCCGTCTCAGGAGCGCCGCTTGGCCCAGCGTTTAGCAGGGGGCGGGGAAGGAGAGGGCTGTGGCGCCTTCTTGCGGCTTCCTCGGCGACCGGCCCTGGGTGGAGGCTGCTGCGTGGTCCGGGCGGGAGGGGCGGGAGCCGCAGGAGGGCGCCCTCGGCAGGAAACAGGTCGAGGCGTCTGCCCGGCCGGCTGGGTGGAGGCAGCAGCGGGCCGGCGGGGCAGAATGTGTCTGATGGCCTCGGTCTGTTTCTGGGCAGTTGAAAACTGTTGGGCAAAATCTTCAACCGCACCGCCGAAGAGGCTGGCCTGGGACAAGGGGGCGTTAAGCAGACGGGTCCGCTCCGCGTCCCGCATGTCGGCCAGGTTCAGCCACAGATGTCTCTCCTGGACCACAGCTGTGGACATCACCAAACCTAGGGAGCGCGCGGTAACCTTTGTCGCCCGGAGAGCAAGGTCAGTCGCGGCGCACAGCTCATCAAAGAGCCCTGGGTCTGTCCAACCCTCGTGCATGTCTCTGAGCATCTGGGCCTCGTAGGCCTGCAGATTGGCCATAGCATGCAGTGAAGCAGCCGCCTGTCCCGTCGCTCTGTAAGACTTCGCCACCAGGGTCGACGAAAATCTACAGGCTTTGGATGGGTGCTTAGGCTCGCCCCGAGAAGAAGCACATAGGACATAGTTGAGGACATAGTTGCATGGCAACAGAGCGTTCAACCGGGGGGAGCCTTGTGTACCCACGGGCAGCTGCCTCATCGAGGGGAGGAAAGGCGGATGAGACCAGCGAGCGGTCCCGAGAAGACGGGGGTCTTCCAGGACTTCGAGATCTCATCATGCACATCCGGGAAGAAAGGTATTGGGGTTTGCCGAGGACGAGGGTCGGCGGCCTTACCCAAAAACCAATCGTCCAGCCGCGAGCACTCGGGACAGGGTGGAGGCCTCCACTCAATTTATTTATTTTTTCACTTTATGGTGTTTTTGAGTCGTGAGAACCAATCTCTTTCGCAATTATATTTAATTCAAGCTGGTGCAAAAGCCAAACTGGGTTGCTGGACTTTGGGTTACTGTTCACCTTGTCATCTGGGTGACAGCGACCTGGCGTCGTGTCAGCTTCATCGAACTCTTCGCCGTTGAACCTCCATCGGTTCTCGACTTCTGTGGACTGTTTTGTTTGGACTATCATTACCAAACTTTCACCTAGACTCCTCATAGTTATTTTTTCCACCTCATCAGAGTTATGCTGTTGAATTTCCCAGTGAGTGCGATCTCTATCGGCATTCAACTTTGAATTTGTAAGAGATTTCATTCAACTTATGGACTCATTTATCCATATGCAACACATATCAGGTCCAACACAGATCTTGTTTTATCATCAGGACTTGCAATTAGTAATATTTCTGTAAGTGATGCTGGTCTGTCTGATCACTGGCCGATTTTGTCAAAGAAAAGAAAGAAAGATTACATATTGAAATATTGTTAAAATTTTAATTGTTGTAATTGTAACCTTTTTTGTGTTTTATTAGTGACAAATTTGGGGAGAGGATACATTCCAAAACTTTCTGAAAATGCAGTATGAGAATTAACTGCACAATTACTAGAAATGTTTACCTTGGATATTATACAATTTGCATTTACATTTACATTTATTCATTTAGCTGACGCTTTTATCCAAAGCGACTTACAATTGCTATATTTCTGAGGTCGCACGCCTCTGGAGCTACTAGGGGTTAAGTGTCTTGCTCAGGGACACATTGGTGTCTCACAGTGGATTCGAACCCGGGTCTCTCACACCAGAGGCATGTGTCTTATCCAGCCCTTTCCACATGCATATAAAATTTGTGGAAAAAGACAAAATTTTCTCAAGATGTTTCCAACTCATCTTGAAAAAAAAGTGTATTTTCCCTACTGGGTACCACAAGAAAGAATGCGAGGACAAAATATATATAATTAATTTTGTCCTCACATTCTTTGGTACCCAGTGACACACCTGTGTGAAAGACTCATTATGCTGGTCATCGTCTTCTCAGGTGTGAATCACACCCCCACGCATATTGCCTTTCCAAACAAGGTGTCTTACAAAATTTAAATCAATGAATTGTTTTGTGTAAATTAGGCAGGATGATTTTCAGATCATTTTGAAGCAAAAACTCCATGCGACAACATCCATTAGTCAAGTCTCGTGGACACATTTAGAATGCGTTTTGTGGCCTTATTTCAGAAACTAAGTTTTCAATAACCATGCATAAACATTATTCTCTCGAAAATACAAACATGTACATACATGTTGCTCACATATTATGGTAGCCCTGTTTGTGCTAAATAGAGTGTAAACTTTGCCATTTAATATGTTTATAAGCAACATAAAAAAGCACAAATGTCAAGGCATTTCAAAACATCTCAAGGACCCCAACCCCAGAGGGTTAAAGTTAGTTTTAATCTTTTAAACATGAGTCGAAATGTACCTACCATTGAGGAAATGAGTGTAATGATTAGACCTGGGGGCAAGCTGGTTGAGAACCCACATGCAACTTTAATTTACAAACGTGAACAAACATAAAACAAAGGCATGGCATGAAACCCACGATAGGATACATTGAGTACTAGGCAAAGACACAGGGCAAACATGAGGGCTTAAATACAGACTAATTACTAGAACCAATAACAACATGACATCACACAATTGAACACATGGCAGGATCACATGACATACAGAAACAGGAACAAGGAACAAAACCCAAACATAGCCCAAACTCAGGCTCTGCAGGGCTGACGTGAAGAAACTCAGGCTCGGCAGGGCTGACGCGAAGAAACTCAGGCTCAGGAAACAGCTGTCTCTGGCTGAGAGGATACTGTAGGCTGGCGGGGCTCCTCATCCACAAAACCCACAGTAAATGACGTGCCGCGCGACAAAAGGGCAAAGTCCATATACTGCACCAGAGTGCTGTGAGAGGTATTGGCAGGCATGAGGTAGTAAAGATGCTCACCAAGTCCATGGTGAAATACGTCTTTCAAGACACCATCACCAAATCCATACACTGGCAAAGCTCAGACCTACCTCATGTAATCCTCAATTGGACGGTCACCTTGGCTGAGGCGGAAGAGACGAATTGCTGGGTCCATGTTGGGTCTAGTATTCTGTAATGATTAGATCTGGAGGGATGCTCGTTGAGAACCCAAATGCAAATTTAATTTACAAACGTGAACAAACACAAAACAAATGCATGGCAAGACATGAAACCAAAACAAGAACCACAACAGGAAACATTCAATAGTAGACAAAGACACAGGGCAAACATGAGGGCTTAAATACACAGACTAATTACTAGGCAAGGGAAACCTGTGAACAATTAAACAATGAACCAATAACAACATGACACATCAGACAAGGGAACACATGGCAGGATCACATGACTTGAACAAGGGATTACATGACATACAGGTGTAAAAATCCGCTAATTTATTTATCCCTTTTAAACAGATATGTCACTATAAACACTTAAGGGAATCTTTTAGAACAAAAGCAACAATCACGAATATCACAACCACAATAATAACACATACTCAATGCTTTCTTAAATAGATAAACATGTTCAAGAACAGATGCATGGGAGTTATTAAGTCACACAGCAACACACAAACATTCAGACAGCGCTGAACTTCATTCAACAAAAAACAAAACAAAAAAAAAACATCATCAGTTCAATTGACCGACGCGCTTAGCGCGGATATTATAACTGAATCAATTGTTCCATGCAACCTTACAATTTCCCTTTTTCTTTTGTTTTGTCCCAGTCCACAAAGTTAAAGTAAAAAAGTTTAAAAAAAAAAAAACGTCCAAACTGGCTCCTGAGCGCGCTACAGTCTTTCCAACCAAGAACCAGTTAGTCCATGTGAATAATCCTCTGTTCGGAACGTGACGAAAAAAACATAATCCACAACCACAAAAAAGGACAAAAAAGTAGAGCGTTGATCCAGTGGTATACCACTCCAAAAAAATACAAAAATGAAGCTGTCTCACCAGAGCCGTAGATCGCCGGGCAATGTTAAACCACACAATTAGCAAGCTTGAATCTGGGCACATGCACCGGTAACGCGCACACGAATAAACAATCCAAGTGGTTCAATACTTTTCTGTCTTTCTCTGGTCCCATTAAAGCCGTCTTTTAACGTATCATTTGAAATACCATCAAACTTTAAGGTACAAGCTTTAAATCTCTTTTACTGCAGCAAACAATACCGGCGCCATGTTCTCCAAACACATTCCTCTGTTTTCTTATTCTCACCACACCCCTAAATAAACTAGGCGCGTAATCAGCGTATCAGCATAACAGTGTCATTCAAATGCATAGGTGCTAATCCAATCAGTCTAACTATTCAATAACTGGGACAGGGGGCTCCAAGCCATTAAAGACAAAGGGTGAGAGTCTCAGTAATGAGATTCATTTAACTTACAATAGAGAGAACAGGACTGGCAGGACTATCCTGCTGGAAACTCTGATATAATCATCATTTATACCTAAAATGCTAAATTCAGTCTAGTAAACTTTCTCAGTTTATATACTATTGTATTGGAACCTAAATTAAACATTTAATAAATTTGTAATACAACAGTTACCCCTTTGAGAGTTCTAATAACTCTCACATAATACAAATTTAGACTAATTTAAAAGTTCATTCTTGTAACTTGTGAACGTTACAGGCACATAGCGCATGTTATGTGTTGATTTTCTGTAATTTTATGCTGACACAGAAACAAACATGCAATTAGGGTCCGTGAAGTTCTTACGGGTAACAGTCTTTTCTGTTTGGAACTGTCATTTCTTTGTGGTGGGCGTGAGTCATTTTTGAATGAAACACTTGATACTGTGGACGCATAGATAGTACGCCAGTAGAAGAAACAACAGCAGAATTGCTATTTCCTTGATCCACAGCCAGGGTTTACCTAACAAGTTTCCAGCCATGAAGAATTATCTTCAGTCATCTGGTGTACTTTTGCTGAAAGATCAAGAATATCTCGTTGGATTTTGTTCAAGTCCTCTGTTGGATCCATTAACCCGGTGCAACATTCAGGCCCGATAATGGTGCAGGCTCCCCCTTGCATTGCAAGAATGTAATCCAAGGCCACTCTGTTCTGTAAGATCATTATCTTACGAAAATCTTGATCATGTTGATGGATGACTGAAGGTTCCGTGTGAGACTCTGCGTTGTGTATTTTTTTTTCTTTTGTGATAGTTGGTTCAGCAGTGGGTCTAGTCGTTTACTTTCAATTGTTACACAGAGATGCATTTCCAAATGCTCCCTCCCCAAGATTGGTCTGCAGCGTTCGACCTGAGAGACATGTACTTCAGATCTCTATCCTTCTGCACCACAGGCCATCCTGTGTTCATGCGTTCAAAGGGTGTGAAGTATCAGTACAAAGTCCTACCCTTTAAGTGCTCATAGCCAGTTGGGTCCTCAGGTCAACTGGGAAAGAGTAAACTTGTCCACGGCTGAGGATCTCTTTTCTAGTTTGGAGATGGATTCGGTCCACCGCATCTCTGAAAAAGAGTGTGTGGATGGTTAGTGCTGTATAGAAGTGAGAAAGGATCCCACTGAAACTCTTCAGAGGCTCCTGGGGCATAATGTAGATGCAGCTGCTCGGCTTCCTCCATATGAAGACCACTTCAGCACTGACTTCACGCCCGAGTCCCGAGGTGGCCATGGCAGAGCGGCACGTTATGTGTGAAAGCACCCTGGCCTACCGCCAAACCCTCAGTCCGTAACAGACCTTTTGTTTCTCTGGGCCAACGGTCCCTAGAACGAGTGTCCATCAATACCGGCTGAGGGGCCACGTACAAAGGACATGAAGTAACGGACGAAACTACGCTTCCCTCGCATGTCACAACTCGCCCACCCCATCCTCCTCGGAGACAGAAGCTTCTGAGGTCGCTTCCTTCCACTTATTACTTCTGGCCTCAATCGTGCCGCTGACGAGCCTCATGACAGCCTATGGCCCAGGGAGAATGGAGTCTCCATCCCCAGGCGGTCCAGCTGTTTGGGACCACTTCGGGGCCGCACAGTTACATCTGTTGCCCCTCCAGACTCATCCCTCCACCACTTATTTTTTTCTACTGTCTCAGTGAACATCCCTGAACACAGAAAAAAACTCTGGCTACAGCTGGCCCTGGGGCCCCTGCAGAGATGCATTCCCCAGTGGGCCTTCTTGCACACAACTGTGCTTAAGTCAGAGAGTAGATGGAGCAGGTATTACTAGTTGCCCCTTATTAGCCCAACCAAACCTCTCCTCTCGACAGCCTTTTACTGACTCCTTCCTCTGAGTACATTGTCAGGGATGGGGCATGATGGCACCCGCATTTAGACCTTGGAGAATTCCAGGTCTGGTTCTAAAAGCACGGGACGCGGAGGTTCTGGTTGCTACCGAAATATTTTTTATGCCGTAGAGACCATCACTTCTGTGAGAGCACCCTGCAAAATGAGGCATGCTTCCCCTTAGAAATGGAACCTATTCATTGAATGAGTCTTCCCTCCGTGAGGGGGTCCAAAGGTGCTCGATCACTTCAGTGCTTTCTTCCTATAAAATGGGTTGGAGTGAGGCTGTGTCTTTCACCCTCAAAATGTATGTTGCCTCTGTATTGACGCACATCATGATGCAGTGGATACAAATCCGTGGGAAGCACGTCTGATCGTCAGGTTCATGAGGGGAGCAAGGAGACTGAATCTGCTTTGCCCTCTTGGGACTTATCTTTGGTGCTACTGCACTGCAGAGACCTCCCTTGAGCCCACCTGGTTTGTGAGCTCCTCCCAAGTGAGTGTATTGCTCCCTCCTAGGCATTGACACAGAGTGCCTCGCTGAACAGATGACATTTAGAGTTGGGAGCTGGGCGACACCTATCACATTCGCTAGAGAACTAGCCTATGTGTTGAACCGCTGCATCCCGTGGGATCCCTTCACATGAAGCCAGTTTCACTGAAAGCCCGATTCAAAGTGTCGGCTTGCTGCACCATTCCCCTCCTATGGACTGGATGCGTGCGTAATTCTTGCTCCAGTGAGTTTCCCTTATTAGCCGAACCCTGTTGAGTTCCTTTGGCAACGGACATGGTGGATTGTCCGAAGCCAGGCCTATCACTCGTATGCACTGATGAAACCTGTGTTAGGCTGGGTCCATATGTTGTGATTCCTACGGCGATCTCATATGTATATTCTTCCACGGTACGGCTGTGGCGAGTCCGTGTCTTCCCTCGGCACAGCCTGCTCTGCCGTCACTGTCCGGTTGAGTCTCCCCCCCTGTCATAGGTTGGAGCCACCCCAGTGACATCCCATATGCCCGGTCATCCTCCAATTCCATATGTGTATTCTCCACGTTAATTCCCTTCGGGCACGATGTGGCTTCCACAGCGTATTGCTTTCCAACGAAAGAGAACACTTTCCCTGTGGTTTTGTGGAACAGTAGTGACTTCCCTGGCCTAAGCCCTGTCCCATCTCCACCTCAAATGATGCGGGGGGATCAGAAGGCTTTTGTCTAGGCGCTGGAAGGTGGCAGCACTAGTGGCGTTTTAATTGGGATCCCAATCAGTCGACACGTCCAACACATTCCCATTCAACTTTCTCATCTGAAGGAAAACCGGTGTATCATAGTTTTTCACAGCTGCTGGTTTTACTCTGAGATTTTCCCAGGGTGATTTACTCTGTGTCTCTCGTATTCTTTTTGCGCGCCTAAGTAGTCTATTGGACGTCTCAAATAGACAAGATTTTTCACTAAACTTACGGGATAACCTCGGGTTCAGTGCCCCATCAATCCGCACCCCACAAAACCCATTTGTTCGGAAGCTCTAGGAATGGAATCAATCCAGTCAGCACTCCACAAAACCTTAATTTTAATTTCAACTCACTATTTTACCACAGACTCAGGTCATCAGCATGGTTTAATCTCTCAATTTCCCAAATTAATAATTTTTCTCTGAACATTTTCTTTTTCTATCTTACCCAGTTCTCTCAATGCCACTTGAGCTCTTTTACGAATCCAGTTGTGTCTTCAGGCATGAATAAGAGACAAATGTTCAATCAATGATTATAATGGTTTATTTCTTGCAGGAGAATGTGAGAGTGCGCGCCCAGAGGGAAGGCTCTCTCCCTCTTTATATCTCTGCTACTCATAACATAAATATATAACAAAATATCTGAGTAAATTTTTTCAAATAAGGAATGCAGTATTTTCCCATTTATTGACTGACACCTCTTCTGTCCCCATGTTGAGAGAAATCAGGATTAAGTGCAGAGGAGTTGTGTGCACTGAGTAAACATTTAACAGTTAACTTTAAATATAAATGTCTTTGCTACTGACTCACTCATAAAGACTGTCTTTGCTGCCATCTAATGGTGTTATTTATATAAATTATATTTATTGAAAAATTATATCGAAATAAACAATATTAGCCATTATAAAAGTATAAGAAGATGGATCAAGATGGCCGCCAAGTGAACTGAGAAAAGGGAGATTCTCCATAATCCAACCCAAATCCATTTTAAATCATCAGGATTTGACATAATCTACTGGAAATAATGCATCAGAGTTAATGAGGCAATCCATGGTGATCAGTATTGTGGACTATTTTTTAAAAACAGTTGGATATTAGAACCTATGCTGTAAGTGAAGCAAAGGCCCATAGGACTATATGCCTATTAACCCTCTGAGGTCTAGGGTGTTTTTGGGGTCCTTGAAATGTTTTGACATGCCCTGACATTTGTGCTTTTTTCAGTTGCTTATAAACATATTAATTGCAAAGGTATAATTACACTCTATTTAGCACAAACAGGGCTACCATAATATGTGAGCAAGATGTATGTACATGTTTGTATTTTTGAGAGAATATTGTTTATGCATGGTTATTGAAAAAACTAAAACTTAAAGTGTCTGAAATAAGGCCACAAAACACATACTAAAAATGTGTCCACGAGACTTTTGACTAATGGGTGTTGTTGCCTAGAATTTTTGCTTCAAAATGATCTGAAAATCATCCTGCCTAATCATTTACACAAAGCAATACATTGATTTAAATTTTATAAGACACCTTTTGTTTGGAAAGGCAATATTCGTGGAGGCGTGTTCACACCTGAGAAGACAAAGGCCGGATAATGTGCCACATACATAATGGCTGCATATTAATGAGCCTTTCACACAGGTGTGTCACTGGGTACCAAAGAATGCGACCTCAGACAAAAGAAATATATATATATATATATATATATATTTTAGAAATTGTAACCAATTACAAATAGGTTACAATTACAACAACAATTACAATTTTAACAATATTTCAAGTGTATTATTTCTTTGTAAAAAGTATACATTTTATCATACATATTAAAAAAGGTAAGGATTCATTGGTTTGAATATTGGAACAAACACTATAATAACATCTTAGTTGATAATTCAATATACCTACTTTATTTTTGACAAAACATCCCATACTATAGTATATGAGCAGAAATTGGCAAACAAAAGCTTACCTATTTAATGTGACAGTAGTCTTTTTTTACAGTCAAAACTTTATAATCAATCCAAAACCAATCACGAAATCTTGTCTAAACATTCATATTTAGTCTGTAACATATCGTGTTTATGATATTATATTAGCATGTTAATTTGCAGTTTGTTGCTTATACAGACATTTTATTTCAACATTTCAGTCTATTTTTACTCATCTCAGTAGGCTATAGCAATATAGTTTGGATGTGTTCAGGTACACCTCGACATGAAGCTGCCAGCACTTCTGGTACATTTTCCAGGGTTATTAGATAGTATTATTCCTCAAAGCGTAGGGATACGCTGTGTACACAGCGGTAGTAAGATACATACTAATGTAGGGTATGGACCAATCAGACACATACTAATTATTCATAATATACAAAGGTTTATGAAACTCCTCACACAGCCCAAATGAACAAACACAAGGGCAGAAACAGTGTCATGTTACAGGGCATGATAAGGAGATTTTACGACCTCCGAGGAATGTGGCCACATACTCAAGAGAGAGACTATGAAACAGAAACCCTCTTTAAAACAGACTTTGCTGCATTAATCATGGACTAACTGATCTATAAATGAACATGCATAAAACTGTGAAAGAAACAGTGTAAATGGTTTACTGTCTCGTGTACGATTAGGTATATATTATGGTATGTATCCTGGTATACAACCAACTAACGATCAATGTAACCTCACCTGTATCATGCCTCCTACCTATTTAATCCTCATTTAATGACTCACACTTTGATGTACATCACCTTCTTCTAGAATGCAGTGTGGATGTGTTATAGCTATCTGAGCATTAATGAAGGTATAATCATGCTAGGGACAAAGATCCGTAAATCAACTAAGAGCCACTTTCCCTCTCAGACATGTCACCTTTCTGATTGGTCGAGTTCAACCCTTAGGGGAGGATCTTTTCCAGGCCTTATTAGAGACAGTCCACATGTGACCTCCCTCTCTCAGTTCTTTCATCCAGCCGCAACACTGTTCTGGTGATACTGGGGAACCCCCTCCCCCTCCACGGGGGCCCCAGGGCCCAGCAGGCCTCGATTCCAACCAGATATGGGCTCATGCAGGAGAGAGATGACTCTCTCACAAAGAACCAAGGACAATCTCAAGAGTTTTGGAACAAAGACTCCAACCAACAACAACTCCAATCACCCATCCTTCCGACTTTCTCACTTCTCCTGGGTGCTCGGCGTGGCCTCAACAGAGTCCCAGGCCTTGACCAAACCAGCCATGCGTTCCTGGAGAAAGAGAACGCTCAACCAACTTCCACTTGACACTGCAGGAACCATCAACGACTTCAATTTTCAACAACTTCAAGAATTGTTCCCATTACAAATGCAAGTATTCAATTCAATGAAATGTGAAAATGAAATTCTGATGGTTCTTCTCATAGACCCTCTTCCGGTTTCCAATTTCATCCTATCACTAACCTATTTATGTATTCATGTGTGTATGTTGTTTAGTTTATTTATATTCATATAAATATCTATATTAGTTAATAAAACTTGTACATAATATGTATTTGGTTCTGTTTTGTTTGCAATACAAGTCACTTTACGATCACGGTTTTTGCTACTGGCTCAAAGTACTGTACAGGCGAAGAAATAATTATTCTTCTGTGGCTATGGAAGATACCCTTTTATTAGAATAAATTAATAATCAAAAGAGTTCGTTGGAAGAACTGATTAATTGATTGTAATATTAATTCAGCCACATCAAGTTAATCCAATTAACTGACCCAAATATGTATAATTAATAATAACAAGATATTATTGATTATTAATATTTCCAAAAAGCTGAGTTCCTTACACTAAACATGATGTGTTTTATAATCCAGCTGGTGGGCGTTGGCATGTTTGAATGGCTTGCCTTAGATCATTTGCGTTTGAATACCGCGTGCTCTCCGTGGGCGTGTCACATTAACGTGTAATCAGGTATAATGAGCTGGAAAGAAAAAGACTGACATCTCTCTTTTTTCATACAGATTACATAAACTGAGAGTATTTGTTTTTTTATATAAATTAATTCATTTAAAAGAAGAGAGTTCAAGCTTCATTATGGAAAAACACTTGTGCCATTATGACAAGTATTCGCGAAGTTACATTTAATTTTCGGACACGTTTCAGAATGGACTTCACTGACAGAGAGAAAGCAAAACTAGCATCATGTTTATTTTTCTTTATTGACTAAAAGCACAATACTTTGTTTATATTGTGAGTATACACAAAAAATAGAAACTTAACAGGATCGAATGATGTACAGTATAACACTAACACGTAAGATCGAAATCAACAGAGTATTTTGAGTCTCTATTGCACTGATAAGAAAAAAAGCGAGACTTTCGCGCCGGCGCGATAGCCGACCTCAGAGGGTTAAGCACATTGTGACTGTTCTCTCAGCAGTATAAAAAAAATCTACTCTGATATTTGGATCTTTGAGAACAAATCAACATAAGTCAATGGCAACAAGAAAAGCAGCTGAGATGGAAGAAATAACGGCATCTTTAAAGTTTATGGCAGATGAGATCAGCAAAGTTGCTACTCAACAACAAAGCATCTTGGCCCTTATGGAGGAGATACGTAACCTAAGAGAAATAGTACATTTGAGAGATAAATAGATTGACGAACTTGAACAAAGGATTGACGCATTGGAACAACAAACTTGGGAGTAAAGATGTCATCATTACTGGACTAGAGACAAAGCATCGCAGCTATGCCAGAGCAGCAGTGGGAGCAAATGAAGGTGAGGACACTCCTCTAGAAGAATTGCAGTCATTGGAACGACAGGTTTTGCTGTACCTAAGCAGTAAACATATCGATCTGGATGATAGTAACATCTCTAGCTGCTGTACAATCCCAAACAAGAATCGTAAAGAGAAGCCATCCATATTTGTACAGTTAGTTTCAAAAAAGCACAAGATTGAGCTACTGCAAAAGACCAGAAAATTAAAAGGTACCGGAGTCTATATAAACGAGTATTTAACAAAGAAAAATGCTGGAATAGCTAAATGGAGCCGTAAACTCAGGAAGCAAGACAAAATACAAGCAACATGGACAAGGAATGGGAAGGTGTACATCCGACCAAATGGAGAAGATCAAAACAGGCCAACTTGCAAAATTGTTAGACAATAAGACAATTGCAAAAATTGGACAGTTACAAGTGATGGTCCACTTCAGCAGGATAAAGGACTTTGTATTGCTATGGAGGAACTTGTGAAGAAATTGGGGAATACAACTATAGATAATATGTCTGACCGGGATGAACTCAAGAGGTATGGTTTTGATAATGATATTGATCCGGATATGCATTACTATAACAATTTTGATATAAATTGTAATTATTATACGGAACAAGAATTCAACAATAGTGTGGAAATGTATGGTGCTTTGTCCGTCATACATTTCAAAAGCAGAAGTCTAAGTAAAAATTACTCCTTTATCAAAGAATTTCTTAAGTCCTTTAAAAAATTTACTATAATAGCAATTTCAGAGACTTGGCTTGATGATGGCAAAGTGGGTGATGTGGCTCTTGAGGGATACAAGTTGTATACCACCAGTAGGAATAATAAAAAGGGCGGAGGAGTGGCTTTGCATATAGATCAATCATTAAGAAATAAAATTGTAAAAAAATGTTTCATACAGCATAGACAATGTTCTGGACTGTGTAACAGTGGAAATTGAATTAGAACACTTCAGAAATATAATTATTAGCTGTGTGTACAGACCACCAGGAACATGTTTGTCAACATTTAATGAAAGAATTGTAGATTTGCTAAACAGCATGACCACTGACAAAGTACAAATAGTGTGTGGAGACTTCAACATTGACATACTTAATCAATGTGTCCTTCAAGGTATTTCTGAGTTTATAAATATAATGTATAGTAATCATGTATGTCCACTCATTGATAAGCCAATCAGAATTACAACAGAAACAGCAACACTAATAGATCATATTTTTACCAATAGACTTGAGGAAAAAAACGCCACTTGTTGGGGGCTTATTTATTAAGGATGTCAGTGATCATTTGCCAGTGTTTGCAATATTCACAAATTTTTTTATACGAAAAAACAAACCCCAGACCATTAATAAATTCATAAGAAGATGTACGGCAAAAAATATTGAAGAATTCAAAAAGGAACTCAGCAACCAAAACTGGTCTGATATTTATGCAGAACGTGATGCTAATATGGAATACGATACTTTTTTGTATAGATTTATTAAGTTGTATATTATCAGTTGCCCCATGAAGTTGATTCACAACCATAAAAATAAATCAGTAAAAAAGCCATGGATAACAAAAGGTTTTGAAAATGCATGCAAAAAGAATAGACTATATGCGAAATTTGTAAAAAAAAAATAAAAAAAGAATAAAAAATAAAATAAAAAAAGGACTATTGAGTCGGAAGAAAAATACAAAAAATATAAAAATAAATTGGGAAGTATTATCCGAAATTGCAAAAAGCAATATTTTCATACTCTCTTAAACAACAAAAGCAAAATATGCAAGGAACTTGGAAAGTACTAAACAATATTATAAAAAAACGAATAATAAACGAGAGTGTCCATGTTATTGCACAAATGACAATGAAGTTCTTATTAGAAATTCAAAGGAGATAGTAAACAAATTCAATTGTTATTTTGTTAAAGTTGGTTTCAATCTGGCAATCTGGTATTATTGAATCAAAAAGTAGAAACATAAAGAGTTGTGAAAATATTAGTAGGAACTGTTCCTCGATGTATGTGTCTGACATTACCAAAAATGAAATACTGGAGGTTGTGAATGGTTTTAAAAATAAAAGGTCAACCGATTGAGCAGATATTGATATGAAACTAGTTAAAAACCTAATCCATTTAATATTAGAACCCCTGACCTATATCTTCAATTTGTCCTTTAATTCTGGCGTGTTTCCAGATCAGATGAAAATTGCAAAAATTATTACAATTTACAAGAGTGGTGATAGTCATTTATACTCAAACTATAGACCAATTTCATTATCTAAATTTTGAAAAATACTGGAAAAACTTTTTCTGAAGAGGCTTGATAGTTTCATAGAAAAATGCATGATATTAAGTGAGGATCAGTATGGCTTTAGAGGCCGTGCTTACTCTTGGTTAGAAAGCTATCTTGACAATAGATACCAGTATGTTAATTTTAATGAGCATCAATCAGAAATGCGTAAAGTAACTTGTGGGGTGCCCCAGGGGTGATTGGTCCTAAGTTGTTTATTCTATATATTAATGACATTTGTAAGGTATCCGATTTATTAAAATGTGTTTTATTCGGAGATGACACAACACTGTATGTACCTGAGGATAATCTTCACCAATTAATTACTGATGTGACCAGAGAACTATCCAGAATTAAGCAATGGTTTGACCAAAATAAACTATCCTTTAATTTAAGTAAAACCAAATATATTATATTCAGTTATCGAGAAATTAAAACCAGCATGAGCTTAAAGATTGATGTGGAACTAGAAAGGGTGAATGAAAACAAATTTCTTGGAACAATATTAGACCATAAATTATCCTGGAAACCACACATCGCTCATGTTCAATTAAAACTGTCAAAAACAATAGCTTTATTACATAAAACCAAGTATTTTTTAAATACGCTTTCTTTGTATATTCTGTATTGTTCTCTTATTGTTCCATACTTTTCTTACTTTGTTGAAATATGGGGGCATGCTTATACCACAAAAACATAGCTTTTTTTTTGTAAGATAAAAATTGGTTTTAAGGATAGTCAATCATTCACCGTATAATGAACCGACAAATTCTATATTCTGTAAATTTAAAGCAATAAAGTTTTCTGATTTAGTCAGTCTGAATACTGGTGTCTTTATGTTTAAAGTTAATAGCAAAATAGTGCCTGAAAATATACTATGTTTGTTTGAAAACAGGGAACAGAAATATAACCTAAGACAAGAGAACATGTTTAATAAACAGATGGTCAGAGCAAACTTTAAAATGAACACCATTTCGGTAAAAGGGGTCGATTTATGGAATGGTCTCACCGATGATCTCAAGAGGAGTAATTCCATTCACTATTTAAAAAAACAGTTTAAAATCCTAATTTTTGATAAATATTCGGATGCTTAAGAAAAATTGTCCAAGATAAGTTTATGTATAATTGTTGTGCTTAAATTTAAATAACACAAGTAATAAATAAATATTTGTTAATTTGAGTTCAGAGGTTTGAATGTATGTATGTGTATGTACATGAGTATATATGCAGCATGTGTATATAGGAATGTGTTTATGTATACATATGTTTATATGTGTATATTGTTTAAGCTCAAATTTTGATGTGTAGATGTTGTTTTGTAAATAGGGTAGGCGTAATAAGCCACGGCTTCAGCCTACACCCGTTCGGTTACCTTCTTTGTTTGTAATGAATTTGTTGTTGTATATACATTTTGTTCCATGTTTAGTAACCGAATAAACCTTTATTCATTCATTCAAAGAAGTATGTACAATAGGAAATAAACAAGCAATAAAGCTAAACTGAAATACAGTTCAGTCAAAAGTAAAAGAAGAAGAAGAAGAAAAAAGACATGCTAGATGGTACAGGATTTCAGTTAACTAAAAATATAAAGTTATGAAACTTAACTTTGGCCTTAGCCAAATCAATTTGCTCTGGGACAAATAATAGATTCCAAAGAAGGCCAAAGATTTGAAGATCTCATTTGATATACCCAAAATTAATTATACCTCATGTTTTAACACGTTTAAACATGCAAATTCCCGAAGGGCTGTTAGAGATAAAGCTGTTCTCGCAGGTACATGAGCGCTGAACGGCCGCTGATGGTCTAGAGCTCACATCTCCGAAAACATCAAAGCTAATTGTCAAATAGGTGCTATGTTTATATATAAGTCCTATATTTGAGGTCTAAATATATAAAACACGACGCTGTCCTGAAGTGTCAACTTCACCGTGTCAACTAGACTATCCCTTGCGAAGGCCTCAGCGACACAACAAATTTTTTTCCTCTGTACAAATAAAAACGTTATCAAAATGATTCCCATTCACATGGATCCGCGGAAAGGACTAAAGCAGTGTATTATTCATGCCAGATAAGTAATTGGCAATGTCACTTTGTAAAGAAAGACTTCTTACCCGCACACATACACTTTCAAAAGCGCATGGCTATAGACTAAACACATAATACGCTTGCATGCAGTCACCGTTTTCACAGATTTGCATTTTTGAATTTTACATGGAGATGATAACGGTATCGCTTTCAGAAAACATTTTCAAAAACTTACACTTCAAAGTTTGTGTTCTCAGGTCACCAAAACACTGTTGGCGTTTAAATGAACAGCCAGAATGCATTAAAAAGTTGTTAATAACTAATGATTTTTTACAACGGAAATGAATCAATCAACTAGAAAAAAAAGTTTGATGAGACAAACTTTAAGTTGGCTTGAGAAAGCCGGACCAGAGAGTTTGAATAAGTTTAAAATAGTTTGAAGTTTGATAGTTGGATTAGTCAGAAAGAAAGAAAGAAGGAAGGATTAGTTAGAAAGAAAGAAAGAAGGAAGGATTAGTTAGAAAGAAAGAAAGAAGGAAGGATTAGTTAGAAAGAAAGAAAGAAGGAAGGAAGGATTAGTTAGAAAGAAAGAAAGAAGGAAGGAAGGATTAGTTAGAAAGAAAGAAAGAAGGAAGAAGGAAGGATTAGTTAGAAAGAAAGAAAGAAAGAAGGAAGAAGGAAGGATTAGTTAGAAAGAAAGAAAGAAGGAAGGATTAGTTAGAAAGAAAGAAAGGAAGGAAGGATTGATTAGTTAGAAAGAAAGAAGGAAGGATTAGTTAGAAAGAAAGAAAGAAGGAAGGAAGGATTAGTTAGAAAGAAAGAAGGAAGGATTAGTTAGAAAGAAAGAAGGAAGGATTAGTTAGAAAGAAAGAAGGAAGGATTAGTTAGAAAGAAAGAAGGAAGGATTAGTTAGAAAGAAAGAAGGAAGGATTAGTTAGAAAGAAAGAAGGAAGGATTAGAAAGAAAGAAAGAAGGAAGGATTAGAAAGAAAGAAAGAAGGAAGGATTAGAAAGAAAGAAAGAAGGAAGGATTAGAAAGAAAGAAAGAAGGAAGGATTAGAAAGAAAGAAAGAAGGAAGGATTAGTTAGAAAGAAAGAAAGAAGGAAGGATTAGTTAGAAAGGAAGGATTAGTTAGGAAGGATTAGGAAGAAAGAAAGAAAGAAGGAAGGATTAGTTAGAAAGAAAGAAAGAAAGAAGGAAGGATTAGTTAGGAAGGATTAGGAAGAAAGAAAGAAAGAAGGAAGGATTAGTTAGGAAGGATTAGGAAGAAAGAAAGAAAGAAGGAAGGATTAGTTAGGAAGGATTAGGAAGAAAGAAAGAAAGAAGGAAGGATTAGTTAGAAAGAAAGAAAGAAGGAAGGATTAGTTAGAAAGAAAGAAAGAAAGAAAGAAAGAAGGAAGGATTAGTTAGAAAGAAAGAAAGAAAGAAGGAAGGATTAGTTAGAAAGAAAGAAAGAAAGAAAGAAGGAAGGATTAGTTAGAAAGAAAGAAAGAAGGAAGGATTAGTTAGAAAGAAAGAAAGAAAGAAAGAAAGAAAGAAGGAAGGATTAGTTAGAAAGAAAGAAAGAAAGAAGGAAGGATTAGTTAGAAAGAAAGAAAGAAAGAAGGAAGGATTAGTTAGAAAGAAAGAAAGAAAGAAAGAAAGAAAGAAAGAAGGAAGGATTAGTTAGAAAGAAAGAAAGAAAGAAAGAAAGAAAGAAGGAAGGATTAGTTAGAAAGAAAGAAAGAAAGAAAGAAAGAAAGAAGGAAGGATTAGTTAGAAAGAAAGAAAGAAGGAAGGAAGGATTAGTTAGAAAGAAAGAAAGAAGGAAGGAAGGATTAGTTAGAAAGAAAGAAAGAAGGAAGGATTAGTTAGAAAGAAAGAAAGAAGGAAGGATTAGTTAGAAAGAAAGAAAGAAAGAAAGAAAGAAGGAAGGATTAGTTAGAAAGAAAGAAAGAAAGAAAGAAGGAAGGATTAGTTAGAAAGAAAGAAAGAAAGAAAGAAGGAAGGATTAGTTAGAAAGAAAGAAAGAAAGAAAGAAGGAAGGATTAGTTAGAAAGAAAGAAAGAAAGAAAGAAGGAAGGATTAGTTAGAAAGAAAGAAAGAAAGAAAGAAGGAAGGATTAGTTAGAAAGAAAGAAAGAAAGAAAGAAGGAAGGATTAGTTAGAAAGAAAGAAAGAAAGAAAGAAGGAAGGATTAGTTAGAAAGAAAGAAAGAAAGAAAGAAAGAAGGATTAGTTAGAAAGAAAGAAAGAAAGAAGGATTAGTTAGAAAGAAAGAAAGAAAGAAAGAAAGAAAGAAAGGATTAGAAAGAAAGAAAGAAAGAAAGAAAGAAAGAAAGAAGGAAGGATTAGTTAGAAAGAAAGAAAGAAAGAAAGGAAGGATTAGTTAGAAAGAAAGAAAGAAAGAAGGAAGGATTAGTTAGAAAGAAAGAAAGAAAGAAAGAAAGAAAGAAGGAAGGATTAGTTAGAAAGAAAGAAAGAAAGAAAGAAAGAAGGAAGGATTAGTTAGAAAGAAAGAAAGAAAGAAAGAAAGAAGGAAGGATTAGTTAGAAAGAAAGAAAGAAAGAAAGAAGGAAGGATTAGTTAGAAAGAAAGAAAGAAAGAAGAAAGAAAGAAAGAAAGAAAGAAGAAAGAAAGAAAGAAGGAAGGATTAGTTAGAAAGAAAGAAAGAAAGAAGAAAGAAAGAAAGAAAGAAGGATTAGTTAGGAAGGATTAGGAAGAAAGAAAGAAAGAAAGATTAGTTAGAAAGAAAGAAAGAAAGATTAGTTAGAAAGAAAGAAAGAAAGAAGGATTAGTTAGAAAGAAAGAAAGAAGGATTAGTTAGAAAGAAAGAAAGAAGGATTAGTTAGAAAGAAAGAAAGAAGGATTAGTTAGACAGAAAGAAAGAAGGATTAGTTAGACAGAAAGAAAGATAAGTTAGAAAGAAAGAAAGATAAGTTAGAAAGAAAGAAAGATAAAGATAGATAAGTCAGAAAGAAAGAGAAAGATAGATAAGTCAGAAAGAAAAAAGACAAAGAAAGATAGATTAGTTAGAAATAAATATAGATAGATTAAGTAGAAAGAAAGAAAGAAAGATAGATTAGTTAGAAAGAAAGAAAGACAGATAGATTAGTTAGAAAGAAAGATGGATTAGTTAGAAAGAAAGAAAGCAAGATGGATTAGTTAGAAAGAAAGAAAGACAGATAGATTAGTTAGAAAGAAAGAAAGAAAGATAGATTAGTTAGAAAGAAAGAAAGAAAGATTAGTTAGACAGAAAGAAAGAGAAAGATAGACCAGAAAGAAAGAGAAAGATAGATAAGTCAGAAAGAAAAAAGACAAAGAAAGAAAGATAGATTAAGTAGAAAGAAATAAAGAAAGATAGATTAGTTAGAAAGAAAGAAAGAAAGAAAGAAAGAAAGAAAGAAAGAAAGAAAGAAAAGTTAGACCGAAAGACAAAGAAAGATAGATTAGTTAGAAAGAAAGATAGATTAGTTAGAAAGAAAGATAGATAGATTAAGTAGATAGAAAGAAAGAAAGATTAGTTAGACAGAAAGAAAGAGAAAGATAGATAAGTCAGAAAGAAAAAAGACAAAGAAAGATAGATTAGTTAGAAAGAAAGATAGATTAGAAAGAAAGATAGATTAGTTAGAAAGAATAGTTAGAAAGAAAGATAGATTAAGTAGAAAGAAATAAAGAAAGATAGATTAGTTAGAAAGAAAGAAAGAAAGATTAGTTAGACAGAAAGAAAGAGAAAGATAGATAAATCAGAAAGAAAGAAAGAGAAAGATAGATAAGTCAGAAAGAAAAAAGACAAAGAAAGATAGATTAGTTAGAAAGAAAGAAAGATAGATTAGTTAGAAAGAAAGAAAGATAGATTAGTTAGAAAGAAAGATAGATTAGTTAGAAAGAAAGATAGATTAGTTAGAAAGAAAGAAAGAAAAAGATAGATAAGTCAGAAAGAAAGAAAGATAGATAAGTCAGAAAGAAAGAAAGAAAGAAAGATAGATAAGTCAGAAAGAAAGAAAGAAAAGTTAGAAAGAAAGAAAGACAGATAGATTAAGTAGATAGAAAGAAAGAAAGAAAGATTAGTTAGACAGAAAGAAAGAAAGAAAGAAAGAAAGAAAGAAAAGTTAGACCGAAAGACAAAGAAAGATAGATTAGTTAGAAAGAAAGATAGATTAGTTAGAAAGAAAGATAGATTAGTTAGAAAGAAAGAAAGAAAGATTAGTTAGACAGAAAGAAAGAGAAAGATAGATAAGTCAGAAAGAAAAAAGACAAAGAAAGATAGATTAGTTAGAAAGAAAGATAGATTAGAAAAAAAGATAGATTAGTTAGAAAGAATAGTTAGAAAGAAAGATAGATTAAGTAGAAAGAAATAAAGAAAGATAGATTAGTTAGAAAGAAAGAAAGAAAGATTAGTTAGACAGAAAGAAAGATAGATAAATCAGAAAGAAAGAAAGAGAAAGATAGATAAGTCAGAAAGAAAAAAGACAAAGAAAGATAGATTAGTTAGAAAGAAAGAAGACAAAGAAAGATAGATTAGTTAGAAAGAAAGAAAGATAGATTAGTTAGAAAGAAAGAAAGATAGATTAGTTAGAAAGAAAGAAAGATTAGTTAGAAAGAAAGATAGATTAAGTAGAAAGAAAGAAAGAAAGAAAGAAAGAAAGAAAGACAAAGATAGATTAGTTAGAAAGAAAGATTAGTTAGAAAGAAAGATAGATTAGTTAGAAAGAAAGATAGATAGATTAAGTAGATAGAAAGAAAGAAAGAAAGATTAGTTAGACAGAAAGATTAAGTAGAAAGAAAGAAAGATAGATTAGTTAGAAAGAAAGATAGATTAGTTAGAAAGATAGATAGATTAAGTAGATAGAAAGATAGATAGATTAAGTAGATAGAAAGAAAGAAAGATTAGTTAGACAGAAAGAAAAAGAAAGATAGATAAGTCAGAAAGAAAGATAGATAAGTTAGAAAGATAGATTAGTTAGAAAGAAAGATAGATTAGTTAGAAAGATAGATAGATTAAGTAGATAGAAAGATAGATAGATTAAGTAGATAGAAAGAAAGAAAGATTAGTTAGACAGAAAGAAAAAGAAAGATAGATAAGTCAGAAAGAAAGATAGATAAGTTAGAAAGAAAGATAGATTAGTTAGAAAGAAAGATAGATTAAGTAGATAGAAAGAAAGAAAGATTAGTTAGACAGAAAGAAAAAGAAAGATAGATAAGTCAGAAAGAAAGATAGATAGATTAGTTAGAAAGAAAGATAGATTAGTTAGAAAGAAAGATAGATTAGTTAGAAAGATAGATAGATTAAGTAGATAGAAAGAAAGAAAGATTAGTTAGACAGAAAGACAAAGAAAGATAGATTAGTTAGAAAGAAAGATAGATTAGTTAGAAAGAAAGATAGATAGATTAGTTAGAAAGAAAGATAGAAAGAAAGATAGAAAGATTAAGTAGAAAGAAAGAAAGATTAGAAAGAAAGATAGATTAGTTAGAAAGAAAGAAAAGTTAGACAGAAAGACAAAGAAAGATAGATTAGTTAGAAAGAAAGATAGATAGATTAGTTAGAAAGAAAGATAGAAAGAAAGATAGAAAGATTAAGTAGAAAGAAAGAAAGATTAGAAAGAAAGATAGATTAGTTAGAAAGAAAGAAAAGTTAGAAAGAAAGAAAGAAAGATTAGTTAGACAGAAAGAAAGAAAGAAAGAAAGAAAGATTAGTTAGACAGAAAGAAAGAAAGAAAGAAAGAAAGAAAGAAAAGTTAGACAGAAAGAAAGAAAGAAAGATTAGTTAGACAGAAAGAAAGAAAGAAAGAAAGAAAGAAAGATTAGTTAGACAGAAAGAAAGAAAGAAAAGTTAGACAGAAAGAAAGAAAGAAAGAAAGAAAGATTAGTTAGACAGAAAGAAAGATTAGTTAGACAGAAAGAAAGAAAGATTAGTTAGAAAGAAAGAAAGAAAGAAAGAAAGATTAGTTAGACAGAAAGAAAGAAAGAAAGAAAGAAAGAAAGATTAGTTAGACAGAAAGAAAGAAAGATTAGTTAGACAGAAAGAAAGAAAGAAAGAAAGATTAGTTAGACAGAAAGAAAGAAAGAAAGATTAGTTAGACAGAAAGAAAGAAAGAAAGATTAGTTAGACAGAAAGAAAGAAAGATTAGTTAGACAGAAAGAAAGAAAGATTAGTTAGACAGAAAGAAAGAAAGATTAGTTAGACAGAAAGAAAGAAAGATTAGTTAGACAGAAAGAAAGAAAGATTAGTTAGAAAGAAAGAAAGAAAGATTAGTTAGAAAGAAAGAAAGAAAGATTAGTTAGACAGAAAGAAAGAAAGATTAGTTAGACAGAAAGAAAGAAAGATTAGTTAGACAGAAAGAAAGAAAGATTAGTTAGAAAGAAAGAAAGAAAGATTAGTTAGAAAGAAAGAAAGAAAGATTAGTTAGTTAGAAAGAAAAATAGATTAGTTAGAAAGAAAGAAAGATAGATTAGTTAGAAAGAAAGAAAGAAAGATAGATTAGTTAGAAAGAAAGAAAGATAGATTAGTTAGAAAGATAGATAGATTAAGTAGATAGAAAGAAAGAAAGATTAGTTAGACAGAAAGAAAGAGAAAGATAGATAAGTCAGAAAGAAAAAAGACAAAGAAAGATAGATTAGTTAGAAAGAAAGATAGATAAGTTAGAAAGAAAGATAGATAGATTAAGTAGAAAGAAAGATAGATTAGTTAGAAAGAAAGAAAGATTAGTTAGACAGAAAGAAAAAGATAGATAAGTCAGAAAGAAAGATTAGTTAGACAGAAAGAAAAAGATAGATAAGTCAGAAAGAAAAAAGACAAAGAAAGATAGATTAGTTAGAAAGAAAGATAGATTAGTTAGAAAGAAAGATAGATTAGTTAGAAAGAAAGATAGATTAGTTAGAAAGAAAGATAGATTAGTTAGAAAGAAAGATAGATTAGTTAGAAAGAAAGATAGATAGATTAAGTAGATAGAAAGAAAGAAAGATTAGTTAGACAGAAAGAAAGAGAAAGATAGATAAGTCAGAAAGAAAAAAGACAAAGAAAGATAGATTAGTTAGAAAGAAAGATAGATAAGTTAGAAAGAAAGATAGATAGATTAAGTAGAAAGAAAGATAGATTAGTTAGAAAGAAAGAAAGATTAGTTAGACAGAAAGAAAAAGATAGATAAGTCAGAAAGAAAGATTAGTTAGACAGAAAGAAAAAGATAGATAAGTCAGAAAGAAAAAAGACAAAGAAAGATAGATTAGTTAGAAAGAAAGATAGAAAGATTAAGTAGAAAGAAAGATAGAAAGATTAAGTAGAAAGAAAGAAAGATTAGAAAGATAGATTAGTTAGAAAGAAAGAAAAGTTAGACAGAAAGACAAAGAAAGATAGATTAGTTAGAAAGAAAGATAGATTAGTTAGAAAGAAAGATAGATAGATTAAGTAGATAGAAATAAAGAAAGAAAGATTAGTTAGACAGAAAGAAAAAGATAGATAAGTCAGAAAGAAAAAAGACAAAGAAAGATAGATTAGTTAGAAAGAAAGATAGAAAGATTAAGTAGAAAGAAAGAAAGAAAGAAAGAAAGATTAGTTAGACAGAAAGAAAGATTAGTTAGACAGAAAGAAAGATAGATTAGTTAGACAGAAAGAAAGAAAGATAGATTAGTTAGACAGAAAGAAAGAAAGATAGAAAGAAAGATTAGTTAGACAGAAAGAAAGATAGATTAGTTAGAAAGAAAGATAGATTAGTTAGAAAGAAAGATAGATTAGTTAGAAAGAAAGAAAGAAAGATAGATTAGTTAGAAAGATAGAAAGATTAAGTAGAAAGAAAGATTAGTTAGAAAGAAAGAAAAGTTAGACAGAAAGACAAAGAAAGATAGATTAGTTAGAAAGAAAGATAGATTAGTTAGAAAGAAAGAAAGATAGATTGAAAGAAAGATAGATTGATTAGTTAGAAAGAAAGATAGATTGAAAGAAAGATAGACAGATTAGTTAGAAAGAAAGATAGATAGATTAGTTAGAAAGAAAGATAAGTTAGAAAGAAAGATAAGTTAGAAAGAAAGATAGATTAGTTAGAAAGAAAGATAGATTAGTTAGAAAGATAGATTAGTTAGAAAGAAAGTGTAACGGATCACAGAGACGGATGTAAATGCAAAAGGCTCTTTATTTGGGAGTCAAAAAGGCTCTACAGTACTCTTGTTCACCTGCATAGCCCTCAGGCGTAGGAAGACGAGGTTCACGTTGCTGGTGCGGTTCCGGTGGAATGGGTTGAACAGGCGGTGTGGGTGGCGCAGTGGGAAATCGGAGTTGTTGAAATTGCTTGGTGAGCTCGGACACCTGTGTCACGAGCGCTTGAATCGCCCGACCTGAATTGGCGATGGTCTCCTCTTGAGAATCCACCCTCGAGATGCTTCGAGCGGCGAACTCGTCCCAAGTCGTGGTCTCTGCTACATCCATAATTCTGGTCAGATCGTTCTGTAACGGATCACAGAGACGGATGTAAATGCAAAAGACTCTTTATTTGGGTGTACACAGACACGAAGGTCAGACACAAAACTCAGGACTCTCTTCACAGTTGCAGGACAGGCGATCAGCGCGAGATGGAAGGTAACACAGGGACCTCGGTGAGCGAATGGTGCTGGTGATAACCCGTGAAGACCCAGTGCAGTGCTTGGTAATCCAGTGCAGGTGAAGAATCCAGATGAGACGAAGACACAGGGAATCCACGATCCCACAGGAACACAGGAACACAGGAACACAGGAACACAGGAACACAGGAACACAGGAACACAGGAACACAGGAACACAGGAACACAGGAACACAGGAACACAGGAACACAGGAACACACCGGGGAAACCACAACGATCTGACAACATGAGACACCAGTTACTGAACTTATAAAGGGACAAACGGATTGACACCAGCTGGCGCTGCTGATCAGCAGTGATCAGTGACCACGCCCACAGACACACATACAGACACACAACAACCGCACACGAGACGAGAGAGAGACAGTGAATCCATAAACCGTGACAGAAAGAAAGATAGATTGGTTAGAAAGAAAGAAAGATTAGTTAGAAAGAAAGATAGATAGATTAGTTAGAAAGAAAGATAGATTAGTTAGAAAAAAGAAAGATAGATTAGTTAGAAAGAAAGATGGATTTGTTAGAAAAAAAGAAAGATTAGTTAGAAAGAAAGATAGATAGATTAGTTAGAAAGAAAGAAAGATGGATTAGTTAGAAAGAAAGAAAGATTAGTTAGAAAAAAAGAAAGATAGATAGATTAGTTAGAAAGAAAGAAAGATAGATTAGTTAGAAAGAAAGAAAGAAAGATTAGTTAGAAAGAAAGATATATTTGTTAGAAACAAAGAAAGATAGATTAGTTAGAAAGAAAGAAAGATTAGTTAGAAAGAAAGAAAGATTAGTTAGAAAGAAAGATGGATTTGTTAGAACAAAAAAAAGATTAGTTAGAAAGAAAGAAAGATGGATTAGTTAGAAAGAAAGAAAGATGGATTAGTTAAAAAAAGAAAGATTAGTTAGAAAGAAAGAAAGAGAAAGAAAGATAGATAAGTCAGAAAGAAAAAAAGACAAAGAAAGATAGATTAGTTAGAAAGAAAGATAGATAGATTAGTTAGAAAGAAAGATAGATTAAGTAGAAAGAAAGAAATAAAGAAAGAAAGATTAGTTAGAAAGAAAGAGATTAGTAAGAAAGATAGATTAGTTAGAAAGAAAGAAAGATTAGTTAGAAAGAAAGAAAGATAGATTAGTTAGAAAGAAAGATAGATTAGTTAGAAAGAAAGATAGATTAGTTAGAAAGAAATAAAGATAGATTGGTTAGAAAGAAAGAAAGATTAGTTAGAAAAAAAGATTATTTAGAAAGAAAGATAGATAGATTAGTTAGAAAGAAAGATAGATTAGTTAGAAAAAGAAAGATAGATTAGTTAGAAAGAAAGATGGATTTGTTAGAAAAAAAGAGCGATTAGTTAGAAAGAAAGATAGATAGATTAGTTAGAAAGAAAGAAAGATGGATTAGTTAGAAAGAAAGATGGATTAGTTAGAAAGAAAGAATTATTAGTTAGAAAAAAAGAAAGATAGATAGATTAGTTAGAAAGAAAGAAAGATAGATTAGTTAGAAAGAAAGAAAGAAAGATTAGTTAGAAAGAAAGATATATTAGTTAGAACGAAAGAAAGATTAGTTAGAAACAAAGAAAGATATAGATTAGTTAGAAAGAAAGAAAGATTAGTTAGAAAGAAAGAAAGATTAGTTAGAAAGAAAGATGGATTTGTTAGAAAAAAAGAAAGATTAGTTAGAAAGAAAGAAAGATGGATTAGTTAGAAAGAAAGAAAGAAAGAAAGATGGATTAGTTAGAAAAAAGAAAGATTAGTTAGAATGAAAGAAAGAAAGATTAGTTAGAAAGAAAGGAAGATAGATAAGTTAGAAAGAAAGAAAGAGAAAGAAAGATTAGTTAGAAAGAAAGAAAGAGAAAGAAATATACATTAGTCAGAAAGAAAGATAGATAGATTAGTTAGAAAAAAAGATAGATTAAGTAGGAAGAAAGAAAGAAAGAAAGAAAGGTTAGTTAGAAAGAAAGAAAGATAGATTAGTTAGAAAGAAAGATAGATTAGTTAGAAAGAAAGAAAGAAAGATAGATTGGTTAGAAAGAAAGAAAGATTAGTTAGAAAGAAAGATAGATAGATTAGTTAGAAAGAAAGATCGATAGATTAGTTAAAAAGAAAGATAGATAGATTAGTTAGAAAGAAAGATGGATTAGTTAGAAAGAAAGAAAGAAAGAATGTTGGATTAGTTAGAAAGAAAGATTAGTTAGAAAGAAAGGAAGATAGATAAGTTAGAAAGAAAGAAAGATAGATTAGTTAGAAAGTTTGTTGAGTTTGTAGCATTTTATTGGCATGATTTAGCACTTAGCTAATCAATATTAGCATGTAGCTATTCACTGCTAGCATGTGTAGCATGTAGCAAGTCCTGTTTGCTAGCATGAGTCAAAAGAGCCAACCCCCATCTCTATACGATGTTCTGATGCAGAGATATTGGTCTTGCAAAACTGTTGGTAGGGTACTCTGTTTAGTTGCTAGGGAGTGGCTTGGCAGCTGCCAATCATGAAGCTCCAAAGTCAGTGTGAATGTATAAACCAACCCCCATCTCTATACGATGTTTTGATGCAGAGATATAGGTCTTGCGAAATGGTTGCTAGGGTACTCTGTTTGGTTGCTAGGGAGTGGCTTGGCAGCTGCCAATCATGAAACTCCAAAGGCTTCTTGTCAGTATGAATGATATAAACCAACTCCCACGCCTTTGTGACATTCAGAATGGAAGATATCCCTCTTTGGATTTTTGTTGCTAAGGTGCTTGACAATGGTTGCTAGGGGGGGGGGGGGTTAGGATGTGTTGAGGTGATTCAGGATTGGCTGTTTGCTGCCCCGAGTCAAACGAGCCCACCCTCATGTCTCTATGACTCTTATATCCTGAGATATCCCTTTGATCTGTTTCAATGGAAGTCTATGGAACTTGTTGCTAAGGAGCTCTAAATGGTTGCTAGGGCATGGCTTGATAGCTTCACAATGATCCTGAGAGACTGATTGGCCGTCTGAGTAAAATGAGCCTGCCCCTTTGTCTCTATGACACTGTGATCCAGAGTTACGTTCAATATAAAAGCGGTTTCTATGGTGTAGGACCATGAAATGGGCCGTCCTACACCATAGTAAGTCAATGGGGCAACTTTGGGCCGCTCCTGCCCCCCAGGGGTGCAACTTTTACCCCATTGTGTGGTATGTTCTTACAGAGCCTGTCAGCCTCTTCAAATGTGGTAAATTACACGTTTCTGCGACATCCTCGTCCCGAGCTACGACTCGTCAAAGTTTGACGCAATGTTAAGTCTATGGGATTTTTCGGCCGGTTTTTCGCCCCTGGGGCGAACATCGTACCCCCGATCCCTTATAAAAGTCATAGCACACCATTCCCGAACAGGCCGCACGTTTTGACGCCTCATTCGTGGGTCTGTGACAAAAACTGCGGGAGGAGTAGCGCGTCAAAAAGTGGCCAGAAGAATAAGAATAAGAAGAATAAGAATAACTAGAATGTACATTTCCAGAAGAAAATGTGAAGTGGTGCTTGCAGTGGCAAAACTCGCCTCTCGGTTGCTAGAGTGTGGTACATTATTGCATACGAGCCAACAACCATGTCTGTACGATATTGTGGAGCTGAGATATGGCTTATTCATGTGTTTGTATGGTTACTAGGGTACTCTATATGGTTGCTATGGTCTACTTATACAGTTTATGAGATGATATTTAAAGACTAGTTGACAGTCTGAGTCAAAAAAGCCAAACTCCATGTTTCTACTATTTTCTGGAGCTGAAATATGGCTTGTAAATGTTGTTTTATGGTTACTAGGGTGCCCCAAGTGGTTGCTAGGGCACGGCTATGAAGTTATTTTGTCACTACTTATTGGCCTCTTGATATGCCGAGTCAAAAGAGCCCAATCCCAAGTCTCTATGACCTCCTGGTCAAAAGATATGATCTCACAAATGTTGTGCCAATGTTAAGTCTATGGGACTTTTTTCGGCCGATTTATCGCCCGCCGGATGATCACCGTACACCCGATCGCTTAGAAAAGACATAGCACACCTCTCCTCAATGAACCGGTCGATTTGACACCTCATTCATGGGTCTACGACAAAAGCTGCGGGAGGAGTAGCGTGCCGAAGTTTTGTGTAGGTGAATAGTAATCACAATACTAGATAAAAAGTTTGTTGGCAAACTTTAAGTTGGCTTGAAAAAGCCTAGCCAGAAAGTTTGAAGTAGTTTTAAAAGCTTTCAGTTTAAAGGTTTTCAGTTTGAAATAGTTTTAGTTAGATAGATGGATGGACGGACGGACGGACGGACGGACGGACGGACGGACGGACGGACGGACAGACAGACAGACAGACAGACAGACAGACAGATAGATAGATAGATAGATAGATAGATAGATAGATAGATGGATAGATAGATAGATAGATAGATAGATGGATAGATAGATAGATGGATAGATGGATAGATAGACGGATAGATGGATAGATAGATAGATAGATAGATAGATAGATAGATAGATAGATAGATAGATAGATAGATAGATAGATAGAGAGGCAAAAAAAAAGAAAATACTTTAAATGTACTTATGTAGCAGAAACATAATTAAACTAAGCACCAACAATAATAAACTCAAACAGACTTCAGAACAACATACATTTCATTCTATTTCACTATTACAATATGCGGTAAGATACAGACTTTCTGAAATATTGATATGAACAGTTACTCATGTAAGCGCATTGACTGAGCCTGTCGTCTGCCTCACGGCTGGACCTACACGTGAACACGACGATAACCCCCAAACCCTACACTCTGAAACATGTTATAAGTTTATGTCACAGTGTTATGGGGAGTCTGTACTCTTCGCAAGTGACACTTTGACAGAAAGGACAGCATATTTAATAATAGGTAATTACAAAATTTGTCTGTGGGTAATCAACACCTAATTTGAATTAAAAAAATCTAGAAAGAAAGAAAGAAATATTAGTTAGAAAGAAAGAAAGAAAGAAAGAAAGAAAGAAAGAAAGAAAGAAAGAAAGAAAGAAGAAATATTAGTTAGAAAGAAAGAAAGAAAGAAAGAAGAAAGATTAGTTAGAAAGAAAGAAAGAAAGAATTAGTTAGAAAGAAAGATTAGTTAGAAAGAAAGAAAGAAAGAAAGAAAGAAAGAAGAAAGATTAGTTAGAAAGAAAGAAAGAAATAATTAGTTAGAAAGATTAGTTAGAAAGAAAGAAAGAAAGAAAGAAAGAAAGAAAGAAAGAAAGAAAGAAAGAAAGAAAGAAAGAAAGAAGAAAGATTAGTTAGAAAGAAAGAAAGAAAGAAAGAAAGAAAGAAAGAAGAAAGATTAGTTAGAAAGAAAGAAAGAAAGAAGAAAGATTAGTTAGAAAGAAAGAAAGAAAGAAAGAAAGAAAGATTAGTTAGAAAGAAAGAAAGAAAGATTAGTTAGAAAGAAAGAAAGAAGAAATATTAGTTAGAAAGAAAGAAGAAATATTAGTTAGAAAGAAAGAAAGAAAGAAAGAAAGAAGAAAGATTAGTTAGAAAGAAAGAAAGAAAGAAAGAAGAAAGATTAGTTAGAAAGAAAGAAAGAAAGAAAGAAGAAAGATTAGTTAGAAAGAAAGAAAGAAAGAAAGAAGAAAGATTAGTTAGAAAGAAAGAAAGAAGAAAGATTAGTTAGAAAGAAAGAAAGAAAGATTAGTTAGAAAGAAAGAAGAAAGATTAGTTAGAAAGAAAGAAAGAAAGAAGAAAGAATAGTTAGAAAGAAAGAAAGAAAGAAAGAAGAAAGATTAGTTAGAAAGAAAGAAAGAAAGAAAGAAGAAAGATTAGTTAGAAAGAAAGAAAGAAAAAGAAAGAAAGAAAGAAAGAAAGAAAGAAGAAAGATTAGTTAGAAAGAAAGAAAGAAAGAAAGAAAGAAAGAAAAAAGAAAGATTAGTTAGAAAGAAAGAAAGAAAGAAGAAAGAAAGAAAGAAAGAAAGAAGAAAGATTAGTAAGAAAGAAAGAAAGAAAGAAAGAAAGAAAGAAAGAAAGAAGAAAGATTAGTTAGAAAGAAAGAAAGATTAGTTAGAAAGAAAGAAAGATTAGTTAGAAAGAAAGAAAGAAAGAAAGAAGAAAGATTAGTAAGAAAGAAAGAAAGAAAGAAAGAAAGAAAGAAAGAAAGAAAGAAAGAAGAAAGATTAGTTAGAAAGAAAGAAAGAAAGAAAGAAAGAAAGAAAGAAAGAAAGAAAGAAAGAAGAAAGATTAGTTAGAAATAAAGAAGAAAGATTAGTTAGAAATAAAGAAAGATTAGTTAGAAAGAAAGAAAGAAAGAAAGAAAGAAAGATTAGTTAGAAAGAAAGAAAGAAAGATTAGTTAGAAAGAAAGAAAGAAAGAAGAAAGATTAGTTAGAAAGAAAGAAAGAAAGAAAGAAGAAAGATTAGTTAGAAAGAAAGAAAGAAAAAGAAAGAAAGAAAGAAAGAAAGAAGAAAGATTAGTTAGAAAGAAAGAAAGAAAGAAGAAAGATTAGTTAGAAAGAAAGAAAGAAAGAAAGAAGAAAGATTAGTTAGAAAGAAAGAAAGATTAGTTAGAAAGAAAGAAAGATTAGTTAGAAAGAAAGAAGAAAGATTAGTTAGAAAGAAGAAATATTAGTTAGAAAGAAAGAAAGAAGAAATATTAGTTAGAAAGAAAGAAAGAAAGAAAGAAAGAAAGAAAGAAAGAAAGAAAGAAAAAAGAAAGATTAGTTAGAAAGAAAGAAAGAAAGAAGAAAGATTAGTAAGAAAGAAAGAAAGAAAGAAAGAAAGAAAGAAAGAAAGAAGAAAGATTAGTTAGAAAGAAAGAAAGAAAGAAAGAAAGAAAGAAAGAAAGAAAGAAAGAAAGAAAGAAGAAAGATTAGTTAGAAAGAAAGAAGAAAGATTAGTTAGAAAGAAGAAAGATTAGTTAGAAAGAAAGAAAGAAAAAGAAAGAAAGAAAGAAAGAAAGAAAGAAAGAAAGAAAGAAAGAAAGATTAGTTAGAAAGAAAGAAAGAAAGAAAGAAGAAAGATTAGTTAGAAAGAAAGAAAGAAAGAAGAAAGATTAGTTAGAACACGACGATAACCCCCAAACCCTACACTCTGAAACATGTTATAAGTTTATGTCACAGTGTTATGGGGAGTCTGTACTCTTCGCAAGTGACACTTTGACAGAAAGGACAGCATATTTAATAATAGGTAATTACAAAATTTGTCTGTGGGTAATCAACACCTAATTTGAATTAAAAAAATCTAGAAAGAAAGAAAGAAATATTAGTTAGAAAGAAAGAAAGAAAGAAAGAAAGAAAGAAAGAAAGAAAGAAAGAAAGAAGAAATATTAGTTAGAAAGAAAGAAAGAAAGAAAGAAGAAAGATTAGTTAGAAAGAAAGAAAGAAAGAATTAGTTAGAAAGAAAGATTAGTTAGAAAGAAAGAAAGAAAGAAAGAAAGAAAGAAGAAAGATTAGTTAGAAAGAAAGAAAGAAATAATTAGTTAGAAAGATTAGTTAGAAAGAAAGAAAGAAAGAAAGAAAGAAAGAAAGAAAGAAAGAAGAAAGATTAGTTAGAAAGAAAGAAAGAAAGAAAGAAAGAAAGAAAGAAAGAAGAAAGATTAGTTAGAAAGAAAGAAAGAAAGAAGAAAGATTAGTTAGAAAGAAAGAAAGAAAGAAAGAAAGAAAGATTAGTTAGAAAGAAAGAAAGAAAGATTAGTTAGAAAGAAAGAAAGAAGAAATATTAGTTAGAAAGAAAGAAAGAAAGAAAGAAGAAAGATTAGTTAGAAAGAAAGAAAGAAAGAAAGAAAGAAGAAAGATTAGTTAGAAAGAAAGAAAGAAAAAGAAAGAAAGAAAGAAAGAAAGAAAGAAGAAAGATTAGTTAGAAAGAAAGAAAGAAAGAAAGAAAGAAAAAAGAAAGATTAGTTAGAAAGAAAGAAAGAAAGAAGAAAGAAAGAAAGAAAGAAAGAAGAAAGATTAGTAAGAAAGAAAGAAAGAAAGAAAGAAAGAAAGAAAGAAGAAAGATTAGTTAGAAAGAAAGAAAGATTAGTTAGAAAGAAAGAAAGATTAGTTAGAAAGAAAGAAAGAAAGAAAGAAGAAAGATTAGTAAGAAAGAAAGAAAGAAAGAAAGAAAGAAAGAAAGAAAGAAAGAAAGAAAGAAGAAAGATTAGTTAGAAAGAAAGAAAGAAAGAAAGAAAGAAAGAAAGAAAGAAAGAAAGAAAGAAAGAAAGAAGAAAGATTAGTTAGAAATAAAGAAGAAAGATTAGTTAGAAATAAAGAAAGATTAGTTAGAAAGAAAGAAAGAAAGAAAGAAAGAAAGATTAGTTAGAAAGAAAGAAAGAAAGATTAGTTAGAAAGAAAGAAAGAAAGAAGAAAGATTAGTTAGAAAGAAAGAAAGAAAGAAAGAAGAAAGATTAGTTAGAAAGAAAGAAAGAAAAAGAAAGAAAGAAAGAAAGAAAGAAGAAAGATTAGTTAGAAAGAAAGAAAGAAAGAAGAAAGATTAGTTAGAAAGAAAGAAAGAAAGAAAGAAGAAAGATTAGTTAGAAAGAAAGAAAGATTAGTTAGAAAGAAAGAAAGATTAGTTAGAAAGAAAGAAGAAAGATTAGTTAGAAAGAAGAAATATTAGTTAGAAAGAAAGAAAGAAGAAATATTAGTTAGAAAGAAAGAAAGAAAGAAAGAAAGAAAGAAAGAAAGAAAGAAAAAAGAAAGATTAGTTAGAAAGAAAGAAAGAAAGAAGAAAGATTAGTAAGAAAGAAAGAAAGAAAGAAAGAAAGAAAGAAGAAAGATTAGTTAGAAAGAAAGAAAGAAAGAAAGAAAGAAAGAAAGAAAGAAAGAAAGAAAGAAGAAAGATTAGTTAGAAAGAAAGAAGAAAGATTAGTTAGAAAGAAGAAAGATTAGTTAGAAAGAAAGAAAGAAAAAGAAAGAAAGAAAGAAAGAAAGAAAGAAAGAAAGAAAGAAAGAAAGATTAGTTAGAAAGAAAGAAAGAAAGAAAGAAGAAAGATTAGTTAGAAAGAAAGAAAGAAAGAAGAAAGATTAGTTAGAAAGAAAGAAAGAAAAAGAAAGAAAGAAAGAAAGAAAGAAAGAAAGAAGAAAGATTAGTTAGAAAGAAAGAAAGAAAGAAGAAAGAAAAAAGCAAGGTATTGCTTTTGACTTATAAAGCTCTAAATGGTTTAGCTCCAGTCTATTTAACGGATCTTCTATCGCCTTACAATCCATCGCGCTCTTTAAGATCACTAGATTCGAGGTTTCTGGTCATTCCTAGGATATCCAGATCCACCAAAGGAGGCAGAGCATTTTCACATTTAGCTCCGAAGCTCTGGAATAGCCTTCCTGATATTGTTCGTTGCTCAGACTCGCTCTCCCAGTTTAAAACTAGACTGAAGACGCATCTATTTAGCCAGGCATTCATATAAATTTTTTATCTTACAGTTACTGTAAATTCGGCCTCTAGTTCATAAACGCCAGAGGAGAACTGGCCCCCGACTGAGCCTGGGTTCTCCCAAGGTTTTTTTTTCTCCATTGGGTCACCTGATGGGGTGTTAGGACACCATTAGGTCACTGGATGGAGTTTTTCGGTTCCTTGCCACTGTTGCCTTTGGCTTGCTCAGTTGGGGATATTCAAATTAATTAACCAATCATACCATTGATCAGCTCTACCAAACTTGGATGTCTTTTTTCCAGTAATAAACAAACATTAAGTTGTTTTGATTGATACTGTGAAGCAGCTTTGATACAATCTGTATTGTGAAAAGCGCTATATAAATATATTTGACTTGACTTGACTTGACTTGACTTGACTTGAAAGATTAGTTAGAAAGAAAGAAAGAAAGAAAGAAAGAAAGAAGAAAGATTAGTTAGAAAGAAAGAAAGATTAGTTAGAAAGAAAGAAAGATTAGTTAGAAAGAAAGAAGAAAGATTAGTTAGAAAGAAGAAATATTAGTTAGAAAGAAAGAAAGAAGAAATATTAGTTAGAAAGAAAGAAAGAAAGAAAGAAAGAAAGAAAGAAAGAAAGAAAGAAAGAAAGAAAGAAGAAAGATTAGTTAGAAAGAAAGAAAGAAAGAAGAAAGATTAGTTAGAAAGAAGAAATATTAGTTAGAAAGAAAGAAAGAAGAAATATTAGTTAGAAAGAAAGAAAGAAAGAAAGAAAGAAAGAAAGAAAAAAGATTAGTTAGAAAGAAAGAAAGAAAGAAGAAAGATTAGTAAGAAAGAAAGAAAGAAAGAAAGAAGAAAGATTAGTTAGAAAGAAAGAAAGAAAGAAAGAAAGAAAGAAAGAAAGAAGAAAGATTAGTTAGAAAGAAAGAAGAAAGATTAGTTAGAAAGAAAGAAGAAAGATTAGTTAGAAAGAAAGAAAGAAAGAAAGAAAGAAAGAAAGAAAGAAAGAAAGAAAGAAAGAAAGATTAGTTAGAAAGAAAGAAAGAAAGAAGAAAGATTAGTTAGAAAGAAAGAAAGAAAAAGAAAGAAAGAAAGAAAGAAAGAAAGAAGAAAGATTAGTTAGAAAGAAAGAAAGAAAGAAGAAAGATTAGTTAGAAAGAAAGAAAGAAAGAAAGAAAGAAGAAAGATTAGTTAGAAAGAAAGAAAGATTAGTTAGAAAGAAAGAAGAAAGATTAGTTAGAAAGAAGAAATATTAGTTAGAAAGAAAGAAAGAAGAAATATTAGTTAGAAAGAAAGAAAGAAAGAAAGAAAGAAAGAAGAAAGATTAGTTAGAAAGAAAGAAAGAAAGAAAGAAGAAAGATTAGTTAGAAAGAAAGAAAGATAGATTAGTTAGTAAGAAAAAAAGAAAAAAGAAATATTAGTTAGAAAGAAAGAAAGACAGAAAGAAAGAAGAAAGATTAGTTAGAAAGAAAGAAGAAAGATTAGTTAGAAAGAAAGAAAGAAAGAAGAAAGATTAGTTAGAAAGAAAGAAAGAAATAAAGAAAGAAAGAAGAAAGATTAGTTAGAAAGAAAGAAAGAAAGATAGATTAGTTAGTAAGAAAGAAAGATAGATTAGATAGATAGATAGATAGATAGATAGATAGATAGATAGATAGATAGACAGATAGATAGATAGATAGATAGAAAGAGATAGATAGATGGATAGATAAATAGATAGATAGATAGATAGATAGATAGATAGATGGATAGATGGATAGATAGATAGATAGATAGATAGATAGATAGATAGATAGATAGATAGATAGATAGAAAGAGATAGATAGATGGATAGATGGATAGATAGATAGATAGATAGATAGATAGATAGATAGATAGATAGATAGATAGATAGATAGATAGATAGATAGATAGATAGATAGATAGATAGATAAGTTCATTAGTACATATAGAATGGTAGTTTAATTGAGTCTTGGGCTTCAGGGAGTTTAGATTTGAGTTTTTGTGTTGTACACTGCTGGGCCACCGTAGCCTTGGCTCAATTTGAACTGTTGCAATGAAAGTCAATGGGATTTTTATGATTTTTAATATTAATTTTTAAGAAATCTGAAAGTCAAATCAGTCTGAAAAGATATAGCACACTAAGTCAGAACAGTCTGAAGGTCTGACCCGAGTTTGGAGTTTGTAGAGTTAAAGCTCTAGGAGGAGTAGCAGTCAGAAAATTTTGGTTAAGAAAAAGAAGAAGAAAAAGAATAATAACTAGAAAAAGTTCGTCGAGACAAACTTTGAGTTGGCTTGTGAAAGTTTGGACCAATAAGTTTGAAGAAGTTTAAATTAGTTTAAAGTTTAAATTAGTTTAAATTTTAAAGTAGTTTGAAGTTGAAATTAGTTTAAAGTTTAAAGTAGTTTAAAGTTTAAAGTTTAAAGTTTTAATGGTTTAAAGTTTAAAGTAGTTTAAAGTTTGAAGTATAGTTTGAAGTAATTTAAAGTTGCTAGGGTGTTTCTAGTGGGTTGCTAAGGTGTTCTGGGTGGTTGCCTGGCGGTTGCTAAGGTATTTTAGGTGGTTGCTAGGGTGTTTTGGATGGTTGCTATGGTGTTGCTTGGGTCTTCTACGGTATTTTGGGTGGTTACTATGGTGTTGCTAGGGTGTTTTAAGGTATTTTGGATGGTTGCCATGGTGTTCTGGGTGGTTGCTATGGTGTTGCTAAGGTGTTGTAAGGTATTTTGGGTGGTTGCTATGGTGTTCTGGGTGGTTGCTAGGCAGTTGCTAGGGTGTTTTGGTGGTTGCTAGGGTGTTGCTAGGGTGTTCTAGGGTATTTTGGGTGGTTGCTATGGTGTTGCTAGGGTGATTTAAGGTATTTTGGGTGGTTGTTAGGGTGTTCTGGGTGGTTGCTAGGCAGTTGCTAGGGTGTTCTGGTGGTTGCTAGGGTGTTGCTAGGGTGTTCTAGGGTATTTTGGGTGGTTGCTATGGTGTTGCTAGGGTGAT